>NW_022900940.1:44613815-44649899 GCF_012274545.1 Fukomys damarensis | reverse complement strand
CCCCCCCCCCCCCCCCCATGGAACTGGGGATTGAACTCAAGGTCTTTGCACTGACTGCATCCCTATCCCTTTTGATTGATTGTTTTACAGGGCTTTACTGAGTTGCCTGGGAAGGACTTGAATTTTTAATCCTCCTGCCTCAGTCTTCCATTGTACCACTATTGTAAGTGTGTGCCTCTATGCCTGGCTGTAGTTTACTGATCTGACGGTGCATTGGACAGCAAGCCTCCTGTGGCTTTGGGCTTGGGTGTGGTTGGTCCTTAAAAGCTAATAGGAATGACACAAGTAAATAGATAAACATATGTGCTACACACTGTATATCTCTGTCTCCATCTTAAAGAGCA
Source organism: Fukomys damarensis (assembly GCF_012274545.1). NCBI lineage: Eukaryota > Metazoa > Chordata > Mammalia > Rodentia > Bathyergidae > Fukomys > Fukomys damarensis. The sequence goes on along the minus strand of NW_022900940.1, from coordinate 44,649,555 downwards.
GTTGACTGTCTCATCCTTTCTCTCTAACTGGCTTATCTGTTTCTCTCAGCATATGCAGTGCAATTTAGCTGTCCCTGCAGCTCCCTATGCCCTCTATTTAAGGGCTTGATAGAGTTAACTAGAATTCCTGCCCTCCAATTCCCTTTTCCTAGAGAGAAGAATCAGAGTGGACTGAAGTGAGTTCTGTGCCCACCCTTGCTGGAGTCTCCTGTGGCCTAGGCATAGAGTCCACCTAGCTGGCTGCCTACTTAATGCTGCTTATTCCTACTTGGCAGGCATGGAGAGATTATCCAGAAAGGTGGAATATAAGGCAGGCAGACGGATTAACAGCTCTGTTAAATGCTGCTTTTCAGGTTCTCCATCCTTAGTAATACTTGTAGAGCCCCAGTGACATAAGTAACTTAGTTACTACCTGGATTATGTAGTTGAGTACTGATAATGTACTATAGGTACTGTAGATAGCAGATAGTTAAGAAGTAGTGATGGTGTTATCAGCTGAACGTGAGTTGTGATATAGGTCTTTCTTGGGCGTAGGTGAGTTGTAATGGTAATGTTGCTTTGTTTTGCATGTTTTGTTTTTGCAAGTGCCATTTTATATCTTTAAATCTCATTATAGATACTTTATTCCTATTACAAAAGTAATGCATTTCCATTTCAGAATATTTGGAAACAAGATCATCAAAAGAAGACAAAATATAAACTATTCTTAATCCTGATGCTTAGAGATGTTCAACTATGTTGCAGTGGTGGTGAACCTGTAGCACTTGTGGGCTTTTTGTTATCATTGAAAGCTCTAAAAGGTTTGCCATCACTGAACTATGGTATTTTGGGTTTTTTTCTCCAGGTAGTTTCCATGTAGATTTTTTTTTTTTAAGAGAGTGGTACCTACTGCCTTTCCCAGTTAACATTATATTCTGAATGTTAAAAATTCTAATACATCATCACTGTGAACGGCACCATGCCGTATTGTGTAGAAGCAGTTGAACCAGCACATATGCTGCCCTAAGTGATTTTTAGGCTGAAAGGGACTGGAATGCAGGTCCCCAGGTCTGTGTAGAGACTGCCTGACGGTTTCCAGAAGAGCAAGGTGATTATAGAACTTGGTCAGAAATTCAGCATATGTAGTAATGATCACCTGTCTTTTTGGCCACCACTTTCCTGAGGATAATTTGAGTGAAGTTCATTTACTGTGTTGCAAGAAGGAAGGCTCAGCTTGAGCATTCCTGTACGGAAAATAATGCGCAGACCCTTCAGGGTTCCTAGAAGCTTCTTTGCAGCTCAGGTCTGGGTGGCCCCTGCAGTCTGTGCTTGCTTCTCCTGATAAAGCAAATGTAAGCATGCCAAATTGCTTTGCTCTAGCTTACCCCTATTCCAGGATAAATCTATAAATGCTACAAAAGGAAAGCTTATGAACATATGCTGCACAGAACTCAGAAAATGTCCTGCCTACTTAATCCTTTGCCTACTTTAGGGAGAAAAGTCTGTTTATAGTTGAACTGAGAATTGAAGATCACAAAAATGAAGATTGGATGCCATGCTAGAAATCACTGGTTGTGTTTTCTCATTTCCCTTAGAGCCATGGGTTGATTTTTCAATAAAGCTGTGTCAGTGGGGAAATGTGCTCCTCTTTCTAGGGTTCTGAGATTCGCCTTCACTTATGTGACTATGGCTAATGCCGGTGAGGAAATGTAAGTCCCCTTTCTATACACAGGTGATCAGTAGAGGGGTTTCCGGAGGGCTGGGGAATACCTCTGGAGGCCGTTATCTTTTCCCTCCGCCCATGACTCTACATGTAGATGCTTGGAGATGGAGAAAGGCATTTTCTCCTTTTGAGTTTTTTGGACAAATTCTTTCACTGAGAGATATGTGGAGTCACAGTAGAAGTGCATTAGCTCAGAAGATTGGGAATTTGCCCTTATACTTAGACTGCATACGGGCCCTTTGGTTCAATGAGTCTCTTGCAAAGAAAGTATTTTTCCTCACTGGAATATCGGCTTGCAGATACCCACAGAAGCTATTCTGTGAATCTGACACTGAAGTATCTCAGATTTGGATCTGGCTCCCATTGTGGTGAGCTAACCCATACTGGAGCTCTGGAGAACTCTAGTAGGTCTGTATCTGTCTCTTCGTCTTACAGAAGGCACTACTGTCTCATTTAGTGCATGTCTGTATCTTCCAGCTGTCTTAGACTAGAGGTCTGTGGTCCATTTGCTCTAACACCAAAGGCACTGTCTGTATATAGCCAGTCATGATGAATAACTGTAAACATGAGTAGATGCCTGCCCAGGGTGGGTGTTAGCCGAGAGGTGTGTGAGTCTGCTGGGTGGGGCAACAGCTGGGATGTCAGACTGGTTTAGTGTCTCCTGGGCAGAAGCCCTGGGGGAGTATTTTCTATCTGAAAAATATTGCAGGCATCAGGTGTCAAAATTTCCCTCCTGTGGCTGCAGATGCTCATCCTTCTGATTTAGAAATGAGGGGATCTCCTTGGTATTTCAAGTATAGGAGATTCAGAGTGAGAAGTGAAAAGTGCCGGGGCCTTTGAAATGGCAATAAATTGTGGCCATCATCATTTGTTGAGGTGTGTTTATGAACATGCCTGCATATTCATGGTGCTTGTTAGTGCCCCTGGCTGATGCTGGAAAACAGGGAAGATGCTGGACAGAAGACTGAAAGCATGTGGTGCTGCACTGTAACAACATGGACCATCATTTACTCGATAGCATGGTCTTGTGATCTGGTTTCACAGGTGTAGCTGGGTTTTTGACTCCTGCTGTGCTCTTGGCTGTGTAGTGATTACTCACTTTTCTTGAGCTTTCTTCATTTGATCTTTATCGCAGATCAGGGGGAAGATAGTACTCTTCACTCTTAACATGTAAAGAATGAACATTCAGAGAGTTTCAATAAGTTATCCTAGATTGCACAGCTTGTAGGAAGGAGGCAATCTGAGTGAGAGTACAGCCAATCTCTATCCAGACATGGCACAGGGAGAAGAATCCTCATTTCTTTGAAGAAGTTCAGGAGTACAAATGGATTCATGTGGTGTTTCTTGGGATAAACTGGGGACATGCTGTAGGTGTGAAAGTGCCCCTTTCTGTAAAGCTGACCTGTTTTTATATATCCATCCATTCACTCATGGTCAGTTCTTTCAGGCTCACACAGTTTGTTCTGAAAAATAGGCTCCTGTCTTGTTGTGAGTGAAGGTGTGAAGAGCAGTGGAGTGGCTTGGAGAACTGAGAAGCTGACCGTTGATAAGGATGGCCAGAAGGAGCTAGAACACAAGGCACTTTGTGGTACATGTAGTGAGCAGTAGCAGAGTTTGCAGCGTGTTCCCTGAGATCTTGGAGTAACCTCTAGGTAATGTGTCATCTCCCATTGGGCACCCCAGTTAACATTCCAGAAATTTGGTCTCAGCAAAGGAACTGACATTCGTTCTGTGCTGTCAGCTACAATGAAGAGACCTATTAACAGCATGCCATTTTTTTTTGTGATGGCTAATTTGTGAGCTCAGACATGTATGTCTAAAAGGGTTGGTGCAGAGAAGTAGATGGAGGACTTCTGGCCAAACAGTATGGAGGACTTCCTCTGTGACACATATTTAAAGACAGTCCCAGATATAAATAATTGTGAAGTGGTGCATAATCTGCCTTTCATATCTTTGTGTCTCATTGCAGTAGCAACCAGTCTACCCACCCCTCACTTTGCCCCCAGCCTTCAGACTTAGCACACACTCCTCCATGCTCTCAGTTTCCCGTCTGCCTCTTTTGGTGGTGCTTCACCCTCTAGCCTTATTAAGGGGACAGGGAAAATATCTACGTTGGGCCAGGGATTTAGCTCAGTGGTTCCCCTGCTTGCCTGGAAAGCGCAAGGTCCCGAGTTTGATCCCTGGTACAAAAAAAAAAAAAAATCTATGTTTATGTCTACCTATATGACACAATAATTATATAAAAAGGGGTAAAATGTTTCAATGCATATTTATATTACCCATTTACTTTGAGTCTGAACTTAATACCAGTAATTTCTTACAGTGTTCTATATGGCACATGAGATGAGATAAAAGAACATATTTTTGGTTAGTTGCATTAAATTTTTCAAGTTTCCTTTTTATAGCAAATGATATGTTATATACAATGTTTAACAAATGACATTGGCTGTTTACAGTGTCAATATAAAATTGTCTCCTTCAAAATGTTAATTTAGATTGGAAAAATTGAGCTCATTTAAAGAAAAAATATTGTATTAATGATAGAACTTTGGTTTACAGGTATAAAAATCATGAAGTTTTGGGACAATTATATTATTTTATCTGGGTATACATGCATGTCTTCCTTTGTCTTTAGCTGAGGAGTATTGCTTATCTTAGAAGTAGGGCATTTAATTGATAAGTGTGGAGAGAACACTCCAAAAATCTTATTCATAGATGAGTACCTACTTTGCTGTCATGATTGTCATCTGGTTACACATGACTCTTGTCACACCAGCCTTTTTTCTTAATGTTTATATTTTAGGGAAAGCAATTCTCCTTTCCTAGGATCCAATTTTGTGTCACTATGAGACAGGTAGCCACAAAGCTCCTTTTTCATTTAATATTCACAAGAACATGACCTAATGGTAGAGTGTGTAGACCCGGCATCTATAGCAGAAACAGTCTACTAACTGTATAGTTAACAGAGAGATATAATAGAATAAGTAGAATATTTATTTTATGTACCAAAAGTAGCACCTAAATCTATTCCTGAACAATTTTTTAAAGGAGAAGAAAAATTGTCAAAAATAAAGAGTGGTTTTTCTCTGAAAAATACTCAGTAGGGTAGGAAAGAAAACAAGCAGCTGCAGTTTTAGGTGGACCTGATGTCGTGGGATTCTGGGGCTTGCTAGCATGAGAGTACTAGAATTACTTGGTAGAGTTTTTTGGTCTTTGAGTGGGTGTGTCATCAGGCAGACCAGGGACTGTCAGAGCAGTGTGGTAGAATTAATGAGGCTTGGTTACCTGCACATGGCAGGCTAGGAGGTATCCCGGGGTGACTTCAGCCCTGTGATTCCAGATTTCCCCCAAGTCCTACAATGTATTTGGTTGGGTGCTTCCTACAAGTATGAGAAAGAACATATATTTCTTAAGGTCTGTTGCCACATTTTTTCCCAGCCAGGTTATTGCTACAAAAGTAATTTGTCATCCTTATAGAGACAGGTGTTGGCATTTTCACAGTGTGTATTTCTTTATGTGCTGTAGCCTCTTGATAGTTGATGAGTGAGAGATGCATTTTCTGTCTCTCATTCATCTGTAATGTTACTAATACAGCCATACCACATCATCACTTGTTGGATTTTTATCTAGTTTTGGGGGAAATTCATCTTGCTACAAAGAAACAATTAATTTAGGCTAGTCTGTCCCTAGGAGGTTTTTGTCAAGCTAAAAATATTTTAATTTAAAAATACTTTTCTTACTTTATATGAGTGAGAAAAAAACCTGTGAATTTCTTTGTTTTTTTGTTTTTTTGTTTTAGCTGCAAAATGGTGGGGATAACCTTTCTTGAAATCCATCTATCTTGTAAAAGTATTAGATTGGTAACTTAGAGGAAATCAGGCCTGAAATGGTGCCTGCCATTGACTGTCTCCCTCTGCCCGTCAAGGTTGACTGGTACAGCCGATCATTCACTAAGCACTTTCCACTGCTCAGTGCTGGCAAGCAGCTGTTAGCATCATTGATAAGGTCTCTGCCCAAGAGTGCCTGGGGTCTAGTAAGTAGAAGCAGGTCAGCCAATCAATTGATATGTTATTTTGGGCCAAATTAATTTTTCTTTTTGGCACAGGGATTGAACTCAGGATCTTGTGCTTGTGAGGCAAGCACAGTGCCACTGAGCTAAATCCCTGGCCCTGGACACAATTAATTATTAAAATAGTCTTGAGTTTTATACAGTGTGCTAACCATCATTCTGTTGTTTATTACCAAATACCTGAGAAAATCTACTTAAAAGGAGGAAAGATTTACTTTGACTCATGTTTTCAGAGGCTTCAGTCTATGGTCACTTGGCCCTGTTGTCTTTGGGATTGGGGCAAGGCTGCACATCACAGTGGAGGGAACATGGTGCGGGAAGCTGCTCACCTCAAGGTGGCTACGATGCAAAGAGAGAGAGTGGAAGAGGCAAGGGTCCCTTTCAAGGGCAGCTGCTAGTGACCTGAATTCTTTCCATGGGCCTCACCTTCTAAAGATTGTGTTATCAGCAAGCTACCAAGGCTTCAAATCATGGCCTGTGGGGGGTCATTCAAGATCTAAATGATAACATTCCAACAACCACAACTTTGGTATTTTGTCAGGCTTGCTATTTACAGTTCATGCTGGTGCTCCCAAAACAATGGGAACTGACGAGAGGAGAAAGTGCAGTAGAACTTCCACTGTCTTCCTTTTCTCATGCATGACAAGCAAAACTAGGTTTAATTTACTGCTTGCTGTATTGATTATTGAGAAGATACAAAAACGTAAATCCGTTTAATATGTTATCTTCTGACTTCTTGTAAAGTGGATGATCCTAATGAGTAATGGTGTTTTTTAAGAACTAGTGTCTACATCTTAAGTGGTTTTGTTAATGAGCTGTTGGTGTGAAAGTTCACCATGTGGCTCTAAATCATTCACTAAGCCATCAGAGACCTCTGCCCCACCAACAATTTTCTCGAATTTGTATAGCACAATTATGATTGACTACAAACCTCATAGTTGCATTGCAGGAATTAATATAGTGGGGTTCTACATAAACTGTTGGCTGCTGTGAAGGAAAACGAATGCTAGGAGCTTCTAATAAGATGGTCAGCAGCTCAGTAGTCAGACTTCGCAGTGTTTGCGCACTACCCACCTTCTACCTATTATATATTTTTTTCTTGGCCTAGGTAGCAAACAGGTGAAGGGAGAAAATGATTTTTTGTGTCTACTTTGGATAGAAGTATAATGTCATTATAGGATTGTATAATTGGTATATGTATGTATCACATCTTAATTCTTTTTTTATCCTGTTCCCCTTTCCCCTCCTCCCTCCATCTCTTGGTTGCTTTCCCTTTTGCAAAGGATCTATTTCCCTGCTTATTTTTGTCTTTTATATTATTTTTTATTTACTTATATTTAATTGTATTTATTTATATTTTGCTTTTAAATTTGTTTATATTTTGGGTTCTATATGTGTGTATGTGTGTGTGTATGTGTGTGTGTGTATATATATATATTTTTTTTTTTGGTACTGGGGATCAAACTCTGGACCTTGAGCTTCTGAGGCAGGCAGAGGAACCACTGAGCTACATCCCCAGCCCTCTCAGATATATTTATCTTTTAGGTATATATGAAACCATGTGATATTGAAACTTGTGTGTCTGACTTACAATTGGTATCTTGGTTCACGAAATTAATGATTTCCATAGTTCTGGCATCAGAATTGTTGACCAGAATCATGGAGAGAATTAAGTTTCTAAACCAAGGTGCTGCTATATTTCATTCAACATTATAGTCTGAAGGTGCATTCATTTTCCTGAAAATGATTCAAGTTTATCCTTCTTTATGGCAAAGTAGTACTTCATTGTGTATAAATACCACATTTTCTTTATCCATGTCCATCTGCCGATGGACATATAGGCCACTTCCAAAACTTAGCTATGGTAAATTGTGTTCCTATAAATATGTATCACTGTTATGTGATATCTTTAACTCTTGGGGAACAGCTAGATGGGGAATAGCTGGGTCAAATGGAAATTCTAGTTTTAATTTTTTGAGAAATCCCCATATTGATTTCCATATTGGATATATTAGTTTACGTTCCCACCAAAAATGTAGAAGTGTTCTTTTTTACCCTTGCAGTCTCATTAGCATTTATTATTATTTGATTTCTTGATATTTGTTATTCTTTCTGGAGTAAGATGTAATCTCAGTATTGTTTTAATTTGCATTTGCCTAATGGCCAGAGATGTTGTAACATTTCTTCATGTATTTATTGACTATCTGTACTTCATCTTCAAAGAAGTGTCTATTCATTTCACTTGCTAATTTATTGACTGAGTCTTTCATTTTGGGTGGCCTAATGTTTTTAGTTCTTTATATATTTTATATATTAGTCCTCTGATGAAAACATAGCTGCCAAATTCTTTTCCCATTCAGTAGTTTGTTTCTTCCCTCTGCTGGTTGTTTTCTTTGGTATGCAGAAGGTTTTTACTTTGATATGATTCTATTTGTTGATTGTTGTATTTCTTGTGCCAATGGCATTCTATTGAGAAAGTCTTTGCCTATGTCTATGTCTTTAAGCGCTTTGCCTATTTTATCTTCCAGCACATTGTTTGAGCTTTAACATTTATATCTTTGATCCATTTTGATTTTAGTTTAGTGAGAGTTCGGTGAAGAGTAGGGGTCTAGATTCAATATTCTGCATGTGGATAGCCAATTTTCCCAGCACCGTTTGTTAAAGCAGCCATCTTTCTTCCCTGGTGTGTTTTTAGGCCTTCTGTCAAAGATCAGATGGCTGAAAGTGCCTGAGGTTATTTCTGTATCCTGTATTCTATTTCTTTAATCGACATGTCTGTTTTTATGCCACTTCCATGCTGTTTTTCTTTAAATTTTTTATCACTGTAGCTTTATAATATAATGTGAAGTACAGATTTTGATGCCCCCTGCTTAGCTCTTGTTGCCTATGACTGCTTTTGCTCTTCTGGGTCTTGTCGAGTTTCATATGAATTTTAGGATTGATTTCTCTGGTTTTGTGAAGAATGCTATTGGTATTTTGATATGATTGCATTAAATTTGTATATCTATCAGTTTTGGAAGTATGATCATTTTGACAATACTGCTTTTGCCTATTCAGGAATAGGGGATATTTTTCCATTTTTGATGCTCTCTTTAATGTCCTTCTTTCATAGTGCTGTAGTTTTCATCGTAGAGGTCTTTCATTGCATTTGTTGTGTTCATTCCCAAATATTTAATTTTTCTTGGTGCTATTATGAATGGAATTGTTTTCCTAATTTCTTTCTTGGTGAGTTCATTATTGACATATGGCAATGTGATTGATTTTTGTGTGTTGATTTGGTATCCTGTTACATTACTGAGTTTGGTTATTAATTGTAGGAGTCTTTTGGTAGAAATTTTTGAGCATTCTATGCAGAGAATAATGATAATTTGACTTCTTCCTTTCTAATACATACTCTTTTTGTTTCTTTTTCTTGCCTGATTGCTCTGGCTAATGTTACGAGCACTATATTGAACAGGAGTGGTAATAGTGGATATCCTTATCTCATTCCTGATTTTAGAGGGAGAGCTTTAAGGTTTTCTCCCATTTAATATGATGTTGGCACTAGGTTTAGTCATAAATAGCTTTTATCAGATTAATACAAGGTCCTTCTGTTCCTATTTTCTTCAGTATTTTTATTGTGAATGGTTATTGGATTTTGTTGAAGGTTTTTCTGCATCTGTTGTTATGATCATGTGATTTTTGTCCATGCTTCTCTTTAAGTGATATATTATATTTATTTATTTGTGTGTGTTGAACCATCCTTGAATGACTGGGATAAGGCCTACTTGGTTGTTTTTGTTGTTCCGTTTTTTTTTTTTTTTAGTATGTGTGCTGCCGAAGCAAGCACATCTGTGTCTCTAAACTTTTTTTGATATTGGGGATCGAACTCGGGACCTTACACTGGTGAAGCAAGTGGCAGAACCACTGAGCTACAAATCTGGCCCTTTGCTTGGTCATGATGTGTGATCTTTTTTTATGATTTATTGCATTCTGTTTTCCCATATCTTGTTGAGGATTTTTGTGTCTGTGTTCATTCAAGAGATTGGCCTATAGGTCTTTTTTTCAGCTGTGTCCTTGGCTCATTTTGGAATTAGGGTAATGCTAGCTTCCAAGAAACCAGCTTTAGAATAAGATGCAGCACCTGCCATTTTCATGCTATCTTCCAGTTACTACTCTGCTTCTTGTCCAGGTCACCACTATCTTGACTCCTAAATCACATATTTGTTTTGCCATGGTTTTGAATGTAGTTGGTATATGAATATCCTTTATCTTTTAATATATTCTGTACTTTCAGAAACATTAAAAATATGAACAATGATTTAAAAACTAAACTTTACCAACTTTTGTTCTAATGTATCTCCAAAATGTCAAACTGGCAAGAAGAGGCTTATAAAAAGCATAGACATATAAATAACCTATAAGGTTCATGTTCCTGTACCATATCATATGACCACTGTGCAAAAACTAGATTATAATAACTTACCTCAATGTGTTTTTTAATAGAAACTACGATGTCAATTTCCAATTGATTGTCTTTTGATGATGCCATATTAATGTAGTATAAGTCATAATACCCAATTAAATAAGAAATATTAAATTAATTAGAAACATTAAAGTTATATCTTTTGACTACTGGAAACAAAACTGGAGCAGGGTAAATATTACAAACAAACCGTGGCAATTTTGTTACTTAATCTATTTGTTATAAGGCTAGTGATGGGGCAAATGGTGGAGCTTTCTGGTTCTTCAGGGTTCCAGCGGTGAGCTTCCTGTGCCACTGAAGTGGAAGTGGCCCAGCAGAACCAGGTGCTGTTTGCATGCAGAAACCACAGAGCCAGATCCCCACAGCTCATTTCTTCTTTTCGGCTTTATAGGAGCAAGTGTACCTCGTATGCTGGCTGTGTTCCATTTTCTTCACCATTTTACAGAGGGAGTTGCCATTGCCAGCCCTTTACTTACCAACAATTCCTACCTTCTTCGTGTGTTTGGCAGTGTTGTTAAGACCTTGGTCTGAGCTCAAAGAGCATGTCTTTGAATTTTATGTAGTAAAAAGAATCAAAGTAGGGATTTCTCTGTATGTGACATCTTTTGTTCAACATTATAATTGTGACATGTGGAGATTTTTTTGTGTTTAAGAAGCAGTGCAGACTCACGGATTTCAAATAAAATCATAGGCTGGGAAAATACCTTGGAAACTTTCAAATGCCTTGCAATTGTAAGGATGGATTTGGTGACTGGGCATTTTAGTATTCTGAAGTATTTTGATATGTTTCAGGAAAACATTTCTCCAAATTTTTGTGTCTTTTAATTATTATTGACTGGTTCAGCCACACAATTTATATGTGTAAATTTGACAGTGACTTATACAGAATAACTCATTTATATCTCAAGAGAGAAAACTATAACATTTCTAGATATTAATGTTCCAAAGTTCATCTTAGAAATGTACACCCTGAGGTTTGTTCTTGTACAGGTTAGTGGATACTTTCTTATAATTGATTAATTAACTTCAAACTAGAGAATTTTTGAACCTAAGGCTATATCAATGTTTCTTTTATATTTAATTGCATAACTGTGAATAATATATAACTAGAATTTTTTTTCTTTTAGTGTTACAGTATATATAGAATTTGACATACAGGTCAAACTTCACAGTACAGCACCATCTCCTAAAGGCCAAATATGTAATGGTGTTCTTAAAAAGAACACCCCACCCCCACCACATACCCCATCAAAACCAAATTACATCCCATATGCATGTCTCATAATCCTCTCTGAAAGTTTAAAACGAGTGTGTAGAAATGCCAAAGAGGCCGAAAACTGTGCAGGTTTTATTTCATTTTATATTTTGGTATTAGAAAATATGTAACCAAATCAGAAATTTTAGATACACACTTGAAATCACTTTTCACCCCCCCACCCCCAGTTTATTTTTAAAGACCAGGAGTTTCCTTATTTATTGAAAACTTAACCAGAGTATAAACTAAAGAAATCCTGTTATATAATTGCTTTTGTGTCAGGTTATAGTGTCAAAGAGCCATACAGTTTGGGGATCTTTAAGAAAAAGAATAAAATGTTATGAATGTAAAATTTGATATAAAGGTTAGTATTTATTTCAGTGATTCAATTAAACGATTTGGTTGCCTATCATTGAAGATCTCTTTACCAGAAACACTTACAGAAGCTTCTCGTCTCACTGAGAACACTGGCTCTTGTAAGTGTGCTCAATGCTCCCAGGTCCCGTGGAGGAGTGCCCTGGTATTTAAGCTTCTCTGGCATCATGCTGATCCTTCTCTGTCTGTTCAGACATGCTGCTGAGTCAGTGACAGGGTAGCCAGTTAGGTGACAGCTGGAAAGCTGAAGAAGACATTTATTTGGAATAACCTGAAAATGTAATTTCCAGTCAGCCTCGAGGTAGTATTACCGCTTTCTGAGTGAACTGAAAAAAGAAAGATTTATAAAATTCAAACCTTTAAAGATAGTTCTCCAAAAATAGAATAATTTCAGGATATGTTGCCTTTAAGATTAAGTCACTGTAATGAAAGATCCATGAGAAAATGTGTTAATAAGGGAGGGAGGAGAGAAGTTAGATAATGGGTAGCAAAATACAGTTCCACAGGAGGACAAGCTTAGTGTTCTGTAGCACGGCACAGTGACTGTTTTTTGCAATTTTTTTTATTATATATTTTATAAAGAAGTAGAAGAGTTTGAAGGTTCACAGCATAACGAAATAGGAAATGTATAAGGAGGTGGAAGTGCTAATTACCTTGATTTCATCATAACATTTTATATTCTTGTATCAGATTGCCACAGTATACCCCATAAATATGTATAATTATTATATGTCAATAACAATAAGTAAGTATCTAGAAATGATACAATAATCATCTGTTCTACAATGAAAGTGTTACTGAAGAGAAGAGGCATTGACATGTTTTAGAAGTGTGAGTTTCTACACGTGTTGATTTCCTTCTTTGGCTCACACAGTAAGCTCCTGATGGAGGAGCAACAGCTGAGCTTCACGAAACAGGTAAATCTTTTTGCTGTCTTTGGAATACAGGGGCTGCAGCACTGGCTACCATCAGTAGGGCATGAGCTGCTCTTCCATTAGACAGATATTTAATAGACCAAGAATACCAGTTGCCTAACACCAAGGGCTTTCGTGACTCAAAGTCTGGAAATAGCTCTTCAGGGAAGTGTTTTAGCTCTTCACCATGAATACAACCTAGAGTAATGGTGAACCTTTCTTTTAGAGATGAGTGCTCAAACTGCAACCCAAAACTCATTTACTTACCGCAAAGTGCCAGCGCTCTAATTAAACCTGAACACTGAGGTTTTAGTTTAGAAAAAACATCTCATACATTAACATATTTTGTCTTAAAAGAAAAATAACATGCATGCCATAGGTTTGCCACTGCTGACCTATACAAACCTAAAACCCAGGTCAGCTCCCCACCGTCAGCCTTTTGATTCAGTTATCTAAGCATTTATCACAACTTCGTTAAGCTTTCTGAGATATTGTTATTATTCTAATTTTCTATAGGAAAATGTGCCAGTTAACCTTGATTGACATCATGACCGTATTAAGGGACTCCTGGGAGGTGATAGGACTGCAAGGACACTTCCTCATAGTCGAATGGGCTATTTGGAGCGAGGGCCTTGCTAGAGGATGTAGGTCACGGGAGCATGACCCTGAGGACTATGTCTGATCTCTGCCCTCTTCCTCTCTGACTCCTCCTGTTCTCTACTTCCCCCATGACCTGAGTCAAACAGTTTTTCTCTTTCATGCCCTTCCATCATGATGTTCTTGCCTCATAGCCACCTAACTGTGCTCTGAAATCTCTGGAACTGTGAACCAAAGTAAGTTTTGTCTCCTTGTGGGTGTTGGGAATTTTATCCTACCAATGGGGATGCAAACCAATGCAGAAAATGAGAAGAGATCTTGGCTACTACTTTATGCAACTCCAAGGGGTATTACAAGCTACTAGTAGCTTGATATGGTGTCTCATGACCATAATCCCAGCTATTCACGAGGCTATAGCAGGAGGACCACTAGTTTGAGGCCAGCTTGGACACTTAGTAAGCCCCTGGGGAAGCACTGGCTATAGCGTGATGGTAGAATTCCTTCAAACCCCAGTACTGGAAGGAAGGAAAAGAAAAAAATTACCCAACAACTGATTTGGGAATTTCGTTAAGTATATTCTTAGACTGTTTATGCTACTATAACAAAATACTAGAGACTAGCTAATTTATGAGCAGTAGGATTTGGTTTCTCAAGGTTCTGGAGGCTGAGACAACCAACATCAAGGTGTTACCAGATTCCCATCTAGTGCTTCCAAGAATGACACTTTATTGCTGCATGCTTTGAAGGGGAAAAATGCTGAGTCTTCACATGGTAGAATGGTTAGGAAAGCAACCTTGACCTCTTATCTAAGTGTGTTAATCCGATTCATGAGGGCTCTGTTCTCGACTTAATCACCTCCCAAAGAGCACACCTCCTAATACCATTACATTAGGGATTATGTTTCAACATGAATTTTGGAGGGGATCTCATTCACTTGATAGCTCCTATATTGTAAGGTCAAGTTGAGTGGATGGTACAGGTCATGTGTTCCTTAATGAAAAATTTCCTAGCGCTCCATTTGTTGATTTTCATGGAGGTTTCAACCTGCCATCAGGGAGGATGGATGCCATCAAGTTTAAGAGAGAATTTGGATAAATTATTTGAATTGCATTTAATTATTATTTGTTGCATATTTTTATTTATTTTTTATGTGTTTATGTGACAGACTCTAAGGTTTTTATATGCATTACTGTCTTTGATTTTCTTCCTAATTCCTCTCACAATATTATGTTCTTTATTCTTTGCTCAGCCTTTCATATGAGTTTCACAACAGTGCTATTGGGATCCACATCTCCTTGTCATTTAACAAGGATGTGCAAACATATCAAAACATATTTTTTTGTTTTTCCCAAGATTCTGTAGAATTTTCCACCAAGACTGGAACATAGGTGCCTCATTCCTACTTTTAATGTTCTAGAAGGTCAGACTTGGAAATTAGTGTTTTCATAGTCAACTCATTGCCAATAGGTACCTAGAAAGATTGGTGACATCTAAATGGCTAATTTCATTTCCATAGACACAACATTTTCAAGGTGTTGAAAATATCAGAATAGCCTGAGACATATGTGCAAACAATCACTTAAAATTAACAAGTAGAAAAGATTGAAAGATGAAACAGTATCTTAATGACTGAAAACAAAGTTTGGCATGGCTATAGCATGTGAAAACTCATTCCTAAAGAAAATACCTGCCAAATCAAGTACTGTAACTTACTGGGAAGCTAATCAGCAGTTGGGCTGTTACAGATGGAATTGTGAGCCACCCCTCCCCAGAATAAACTTTGAGCAGGTAAAATTGCCAGTGTGGATGAATCATACAGCTTTGTAAATCTTTTCCTGATGATCTATATTTAATGACATGTCTATTTATTTAAAATGATTGTCTTTGCACATATAAATTACATCTGTAATTAAATGTCTCTTTCTTTGACATTATGGTGTAATTGTTTTATCACGGTGGTTCTTTTGAGACTCTGTAAGTGTTGTTGGTTGTACTTATTTCAGAGTCACCATAATCAGCGGATGTGTATTTTAAATGTGTCACAGGACCTTGAGTTTCTAATCTATTTTTAATGTTACCAAAGCAGAACAGAAAGCATAAAGAGATGTGAAGACTGACTCCATGTGTTAGCAGGGTAAGAAGCAAGTTGGTACCTTTTCTCGCACCTGTGTCTTCTCTGGCTGTTCTGCATCCACCTCTAGTAGACACACTCCCCTCATCCCCATCAACCTTCTGTGAGTATCACAGAGTCCTCACAAAAGTTCTCAGCTACTGCAGATCGTGATTCATATGAAGAGTTTTTTTCTGATTGCTGTTTGCTTAAATAAAGCATTGGCACAGTCAGAGTCCAGAGTCCCAGAGGGCCCTGAGTAGATAACACACGGATGACAAGTTAGAAGGGACAGGCTGGCTGTGATTGCTCAGGGGACACTGGGCTTTTAGACGAGGAGGCATGAAGTCTGGAGATTAGGGCTGCTGTTAAGATGTGTGTACAAAGCTCCTTCTTATCCTGTCTGGGTGCCAAACCTTATGCTTAAAGTCACTTTCAAATGGTAAATTTATCCCTCAGTTTCCCTTTTTATGGCCTAATAGTATCTTTAGGTCCTCACAGGGTAGAGCAGTAGGAAATTTGTATTTTTTCCTATGAAATTTTCTTTCACTGAAAGCTTGTTGGAAAATGTGAACTGTGTTTTACAAATAAATCCCAGAGATATAATGAACTATATATGCATATATTGGATGAAATATAGTGAATTACCACCCACTGGTGATATTTAAACTTTCTATCACGAAAGACATCAGAGATACTGTAAGAAAAATAAATATTCCATATCACAGATACACAGACTGACAGACAGACACATACTGAGGTCATTTTTAGTCTTTAGGCAAACACAATTATTAGCAAGGAAATTGGTAAGCACCTTTTGTAGTGATGGATGGGTTACTGAATTGTCAAAGTTGTCAAAGCAAATCAAAATATGACTGATTGAGTTTTTTAAAAAGAGATTTTTTTTTTCATGCACACTTTAATCAAGTACAACAAAAAGAATTCCTCATGGTCTCATTGAAGAAATGTGTTAGAACACATAATAAGTTGGTGGCCTCCATTACCATAGGCAATACCTAGGTGTACTGGTAGTTTGTTTGGTCTTTACTGTATTTGTTTTTGTTTTTTTATTTTTTGTTTTGCAATAAGTTTTGTTTAACCTTTTAGCATTCATTTTGGGATGTAGTTAGCAATTAACATTTTGCATACTCACATCTATTTTCTTTAATCCATGCCCATTGCATCCTCCTTGCCTCTCCTTGTTAACTCTTCGTCTATTTTCTTGTCATCTTTTTTAGATTCCATACATTAGAGAGAGCCAATATATACCACAGAGTGGTAGATATGGTAGCTCTGTTTTTGATATTTTGAGGGACCTTCATACTGATTTCTGTAGTGGCTGTATAAAGTCATATTCCATCAGCACTATAGAAAGGTTCCTTTTACCCCATTTCTCACTATTTATTGTTTTTGTATTCTTCACAGCCATTCTGACTATGGTGAGATGGAATCTCAGTGTCGTTATTTTTCACTCTTCAAGGTTTATTTGGTGTTGTGGTTGGATTGTAGTTGGATTGTCACTTGCTTACACTCTTCACAGGTAGATCTTCAGAGACCCTTAATCATGGTAGAAATGGTATGTACTCCCCTAAGATTCTTCATACTTTCTGCCACATCTGCCACAGACAGTCAGTCCAGTGGCTTTTGAGTTTGATCACTTCATAAGCACTGTCAACCACCTGTTTGCCAACCTCTTTCTAATGCTCCCTGTCCCCATCTGTTCCTAACTCGGGGTGCAGATTCTTCAGGGAGATGCCAACAATATTAACTCCAGTCCACACAGGCACACTAGAGTCGCCACGCTCCCTGAGGATCCATCCATGGCAGCTTAGTGGGTGAACTCCCAGACTTTCCCCATCAGGTAATGGAACCCGGCTGAATCCAGATTGCAGCCACTGCTAATAACACGGTTTTTGGGAAAGCCACTTATCTTCCAAGCCACATAGGTCAAGATATCTACTGGATTGGAAACAACAAACAACATGCAGTTTGTGCTGTACTTTACAATATTAGGATGATGAACTTAAAGATGTTCATATTACACTGGATCAAGTTAAGACTGCTTTCACCCTCTTACTGACATGCCCCAGCTGTGATGATAACCAGCTTGGAGTTTGCAGTCACATTATAGTCTTTGCCAGAGACAGTTTTTGGTTCTAAGGGAAAAACTGCTGTGTTGGAGATCCATCATCTCCCCCTTCAATTTGTCTTCCATGACATCAGCAAGAGCAAGTTCATTTGCCAAGTCCTTTGTTAAGGTCCTGATGGCACAGGATATGCCCACAGCCCCAACTCTGACAACTGTAATCTTATTCTGGGGGACCTGTTCTTCCTTGAGGAGATTCACTATCAGCTGATTCTTGACACTGGCCATTTTAGACTTAGAACCAAAGGAACCCAGAAGTGCATGTTGGGCAGGTGTCAGGGTGCGCTGTTGCAAGGTTTGGACTCCTCGGCCACGGCTTATGATTAAACTCTAAATTCTTTGAGAAGAATTGTTGAATTATGTTATTTTTCCTCCAGTAAATTTGCTGTTGCTTATGACAAAGACTCTTTGACCAAAATGTTATCGCAGTTCTCTGAGCCCTCTTCTCCACTAGGTATGCATTCACTTTGACCCGGGCACCTCTACTCCAGTTTTTGGCTGCCTAATCCAATTTTAGCAAGAATTCTGAGAAGTGATATCTGATTACCCTTGATATCAATTAAATTCCTCCCTGCATCTTTGCTGTCCAAGTTTTTGGTCTACCTTTAGCAAAAATCCTGTTAGGATTAAGTTAGCAAGAATTGCGAGGCAGGCGGCCGAACCACTGATCTAAATCCCCAGCCCCTCAATGCAGTCTTATCATTCTAAAAAGAGTCAGAATAATTTTTAACTTCTCTTTCTTGCCTTTACACAGTTATTGTCTTATATCATTTAAAAAAGCATTAAAACACCTCATAAGCACAAGGAACTGAGTTTTCTCCCCAGTACCAAAAAAAAAAGCATTAAAACGGGGGAAAATGTTCATTTTTCACATTTAATTTTTTTGCATGATTTAAACTGTTATAATAAATTCATATTAAAGATAAGTATCACTCAAAATTTAAAGTTTTTAAAATTAGAATTTTAAATAAATATGATTCTTACCAAACTTTTTGGTCATTAAAAGATGATTTTTAGAATGTGGTAAAATCATGAGTCATATAAGATATATGTGACTGTGTGCTAAATATTTTTATTTTACTTGTATGACTTGAGAGAACCAAACAGATGTCATAACTGGCTCAAAGAAAAAGTCAAACAGCATAAATGTGTATGAAGTAAAGAAACGTTGAGTTGCAAGTTGAAATAAAACTAGTTTTACCACAGTGGAAAGAATGTCCATTAAAGTTACTATTTGTCAGGACAGAATGTGTCTACTTTTATCAGTTATCTATAAGTCACAAGTGGTATGAAATAGCTCATAGACAGTGTGCAAGCCTGGAGTCAGATGGCCAGGAATATTGTTTTCCTACAAGGTGAAGGCCATCTTTGACATAGGTGTGTACCCTATATATTGACTTGAAATTAACCTTTGAAAAGTACAAAATGATCTGATAATTAAGAGGGATCATATATGAGTAAATAGCAAAGATGAACATATTATGTATTCACCCATATAATACTAGAAAAACTAGAAATATTTTATAATATATGCCTTTAGCCTTCGACCTTGTAGCCAGAGACTGAAAAGAAAAGGATCTGTTTTCCCTGTACTGGGAAATTCAAACTTCATGGTGCAAGTCAACTGTCTACCTAGAACAGGCTGTTTACAGAATTCATTTTCATAATTGAGCATATTCATTTGACCCAAAACATAGAGAAGACTATATAGTGGGAAATAAACAAAAACAGTTTGAAACCATGCCTGGAAAAAAATCCATATTATTTAGCAACCAGTCAAGCCAAGGAATGCAGGAGTGGAGATATTGTGCTGCCTCCATTCTGAGAATGCCAGCTGGAAGGCCGTATGGCTCAAGTTGAGATGCTTAAGTCGATGTTAGGAGATTGACTTAGGTCTTCCTCCCTAGGAGATAGAGCCAGAAAAAGGAAACTTCCACGTGAAACTCAAAAAGTAGGGCCTCTGGTAACTGCCATTACATAAAGTATTTCCTGGACATTTAATAACCATTGTTTGCATATGTTTTTGTCCCTCATATTTGAATTAACATTTCCAAGCGTGTGTGTTACTTTTATTTCTGTGGCTCCTTTTCTTGACCTGAGGGCTTAGCAAACTTATTCTGAAAAAGCCAAACAGAAAATGTTTTCAGCTTTGGTGCCCTCTGGATTCTTCCACAGTTCCTCAACTCCACCTTGGAGAGTGAATGCAGTGGTAGAAAATAGGCGGTATATTTATGGGCATTGAAATTTGATTTTTATATAATGTTTATATCATTTTTAGTTTGTAGCTGTATAAAAGGTGACTGTTGGACATTGCCTGTGGGCCTAGGTGTGCCAACTATTGCTTTACGGAATGGGTAGGATGTAGATCAGATTTTCATGTTGTGATCTGTCTTTTTTCAACTGAGAGATCTTGGGCAGATGAGCTCTCCTCTGAAATTGGATTTTCTTTAAAATGTTGATGGGTATCTAAACATGGACTTGTGTTGTGCACTGAGTAAATTATGCTAAAACATGTAGTTCCATGCTTGGGCCATAAAAAAGCACTGAATAGTTGTTTCTCTTCTCTCTCTCTCTGTTCCTTTCTACCTTTTAATACCTTATTTCTTTAAATTTCTGTATGATTTGGTTTTTTACATTAACTGATTGATTTTGCTATGAATTGAATTTTTGTAAATGGCATGTAACTTTCATATTTATGTTACATTTAGGATACATTACATTTAATAGGAATAGGAACATAAAATATATTTATATGTTAAGTGGGCTCAAGAAAAACTTTGGATTGAACCCTAATGTTAATCCTATCCCTGCTCAGGTACTCTGTCGTTCACATTTCCTCACACTGGATTTTCGCAAGAGGCCTTCTGTCTCAAGGTAGACTTTTATATTTTTGCTGAAGAGAGAGGTAGGCTGCATCTGGAGTGGCCCTGCTGGGCTTCTCTAGCCCTTGTAGAGTGTGTGGTCAGTAATTCATCATTATTTTTCCTACAGAGGCTCCATGATGATACCAGAATCTTCACCTACTTCCTTTTATTTGTTATGTCATTATTGGCTCAGGACTCCAGTCTTTAAGGATGGCAAGCGCCATAACTGACTTACTCAGTGCTGTGTGTCCAGTGCCTCACACAGTGCCTGGCAAGGGGTAGGTGCTTTATGACTTGGTGCCAGACTAGACAGAGCCATATTTCAGAAGTTGAGAGGAATGGATATATGGGAAATTAGTCTTTAGAAGGGTGGTTTTAAAAAGATTCAATCAGTGTGAAATAAATATCTGTATTTAACAATCAAAGGTACAGCAGAAAGTGCCGGTTACTACTAATAGAGTTTAAAAATATGACATTCCCCTTTAAATGTGAACTTCATAAGGAAAAACATTGAAAAGATCCATACACCAGGGTCCAAGAAGCACTCTAAAGAATGTCAGGCTTTTTTTTTTTTTTTAAACTCTAAATTGTGTGTGGTGAGTGTCTGTTTCCATGGAAAAGTTTAAACAAAAGTATAGGCCAAGAGTATAGAGAGAAAAGCATTGGTTTTGGAATCAGAATACTTGGGTTCAAGATCTTGATATTCAGATGACTGAGAGGACTGGAAGTGAAATTTTGAGCGAGTCCACTAACTTGTCTAAATAAAAGAACAGCTCCCAGGTTGTGAAGATCAAATTGTGCTCTAGAGTGTGTGGTATGTGTTGTTGTTGTTGGTGGTGGTGGTGTGTGTGTGTGTGTGTGTGTGTGTGCGCGTGTGCGTGTGTATGGGTATGCTATGTGGTGGTGACATCATTCCTAAGCAATGTATGCATGTAAGTTGGTATATTTTATTATAAATCACTGATGAAAAAATTGTGCTATCAGCTAGATACAGCAATGATACACAGTTTAATATCTCTTCTGCCCCATCCCTAAACACCCTGTGCAGGATGTTAATTGTAGCAGGCAGAAGAACTACAGTCTTCCTACCCTGTGCTTCCAGACCTTATGACTCTAGGCAAAATGGTGATAGAGTGGTGATGGTAATGATGATCATGATATGAATGATAAATACAAGAGCAGCTGTAACTATATTAGTGTCAATTCTTTGACAAATTTCTAGGCAATTTGTATGTAGTATTAAACCATTCCTACCACATTCCTGAGGTAGGTTTTGTTATTAGTATCTCCATTTTCCTGATGAATAAATTCAAGTTTAGTGAATTTAAGTAACTTGCTCAGTGTCTAAAGCTACATATAGTAGACTCTGGGTGACTGCCAGACAATCTTTTCAGTGCCAGTGGTTTTTTGACAAGCATTAAATTCACCTTAGGCCTTGTTAATAACTAAATTGTTGGGGCCTTCTCCAGAGTTTCTGCTGTAGTAGGTCCACTGTGATGCTGGAGAATTTCCAACTGGTACTGCTGGTCTGGAGCCATGTTTTGAGAACCATTCCTATACTGCTTCTGTTTAGTAAAAGATTCAAGCTGGTTGCTTTTTTGGGTTTTATATTTGTTCTAGATTAAAATATTCAGGAATTTTCAGGTTTATTTTAGAACTCAGAGGAAAAGAGAATTTTAGGAAGATTTCATATTGATCTAGGTTTCTTCTAAAATCAAGAAATATCGTTGGACTGATAGATGATTTCTGTGATTTTCTAAATCATTGACACATCGAAATATAATACTCCTTTGATGAGCTTTGGTCAGATTTATTCTTTTGATTTGTAATGGGTGCATGTAGAGCCAAATCCATTCACTGATCCATGAATCTCCTGCTGTATTGGTGCATACAACTGTAAGGGAGAGAAGAAACATTGCCTTCACTAGGTTTGTGACTGAGGTCCCGATAACAAAAGACAGATTAAGAAGAGAAAAGCACACAAATTTTTGAATATGTTTTACTTGACATGGGAGCCTTCGGAAATGAAGACTCAAAGAAATAAAAAAATGTGGTTTTTAAAAATGCTAAGTTTGATGAAGAGTGGATCATTTGGGTTAAGTATGATTGAGCAAAAGGCAATGATCTAGTGGCAGTAAACTGGGGGAGAGGGTTAGAAAGATGTTCCTGCTTCTACTGTTTTCTCCAATGCCAAGATGCTACATTTTTGGACAGCAAGTTCTGAAACCCATCAAAACAAATATTATTTGAGTCTTCTGTGAGCTGGGCACTTTACCTGACTGGGGCTAGAGGATATGGTGGTATATACCACCAGATATTATCCCAGCCATCAGAGAACATTTATTTCAGTGAGGAAAACAGACTCATTCAGAAATTTCAGATATGTCCATATCAGTGGTGTTAAGTGCTGCAGAGAGAAGGTATGTGGTGATGAGAACATATACAGGGAGATTTTAAACTAATGGTGGCAGGAGGGATGGTCAGGGAAAGCTTTTTATGCGGTGTCATGATTGAGCCAAAATCTGAAGAAGAGTAGAAATTAATTATGTCCAGAAACTACATGGGGAGGAGTGAAGAACATTCCAGTAGAGGATCAGCATACGGAGAGATGATGAGAGGAAGTCCTACAGCTTAAAATTCTAAATTGGGTATCTCTAGTCTAAGATCTATCATTTATTACATGGTGCTTCTTTAAAAATGTGAAATCTTGACTCCCATATTGATATAAAATGAAAGCATGTTTAAGATTGTATCAACTCAAAAAAAAAGTTCAAACTAATTTAAAAAATAAGATTATATCAACTCATAATGAGAGAACTAGGCAAATATTAAAAACCTAAAAAACACAAAGGACCTGAGTTTGATCCCCGGTACCAAAAAGAAATAAATAAAATAAAATAAAAATAAAAACCTAAAAAAAAAAATCCAAGAAACAGACACATGTATAGGAATACTGAAATTAATGTTACAAGTGAGGGCAAAACTGGCTTCTGGAGGTAACTGGGAGGTGATTAATTGAAACTCCAGTAGACAGGACAGAATTTGCTTATCTATAAATAAGAATCATCAGGCATTCCTATTAATTATGTGTAGTTTACTGTTATAAAACTACTCATAGAATGAGGACCTGATAACATTTTTTCTCGTACTCAAATTTAATTATGAATATATTTATATAGTTTAGAGCTAGTTGGATTTTATTTCAAGTGGCTCATAATTTAGATGTTGGACCCTCCAGGTAACTGTGGTTTAGAATATACTAGTAGATCATTTGTATTGCACCTGTGTATGACCCACCATGTTGAGTGAAATATCCAGCAGTCACCCCATGCTAATTCCCTTTAATCTAAAGTCTAATGGACTCCCTTCTCATGGCAGAAAGCAAAAGAGAGGGAGTCGAGGGAGGGAGGAGAGAGAAGGAGCGAGAAATGCGGTAAGAATGAGTAGAGCTTGGCTTCCTTTTTGGGTTTGAGAGCAAAGGAGATACCTTTCTAGTGAACCTGCAAACCAAAGAAGTTTTGTCAAAATGAGGTCTGGCACAGCCTTTGGAGATTTTGCAACAGAGAAAAACTTTCCTTAAGTGTGTCAAACTCTTAACTAGAAGAAACATAATCATTTGGTCGATTAACAGGTGACTGGTGCTGATGAGTTTTAATTGATGATTTGCTGTGTTGAAATGTTAAACCAGTGTTGACAGGTACTACAGCTCTTTAATTGGAACTCCCACTCAGGAGCCATGTGTTAAAAACTTCCCTACTGTTAAAGAGAAGAGAATTACCTCCTATCCTTGCATTGTAAACCGGGTGTGTTTAGGGCAGGCTCCCTTTTTTTCTATGTCAGTGCCATATTGTATACAGAGACAGAATTAGAACAACACCTTTTAATTCCATTTGTAGCAGATCATAGTTCAACACTGCATTTTCACAATTGTTTGATTAAAAAGTCACTGATTTTGATTGTGCTATTATTAACCTCCAACTACAGATTATTTTTTGGAATTATTATAAATGTGTTTCTCTTCTCATGCATGCTGTCTCCAGTGCAATTTCTGCTGGAAAAGTACCCAGTGAAATAATGCATTTTATTGGATGTTCAGCACAAAGATTTTAAATAAAGAAATGGCAAGCTAAGTAAGTTACCTACAGAAGATAGCACTGCTGACATTTTCTACTTCTCCCAGTGTTGTAAAAGATATTAAATCTGTCTCTTAAAAATAGAAATTTGTTTCCTTCTATTCTAATCAGGGGAGAAAGTGCTATGAAATCTGTATCATTTTTTGGACTATGGGTGATTTATTTAAGAGAAAAAAAATAAAATAATCCCCAAAAGGGCAAAAGCAGGTTTACTGTTTGCTAAATCAGGCCTCTAATAGTAAACAGCTCAAAAAGCCTTCCATAATATTTATGAACAGTTACTCAATTTTATATCCAGATATTTCTATTATATTCAGCAAAAGAGATAATCTGGGCCGAACAAAAGAGAAGAGCCTTTTTTAAATTGAATAGACTGGACAATTCAGTAACAGTGTACATGATTACCAGTCGTTCTAAGCAAAGCTTTTACGTAAGGCAACTTTATAACTTCATCCATTCCAAAGAGAAATGCATTAAAGACCACAGGGAAAATAAAAGGCAAAAGAGAAATGTAGAGAAACATTCTATCCTTTACATCTCTATAGTTGCTTGTTTCATGGCTGCACTTGCTGGAGTTAACCAAATTTAAAACCACAGTGTAACTTTTAGAAAGCCATTTTACTGTTCCCCTTGGTAGTTGGTCAGTACAAATAATGATAGGATATAACCACCATTATTTTTGTTTGCTGTATTGTTTCAAAATATATTATCTCTTCCACTGTGTTTTTATGTTTTATTGTATAGGCAAAGGTAATAAGAGTCATCAGTAACAACCATCTTAACATGCTCAGGAACTGTCAAGTAACAGTAATTACTTGGGGGGGAAAGCCTTCTGATTTCCATGTGGCTCACACAGTAAACTAAATCAAAATTTCCAAAGTCCTAGAATGAAACAAATGAATTTCTTTGTTCCCTTCTTGCTGCTGGATCATGACACCCTTCTCATAGCTTGAAGCTCTGATCAACTGCCTGAGAATTACATGAAGCCATCAAAACAAGTGCAACTTCTTGGGTTTGATTCTGGAGTGATGAAGTGTGTATCTTCCTGCCAGTGTTGGGTGGGGTGCAGGAGTGCACAGTTTTCTACAATCCTCCAGATGAATCATTAGCCCATATAACATCTGAATATTAAGGGAATAAAAAGGCTGGGGACGTGGAATATACTGTTGTATGTGATTTAGGAAGAAAATATGCGATTGTTGTTGTAGATGCATATCCTTTGTCTTATTCGTTTCTTCATTTCTCAATGTTAGACACTCAAGGCACAGTCATTTTAACTTGGCATTCAAGTTCTTGACCTTTTTTTCACAGAAGTAGGCATATGAACATAGACATTGCATTTTGTATACAAATTTCAAGGGGTTGGAGAATCGTCTGATATCTATTCATGGATATTGATAGATGCTCTTTGTGTTCCAGGAACTTCCTCTAAGGGCTTATTTTAAAGGCAAAGAGGAAGTGAAAGCAGTGAGTAAGGAAAAATACCTAAATATCCTTTCTGTGTCTTTGGTGACTCTTATCTGTGTTATGTTCCTGAATAAAAGTGCACCTTGGGGGTATGAGTAAGATTGAATTACAGACCGAGCACTCCTGGCCATATTTTGTACCTTCAGTATGACTGTGTCCTGGGAAGGGAACCATCTCATAATTGGCTTTCCTGTGTGTAGATCTCCTCATACAAGACAAAATGACCTATCCATTTTCATGAGTCTGGCTTATGTCCTTTGTATCCCTCAATGGGTCAAAAACTCCATGAAGACTATTGTTAGTCCTGTTTATCTTAGCTAATATTACCTCAGATCACACAAGAGGCTACACAGTTATTTTAAAATTATTTTTAACTAAGCCACAACTTGGGACTGGACCAAGGTCAGAGAAAAATTAATTATTTGAATGTAGAAGAGCCTATATTCCTGCTCACTTCCCTCTCTAATGGTAGTAATTAGTACTGAGGAATTGTACTTGGGTGAAAAAAAAAAATAGCAATCCTGGATCTTGGTTTGGGATCATGGGACTTTTCCCAGTCTACTTTTTTTAAATCATCCAATCTTCATTGCAGTTGCTGACAAGGACTTGTTCCTGGCTCTTCTAATGGACTGGTAGATTTTAATTATACATTGTTTTATGGTGTCTGGCAATGTGATTACCCCTCCTTGACATGATTTATAGATCTTTTTACAAATAAGGGTCATCTGACTGCGTTCTCATTTGCTGGAAGGCATTTGTTCTTTTGGTTCTTGTAGACCCTATTGCTGTAGTGAACTGATGGTGTTATACTGTAAAACAACAACAACAACAACAAAAAACTCCTTAAAATCAAGTGTCATTGACTAGAAACAAATTTCTGAAGAAGTTCATGTTATGGAATAAGAGAGATGTCAGGTGTTCTGGGCTTTCTGTTAGAGGTGAAGCCAAATTTATATTGTGTAGTAGACAGCAAGGATTGCCTTCATCAAAGAGCAGGCGACAAAATACCTGTGTGAGTAGAACATTTACTTCAATATCTTCCTTTAATTTATAGCTTCTTTCAATTGCGTTGTTCTTCTGATTGTCTGAGGTTTTATTTAGTTAACAATTATGGAAACTAGTTGTGTTTCAGGAAGGCCCGAAACATGTGGCTAAGTAATAAATCCCGTGCCTTACTCAACATATTGATAGTTCTGTTGCTGAGAGGTTGCACAGAGTCAATAGTTGAATCTACCTGGTGGTGACATTTGCATCTAATAAAAAGTCATGTTTATTGTAGCTTCTGTATAAAAACAACTGGCACCTAGTATGTCATAGGTGAAAATGCTAAGTGGGGACGAGAATGTAGATAAGAATGGTTATTATTATTTTTTGCCTTAAGGATCTAAGATTACAGACATAGAGTAACTACAGTCAAATTCATAGTACGCTATTATTTATTGTATGTTCTTTTATTTGTTTCATGAAGTAACAAACTGTTATCAACTTCATAACTAAATTTACTAAATTTACCACATAAGTATCTTTTCATCCTATCTCTGCCTCTTTATCTCAAATCCATCCATTCCTTTTTTTTTTTTTTTTTTTTTGGTAATTGTAAGTTTTATATATACTACCATCAATGGCCATTTGTTTTTTCCTTTTCTTTTATGAAATGTGCCACTTCGAAAGTTCTTGCACCATCTCCTGGTACATGGGTGAGAACGTAAAATAGGGCCCTGTTGACAACCAAAACTGTGCCCAGAAGAAGGCATAAATAAAGCCATTCAGTGACCTTCTTTTGCTACCTTTTTCCGATTGACTGCTGTTTGTAGGACAACTCTAGTCTGCTTCAATCTCCCAACCCCTAATAGAAGCCTCGATTATTCCCCCTTAATTAGATGCTCCAAAGGTTCCTAGGGGTGCCTTCTTTGCTAAAGGAAGCCAAGTCAGTCCTGACCACCAGTGAATTTCTGTTGGCCTTTGGCTAGTGGGTTTTGACAGACACACATACTAAACTTTTTCTTGGACATTAATATATACTGAGGTGAGAATTTGATGGCTGATAGACTATGTGAATCCTGAAGATTATAATATTTAAAAAATTGTCAACTCCCATCCAAGTGTATCCTGTCACTTTTTATTTGTATGTGCCCTGAAAAAAATAGTCTGCTTGACTCATTTCTGCACACAAATTAAAGGTAAAAGACAGTCTATGTATATATATAGACATACCCCTTACAACATATAGACAGCTAATTTCTTTACTTTCCTTTCTTTTCCCATTAAGTTTATTGATACATTTAAAGCAAGCAATACAGTTACATTTATCACTGGGATCTTGTACCTTTACATGATATATCTTGGTTCTTGTTTTTTTCCCCATACCCCTGCCCTCCCTTCACCCCCTTCAACTTTCCCTCTTTACACAGACTTTGTTTCCTTTTTTCTTTGCCCTTATTTCCTTTTCTTTCAAGAATATGTTTATTCTACCTATTGTTATACAGTGTTTCATTAGTTGAATATGCTTAGCATAATTCCTTATATATTTTAGTTTGTAAAATACGACTGAAGGATCATGACCATGTGATTTTCTTACTTATAGTTGTCCTTCTACTTTTGAGTGACCCAGAACTGTGCTTCTAAAACTCTAGTTGGCAAATAGGAATCATGTACACTTGGAAGAGACATTCCTGAGGATAGTAAAGTGGAAAAAGGGTCCTTTGAGTTGCAAATAGATGTATTTGTCATCAGTGTCAAGAGGAAAGCTTTCATTCAGGATCATGCCTTGTTTCCTGGAGATGAGACGCTGGCATTACACTGCTATTCATAAAATGATTATGGATCTGGTAGATATTAAACTGAGCTGAGTTACAGGAAGGATTACACAGTAAGTGAGTGGGACTTGGTAAATGAATAAATTAAATGCACGGGAAATGATATAAACTGTGTCCTTTAAGTAGCAGTTGGATGAGGGCTTTGGTATTTTCTTGGTTTGAAATGCATGACTCTAGTTAAATGTCATGGGGGTTATTCTAGGTATTTTCCAAAAATATTCGAAAGCATTATATTACAGTGATACATGCATTCCCCTGTTTATAACATGGGAATAATTCCTGACTCTTGGAAGTAGCCTATATGTCTATCAAGAAATGAATGTATAAACAAAATGGAGTATTATCAGTGTGAGTGGTCTCAATTTAATAGTTTAAAAAAAAACAGATTAGTAGAATGGATCAAGAAACAGATTCAAACAATCCATTGCATATAAGAAACACATTTGACTCCAAATGAAATTCATAGACTGAAAGTCAAAGGATGGAAAACAATGCTCCATGGGACAGGAACATGGACAAAAGGTGGAGTAGCTATTCTATTTCTAGACAGTGGATTTTAAGCCAAGACTGATCGGAAGAGACAAAGAAGGTCACTATATATTTGTTAAGGGAATGATCCAAAAGGAAGAGAAAAAAAGCATATATGCACCAAATGCTGGCTCGTCCAACTATATAAAACAAACATTAATGGATATGAAAAACCAGATAAACACTCAAAGTAATAGTAATGGGGGGCCTCAATACGTCACTCACAAATAGACAGATCAACTAGACCAAAAATCAACAAAGAAATATCAAAGCTCAACCAAACCTTTGAACAAATGGAGTTAGTAGATACATAGAGTGTTCTACCCAACAACAGAATACATGTTCTTTTCAGCAGCACATGGAACTTTCTCCAAATAGACTACATTATAGCTCATAGAACATGCTTAAATTCTCCCACACACATTATCAGATCATAGTTCAGTGAAATTGGAAATAAGTGGTAAAAGAAACCATAAAAACTGTATAAACACATGGAGGTTAAACAGTACCCTCTCAAACAATCAGTTGGTCACAGATAAAATTAAAGAAGAAATTAGACAGTTTCTACAATTGAATGATACTGCCAGTATGACGTACTGGAACTTAGGGAACACAATGAAAGCAGTTCTATGAGGGAAGTTTATAGCAGTGAATTCCCACATCAGAAAAATGGGACAAGCTCAAATAAATATGCTACTGTTGAACCCCAGACTTCTAAAAAAGAGGAACAAGTTAAACCCAAACCTCGTATGAGGAAAGAAATTATAAAAATCAGAGCAGAAAGTAATGCAGTTTAGACTAAGAAAATAATATAAATAATCAGTGAATTGAAGAGTTGGTTCTTTGAAAGATTAAATAAAATAGACAAACTCTTAGCCAACCTTATTTCCAATAAAAGGAAAGAAAAGATGGAAAGCTATGCAATTAGGAATGAAGGGGAGAAGTCAGAGCTCCTTTAGAAATCCAGAAAATCATCAGTACCTACTTTGAAAATCTGTACTCAAATAAAATGGAAAATTTAGAAAAAAGGGTAGATTTCTAGAAAAATATTTAATAATAATAATAATAATAAACTACAAAGAAAAGCCCAGATTCTGATGGAGTCACTGCTGAATTCTATAAGAACTTTAGAGAAAATATAATGCCACTACCCTTTAAACTGTTTAATGAAATTGAAAAAGGAAGCAACACTCCCAAAGTTATTCCTAGAAGCAAACATTGCCCTGATAGCAAAACCGGAGAGGTACCCAACCAAAAAAGAGAACTATAGGTCAATCTCCCTACTGAATATAGATGTAAAAATCCTTAGTATGATAAGGGCAAATTGTCTTAAAAATTATGTGCCACGATCAAGTAGGATTCAGCCCAGCAATGCAGGGTTGGTTCAACATGTGCAAGTCAATAAATGTAATACACTATATCAAAAGAACCAAGGACAAAAGCCACACGATCCTTTCAATAGATGCAGACAAAGCATTTGACAAAGTCAAACACATTCATGAGAATCCTAAAGAAAACTGGAATAGAAAGTCCTCATCTCAGTATGATTAAAAACCATTTATGACAATTCACAGTCAACATCATACCAAATGATCAAAACCTGAAAGCTTTCACTCTAAAATCAGGAACAAAATAAGGATGCCCACTGTTACCACTCCTATTCTAGTTCTGGAAACATTGGTCAGAGCCATTACACAAGAAAAAGAAATAAAAGGAGTAAGGACAGGAAAGGAAGAAATTAATCATTATTTGTGGATGACACGATACTGTACAGACAAGACCTTAAAAATTCTACCATGGGCTGGGGATTTGGCTTAGTGGTTCCTGAACGTATGTTGTAAGCTCAAGAACCTGAGTTTGATCTCCGGTACCAAAAACAAACAAACAAACAAAAACTACCAAAAGACTTCTACATTTAGTCATCAAATTCAGCAGCATAGCAGGATACAAAGTCAACACTCAAAAACAGTAGCATTTCTGTACACAAATAGCAAATTCCCTGAGGCAGAAATCAGGGAAACTACACCTGTCACAATAGCATCAAGAAAAAATACTTAGGTATCAATCTAATAAAGGAAGTAAAATATCTACATTGAAAACTAGAGTCCTCTGAAAAAGGAGACAGAAGAACTCATCAGAAAATTGAAAGATATTCCTTCTTCTAGGGTTGGCAGAACCAATATAATGAAAGTGGCCATATTTACAAAACTTATACATATTTCATGCAATCCTGATCAAAATGTCAACAGCATACCTCACAGAACTAGATAAAACAATCCTAAAATTCATATGGAACCAGGAGAGACCCAGAATACCAAAAGCAATTGTAGGCACCACAGGCAAGGCAAGGAACATCATAATCCCTGATCTGATATTATACTGCAAAGTTTCCATGGTATAACAGCATAGTGCTGGCAAACAGACAGACCCAAGGATCAGTGGAACAGAATAGAAGATACAGAAACAACTTCTGGCACACTCACAGGGGCCAAACATTCTCACTACGAGAAACAGCCTCTTTAATAAATACTGGGAAAGCTGGCTTTCCACATGTGTAAGATTAAATCTAGACTCATTTCTTACCATGCACTAAACTAAAGTTGAAATTGATCCACATATTAAGACAGAAACAATTTGCTGGAAGATAGAGTAGGCAAAGCTCTTAACAACATAGGAATAGGCAAAGACTTTATGAACAAATCTCTGATTGCATAGGAACTATTAAAAAGAATCGACTATTGGGATCACATTATATCCAAAAGGTTTTACACAGCTGAAGAAACCACCAGCAGAATGAAGAGACAACTCACAGAATGGGAAAAATTTATTGTTCAGACAGAGGTCTAATATCTAGAATATACAAAGAACTCAAAAAAACCAACAACCCCCCCAAATTTAAAGACCCAATGCAAAAATGAGCATCTGAAAGGAATAGACACTTCTTAAATGAAGAAGTACAAACTGCAAATAAATATCTGAAAAAAATGTTCAAAATCATTGCTTATTCGAGAAATGCAAATTAAAACAACACTTGAGATTGGGACCAAGGATTTAGCTCAGTGGTGCTGCCGCCTGCCTTGCAGGCGCAAGGACCTAAATTCAATCCCTGTTACAAAACAAAACAACAAAACAAAAACAACACTGAGATTCCATTTCACTCCAGAAAGAATGGCTAGCATCACGAAATCAACCAATAACAAATGCTGATCTGGCTGTGGGGAAAAAGGAACCCTTCTCCACTGTTGGCAGGAGTGCAGATTGGCACAACCAATATGGAAATCAGTATAGAGATTCCTCAGATAACTAAAATTAGAGGTTCAATTTGATCCAGGTATTTCCCATTTAGGCATCTTCCCTAAAGAGTTAAAAGCATCATACTACAGCGATACATGCACACTTGTGTTTATAACAGCACAGTTTGTAATAGCTAAACCTTGAAAATAGCCCATATGCCCATCTAATGATGAATGGTTAAAGAAAATATGTTTTTTTTACTACAGTGGAGTACTAGTCAGCCATAAAAAAGGATAAATTTGAGACATTTTGAGATAAATGGATGCTCCTTAAGAACACAATTCTAAGTGAAATAAATTGGGCACACATGTTTAAATATCTCAGTTTCTCTTGTGTTAGAAACTGAAAGTGTAAATAAGGATCAAAATGGAGGATGGATACTGAGACATAAGAAAATGTTCGCATGGGAAGGGGAGCAGGGGAGGAGGAAAGGGAAGGGAAGAAAGGGAGGAAATAGGGATAAAAAAATAAAAGATAATGGAAAGAAAACACTAGAAACAGTTTTCTAAATGGTGTGGAAAAAAGTATTGAGAAGGGAAGGGAATGAAAAGAACTAAAATATATTAGGTATAGGTACAAATTCCCTATGATGATTATGATCATTATGTACATCAAAATGTATCAATACAATTTATTAAAAAATAAAAACAAAAATAAAATGTGGTATTTGTGTACAATGGACTACTACTCTGCCATAAAGAAGGATAAACTTGAGCCATTCGTAGAAAAATGGCTATGCTTTGAGATTATAATGCTAAGTGAAATAAATCAGACACAAGCTTAAATATCACATGGTTTCTCTTATATGAGAAGCCCAAAATATAAATTAAGAGTAGAATGAAAGATAAATTATAGGAAGTAGGGAGATAGCACTTTCTGAAATGGGCAGGGGATCAAGAGGAGGAGGAGAGAGGAAGGAGAGGGAAGGGGATGAGTGAGGGTGTGTCATACACGTACCAACTGCCCTCGAGGAATGCAATGATCGTGTCCTGCTAGTAATACAACATTTAAAAGGAACTCATCACTTTACTCCTCCTTGCTAGGGCACGCGGTGAGTCAAAGTAATGGAAAGTCTTTTCTCGGGGAGCTTGGTCCTCGGGCAGAGAAACAGATTATAAAGGAATACTTTCAATATTACTTCAGGACAGTTTTGGTAAATGCTACGAAGCCGTGGAAGGTGCTCTGAGAGAGGGTAACAGGGACCCTTCCTCGATTGGCATCTCCCCAAGTTCAGTTATATCTCTGTAAATGTGTGAGGTTTAAATGGAAGTGAAGAGTGGTAGGGGCAGGGGTCGGAGATCCCAAGACTGTCCCTACGTGGTTTGCTGGGACACTTAACAGGACTCAGCATGTAGTTATACTCATGGCCATAATTTACTGCTGCCAAAGGATATTAATGAGCAAAGGAGAAAGGGACATGGGAAGTTCAGAGGAAACCAGGTGCGAGGTTCCCAGTGTCCTCCCAGCACATCCCCCAGTTCCTTCCCCACTGAGTTGTGGGAACATGTGAGATGTTGCCTAACAGGGAAACTCACTAGAGCCTCAGCATCTGGGGTTTTTGCTGAGGGCTTGTCACATAGGTACCCTGTGCCCATTACTTACAGAATTCGAAATCTCCCAGAATGAATGCCCGCCCACGTTATTTGAATAGAGTGTAGGGATGATGAGCCCATCTTATACTAACTCTGCGAATGTTGAAAGCTTTCTTAAAACCCAGTGGCCCAGTTGCAAGTCAAGAATCAACCTTACAAGCCAGAGTCTGACTACATTAACTCCCCTGCACAGCAGTAATGCCTGAAGAAAGGAGGGGGTATGACGTCTTGCTTTAAAACATTTCAACAAGGCCAAAAGAATGGATAAAAAGAAACTGTGGGTAAAATTTGATTGTCGTTGGGCTTAGATGAGGTTCATTTTACTTCTTGCTTGTTTTGTTTCAAAAGTTACTTATAAAAGAGAAGGAAGTTGAGAAGGAAAAAGAACAAGAGGAATGTAAGTATTACTGACCAGGCATGGGGGTAGATTTTGCTCAGTTCAGTCCATTTTGTTCAGTTTAATTTTAAAAATGTACTACTTATTTCAGTTTAATACATTCAATTACAGAAATCTTTCATTTAGCACCCATTATTTATCAGGCCTCAACCAAGTACTGTGGAAGGTGCACAGAAAACCAGTAAACCTTACCTTTTTGTGTGTGAGCTCATCCATGAAATGGGTGTGCTCTTAAGTCCAGCTTGCTTGGGTGTTGCAGGGAATTGTTGGAAAGGGAAAGAAACCAGCGGTTGCAAGCTGCATTTGCAGCCATGAATGTTGTAATAAATGCAGACTGCCACCTTGGGGAGGCGTGTGACTCTCTCATTGGCGTGGAAGAAAATTCAGTGAGGCAGAGCCTGAAGGAGCTGAAAGGATGACAGGGACACTGCCTGGTAGCATTGCCTTTGGCAGTGGCTTGTCAGGGAAAGAGGGTCTGTAGGGTCCTGCCTTTGAGGAGATCTAGATGTGGAAGGTGAGATGATGTGCACTTTTATTTAAAAGGGAATAGATAATCTATTGAATTGGAGCACATGAGAGGTAGCTTTTTTTGAAAATGCTTTCAAAAGCTGTTTTGACAAGAACGGGAGGAGGCAATGGTATCATTAAATAAGCTGGCAACTTTTGTAACCAGCTTTTTGGTTTTCCACCTCAAGGGAGAGTCAATAAACTTTGATTCCCAGCATTAATGTAATTATTTTGATTTCTCTGGCTCATTCTAGGGAAGGTTGCAAAGCTGCAATATCAGATAGCCATAAGCAATTCAGAAATCCTGTGTCCCCAAGGATACCCACTGCTGTTCAGAAGTAGCAGGAGAGGGGGTGGAATAAATCATTTCCTCTGATCTTGTTAGTGTTGAGAATATTATGGGAAGCAAATGCAGTGCAGGTCTAATACCAGAAGGCTACTGCAGGCACAAGGAAAAAACAAAAAACAATTGCCCCGCTTCTCAAAGTTTTCCTTAAGAAATGATTTTA
>NW_022900940.1:44577239-44613698 GCF_012274545.1 Fukomys damarensis | reverse complement strand
ATAAAATATATTTTTTTAATTAGTGTTTGAGAATATTTCCCTCTCTTCTGCTTCTGAAGGTTTTTCCACTTCCGTCTGTGTTGCCATCTAATCTGCATCCCAGGATTCTCCTGGATACGGCCACTTGCAGCTGTTATACACTCCTGAGAGTCCATTGTTACCCTGGAAATGTTTGGTTCATTTAGTGTAAACAGTCCTATCATTCTGAGAGATTTCTTTGGGCTCGGTAAGAAATGACTTTCATGAATATCCAAGTGTACAATTTGGCTAGAGGGTTCTGCCATGTATGAGCCTGATGTTTTTTTTTCATTCTTGAAAATGCACTGTATTTAATTTTAAATGGAATTTTAAAATTTTTAATCGATTTGGGCTTTTTAAAAGCCTATGTGCATGTGTAGAATGAAGTAATTGGAATTTTCTGATGATGGGAGTAGAATCAAAGAATGTATTTGTTTTGAGAAGTTAAATTTTGGCAAGAATAGCTGCACAAAATTGCAAAATGTATTTTCCCATTGTCCCCTAAATAATAAAATTAAGAGATATGTACTTACACATATTTTTAACTCAAGGTTTGCTAACCATAATTTAAGACTGGTCCTTTCTTACTGTAAGTTATAAGTATACCTTGAGGCCTAGGCCATCCTTATAGGCTATAAATAATTATTTTCATAATATCAGCAACAGCTAAGCCAGTCTTTCAGAATGCTGTAGACATTGTTTCTTGGAAGTGAACTTTAGCTTCATAGTTTTAGGACTCTGACATTAGAAGGCCACCGTTTCTTAGTCAAGAGTATCTTTACTTGAGAAGAGATTTTCAACTTTATTTTCTCCAGTGGCCTTCTCAATTTTAGGCCCCATCTGTGTCATAAATATTGTCATGTCAATTAAAGAAAAAAAAACACCAACAAATGAAGCAAAAGCATTAGATATTTGGATATTTGGATGCAAGGGAACCTGAACCTTTCAACTTTTTCTAATTGGATTGTTAGAAATGAGCCCCTAGACTCCATTTGTCAGTGCAGATAATAATGCACTCAGACATCAAGAATTCTTGACAGGCATTTTTCTTCTGCAGAAGGGTGCAAACATGAGGTAGCAGGTGCTCCAGTTGATGAGGAAGTTGCGGGGGGGTTGTACGGGAAGCAGCTGATCCTTTTTTCCCATTGGCTGGGTTGAAGGTTCACAGTCATTCCCAATTGGCTAGTTTAAGTGGCTGGAAGGGTGGGCCTGAGAGGTTGCCGGAGAGAGTGGTTAAAGGGAGGAAGAGCAGGAGAGAAGGTGTGGGAACAGAAGGGCCTAGGCTGTTGATAAGCTGTCTTGGTCAGTAGCCGTGTTTCCAGAAGTTGAGCTCAACAGGTGTTTCCTGTAATTTCTGTGTGTTCCAGAGAGCCTGCCTAGGGTGCCCTAGACTCTAAGATGGAGGCACTCTTGCTTATATCCTTTAATAGCAAAGATAGGGCTACAATTTCTCACAATTTGATTGGACTCCACATTCTATTTTCTACCACCCCAAAATTATATTTTTTCCATTCCAAAAAGCATTTATTTTTCATATTTTATTTCTGAAATAATATAATTGGTATGCTCATTTATTATCATATTTCTTTGTTTTGTTGGAAAAGATATCATTAAGCCAATGGTTACTCAGTGAATAGGCTTCTTAGATTTCAAGAAGTATGTTAACCCTTAAATAAAATCCTCTTTTCATTAACTCAGGTGATGTCACTTAATGTTGAGCTGCTGCTTCCTCTTCCTTTGACAGCTGGAATAGTTGGCTAACTGGTTTGCTCAAATTCTCTTTATCTCTAATTCGTTTCCTACCTTGATGCCATCCTGATTTTACAAAACACAACAATGATCTTGTTGTTTCTTTGTTTAAAGTCCTGTACTGGTTTGTCCGGACTTGTAGGGTAAAGACCCAAGGCATCACAGTGACTTGCAGGCCTTTGCTCGAGGCCGTTGTTTCTCTCATCCATCTCTTGCAAACACCACTGCTTCACCCATCTTACTGTGTGAAAGCATCGCCCAGTTCCATCATTCAGAAGCCAGGTACTTAACAACTCATGTCCCACTTGTACTGGCAATTACAATAATACCCATCAAAACAAAAATAACCTCCCCCGAAAACAAAACCACTTTTGCTTAAAGTTATTTAAAAAAAGAAAGTAGTATTCTAATATTTCAAAAATTTTGAAAAAAAGTCAGCTTCATGCCTTCGGTGTTTCATTTACCACCTTTTGGCAGACAGTCCTCTATGTAAATTTGTCTGCTTTCTGACATCTTTTCCCACTAAATGAAATTTTCTTCTGAAGAGTTTGGCCTCTCTTCCTATCTCCTTGATCCTCTTCTCCCTTCTCTGAGATAATCTTGTCCTTTTTTTTTTTTTTTTTGTACTGGGGATCGAACTCAGGACCTTGTGCTTGTGAGGCAGGCATGGTGCTACTGAGATAAATCCCTGGCCCAATCCTACTCATTTTTTAAGTTTCCCTGACATGTTTTATTCCCCAAGTTAGACTCAGTTATTTAATCCCACCAGATAAACTGCTTCCTTTTTTATAAATAATTTATGCCTCATTTAAAAATTTGTCAGTAATGTTATCTGCCAAGCTACATACTTTTAAAGAAATGGTGTATTAGTTTATAATATAAAAGAGAAAGAAAAAGGAACTGGTTTACAGTAAATTTAAGTATTCCAATGTAAATTCTCAAGAATAACTACATTTCAAGACATACTGGATTAGTCAGATGCTTCTTGACAAAAATAAAATTATTTTGAAGAAAGGGATATCAGACTCCATTCTACACAAGGAATGAAAGAAGAGAGGAATGAGGAGCACTAGAATAAGAGCTAGTCCTAGGATAAACAGTGCCATATAATTTTAGAAAAAGGGAGAAATGATCTTAGAAGAAAGGCTAATGTGCTAATTCTATCCAAGAGCTTGCTTCTAAAAAGGCGGCTCACCAACTAAATGTTAGCAGGTTTGAAGTGCTCACCTCTCCTTTCCTAGTTGGATTCCAGCTTCTTATCTTGAGCAAAGAATTGAATAAAACAAGCAAAAAGCAGTGGCAAAGTGTGTTCAAGAGAGTAAAAGTGAAGATTGGGAGGGAAACTGGCTCAGTGGAGTGAACTTGGGTCCAGTAAATAGAAAAAGAGAGGATGAGCGCAGATAAAAATACGCGCTGTGTCTGGGAAGCGCGGTGTGGTCCACCATGGAAAGGTGTGATAGCACTGCTCCCCATGGCTGCCTTTCTTTTACATTGTCCAAATCTTGAAGCTGGTGAAAACATCTCCATCTGGGTCCTGAGAGACGGGGCTGGGATGGCACACCTCAGGCTGATGTCACCTGTGGCCATCCTATTGAAAGCCTGAGTTTTCCAGAGAAGTCCACCTGCAGGATTTTGGAAACTGTTCTGTGCCTGTGTCTGGGATCTTGTAGTTAACAGATCACATCTACTTCCCCAGCCAGCTTTTGCCACGTACCAATTTCCTATCTCACTAAATTGAATAATACAGTTTGAAGTAGAGAACATAATAAGCAAGCGTACCATTCCTGGAAATAGGTTGGATTTACTTATAAAGTTAGCTGCAAAATAATTTCTTGTATTAACAATAAGGGATTGAGTGGTATTGAAGAATCACAAGAATACTTCTAATCTTGAAATCCTCCCTCAGGTTGAGACATACATTTGGTCTGTAGTTCTTAGAAAGCTCTTGAGTAGGCCACAGGGAATAGAAAAATGGATTGGAAAAAGAAACAGTAAAGTAAAAAGCCATAAAGAAGTTGTGTGGGAGACCTCTAGGGACAGTTTCACTGTAAGATTGAGAAGGAACAAATCCAAAATAAGTAAATAATTTCAATCAGTACTTTTCACAGTATGGATTTCTTGTCATTGTGCTATGGAATTTTTAAAAAGTATATAATATGAATAAAAACTATACAAAGGCCATTTGGTGATATCCCTGGGTGTTCATATGTTATGGCCAATTTAGGGACATTGGGTGCTATGTTTCTTTCTTGCATTTGCCTATGACAGATAATAACATAGACTAATATTGTTGGGTTACATTAGTAGACTGAGTACTAAAAGTCCCATTACTGTCAGTGATGAGACTTTGTGAAATAGTGAACAATCAGAAAATGTTGAATAGAATGAAATACATTATTTCTTTAATTTACACACTAGTTACATTCCTGAAAAATTCAGTAAAAATTACAAATGTACAAAAATACCTTGGGTTGTTATGCACAATATAATCATAATTGTTTTTCATGAATTTCTAGTGGGACATTGGAAAAATCGGGAGACACAGTTTTCAAGGGCTAGGGCTCTCCTGCATAGTGCAAAACAGCTAGTGTCCCTGGTACCCATCAGAAAATGCTAGTTAACATTCCTCGTTAATTAGGGAGCAAATCAGCCTTCCCTCATGAATCTCTTTGGCTCTCTTCTTTGACAGACTGAAAGTTTTCTAAGTCGAGGGAAGTCGGACTCATTCACCGTTGTATCATCTGACCTAGGCAATGCCAAACATATGGAAGACTTTAGAAAATTATTTATTTAATAAACGAAAGGACAGAGGCAGCACTTTAGGTTCCATTTGTAGTTACTTGGTAAGTTCAAGAGGACTGGGAGGATTGGAGGTGACCTATACGGTACCCTGAAATGCTAGTTTTTTCACAATAGTTCTAGTTTATACTAGTTTCCCCTACATCTTTTCTTGTCAGTTTAGCTTATTTTTTTAAGTAAAATAATTTTTGGAAATCCTTTCAGAATAGGGCTATGTTTTAAAAGTCTACCAGTATAATAAAAACCAATTTGTCAATAAATATGACTTTTATTTTATTTTTTATTTGGTACCCGGTATTCAAACTTGGGACCTTGCGCTTGTGAGGCAGGTGGCAGAACCACCTGGTCCAAATGTGAACATTTAAAAAATTAGATAATTGTATTTATTTTAGTACCTTCTTTTAGCTTCGCCAATGTTTTGGTTGTGATAAATTAGTTATAGTAGTTGTAAATGTGATTCTTAGCAAAGTATCTTGTCCAAAAACTTCAAAACCCTTTGCTGAGTATGGTGATAGGTGCTTGTAGTCCCAGTCCTCTGGGAGGCTGAGGCCCAGGATCACAAGTCTGAACACACCTGGGCAACTCAGTGAGTTAGCAAGATCCTGTCTCCAAAATAATACATGAAAAAGGGCTGAGGGTGGGGCTCAGTGGATTGGAAGGCCCCAGGTTGAATCCCCAGTGCCACAACAAAACAAAACAAAACACCCCAGTACCATCACAACATAAACCTTCTTTTCCCAGGCATAAAGTAGATGCCAAAGGGTGTCTGCTACTC
Source organism: Fukomys damarensis (assembly GCF_012274545.1). Lineage (NCBI taxonomy): Eukaryota > Metazoa > Chordata > Mammalia > Rodentia > Bathyergidae > Fukomys > Fukomys damarensis. Next base: position 44,608,357 of record NW_022900940.1, on the reverse strand, counting down.
TGCCGTTCACTGGTCACAATTCAATGGTTTCTCACATCTCTGAATTATTTTCTTCATTAGAAAGGACTTTTCAGCCCTGAAATATTTTCCTCTTTGTATTTTGATAGATTCCCTTTTAAATTTATGGATTATTTTTCTTTTTCCACTGTGTTTTCAACTACATGAAATATTTAGCTAAAACTAAATCCTTAAAATTAAAGGATTGAGTACTGTTTCTCTGGCTAACTCCATGTCTGGAAATTTTTCTTTGGAAGCAGTGAAGATCCAGAATGAACAATCTCTGCTGGGATTTATAATTCCTTTATCTTCATTTGAACTCTTGATCTAGGAGCATAAAATTTTATAAATTTATACTTTGAATTTTGTATATTACCTTGACTTTAGTTTGAAACCAGTCAGATCTGAATTTTAAAGTATTTCCTTTTAGCTTTACATACAATCTTCGTATAAAAATGCCATTACTAAAATTAGAAGTTATATATCATACATTCCCCTTGTAAATATTAATCCAAGAGAAATACTATATTTTCCCATGAAAAAGACACACATAAGAATCTTTATGGCAGCTTTATTGAAAATAGGCAAGGGCTAGGGACTTAGCTCAGTGCTTCCACCACCTTCCTTGTAAGTGCAAGGACCTGAGTTCGATCTCTGGTACTTAAAAAACGAAAACAAAAAACCTGAGTGGCTGCCAGTTGTTGATTTGTGCTCGCTTCGGCAGCACCTATACTAAAATTGGAACGATACAGAGAAGATGAGCATGGCCCCTGAGCAAGGATGACACGCAAACTCGTGAAGCGTTCCATATTTTTTGGCCAAGAATTTGACTCAGTGGTTCTGATGCCTGCCTCACAAGTGCAAGGAGTTCGATCCCCAGTACTGAAAAAAAGGAAAACAAAAACAAAACCAAAAACAAACAGAAAAACCAAATGCACATCAGTGGACACATAGTAAACTGTTGTATAGTTGTATGATGGGATACTGCTCAGCAGTAGAAAGAAAAAAACAGTGGTATATATTATATTGTGGAAGCATCTCAAAAACATGATAGAAGAAGCCATACAAGCATATGCACTGTATGATTCCATTTATATAAAATTCAGTGGCCAGAAAAATGAATCAATAACAACAGAAGCCGGAAGAATAGTAGCACAGGAGGCTTAATGTGTAGAAAGGATGATGGGAGAGTTTTGTAGAAAAAAGGTCTACAATTTAAAAAAGGGCATCTGAAGTGAACAGACATTTCTCAGATAAAGAAGTAAAAGGAGCAAATAAACTAAGAAAAAAATGTTCAACATCACTGTTCGTTTGAGAGATGCAGACACTGAGATTCCACCTCACCCCAGAAAGAATGGCTTCTATCAAGAAATCAACTAATAACAAGTATTGGCAGGGTTGTGGGGAAAAAAGGAACCCTTCTCCATTGTTGGTGGGAGTGCAGACTGGTGCAACCACTATGGAAATAAATATGGAGATACCTCAAAGAGCTAGGATTAGAAGTCCCATTTGACCCAGCTATTTCTCTGCTGGGTATCTTCCCAAAATAATTAAAAGAATCATACCACAGAGATATATGCACACCCATGTTTCTAATGGCACAGTTTGTTATAGCTAAAGCTTGGAAACAGCCCATTTGCCCATCAACTGGAGACTGGATAAAGAAATTTGTTTGTGTAAATAAAACGGAGTACTACTCAGCCATGAAGAACAAGAAACTCGAGATATTTATAGCTAAATGGATGCACATAGAGGCCATACTCAAGTGAAATAAATAGGACACATGTAAATACCGAATAGTTTCTCTGGTATAAAAAAACTGAAAATGTAAATAAGGATCAAAATGTATAATAGATAATGTGAAATGGAAGAAAATATCTAAAGGGGTAGGGGAAGTGGGAAGGGTAGGTGAAAGGAAAAATAAGAGAAAAGGAAAAAATGGAAACAAAGTCTTTATAAATAGGGAGAGGTGGAGGGGTGGAGGGAGGGGAGGGGAATGCGGAAAAAATAAGAACCAAGATACATCATGTAAAGGTACAAGTTCTCAGTGATGAATGTAACTGTATTGTATACCTAAATTTTTTTTTTTTTTTTTGTACCAGGTATCAAACTCAGGACTATGTGCTTGGGAGGCAGCTGGCAGCACCACTGAGGTAAATCCCTGGCCTTTGTATACCTAAGATGTACCAATAAACTTAATGAAAAAAGAAAACAAAAGGAAAAAAAATTAGATCTAATTTTGAGTGGAAGATCTTTGGGTTTATATATATGAAGATGCCACATGGCTATATATGCAATGACTTATATATTTTTCTGTATTAAAATCATCTCTAAATATACCACAGAAGTGGAAAGATACATATAACCAAATAGACAGAAAATAAATTTTCATATTTTTGTTACATAAGTTAATTCATTTGGTTAATTCCTTTCCAGTCTTTTATCTGGGAATATACCACCAACCCCACCCATTTCTTTTTCTCTGTCTCTTTGGCATTTTTAATACTTATATTCAACCTGACTTCTGCATCTGATAGTAATTCTGAGGAAAGATAGAGAAAAAATTTTTTTTGTTTATTTAGGAAGTTACATTCATGACAGTCTCTCGTTAAAATTTAGCCAAGTAGTGATAAAAAATAACTAGTAAGGGGCCAGGGATTTGGCTCAGTGGTTCTGCTGCCTGCCTTGCAAGTGCAAGGGCCTGAGTTCAAGCCCTGGTACCCCCCAAAAAAGCTAGTAGAAACTTGGGATTTGTTTATAAAATTTTCCAAGAGTTAAAAAACAAAAGGAACTGGCTTAACTGTAAATGAATGGCAAATTACAATGACTTGTCTTATATATATATATTTTTTTTTTGATATCTGATCTCATATTGTATATGTACATAGGATTGCTCTTATGGAGAAATCATTCTAAACCCATGGATGTGAATATTATTTTGTATGTGTTTGTGTATTTGTGTATTTTGTAGTGCTGGAGATTAAACACCCAGGTCCTTGTGTATGTTAGGCTTCTACAAATCTTTTCTTTCTTTCTTTTTTTTTTTTTTTTTTTTGAGGTACTGGGGATTGAACTCAGGGCCTTGTACTTACGAGGCAGGCAGCTGAACCACAGTGAGCCAAATCCCTGGTCTGGCTTCTACAAATCTTAATTAAATATTTTTCCTTATCATCAGGGAATATCCATACATGTTCTTGTATTGGAAAATATTGGTGTATTATGCAGGCTGATAATTTATCATGTGTTCTTAAAATTTGTGTTATAACATACTGAAATTAGATCCCAAGATCCTTTGCAGAAAAACCGTAACACTCAGATTTGCCTTATATTGAGCCAACATGACAGAAAAATGTGTCATGCTTTCCTACCATGAAAGGAAAATGAGTGTGAATCTAATGGAGAAGATGCACAGTCTGAAACAAAGCAATATAATTTGCAGCGTGAATTGCCTAATATGTTATATAGCTATTATCTAACTTAAGCTCTGTAGGTAATATAATTGCTAATATTAAGAAATTTGTTTTGTTTTGTCACCTGAACAGAATATTTTGCTTTGAGACGTAATTAATGCATTTCTTTCTTAAGTAAGTATGTGTTTTAGATACAGTGAGTATACCTTTAAATAACCTTCAGGAACACCATGCGTTTTTGTAGTACTTTGAGACTGAAAATGACAATAAACTGGGTACTCTATGTTCTCTCTGTAACTAGAAGAATTTTGTTGGAATCATCTTTATTAGAGGCAGCTGTCAGTAAGGGTTTTTCCCCCTTCTCTGGATGAAAACAAAAAGGCACCACACAGGAATGTATATAAAGATAGCACCCATGAGGCATTAGGATAAATAAAAGTAGGCAATATTAATGATGCTCATTAGCAGATGTCATTGTTGGGGGTGAAGTAAATTCCATGCCAAAGAGTTTCATATATTACACTTTTCAAAGCTGTCAACTTTTTGACTTTGATATATGTCCACGTGAACAATTTTAATAAGTTCCTACAGCCGTCGCTCTGCATATACCCTGAAGAATCCTGTGGAATTGCTGGCAGCAATATCACAGAGACATTTTTGTGTAATGATTGGTGCTTCACTTGGAAATGTGAAGGCTCAGATCATTATATTCCCACTTATTTGTGATGTAAATATTTGTCTAAGAATTAGTTTTAAAATATTATATGACCAAGCAGATTTTATAGTTTAAAGCGATCTTCTACAGGCTCTTGCCTGTATAACTAATAGAATTATGTATGCATAAAACTGCTCTTACTGTAGAAGCCAAAATGCAGAATAATAGCTTGTCAAAGTGTCATTTCCAAGTGAGATCATAAATTTTATAATCCAAATTAGGTTGTGTTCTTTTCCTTTTTGTCAGGTCATATTCTAATAACTATATTGTGCACTAAACCCTATGATTATCCCAACACTTGACAGATGGTAGGCTGTTAATTTGTATGTAAGAGACAGTGATTGCCAGTGCCCTAACAGTATTCAACAGAATATGAAATGTCAAAATCTACTTTTGGTTACGTTTTGCTTGACTTCGTTTTAGCAAGGTAGTGTTTGGCAGAAGAGACTTAGTAGCTTAGCATATGCTTCATTTTACTACTTTGAATAATTTTACTAACCACTAGAGGTAGAAAGGACTAAGGGAGAAGTAATTTCTCTTGCGTATGTTCTGTTTTCTGCTTTCTTATAGGCAGTGGTTGTCAGTCAGAAGTTAACTGAAAGGACTTGATGAGGGCGAGAAGCAGACAGGATTTAATTTCTCAGTGTTAAGGCACAATAGGAACGAACTCTGATGTTCAGATAAGGGACACAATAATTTAAAAGTTTACTTAAAAGCATATTGGAAAATTCACTAAAACACGATCAGTACTAATAAAGCAGTTCAGCAATGTGGGGAGGTACAAGATCAATATACAAAAATCAATTTAATTTCTGTACACCAGCAATGAACATTCTGAAAATGAGATTAAGAAAACAATTTCATTTATAATAGCAACAACAAAAGAGTAAAATTCCTAGTAATAAAGTTAACAAAAGAAGTGCAAAATATGTAGCTTAAAAACAAAAAACATCATTGAAAGATAGTAAAGAATAAATAAGCTGGGCATAGTGGTACATGCTTGAAATCTCAGCACTCAGGAGGCTGAGATAGGAGGATCGTGAGTTCAGGGCCAGCCTGGGCTACATAATAAGACCTGTTGCCAAACAAAACAACCAAGAAACAAAAAATAATCTATAAGGGGAAACCATCCTATGTTTATGGATTGAAAAGCCCAGGAAATCTAATATAGTTGATACTGGAATATTCTTCCAAATGATTTACGCAGTGATTATTAATACAAGTGGTTGTTAGACAGTACTATTCCAAAACTCAACTACTTTTCTCCCCACTAGAAGTGAATACTAAAATGCATGCGAAATCCCCAGAATGAGCAAACAGTCTTTAAAAAGAACAGTCACAGGACTTATATTTCTCAATTTTAAAACTTATCACAAAGCTGCATTATTAGGGCTGGTGGTACTAACAAAAGAATCGATCAATAAAATGGAATTGAAAGTCCACCCTCGCTTTTATGTTAATTTGATTTTTTTTTTTTTTTTTTTGGTAGTCCCTGGTAATTTGATTTTTTTTTTTCCAGTACTGGGGATCGAACTCCAGACCTTATGCTTGTGGCAGCACCACAAGCTAAATCCCTGGCCCTGGTAATTTGACTTTTGATAAGACTGTCAAGATAATTCAATAATGGAAACATTATCTTTTCAACAAATGTTGCTGGGACGACTGGGTATCCAGAAAGAATGAATTTGGATCTCTCTACTCAACGTATGTAATTAGCTCAAGATGTGCTCTTTTTTTGGGTACTGGGGATCGAACTCAGGACTTTGCGCTTGCCAGGCAGGAATGATGCTACTTTGCTACATCCCTTGTCTGGCTCAAAATGAATCATAGGCTTGAATATAAAAAGGAACACTATTAAATACCTAGGAGAAAATATAAGAGTTAGTCTTTGGGTCATTGGGTTAGGCGTGTAAGATACAAAAGCAAAAGTATAGGTGAAGTTTTTTGATTCATTAAAAAAAGATTATTTGGAATTTGTCAGAATTTAAAACTTTTCTATGTCCAATGATAGTATCAAGAATACATATACACACACACACATACACACACACACACACACACACACACGCACGCACGCGCACACACACACACACACACACACACACACATGAATATGAAAGATAAGCCGGGTGTGGTGATGCACAGCTGTAATCCTAAAGCTCAGGAGCTTGAGACAGGACGATTACTGTGAATTTGAGGTCAGCCTGGGATAAATAGTGAATTCAAGACCAGCCTGAACTGTGTAGTGAGATCCTGTTTCAAAAATAAATGAATAAATGAATGAATATAAACGATGACCCAAAGATGGGAGAAAATGAGGGGCTTGGATTCAGAATATAAGTCTCTTGAAACGCAATAGTTAAAGGACGAAAACCCAATTCAGAAAGAAGCAGAGGATGTGCATAGGTTTCTTCCTGAAAAAGATGATGTGGGGTGAGGTATTTAGCTCAGTGGTGCTGCTGCCTGCCTGGAGTTTGATCCCAGTTACCAAAAACAAGCAAACAAACAAACAAACAAACAAAACCTTGAAATGGCTAGTAAGTGCAAGATGCTCAGCATTATCTTTTATTAGGGAAATCAGATCAAACTGAAGTAACAATGAAAGATGCTCAGCATTATCCTTTATTAGGGAAATCAGATCAAACTGAAATAACAATGAAACACCATTTTATACTCATTAGAATGACTGAAAAAGAACTTTAATAAGGAGAAATTGGAAACCTCATGTGGCCTGATAGAAAATATGGTGAATATTAAAATGTTTTTCTAATTCTTATAGTAAAAAACACATTCCCATCAATCCTCTCTTCACTCTCAGCAGTTTCTGCACCACTTCCTGAAGTTCTCTTTTGTCTTTTTGGGCTGCCTCCGTCCACAAGTTGCGTGGTGACATATTTGGTGAATACCATAGATGAGGACACACTGAAATTTTCTTTACGAGCCTCCCTTTCTGTTGGATCACAAACAGCAGCGGCATTTGCCATGCTTTTGATCACACCTCTTAGGGACACTCATGCTTCCAGAAATGCTTCAGAAAGTGGCCCTGAAGATAGGTAAGTTAATGAGATAGACGTCTTGTAAGCAGTTCAGCAGGGCCACCCTCAAGTAGCCAGACCTCAAGGAGCCAACGTGGAAGACAATCAAGACGCCTTCACTGTGGCCAGAATTGTAAAAGAGAAAGTGCTATACCCTTGGGCTTCCCCTGGGGATAAATAGCAGTAATTGATATTCTAAATAGGTTTCAATTACCTGGGTGGGGGTCCAAGGTCTTAACCCAGCCTTTCCAAGAAAATCCTTGTACACTTGCTAAGTGACTTGCTCCCCCATTTGACCTCCATTTAATCAGTATTAAGAGGGTGACTGTACTTGTAATCTTATTGGTTGGTTCTGGTTTTGTCCCACTTAGTGCCCACCTTGTAATTTTCCATTGGGTCTTACCGTTTTGTCCCACTTTGTACCCGTCTCACTACATGGCTTGGCTGTATAAAACATCTTTGAGAAGTGGGGTGAGTGGGCAACTCACTTTCCAGTCCCCCTTCTGTCTCTCAGACAGAAGCTTTCTTTCCCTCAATAAATTTTTCCTACTCTTAATCTCCCTTGTTCCTAGAACCCATTCTTCGATTTTAGAGAACACATACTCGCATTTCGGATTTCTAGCAGGTTTGGGAGTCACATTTCTTAGCCCAGCATCAATGGCAAGAGTGGTGTTAGCACAAGTGTGTTTGAAGTGAGGCAGAGTATTTTGAGGGGAATTAATAGGGTTGTGTCTTTTACTGTAATAACATTTTTAATATTTAAATATTCACTGTATATTTCCATCTGTCTTGTATATTTTAGTGGCATTGTATAATGGCAAAACCAGTTTGGAAATAGTTTGATATTTACCAAAAATGTTAAATATAGTTACCATGTGACCTAGCAATTCTCTTTTCTACACATACACTCAAGGATTAAAACTGTAAACCCACACAAACACTTATACATGAATGTTCTTAGCAGGATTGGTCATAATTAAGAAATGGAAACAATCTGAATGTTTTCTGTGCTGAATGAATGACTTAGTGGGATAGGCATACAATGAAACATTCAGACCTAAAAACTGGTAAGCGCTGATGCAGCATGAACTGTGAGTACTCCGTGCTAGGTGACAGGAACACGTATACATTGTGTAACTCCATTTAAATACACATCCCAAATAGGCAAATCTATACGCAAATTCTTGGGTTAGTAGGGCTGGAGGAGTTGGGAGTAAAATAAGAGGTGACAGCTAGTAGATATGGAATTTATTTATGGATAATAAAAATGTTATGAAATTGATGAGGGTATTGGTGGAAGAACTCTACTGTAAATACCCTAAAAAGTAATGCATTATAGAATTTAAATGGGTGAATATAATGGTATATGAATATATCTCAATAAAGCTGAAAAAATAAAGCACAGTGGTAGTGGAATAGAAAAGCAATTCATGTATTATGTTAGCATTATGGCAGTTCCCTATACTAACAGTACTACCCTACTAACAGAATGCCAAAAAGTCAAAAATCAGATCTGTGCAAGTTCTTGTTAGGTAGTAGTTTTCTTGCTACATCTGAATGCTAGATAATGACAAAACCAGTGGCTAGTAAAAGATCTTACCTCTGCAGCACCATAACCCTTTAGAATGCCCGAAAACCAAGAACTTTCCATTGTGTAAGCATCTGTCTCTCAGAGATAATAAAAACAAGACAGTACATAAATAATATGCTCACACTTGTTATCTGCTGTGTGTTCTACTAACACATTATGTATACTTTGTTAACTTTCCATCTCTGTGACAAAATACCTGGGAAAATCAACTTAAAAAGAGAAAAGATTCTTTTTGGCTTAGAGTTTCGGGGGGTCCAGCCCATGCTCACTGGGCTGCATTGCGTTGGGCCTGTAGTAAGACAGAATATCATGGCAGGGAGCTGACTGTAGAAGGCTGCTCACCTCATGCCAGCAGGGAAGTGAAGGGTGGTGGGGGACACAGAGGATGAGCTTGCTTCCTCCATCCAGGCCCCAACTCCTGAAGCTTCTACCCTTGCCCAGTAGCACCATCGGGTGAGGACCAAGATTTTAACACATGAGATTTTGGTGGACACCTGAGGTCCAAACCCTGTGACATTTATGCATACATATATACTATGCATAAATAGCAGTAACTTGTACCTGATTGATCCATGGCTGCTTTCTCCTTCCCAGGGATTATATCACTGTCTTATTTTTCTGTTAATTGGCTAGATGATTTTTATCAGTGAAATATGTATTTTAAATAATAACTGTTGATATTATGTATTATAATTTAAGAACCAGTTGGGATCTTTTCTACCAAACTCGTATCTTCGCTGTTGGTTAAGCTATTATTAATTTTAGCCCTTTTTGCAAAATAAAGGTTACAAAATAAAGATTAGTACTGTTCAGAAATGAATATGAAATTTACTAAAGTTAAAAAATGTCCTAAGTTAGGTAAAGATGTGCAATTTAAAAATACCCTGTAAGGCTTATGTTACTGATCTTCAGTAAGATAGTGTGAGAAAAGCTTAAATCTACTCTTTTCTAAAAGTCTTTTAGGAGGTGAATATTTTCCCTTTTTTGGGTCATATGTCAGATATTTAATTTTCCCAGAAAATACAGTGTGAGAGCCTAATTTTAAATGTTAACATTTATTCCTGACATTTTTGGATTATCCCTTTTGCTGTGGCAAGGTTTCAGAATTTCTTAAGGAAATAAATGTTAATTTGCAGGTAATTTATGGAATAGCCTTTATTTTATAAAAATTAAAATGTATCATAACTATTATTTTTTCTTTTTCGATGTCATTTTCATAATGATCATTTTTAATAGTTGCATGATTATCACACTGTGGCGCCATAGGTATTAAAGCTAAATGAAGGAATTTAGTGAAAAGCTGGAGCATATCTGTTCACTCCTCTAAAAGAGGAGGTGAGAGTTGGGGATATAGCTCAGTAATAGAACTCTTACCCTCCATATGTCAGGTCCTTGGGCTCCATCCACAGTGCCAGAAAAACAGAAACAAAATAACAGCACAGTACAAAAAAAAACCGATCCCGATCCTCACAGAGAGAGAGCTGAAGTAAACTCCAGGTATCTTTCTCTAACTTCAGTGATTAGACTTAAGTTCAAATGAATGCTTCATTGACCCGATTCATCTTGCCTACATTTTCCAAGGAGCATGTCTGTACCATGAAATATGCACACCTATCCTCATTGTTCTTAGATATTGGGTGAAAAAAGATAAAAAATAGAAATTCAATACTAAAGCTTACTTGTGACTCAGCCAACTAAACTTTTAGTATCAGAGAGAAGAGGAAGTGGGAGGCACAACCTGGTATTTTCTATACTTAAGAGTAAAAACCAAAATGGGAAAAAGATATAATCAGAACGCACCACCATCCTATTTCAGCACAGTATGTAATTCTCAGTTAAAAAAAAAAAAGAAGAGTTTTAAGAGAAAGCATTTTAAGATACTGTCTCCATGAGCCATTTCTGTGAAAAGCTAGTGAAACTTTGACTCCTCCTGAGAAGTCACTTTGCAGTGATGAAGGTACAAGGGGCTCTTTCTGGTGGGCAGATTGGTCAGCTGTGTGTGGCGGGGTGAGTAAGCAAATAGATCTGCATGAAACCTGAACAGTAAATGAGAATCTGCTGTGAGGCAGGTCGTACTAGAGGCATCATGGAAGTGTACATTGCCAAGGAATGAAGCTTCAGGTCACCAACTACTCCATTTCCAGGAGGAGTTAAAAACTTAGTAACTGCTTTTGAGAATTCACATTGCCTCACAATCCTGAGAAAGCTGTTTGTGTCCCTTGGGTCAGCCCACTGTGGAAGCTATAAGTGACCTCCATTTTTTGACTTCAACAATGCAAAGCAGAAAACATTTGTCCTAGAAACCTCCCCCCACGAAACTAGAAAATAACATGTTTTGTTTCTGAGACTTACTCTCTGCTTTACTGGAGTGGTTGGGAGAGGGTGCTTAGTATTGACATGCAAATGAAGGTATCAAATATCTGGCTGGGCTACAGAATTTCTTTATCTGATATTGCCACAACAGCAGCTCAGAGGAACTGTATTTGTATCACTCTGGCCTTTTATATTCCACTGTTGAATGAAAGGAACCCATGACTCACACTTTTCTTTGAAAAGAAGAAGTCCATTATCTGTATCTTTGAAGCTCAGAAGTGAGTACTTTCTACTGAGATAAAGCACCACAATAGGTAGAAGGAAGCAAAGACAAGCCTTGTACATTTCACTGTGAGCAAGAAGACCTATTGCTGTCTTTGTTAAAATTATGCCTCCAAGCAGGTGGTCTGGTTTTGAGGGATCCCTATGAGTTGGCTTGAAAGAAATCTTTGGAAACTTTATATGTTCCTAAAACAGCTTAGGCTGTCTTGAGAAATGTAAAAGGAGATCATATTGTCGCCTGTGCATGCAGCGTGTGTTGAACAAATTTATCGTTAAATTTCTAAACATGAAACTTTGGCAATTATGTTAATAGGTAAGTAAGCTAGTTGACATCAACACATGCATTCTGTTTGTTCTTTGTGCATCTGTACAGCTGTGTACTTTCCAGAGATAGCTGTGACCCAGATTCCACATGCATTCAAGACTTTCATTAGATAAGAATGACATATACTTAATCATTAAAGCATACTAATTAAAGCAAAAAGTGACATTTCAAAGTAATGATGCTCCCTAGTGTCTCAATGTAAAATACTCCCTAGTCTGTTTTTAATAAACTGCTATGTATGTTTAAAATATTATTTTATTTTGAACTTGTGCTTTCACTGTTTTAAGTGGTGCTGATCAGCAAGGTAAGACCTTCTTCTAGATAAGGAAGGAGACCAGTTTAGACTGCAGTAACAGCCAGGCTGTCAGCATGCCTTGTTGAATTCATTCAGGACTTTACTGTGTGCTTGTTCCTTGTGCACCTCTCTATAAGGTGCTCTGAATTCACTGGATTCACTGGATGCTAGTGATGTAGGAGAAATATAATTCCCAACCTACTAGATGTCAAATGTGCCAAGTTTCTGTCCCCTGAAATCGAAGAATGAATTTCAAAGGACTTCAGAGGTTAAGAGTAGGAAAGGTTTATTCAGAGATACCTTTTGAGGACCAGAGGGGTCCTGGTTGCCATGAAAGCCCTTTGTCAGGTAGTTTATACAACAAAGTCACAATGTGGGTACAATGTGAGTCAAATGACAGTCAATTTACGATTACAAGTGTAGCCCCTTAGCTAATATCGACCCAATAGGGAGGCGAGTCATGTAGCAAGGGTACATAAAGAACAAAGGCGTTTTGAGGAAGGGGTGGCTCCTGATGCTGTGGCCATCCTCCTAGGTGACTGATGCCTATCTGGACTTCCTGGACCAGGTGTTGCTAATTATAGTATAATTCCAACTTACTGCTTGTCCCTTAGGAGGCATGTAGGTTTGGCCATTGCATTTTTATCTTGAGGCTTGTTGCTTGTGTGCGCCACCAGCCACAATTCTCATGTCTTTATTTTTCTGTTGACTTCCTTGAGAGCTCACTCCCTCTCTGACTGTGTGTATATGTGTGTATATATATATTTTAAATTGATTTATTTTTTCTGGTTTTTTTTAGACAGGGTCTCACTATGTAGTTGAGACTGACCTGGAGCTCACTATGTAGCCCTGGCTGGTCTCGAACTCACAGCGATCCTCCTGCCTCAGTCCCTAGTGCTTGTGTATATATATATTTTAAATTGATTTATTTTTTCTGGTTTTTTTTAGACAGGGTCTCACTATGTAGTTGAGACTGACCTGGAGCTCACTATGTAGCCCTGGCTGGTCTCGAACTCACAGCGATCCTCCTGCCTCAGCCTCCCTAGTGCCTCTTTCTTCCCAGAAGCTCAAGGCACTGTCCTTTTTTAAACTCTGTACACAGTTCTGACTTTTGCTCCTGTGGAGTCTCAGACTACTGTGCTTCTTGGCATGTAGTAAGATTTGTATCTTCTTTTTCTTGTAATTTGACAATTGTTTACTTCACAGTCCAAAATTATTGACGCTTTGGGGGAAAAGTGTAAACATAGAAGCGTTCTCAGTAACGTTCTCAGTGACAGTAGAAAGGATGGGCCAGTGCTGGTTATAGTTACACCTGCACTAGACATTGCAAACTTTTAGATATTCATAGTTAGCAAGGAGTCTTCTTACTGTTTCTATATTTTTCTTACATTGCATCTTTATCAGATCAAATTGAATTATAACTTGATGACTCACAGCTGTGTCTAATGTCTAACATCTCTGCTTGGCATACTGTTGACACTTTCTAAAAGGCTCATTCCTTCTCCTACACCTTACTGTCCCTGTGACCACCAGCAACAACTAGAAGCAGCATGGATCATTAGGTTGACTGTTTATGTTATAAATCAGTACTCCTTTCTCAGATTCATTCGGCCTTATATTTTGGGCCCTATTGTGAATATTTGCTAAACAAGCCAATCATATACATGAGGGAGAGTCAACTTCCATCAGATTATTACTTTTCTGATGACTTTTTAGTCGTAGAGGTATCCAAGAGGTTGACTGCTTCCTTAGTTTTCACCCAGATGGAAGGGAAGCGTGCTTGTTCTCTTAACAAGCTGTGTGAAGGTTTTCAAGGAGGGAAAGCAAGGTTTGAACACTGATGAACAGTGCAGTTTTCAAGAGGAAGATAAGTCCTGTTATAAGAATAAAGGCAGAGAGAAAAAGGAGGATATTCTTTCCCTCTTGAACTTGCCTATGTCCAATCCACACAATTCTGTTGGTAGTAAAAGCAGACTGATCCGTCATTGTATTCACTGTAGTTGTCATCATCATCACCAACATCACCGTCTTCTCTGTTGTTTAATTAGGAGTCGCATAAGACAGGTGCTACATTATTCACATGTGGGGAGGACTCAGTGTGTTCAGAGTGCTTAGGCAATTTGCCCAGAGCCACAGAGCTAGGTAAATGTGTTTAAGGCTCCCCCTCTATCCCGAGGTCTTGCTGCCCCAAAGTGCTCTTGGCTTCTAAACTCACTTCTCATTATCTTTCTTCTTCTGTCTGCCCTTTCTTGCACAAACTTGTGTTAAAAGTCTGTATCCTCATAGATGGTGATAAGTTAAATATTTAAGCAATCTCTGATCTGTGAGTGAATATTGACATTTTCTGAATCTTTTTTCAAGTGAATTTTCTGAACGTGAATTCCAGGCTTTCAAATAACTGCATTTGATGGTGGTGACTGATTTTAGGCTGCTTTTGTTATTCAGATCCACCTGAAGTACCAACATTTCTTCAAGTGATGTGTACCATGACCCTACCTAGAAGATTATACTGCCATATATATGTGAGCTAGGATTCACCTTTTGAAAATGAGATTGCTCTCCTTGCAAAATTTATTGGTGTGTTTATTACATGTATATTTTGCCTCTCAAATTCTTAAAAGAAATCCTGGCTATTTATTTATTTTCCTGCTTAATTCTACAAAGGATCTGATATAGTAACTTATCTATTGTACTTATCAGTGACAGGTAAAAATTGAAAGGTAGAATATTTTCATGAAAGAGTGATGTGAGACCTTGACCCTGGTCCTGAAATTGGTTTCACTAAAAAGTAGGGATAATGATTTAGAGTCTAGTCAGATAGTTCTGGCTTTGGATCTCTAGCTGACTAATTGCTAAATAAGCTCGGGCAAGGTTAATTCCTTCAGGCCTCAATTTCTTGATTTGTAAGATGGGGATAAGAAATGTTCCGTATCACTCTGAGGGTTACCTGAGATCATCATTGGAAAGCACTTAGCAGAGTGTCTGATATCCAAGAGCAGTTCAATAAGTGTAAGGATGATGGAGGTGGTTGTCGTGGTGAAGGAAGTAAGGTAACACCTGCTTTGTTTCTTGAAATGAACTAAATATGTGAATCTGATTAGCTATTCTGGTTTGCCGGATATGCAGCCTGCCTTACTTAGCACTGCCTCAAAATACCAGTGTGCAACTGTGTCCACCCAAATAGTTCAGAGATGAGGATTCTTGGTTTGAAATTGAGACAGTGAGTAACAGCAGGTAGTGATAGAGTTGAGAAAGCATTAGGGCAGGGTGTTAATAGCCTAAGGGTTCTGCTGCTTTAAGCTTAAATGATTTTAGACAATTTATTTAACCCTTCCAAGCCTCAGTTTCCCTGTGAAATTATTACAATTCCCAACTACCTGACCGTTTTGGGGACTGCATGAAATAAAGTGTGTGAATGGACTTGAAGATGATCTTAGGCAGTTTGGGTTGTTGTAATAGAATATACCACAGATTGGGACTTAAACAACACACGTTTATTTCTCAGTTCTGAGGACTGAGAAGTCTAAGATCAAAGTGCTTGCAGATCTGCAGTCTGGTGAAGGACATCTTGCTGGTTTGCAGATGCCATTTTGTCCTTGTGTCCTCTCAGGTTAGAGAGCAAAGTTTTCTAGGGTCATTTTTATAAGGTATTAATCCTGCTTGTATGACCTACTTAGCTGCCAAAGACCCTACTTCCTAATGTCATCATATTGGGGGTGAATGTCTACATAGTCATTTTAGGGGGAATATGAACATTCTGTCCATAACAAAGATATGCTGGTCTAAAAACCTTGTTTTTTGTTAAGAAGATTACGCTTCAACTTTTTTTTAAATTTAGAATTACATGGGGGTCTTTATTTCTGGGATGCTAAGGGCCCCCAGCAATTGTTTTCCTTTTAATTTTAAAGCTGCAGCTTCCTTGGTTGATCTCTTTTATTTGGAGAGTTTGGAGAGCAGCAGCATAACTCTTTGAAGTCAAATGGTTAATTTTCTTTGGAGACCTTTTGTCTTTTGCTCATTGGATGCCATGCCTCTGTTCTTTAAACCTGGGCAGTGAGGAGGAAGCTCTCTGTGACCATGGATTTAGTGGAGTATAAATCTACCTGACCAGCAGCTGCGTAGGAGCTGACGAGGGCCAGCCCCAGAGCCAGGCCACATTAGCCAAGTCAGAGATTGTGCTGACTTGAACTTAAAGCCACAGGGCCCAGCAGTGAACTGCTGGGAAGCAATTGCCGCCTATTGTGCCACTGTCATTCTTGTCAGTGTTGGCGGTCATCACCATTAAACCTTTATTAAGTGCCGACTTGTGGGGCCCCCTTAGGAGTCATTACGGGCTGACAGGCAGCTTTGTGTTTTCAGAGCCTTGCCTTGCTCAGGGACATGCGGGGAAGAGGCCCAGCTGTACTCCAAGGCAGGCCCGTGTGAGTGGGTACATCCTTTCACTAAGAACCGCCACTGGCTCTCACCTTCAAGGATGGACCCTGGTGATCGAGTGTCCGCCTTTGCTTTCATGACTGTAGTGGAGTAGACCATGGATACACAGCTGAGTCAAGCTGCACCAGTTTGAATGTTTTTTCTCAGTTTACGTGGGTCTAAGGCATTTTATTTATTTATACATACATACATAAATACATACATACTGGGGATTGAACTCAGGACCTTATGTTTGCAAGGAGGTGGCCGCACCACTGAGCTAATCCCCTGGCCCTACATTTTAGATAGACTACATGGTTATATCAACGTGGGAGCAGTGTCTTCCATTGTCTTAGTTACTTTCTTGTTGCTGGGATGCAATACCCAACATCCGCAGCTTAAAGGATGAAAGGTTTATTTTGGGTCATGGTTTGTAGAGATGTCAATCTATAGCCACTGGCTCCAGGGCAGGGTGGCGTGGTAGAGGGGAAACAGCTCATGGCAGGCAGTGGGAAGCAGATCACGCCCTCATGATCCAGTCATTTTCCAAAAGCCTCACCTATGAGCACATGAAGCTTTGGGGGGACGTCTAGATATAAACCATAATATCTATGCATTCAGTAATCCACATATTTTTCCTGTTTTACAGAGGAAGAAATGTAGTCATAGAGAGGTTAAGTAATTCACCTGAGGTGAGATGGTTGATTAATGGCAAGGTTAGCTTAAACCCAGACAGCATGAGGTGATGTGTTTAGCCACTGTCAGCATTTGAGAGAAGCGGAGGAAGACAGAAATTCGTACTATAGCAGCAGTGCAGATTAGCCGATTGTGAGGGGCAGAGCGGGAAGAAGGGAAAGCAATGTTAATTGACTAGGACAGTAGCTGCCCTCATTCCATAAACTTTCAAACTCCAGGATCCTTACCTTTGTGACCATGCTTTCTAACCTTGGGCTCTGAGAAGTATCTCCATGTCTTTTTAAATAAAGAGTATTTTCAGTGCTCAGAGTAGTTTCAGTGGCTATTACTTGTAACCAAGAATCTTGATTAAATGACCATACCATGATAACATCACAGTCTGATAAAGAAAGGTGGTGGGTCATCCGTCTAGCCTTTGAGCCCCAGGTATATTTATGTATCTGTAATCAGTGTTCAGGATAGTGGAGCAGAAAGGCTGGTATACCGGTGAGTGGAGCACAGAGAGTCAGGGCCTCTGAGAGTTAAGCATTAGTTGCTATAGAAACTCAGTGGTGGGCCAAAAAATGAAACTGTGAGGTGCGGGGAATCAGGACGGCATTTTAGAGAGGCAATACTTGAGCTGTGTTTTGAAGAATGAACAGGATTTTGGTGTATGAACAATGAACAGAAAGAAGGGGATTCCGAGGAGTGAGGAGTGGGTGTCCCCCACCTCCCGTGGCACAATCCGTCATACATTTTAGAGAAGCAAAAAATCCATTGTGAGGAAGGATGATGGAGGAGGGATAGGATCTGCCCCTGGAGTTCTGCGCTGGATGGAACCACAGATGGTCTTCCGTGCTAAGCTATGGAGTTTCCACTTTTTCCTATAAGCTAGCAGTTACTCCGTCCAACATGAAAGAATTTATAGATTTTTGAAATTGTAAAGATGGCATTCTGACAAAATTAAAGACAGTTTTAGAAAACAACCAAGTAAACATGCAGAATCCCAGTGCTCAAGAGCACTGTTTTCAGTTTTGCTGATTGTCTTCTAGTTGTCCTCAGACGTGCCTATTTTGGTTCGTGGTTGCCGTACATCTGCGTATCATTCTCACTTCCCATAGACCGACTAGGGTTCCATGTTTCTTTGCTGTGCTCTTCTTATTCAGGTAACAGTGTTCATTTGACAGAGCTTTTCTGAGAACTCGCACTGCTCTGCAGAAGCAAAGATGTGCAACGTGGAGATTACAGCCTTTCAGAATCTGCATCATGGTCTCTCCTGAAGAATTGAGTCAAACACAGTTTCAAGAATGTGGGGTTTAATGTGGTTATTTTATAGAATATATATTCAGTTCTTTGAGGGTTGGTTTTGAATTCTTTTTTTAAATTTTTATTAAATTTATTGGTACATTTTAGGTATACAGTAAAGTCACATTCATCATTGGGATCTTGTACCTTTACCAGTCTTACCTTGGTTCTTATTTTTCTCCATTCCCCAGCCCTTCCTTCACCCCCTCCACCCTTCCCTGTTTACAAAGATATAGTTTTTCCTTTGCACATATTTTTTCTTTCCCCTTTTTCCCTTTCCCCCTACCACTTCCACTTCCCCTACCCCTTTAGACAGACCTCTTCTTCCTACTCCACAATATCAATTATACATTTTGATCCTTATTTACACTTTTAGTTTTTCACACCAGAGAAACTATATGGTATTTACACATGTGTGACTTACTAATTTCGCTTAAGTATATGACTTCAATGTGCATCCA
Organism: Fukomys damarensis; assembly: GCF_012274545.1. NCBI lineage: Eukaryota > Metazoa > Chordata > Mammalia > Rodentia > Bathyergidae > Fukomys > Fukomys damarensis. The sequence continues at coordinate 44,589,540 of NW_022900940.1, read as the reverse complement.
CTTAGCTATAGATATTGCTAGCTCTTGAATTCTTTATTTCTGCAGTTTCTCTTCCAGCCCAACCTCCATCAAACTGCCCCGTAAATAGCAATAGCTACATCTTTATGTGCTTGTGTTGGAGAATTGCTTACTTGATGTCTTTTCATATCTTATGCACCATGAGTCCACTTGATGGCTTTTGAGAAACAGACTCCAAATCAAGCTCTTGAGCCGAGTTAATTTGAGTTAATTCAGTTAGGAAACATTGTCTTGATGGTGGCGAGTGTCTAATGGTCATCATTTTAATAATACAGGCCTCCACAGCTTAAACTAATAACAAGCCAGCTATAATTCAGGGACAGTGGCATTGCCTAACCAGCCTTCCCAAGGCCGACCTGAGTATCTGAATGATGTGAGAAATGATCACATCATGCTTTTCCTTCTTCTGATCCTCAGCAGATGTTATCTACATCATTCTCTCTCTCCTCCCCCTGCTTTTGTGTTAAGGAAAATAGAATGATTGCTCCTTAAATTAAATTTTATGTCCTATCTCCAGCATGAGCATGAGCCTGCAAATTAAAGATACAGATAATTTTGTGATCAGATTTACATTTTGGTCTGTAATGAATTTAAAGTCTTTAAATGCCTTTGTTTTCCCTTTTATGATGCATTTTGTAAACTTAATTTGATTCTGTGGTTTTGATATATTTTGTTGCTGGCTTTTGAGCGAGTTTCCATATTCAGAAATTCTTATTTTTTTCACTTATAATCTTTTTATATTTGCTGAAAAGATGATTAATTGGTGTAAATAAAAACATTACAGAAATTAATTAATGAGAAAATCTAGACGTGTTTATTATCCATGTAATGAAGATGTAGTTAGGGAAGCTAAACAAGGCTATGTTTTGTGGGGGTCCTTATGTCCTGTTTTACTCTGTGTGTGGGTGACTGTGTGTGTTCAGACACAAGCATGAAAAAATGGTTTATGGAGACATATTCTTAAAATGAAATGGGTTGTTGCCACTGTAGACCATAGATGATTTAAAATCTCTCTGGACTTAGTTTTCTGTTGTATAAAACGGGGGCGATAATATTTCTAAGTATATACAGTAGTAGGGATGATTTATTCAGTGATGCCTGGCACATAAATGAGTGCTCAGTAAATATCAGTGGTTAAAATCATGACCTTCCCTGGAGGAATGGAAAGTGTTCTTCATGATCTTAACTGTGATGTGAGCTCATTAATAAATAAGTTCCTAAGTTCACGTCTTTATACGAAGGCCAAAAACATTGAAAGAAAGCTTAGACCTTAGGAAAGAACTCCCCACTCATTTCCCTGAGCAGTCCCTTCCCTCTTACCTAGTCTAAGGTAGACGATGAGTCACTTTAACCAGCTTTTGCCACTATCACCTTTGTGGCAGATGCCCTGACGGCCTCTGCCACAGCCCCTCTGTGAAATCGGCCGCAGCTGTTGTTGTTGACTTTGTCCAAGTCAGTTTCCCGCCTCTATTGCCTACTTTTCTGCTGTCTTCCCCAGGACCCTCTCTCATGATGGAAGTTAGGGCTAAAAAGGAGACTGGAAATGTGGGGGAATAAATGCCCTGTGGGGGCCCCTTCCACTGTCGGACCCTTGGGTTTGTGAGCAGATGTTTCAGCTTCCATAATCAGGTGGACACTTCTGGATGCATGCTCTGCTCTTCTCAGCAGGTCCTAGCTGATCAAGCACCTTGCTCTCTCTAATGAACTTAAAAATGCACCCTTCTATTGGCTTTCACTCATTACCTTTCTTATTTCTTACTACCTCGTTCCTGTTTCCCTTACCTATCTCCTAAATAAACTCTTGAACCTGGGCTCTCTGTCTCAGGTTTGACTTCAGGGGAATACCACCCATGACAGCTGCAAAATTCTCTTATCTTTTAGATACTTTTAGGTTTCTGCTTATTTAATCTTTAGCCCTGAATCATTTCTTTGTAGCTCAGAAAGAAGAGGACAGACTCTTATTTTGATCTTACCCACTCTTGTATCCTCTGGGCTCCCAGAACATCATGTCCTATCTTTTGCTAAGACCTCCATTGTAGAATTCTCAGATCCTAGTAGAAGCTTGACAGATACTTATTGAATGAGTGAAAGAGTAAGTTATTTCTTTTCTCTTGAATTTAAAGAAAATTTTCTGTCAACACTGCTGTTTTCATAACTGGTTGTCCTTTTAGCTTTTCTTTTGCTTTGGAGGTAGACATTATTGCATAAATTCCAGAGCCCAGTTCTTTTTTAGGCTCACAAGTCAATACCCAATCTTTTTTGCAATATTGGACCCTGTTGGATACTTGCTCTTTCTTGAACTCCACTTCCCTTGGTCTTTTATAATTGGCCCCTCTCATAGTTTTCTTAGCTCTCAGGCTTTCTTTCCTGTATATTAGTGTTGTGTCACTATGAAAAAAAATACCTGAGAGAAATCAATTTAAAAGAGGAAAGATTTATTTTTGTTCACAGTTTCAGATCATGGTTACTCGGCCCATCACCGTGATCCATGGTGAAGCAGATCATCATGGTGGGAAGCAAGGAGGTCGAATAGAGCTGGTCACCTCATGGTGGCTAGGAAGGTGGTGGGGGAGAAAGAGGGAGAGAGAGAGAGAGAGAGAGAGAGAGAGAGAGAGAGAGAGAGAGAGAGAGAGACATACAGACATACAGAGAGAGACAGACAGAGAGAGAGAGAGAGAGAGAGAGAGAGAGAGAGAGAGAGAGAGAGAGAGAGAGAGACATACAGACATACAGACAGACAAAGACAGGCAGAGAAATAGAGAGACAGAGAAGTTTTATGACGAAGTCCCTTTCTTAAACTGTTAAGCTATGAATCTATACCAGGGTTAGTTCATTCATGAAATCAGAGCCCTGATGACATAAACCCTTCCCAAAGGTCCTAGCACTGAGCAGAGCTGCATTTGGCACCACGTGAAGCTTTGGTGGGTATTTGAGATCCAAACTGTAACACCCAGTGTTTTCGCTGACTTGTTCACTTACCTTGGTTTCTGTGTTTCTCTTTTTCCGGGGTTCCATCTTTGATCTTCTTTATAGGCACTGTCAACTCAATCTGAATAAAACAGTGACTCTCATCTTTTCACCTATTTAGATCATTTCTAATTCTGTAATCTCCACATAAATTCTCCTGAGTTCCCAGCTCTTGTGACTCTCGACCTCAAAATTTTGCAGATCTATTCAGTTCATCAGGTTCAAACTGAAATTCATTTCTTTTCTCTGTTTTCACCTCTTCTTCCTTTACTTTATCATGTCTTTTTCCTTGAGCACTTTACTTTTTGAATTCCTACTGGGAGCTAGGGGCTATGTCAGATGCTGCAAATACGTGAACAACAAAATAGTCATAGTTGTACTCTCATGAGGCTCATAGTCTAGTAGCTGATAAAGGTGATAATCTGATTTACTACATAAGTATGCATTGTAAACTGAGGCAAATGCTGTGGAGAAAAAGTCCATGGATATCTGCCTTTGAGCATGTTACAGAAGGACGTAATCTATGGGATTTGAGGCTGCTTCCATTAGGAAGTGGCATTTGATCTGAGATCTTAAAAGGTTGATTGAGAATAAATTAGGACAGGAGAACTCGTGTCACTCTATACTATAATCACCAAGTCTCATTGATCCTCCCTGGGAAATGCCACTGTTTTTCTATTTACTGTTCTTTTCCTGGACCACTGTAATTCCTATCTCCACTTCTAATTTCCCATTCCCATCCATTAAGTTTTAAATTGCCGCCAGAGTTCTTTAATGGGACGCAAATTTAGCACATTTTATTCTAATTCTAGGTTAGAATCTGCAGTAGCTCTGTAGTGCTTCCCGAGTAAAATATTACCCCTCTGGTGTGGCTTCACACACTTTCCAAATTTTGGCTCTGACCTTTGTTTCTAGTCTCATCTGCCACTTCACATAATATTGCCTGTGGACTCTGCAGTTTGCTAAAGATATCATGTTCTTTTTAGGCTTTTATGCTTTCATTCATTCATCACTCTTATATTTATATTACTTTTGTACCTACTCATCCTGTTAGGCCTTACATAAATATTATGTCCTCCATAAGACTGTCCTTGACCCATTGTATGTCCCTGTATAGTATTTTGATTCACATGTTTCTTTCATAGAGCTCCCATCTGTTTGCCTTATATTAACTTAGTTGTTTGCCTAGAATATGTATTCCTCTGGGATCAGGATTGTGTTGTGCTCATCTCTCCTATTTCAGGGCTTGAAATATAGCAGGTGTTCAGTAAATATTTGTAATTGAATTGCCCGTGTATGAATAGGGTGAGGGAGGCAAGACAGGAGGGCAGAGGAACTGAAAGAAAAAATCCAGACCTTTTCTAATAGCAAGAACTGGTGATCCCAAGCAGAGCTAGATCAAGACATACCTGTGGTCCAAGCAGACAAAAGATTTCCACATCCCTTCAGCAATCAAATGAAACAACAGATTTGAGCACTGCTGCTTGTGGAGGAGATGACAGATTGCAGTGTCCTGGGATCCATACCTAACAGAGCAAAATGAAGGCCTTTTAGTTGTTGGACGTGTCCTACATTAAGGCCTTTTATTGACCTTTTGTTTTTTTTCTAAGCATTCTTACTGCTCCAACCTCAGTTGTCATATCAAGGTATTTCTTATAATAAAACTGTTTCTTTCTTGAAACGTCCTTGAAAGTTCTGATAAATGCTATGTTATTTGTTGTGTGTTTTTCTGGGGATACTTTAGTACCTATTTTAGACTGATACCCTGGGATGCGAAGGGACCTCCTCTCTGCCCATTTGGGACTTTGTCCCTGGGCATGCCCACTACAGATGCTAGTGTTCTCTTCAAAGTGCAACAGACTTACTCATTACTAAGAACAGGACTATAGAATAGAAAGGAGAGGAGTGTAGGTGTCAGGCTGTGTGTGGTGCTGGAGAAACAAAGGAGATATCCGTGGGCCTCATCCTGGAGGAGGTATTATTTTTACCAGTAGTTATTTAAATCTTTCCCACTTCTGTGGGTCATTGCAGATGGTAATTTGAGATTGGTCATTTGGAAAATACTGATTTATGTCCTGAATCTCCAAATCTTTCATTGGAACTTTGGCCAGTTAACCCTGTGAGTTTTAGAAAATGCAGCATTTAGAAAATACAGCATTTTATCAAAAGCTTTCAAATGAATTCTTTCATTTTTGCCTCATTCAGGTTTATGATTATTGTTTAAATGGTGAGAATCATAAAATCCAGAAGGTTATGTGTCTTATCCTAGATCTTCCAATTTTCTGTTACCCTTGATATCCTTATTCTTCTCTTCTTTACTTTCTGAGAAGATCTATCATAAATTTGGATATATATTTGAAATTCACTTTTATCCTTCGTATCCTTCTAGGTAGCTCTCAGTTATTAAATCTTAAATGTATGTGACATGATCCTCTGTTTGTCTACCTCTTTTTCGTTAGGCCTCTTTTCCCTCCTCTCTTTTTTTTATTCCCCCCGCCGCTTCCCTCTTCTTCCTGGTTCTCCCTTTTCTTTTCTTTCTTTTCATTTCACTGGGAGAACTTAGTATTTGTCTTTTTTGGTCTCATCATTTTCCTGTTCTCCCCCATTTATATAAATAATAATAATGGGGAATAATTAATGATCAAATAATTTCTTTTATGTTTGCCTTATTTGGAGATGAGCTATGAATTCAGAATTCCTCAATCCTTGAGGGAATGGTAAGAAAGTAGAATTTAGAATTTTGCACAAAACATTTAGATCTTAGTTTAGAGAAGTTTTCTAAGCACTGAACAGCAGGACTTGTGAGAAATAAAACAGAGGGAATTTCACAGTCCTGGAAATGGCAGAGGTTTTTTTGGTGTTTTTTTAAAGTTTCTCTGGACACACATCAAAATGAAAAAATTACAAAAAATTTAGTTTAAAGATTTGGTTGCAGTATCTCTTTTATAAACTATAATGAATGTTCTGGTAAACTGAGGAGAAGAGGTTGGCTTTATATGCAAAAAAGGCTAAAGAAAGCAAAAATAGAGAACAAAAGGCATGGTGATTTTTTCAGAGTTAGGGTCTTTGTGGGTGAAACAAAGAGGACTTCTTTATTAAGCCAGCTCAGGTTGATTGGAATCTCTTATTTATTAAGAAGTACTAAGTGGTTCCTTTTAAAATCCAGTTTGCACAAGTGACTCCATTCTGATTTGGTCTGAATGCTGGGACCTAATGCAGGAGCCCAGTCTACAATTATGATCTCCATAAAGTTTTACACTTAGCTAGAAGTAATTTATTCCCTCTGTAACTTTCAGTAGTATTTCTTTGTACCTTTATATGCTTGCATTTTTTTTCTACTATTTTTTAGGATTTTTTTATTGTTAACCATTTCTGTTGCTAGACTATGGTCTTTTTGAAGACAGCAGTATTAATCTGATTTACTCTTTTAACTCTATGACACTTGAAGCACAGAGCTCAGAATGTAGTAATTAAAAAATACACACTTTCTGGTATTTTCCGAGTCATATTTAAAAAAAAATTTTTTTTTTTCTGGTACCAGGGATTGCAATCAGGACCTTGCGCTTGCAAGGCAGGCGTGGTGCCACTGAGCTAAATCCGCAGATTTCAGAGTCATATTTTCTTCTTTATGTGATACTGATTCATTGGAATCTCTTAAAAGTATGCACTATCATGCAATCAGGAAAAAAAGGATATAAAGTATTTTGAAAAATAAAATGGATAAGTGAATGATTAAGAATTTGATGCTGCTGAGGAGATTCAGATGCAAGGTATTTACTAAGCTTCTAAAGCACCGGTTTTCCAAGAAGCGTAATATTTTTCATACTTATTACCCTAACTATATCAGCCCCTTAGTGAAATAGAGGAGCCAGTGGTATATACTAGCTGAGATAGCCAGACTTCAAGATTTTCACCTCCTAATTTCATGTGGTTTCCCCAGGTGTCAGTGATCCAGCTTTAGAATTTTTTTATTTTTACCAGGGATCCAACTCAGGTCCTTATGCTTGGGAAGCAGGTGGCAGAACCACTGATCTAAATCCCTGGCCCTTTTGGATTTCTTTTGTTGTTCCAGTGTTCCCAAACAGTTTTCAGGGAACAGAGTGATTATTAACTGAATTGATTCTGGTGGTATTAAAACATGAGTTCAGCATTTCTCTTGGGTTCTAGCTCCAGTGTGGAGCCAGTTCATTAGAGCAGTCCTGCTCATTCATCCTGAATTCAAACATGCTCTGAGGTTCTCATCCATTCACGGTCCTTTATCCCTGTCAGCCACACAGTCTTATTTTCTAAGATTACACAGAACTAGAACAAAAACCAGTCTGGAAAGGAGCATGTATATGTTTAGATGATGCCACAAGTCATCTTCACACTTTTTCATTGTCAACAATTAGATTGATTTCAATATTGGCAGCCTCTTATTCAAGGATCACATAGTTTGAATTTTGGCCTCTGTGTGTCTTAGATAGGAACTGCCATATTATGGATGAACACACAAACATTTCTAGAAAATACAAAGGAGGCAGATGCTTTCCAAGATCAATACTTTGGAGAATGTCATAATCTTTTTGGATTCGTGTTTGTTCACGATTATTGAGGGATGTGAGGTTTTAAAGGGATTGCAGATCAGCGTGTGTGGCGTGATTTATGCTATTCAGTACAGCCTCACTTGACGTTCTTTCTTTTGCACCTTAGAATTTATGTGGTTCACAGTTATTGGATCTTGGTGTTCCCAAGAAAGAACATGTTTCAGGTGGGAAGTGTGTATAGGACCCACACTTACGTATGCCAGGAAAGTTTCTGAATGTCTTTCAAGTTGAACACTGGAGCGAAAGAAAAACAGATAGTAAATAACCTTGAATTTTCCAGGGTAAACGTTGACAATTTTTAAAAATATGTTTTATTTTTCATGAGATAAGTATTTCCCTTTTGAAAGCCTGGAGTTTATTATTCTTTTCAATCTTAAAACATCCGTGAAAATCCCAGCAGTGCAGGATTTGAAATCCAGAAACTAAAGAAGTCTCACATGGCATCTACTGCTATTTTGGGATAATCATTTCTTTGGCCCACAAAAGGAACATCCAGCTGGGATAGGCATACCTAAATCCATGTGAATGGGACCACATCATGAATGATTTGTTGATGACAGAAAAGTCAGTAGTGCAGTTGACTCTGCAGGTAGTTTTGCCGGTGAGATAGCAAGTTGGTTTTTTTAAAAAACAAAAGCAGAATGCTAACTTTTCTCAAATCCCTACTATGTGACTTTCATTATGTTAAATTATATAACTTTACTCTCTTGACATATTTAAGTTATTTTTACTTTTATCTTTTCTTTTAGTTGGATAAATAGAGGATTAAGGATGTTAAGCAATGAGCATACTTATATAGCAAGCATTCAACAGAATTAGCATTAGCGCCTGTGACTGTTTCACTTCAGACTTACAGGTTTTCCGTTTGTTCCCTGGCCCCACAATTTTCTGTCATCTTGTATTTAATAAATAGGTCGTGGGCAGTCTTGTTTTTCACTTGGAACTCATTCTTTTTTCTTTTCTCATTATTGTCCCTTTGTCTATAATGTCCTTGCAATGAATTACTTACTGATTTTTATCTTCTAATTTTTCAAATTAAGCACAAACACCTTTGTGAATCCCTAATTTTTGGTCTAGCACCTTGTCCTTAGGAAGTGTTCATGTCAAAAATATAAAATAGAGTAGATTGTCATAAAGGTTTTATGTTCTACTTTTAACTGATTTTTGTATTTTGTTTTTCTTTTTTCTTTTTCTTTTTAGTACCAGGGATTGAACTTGGGTCATTGTGTTTGCGAGGCAGGCGTCAGAACCTCTGAGCTAAATCCCGGCCCAATTTTTGTATTTTCTTATTAACAAAGCTGCATTTAAATTCAACAGATAACAGACATCTAGATGACCTTCTGTAAGTTGATAAAAGTGGGAAACATAAAGAGCTATTCTTAGGAAATCTTTCTTTGTGAGGGACAAAGCTGCCAGGGACCTCCATTTTGTATTCATGGTTTCAGGTAGTCCTTTGCCTGTCATGATTATTGCAAATTTGTCTTCCTGGCATTTAATTTGTTTATTATTATTTATTTATTTATATTTATACTATTGATTATGTATTCGTTTGGTTTTATTTATTTATTTATGTTTGCTCTTTAGGAGTTTGAGATATTTCACCTGTTTAAGTATTTTATATAAATTCCTTCTTGGAGTTGAACTGTACTGTGCTAGAGAGCTAAGTAGTAGAATAAAAAATGCCTGGTCCAGGCAGTGTGTAGTCTTACATCCAGCATCCAGCAAGCCGCACCACCTTCCCAGCTACCACTTGGGGCCAAACCACCTGCTCATTTCACTTGGATTATTATGATGGGCTCACATCTCATCTTCCTGTTTCTCCCTGCTTCTTCCGTGGTAACTTGCCCGCCACTGGTTTGCAACACGTAAACCCAGTGATCTCACTGTTAAGAGAGATCATAATCTGTTAAGGTCTGTCTGCTGCTCACATCCTTTCTATTTCCTCCTGAGAAGAAACCATAATTATGAAAGTGGCCTAGGGTGTCCTACTGCACCTGCCCACGTGAGTGCTCCGCTGACCTCACCTCTTCCTCTCTTTGCTGGACTGTACCATTTCAGGCTCCATGTTGTTCTCTGGTCTTTCAGGCATGCTTCTCCCTGGCATGCTGTCAGCCTAGGAGGCTTTTCTCCCAGATGCATGTGTGGGTTGGTGGGGTTTGGTCTTTGACTTTGAAATCTTTCCCTAAAGACTCTTTGAGACCTACCGTGACTCCCCTGTGAAGGTTGTAGCTTCCCTTGGTACCTACTTCCTGACTTTGTTGTTGTTTTGTAACAGCACTTACTACCACCCGAAATTCCAAATATTTTACTACTTTATGTATCTTATTGTCTACTCCCCCAACTACCAAGAAAATACAAGGCATGAAGATAAACTTTTTATTTTTCTTTTCTGCCTTGTTCATTGCTGGGCCCTAGTGTTTAGAGGAATGTCCACCTGTTAAATATTTGACTAAAACATAAATGAACATGTAGCTATGAGTCTCATGTACACTGTACCTGCCACATTTGACTCTGGACATTATGAATTAAATGATTTACTCATTCCATAAATACTCACTGAGTGCTTGGTATATGCCAGTCCGCAAATGATGCCTTTCTGGAGCTTGCTGCTTAGTGACGCTGATGTTCAATGTAAAGAAACATGCAGTGGTCCTGCACTATAGTGTGGCATGTGAGCTGAAAGAGCTGGAGTTGGAAGTTAGGGAGGCTTATTTGGAATACAGACATGAGGGCCTGGAGCCGGCAGAGAGAGGGAATCAGAGACTGAGATAGAGGAATAGAGAGCCAAAGACGGAACTAGGGATAAAGGTGGAACTGCCACACTGCTGCTTCTACAGTGCAGGGGGACTTTCACACAGCTTTCTCAAGCAAGACACTGTGGGTTTTATTTATAAGTGGGCATCAGAGTCATTGGGAGGGCTAGTTTTGTTTTTTTTTTTTGTTTGTTTTTTGGTACTAGGGATCAAAAGCAGGTGGCTGAACCATTGAGCTAAATCCCCAGCCCCTGGGAGGCTTTTTTAAAACATAGATTTCTGTGTTCTAGGGTAGGGCCTGAGCTTTCGTGTTTATACCAAGTTTTCTGGGGGATGCTGCTGCTGCTGGTCCAGGCCCAAAGTTTGAGAATGACTGGATTACAAGATGGGCCTGGCATGACTTGGCCCAAAGGGGACAGGCTTATTTTGATATTCTGAGAGAGAATCTGATCTCAGAAAAGGTGCTGGCTGCAAGGAGCTTTGTAGATGGTCAAGGCCATAGAAAATTGGAAGTCAGGAAGAAAGGAACTACAGATCCTGTCTTTCCCTACCCTTGGGACACATCCACAAATTTGAAACTTGATATAATCTCTACCCTTGTTTTCCTTGTGAGACACAAAACACATTTGTCTTGAGGTAGTAAAATTCTTGCTCCTCTGGAGTCAGACATGAGTGGATTTGAATTCTAGTGCTATCACTGACTGTGGAACTGCAGCAGATGAATAGTTGGTGTGAACTTGAACGGGAGAGCCCTGATTCAACCTTGGAGGCAGGCTATCCTACAGAAGTGGTACATTTTTGATCATTTTTAAAAAGTGGTGAAATGGTGTTTGCTAAGACCGTTCTAACCAGGTGTCCCTGTGTCTCTTCGAACCCCATACTTGTGTGCAGCTCTAGCCCACTAAAGAGTTGGCTGAGTACTGGGTTATAATATCTTCAGGGGTAACTATCTAGTTAACGCATCTGTAAAATGGGATTAGTAATGCCCATTTTGCAGTGTTATGGGGAAGAGGAACTATGTCATTTCCTGTTCATTGTTATTCCAGAAATACTTCCCCAGCTCTCCGCCCGGAGAACTCTGAGGCTGTTGTTCCCCATTCTCCCCCTTCACCTATGACTCTAGTCTAAAATGGGCGTGAAACACATAGTCTTAAACAGTTCCAGCAGCTTATTGTATTGTTGACATCTTGAAGAAAGACTTGTTTGCCAGAGTGATTTTTATAAACTGTGGAAAACAGTACTCAGTTTTGAGCTGCCTGTTGGAGGTGAGTGACTTGCTTTGCAGTGTTGTGGGACATTCACTGCTGGATTTGTCCTTTCTGCTTGGAAACTTGCAGATCATTCGTTAAATTATTCAGGAAAAATGAGTCTTAAAAACACATAAAATCCTTTTTTCTGGATCTTGTACTGGTTTTTGACTAAAAGAACTTTGGGAGTCTATTATATCTTAAGTTTTCAAGCTTTGCATGCCTCAGATGAGGTAGTTTTATATTGTTTTTCCTGTAGAAAAATACTTTGATTAAATAGGTTAAAATAAAAACTTTTTCCTATACTCAAATGTATTAATTTTTGCTTTTTATTCAATAAAAATACTTTTTAAATACAAGGAATCACTTATTCTTATGTATAAACCAGTTTCCTATGAATCATAGTTTTTCTTTCAGAGTTTTGATGAGTGCAAGGGAGAAGCCTTTCTTTTGTACTACATTAACTTCATGCTATATTTATATTAAACAGTATTCTTTGGAGAAAAAGAGGTTTGGTATACTTAGTGAATTATGTACCCTCCTGGAGCTTCTGCAGACTGTTAATGCTCAGTGGAACCCAGCGGTTGTAACTGATGAAACATCAGCATGGAGGCTATAAAATAAAAAAGAAGTAATTGGGTCCATGTCGGGAGCTGGCAAATGGAAAACACGAGCAGATATAGCACCAAAAAGAGAAAAGAAAGTAAAAAAAAAAAAAAAAAAAAAAAAA
>NW_022900940.1:44562343-44576806 GCF_012274545.1 Fukomys damarensis | reverse complement strand
AAGAAAAAAAAAACACAAAAAAAAAAAAAAAAAAAAAAAAAAAAAAAAAAAAAAAAAAATTGCATTAGTACCGGAGGAACTGCATAAATGGATGATAGATGTTGCCATTTCATTCAGGTAGAAAGTGGATTAGAAATTATATTTCCATTTCTAAGGACTTACATGAAGTACTACTTTAACTTTCACAAGTAGCCAATTAAAACTGCTTTACACAAGGCATATATACCTCAAAAGAACACGTGTCAGTGATATTTTCATTCTCTTAGCACATAGTGTAAGCAATGCTGAAGCTAGTGTGTACCTCTCTGGAAGAGGTGATTGATTATTAATATGTGTCCCAAACTCCCTATTCAGTGTTTTCACTTTGGTAGGTTGAAACCAGATGTGGTGAGACTATTTACACCATGGAAATAGACAAACACTACATACCTTCCCCCTCTAGCCCGTTGTTAAACATTTACAGCCTTTTTACCAGATATATATTTTCCCTTCTCTCTGTTAAATGGAGGGTGATGTGAGCACTGGTGAGTATTCAAAGAAAGCTCTGCTTAGTTAGTGTAATGGGAAGACCCAGACTACAGAATTTTGGCCTCTTCTTAGTGCAGATCTTATTCTGATACAGAAACCAGTATCATGCCTGTAAGTTTTCAAATGTATCATTCTGATCCTAACCACATTTTGCTCCAAAAGCTGTCCCCAATCCAGATTTGTTGTGCTGGTGTGCTGTGTTGTTTAGGAGAAAATGCAACTTCTCTCTCTTCAGTGGTATATTATTATTTTTAATCCCATTTCCCTAACTTTTGCTTCCTGTTCACACAATTCTCCATGCTTTCAAGTGTTAACTTGACAAAAATGGGCTATTGGTTCAAGAAGCAATTAGACCTTACAGATTCTACAGTGTTCACATAACTTTTCCTGTGTTCCAGAGTACATGCTATTAAGAGAGCACACATAGTTGGAGAATGCAACAAAAACCAGATGTGCTTACCTTCTGTTTCTGCTTCATTGTATTTTGGCTATCTTCTAATCATTTTCATGTTAACATCTTAACATTTAATAAAATTGTTGAAAGAGTGCCATTCTTGAAGACTGAACTCGAGATATACTAGGTCTTTCCAAAGACACGTCTATAAGGGAGAAAGGTCTCTTAACATTGTAGGTAGGGTTAGCTTGCTGAGTATGCCAGAAGAGGATGTACTATCGAACCTGTAGTTCTTGATTTGTTATTGAATGACTGTTTCTTTGTAGCTTTTTAAGGTCCAGACTGAGTTTAAAAGACACCATTTGACTTTCTAATGTAAAAAGACTTCTAGAATGTACTTGCCCAAGACATATCTCAATATATAACAGTCACTGAATGTTTTCTGTGTGACACTATATCTAAGAGTTTTACAAAGTGACCCATAGTGATCTCATGTAATCCTTACAATAGCCTTTTGAGTTTATATATTAATCATATTTATAGATGGTGAGCCAAGTGTTTATGGGTGAAGTAACATGTTTTGAGTAAGTGTAGCACAGGTAAGAACTGAACCTAGATCACTTGAGTGCAGAGCTCATGTTCTTAGCTACTATCGTTAGCTACCCCTTTGTAAATTAGGGGCTGTATTAATCAGGATTCCCCAGAGAAGGAGAACCAATACAAGAAGAATTGTTACGAGGGATGATTGAAATGATTTTGGGGTGAGAAGCCCTCCAGTATACTATACCAGATGTATAGTTTCAGTCTTGATTCTGAGGCCTTGAGAACCAGGAGAAATTATGGCATAAGTTTTTAGCCCAAGTATGATGGCCTGAAAACTGGAAGGCTAATGGTGTAATTTCTAGTCTGAGAACAAGAGAAAAAACCCATGTTTTTGCCCCCAAAGAGGGAGAAAACTCCCTTCCTCTGCCTTTTTGTTCCAGTAGGGCCTGGAAAGGACTGTAGGCACATCTAGGAATAATGTTTTACAAGTTATCTGTACAAGTAGCTCAATCTAGTTGACACGTAATATTAACCATCACGGTATCTGTAAGAAGCTAAGCTCTTGAAAGATTTCTGTGGTTATCCGTAGGCACTGCTCAAGTGAGGAGAACTCACTGTTGAGAGAGGGCTGCTGTATGATCGTTGCATGGGGACTGGTAAACTGCAGCTGTCATCTGATGAAATATAAAAAGAAGCATAAATATCATGGTAGTCACTTCAGTGACCTCCAAGGAGGCCGTGCCACTCTTTACTGCATTTTGAAGTGATAACACCTAACAGAAGGTCTTCTCTAATCACCATTTATCTTTTACTGGACTGTCTCATCACAAATAGTGAATATTTTTTTTACCCCCAATACCATTGATGAGGCCCGTGGGATTAGGACAATTATAAATAACTGATACATTCTGTTTATAAAAGAGATAATTAGAGAGGTTGGTGGTAATAAAATTAGTATAAATATATAACATTATGGAGAAGTGAGCATGTATAAGATACAGTTCTGTGTATTTCACTTCATCACAACACTGAGATACAATGAGCCCCATTTTACAAATAAGGAAATGTACACACAGAGAATCTAAGTTGCTTAACCAGAATCACAAGTTGGAAAGGATGGAGTTCAGAGTTGAGCTTAGGAAATCTGGAGCCAGGATCCCTATTCATAACCCTAAAGGTGTGGAGCAGAATCCAGGTGCAGTGAAAAATGATGCATATAAGATGGAGAAAACAACCCCTTTGTATGTAGAAATTTACATTCCTTTCTTTTTTATTTTTGGTTCTGGGGATCGAACTCGGGTCCTTGTACTTGGGAGCCAGGTGGTGGAACCACTGAACTAAATCCCCAGCTCCAGAAACTTTCTTTCTTGGTCTGGACTCTCAACTCAGGGTGAGCTGCAGGTAGTCTAAGCACACTCTAGGCCCCAGAGGCAGGATCATCTTTCCTTAGTTACTGCTTGAAGTGAACATAGGCCTTTCTTTCTGTGTTCCTGACTCAAACCGCAGGTGGTGTCCACTGGGGCCAACTTCCCTGGGACTCTTCAGGAAATAGCAATAACCGGGGGAAATTGGACAGTAATTACCTGGCATTAAGTTGAGACCTTTTGTGTGAAAGGCATATGAAGATAGGCCTTTCAGCAACTTAATGAGCCTTATCACAGGCCTTCAGCTTTTCTGAATAAATTTGGAAGTAATAAAATGTCGGACTTAGCTTTCAAACCAAATTATACTATAGCATTATTTTGAAAGACCTTTGGAACAATTGAATGAAAGTTATTTTTTCTTCTTCTCCCTGAAAATAGAATCATTTCTCTTTATTAATAGAACTTACAGTAATTTCAGAAGTTTCCCAGTAAATAAAAGTGTTTAATGAAATTAAATAGAATCTGATTTGTAAAAAGGAACTCAATGCCACGCTGTATCCTGTTTGCCTTTCGTAGCTTTGTGCATTCATTCATTAAATATTTTATATTAAATATATAAATTTTTAAAATTTATTGTGGGCCAGGCCCTGTGCTAGGCCCTGGTAATACTGGAAAGGGCAAACAAAAGGGACATAAGACAGCAAATGAAACACAAAGGGAATGTGATCAGAGCTTTTGAAGAGTGCTGGGCAGGGAATAACAGGGAGTTGTACTGGGGAATGTTGATCTGTGTTAGCTAGATTGGAGCGACAAGCTCGGGGATATGACATTGAACTGAGGATACCTCAGAACCACTCACAGGATAAAACTAATCCTCAGGAAATGTATATATAAATATCTCTTTTAGTGATGATGCATTAAGTCTTTTTGTACCTTTCTATCCCTGTTTGACTTGCGGTATCTTCTCTATGGCATGTTGTGCCATCCAGGGACTTATTACAAGATATACAGACACTTTTTTCATACTGTGTATTTACTCTTCCAAATTAATTCCTGGCATTGTATCTCATGTTTCATTTGCTTCAAAAGTAAGGTGATTTTATTAACATAGGAAGAATTCTAGGACAGGAACGTACCCTATTTTCCATTCTGTGGTATGTGTGATGGAGCAAACTGAATTTAAACAGAGGGACCTGTCCCTCAAGCAAGGTGACCTTTCTTGGGTGAATTAAATCATGTCTCATGTTGCTTAAAGGATGAGATGACTCCAGAGAAATGTTGAGGGGGACAGAAATCATAATGGAGTTTATTCTCCTATTTTATATTTGTATTCATCTTTTAAAAGAATATAAGAAAATCTTTCTCTGAATAGTCTTTAAGAATAAAATGATTGGAAGTTTTCTTTAAAGTTGGCTTATTATATTTTTGTACTGTAAATCACCTGGCAAATCTAATTTAAATGCAGTTTTGTTTAATGACTAGTGTTGGTATTATGATTCATCACTCATTGACTTAATTAGTAACATTTGACTTTATGTACCCAAAATGTCCAATTTGCATACTGATATTTT
This sequence comes from Fukomys damarensis, assembly GCF_012274545.1. Lineage (NCBI taxonomy): Eukaryota > Metazoa > Chordata > Mammalia > Rodentia > Bathyergidae > Fukomys > Fukomys damarensis. The sequence goes on along the minus strand of NW_022900940.1, from coordinate 44,572,406 downwards.
TTTCAGTTAAATAAAAGTATGGTTCAGGAAGATAAAGCGTTTTCCCCCCTAATTTTCAAGCATGCTTTTAGCTTTTGTTCTTGATTGCCACCAGGTATAAACCATTAGTGTGAATAGCAGTACACTTGGTTAGCAGAGAAGATGACTGTTGTTCTGCATGGACCAGGATGGTCTGGGTTCAAATTATGCTGTCTGTGTAATGGGAAGTTACTTTAGGTCTCAGTGTTTATTTCTTAATCTTCAAATAGGTACCTATGTCATGCATAGTACCTATGTCCCTACTATGTACCACGGTGACCAACTCTTATAGGAGAGAATGAATTTTAAAACTATGTAGTGTTGATTTTACTATTAATATGGATTATAGTATTGGAAGGCGTGGAGACTGACTTCTGGAGGCCATGACTCTGGTCTCCTGCTCTAAAGAGAAACCTTCGCAGTCCATCTGTGATTAGTTTCATGGTTCTTGACTTGGATCATGAGTTCCGTCCTGCATATGAAGCTGTGGCCAAGGCCCCCCATAGTGACAGGTTAACAGAGGCACCTTCAAGGCACATCAGTTTTGCTCCGATATTTGAGGGATTTAAAGTGTGTATGTCTTCAGTGCAACACAATTATGTTATGAAATAGTATGAAAATTTTCATGAATTTTTAAATAATAGATTAGCTTTCAAAAACTACTATATTTACATTTCATAGAAAACTTTAAGATTGACTCCCCCAGGCCCCTAAGATCATTCTCTTTTGTTATTTTGAGGACTTCAATGGAAATGCTTTAGAAACATCAGAAAAATGGATGGTCTATTTATTTGAAAGGAAATTCTAGGATTTTTAAAAAAGGCATCTCAGATCTTTCTGCATTTTTAGATAATGAGAATTAATGATATTATGCAACCAGTTTTGTGCAGGTGGTGAAATTCCAACGTGACTGCAAGTTGGTTTGATGCACAGGTTCGTTTGGCTATTTGGGAGGTGATGTTGGTCCTGGAGAAAAATGCTTGAGTCTCGGCTTGTGGGATTCAAATATTGCTTCTGTTTAACAGTGCGTTGCCTTTCTCTTCATTCAGTACTCTCATTCCTAATCCTATGTTTTCTCATAGGTCCCAAGGACCAGCCGGACCTTTCCTTTGAACCCTAGGCACTGGCATGCATTTGCTTTCTCTTCGCCTCCCCTCAGGGGTCTCAAGGCATCTTTAAGAAGGAGACTAGTAAGTGGCACCTCCACCCATCTGTTTGTGCGGGCTGTAAACCACGGGGTCATTGTGGACACCTGCCTGACCTTCGTCGTGCCCCTTCCCATTCATCTTTCTTTCTCCCAGTCCATGCATGGCTGCTTGGTTTTCCACTCATTTCCCTCTGTAATTATACCTTTATTCTATTCATTGGCTCTGTTTGATTTGTGTCCAGCTCTCCCACTGGGCTGTCGATTCTATGAAATCAAGCATTGTTTTTCATGGTTTTATCACCTGACTCAGAACAAGAACTCAGTAGTTAGTTTGACTGAATAAATATATGATTGGCCGTGGTAAATCCAAGACAAATTCAGGTGTGGGTGGAAAAGTAGAGGGCATATTTCTATATCCCACATGAATCTCCTGGACTGAATTTGTTTTAAGGAGAAAGGGCATCTTTTGACCATGATACCAAGTACAAAGTTGTTTGGACCAAATGGTGCTGGGAAGGCTAAAGCGTTTAGGGTTTGTATTAGAAGTGCTGGGATTTACAGTAGGTGGGAACCCTGGTGTAATGATTTCAAGCCTGGACTCTATTGGTGGAGAGTCAGTGCTCCAGAATTTGCTGAGAACAGGCAGACCAGCAACTCACTGGGAGAGGTAGACTAACCCTTGAAGTTAAACCCATTGCTACAGTTTTGCATTTATATGACAGGCATCAAAGGTCAGACTCCCAGGTTGTATGTCAAAACTCATTCTACTCACAACTGACTAAATGAAAATGAGGAGGAAGATGATGAAAATAGACCCCAGTGATTTTTTCTTTATGCCATTTTCTATGCCAAGAACTTATGTGAGTAAGTGATAATGTACCTCCATTATATGGCTGAGGAAAGCAGTTTGAGCTTACATAATTTGGGTGACAGACAGAAACTAAGTTGCCTAGCTGGGTTTGAAATGCAGATGTGACCAACCCTGCAACTTGAGCTTCTGGCTGCCAGTGATTACAGTAGGGCAAATATTTATAAGGATAAATGTTAATACTAGTATCCCTAGTGTGTACCAGCCACCAGAACAGAATGCACATTTGTTTTCTCCTTTTACTCTTATAAAACAGGTAAGAAATTACATGTTACTAGGCTCTTTGGAGGTTTGAGGAGTTTGTATGTTTGACTAGCATCCCTTGGGTCTTAAAAGTTCATTTAGGATAATGATAATGATAATGATAGTAATAATAATACTGAAAACAACATAGAGAATGGAAAGGACCCTGTGGAAAGACTGAACATGATTTCTAGTATTTTTGAAATGTTTCTAGTATTCTTTTGTGTCCACTAGCGTTTATTCTATAGTGAGTCTTTACTTGAATGTCATAGAGAAAACCCTTTCGCTTTCTGTCTATATGTGACTATAGTGATATTAAATTGCCCTTGATGTGTTTGATGCTAAAGACTGTCCAGCCCAGAAGGAGACCATGTGCTGCAGGTTAGAAGCACAGGTGCTGGACCTGGAGTCTGAGTCCAGGTTCAACTTACGCTGCTGTCCAGCAGTTCCACCCCGGGGTGTTTCTCCATGCGTCTTCAGTTGATTTCTCAAATCTTCATGGAATAACCACCGTATCAAGTGATGTGCTGGTAGCTCATGTTATGAGGGAGGAGCATAAATAGACAAGGTCCTGCCTATAATAAAGCTTGAAGTTCTGTTCAAGACATAATTTCAGTTACATAAAGGAATCTGTGATAAGCTAAATGACGGAGTATCTGGTGCGGTGGGCCTACAATAAGGAAGTGAGCCTGGCTCAGGCTGCGTGGCTGTGAGATAATGCCCGCCGAACTCCCAGCAAGGTGCTCAGCGCATAGCGAGAGCTTCGTGAGGAAACGGTAGCGATCATTACTGCACAGCGTCTTTTCCTGCAAAGAACCACAGACGTGAATATTTTTAGTGGGACGTGACTCATATGGTTGACTTTTGTCAGCATCTGGATTTTCTATCTTATAAAATAATCCTTTGACCCTCTTACTTATTTTTCTTAGAAAGAAACGAGGGCAGAATACTTACTAGAGTCATTGCTTAAAGATAGGCCACTAATGTAGACATCTAAACATGGTCATCTTGTTCAATAGTTAATGCCAAGATAAGGTAAAGAAGAAACGACTTGAAGCCAGGGCTTTTGAGGCCACTGATTGTTTGGTAAATTTTGATTCATAGTCTCATTAAGGCCTCATCAGCCTTGTGAGTATTAGTCAGGGCAGGCCGCTCTATGCTGGGATCTTCATTCCCTGGCAGCCAGGACAGGGTTATGCTAATGCTGATTGGTCTCTGTGTTTCTGTAATTGGCTGGTCCTCAAACATAAAGGCATGGTGCATATCTGCACAAGTTCTCTTTGCTTTCAGGCTGTGTACAATTAGCAGCAAGGTTTCATATCTCATGGCATTCAGTAGTTCCACTTAATTAGGAACTGCTTCTGACCCAGGCTAACTGATGGTTGTAATGACTGAAGCAAACATGTTTCCCTGAAAAGGAGAAAATGAAATCTCAAAAGTCATTGCACAACTGAGAAAGTGTCCTGTGTGTGTGTGTGTGTGTGTGTGTGTGTATTTAGGTTAGGTGTTCTCATTTCTGGCTGAAGAACTATTTTACAGGTTATGGCAACACAGTTGGGATACACCAGAAGGGCTAAGGCAAGAATAAAATGTTGAAACTGGGTCTGTCTTTCTTTTGGGGACTCCTGTTTTTATTTCATTGTTAATCTTTTCCTTTTTCTCAGGCACTGATTTTCACAATGGGAAAAAAAAAAGATTAAGGCAATGTTGATCACATGCTAAAGTAGCTCTTCCTTGAACCAAAATAAAGGCACCAAAATGATTCCACACACATCCGGTGTTAAGCTTACCTGAATATATTGCTTATCATATCGTGGGTAAGGGCTTGGACTGTGAAGTCAGATGAATCTTGACTCTTCCACCTGCTAACTGTGAACTTGGAGGAAGTTACTTTTAGCTTCTGTGCCCCTTGTTTCCTGATTTATAAAAAGGAAAATATAGCTGTAGCTAATTTAAAGACTATGTGAATATTCAATTAACTTATGTCTGCAAAACACCTACCCAGGGATTGGTGAGTACTAAGTGCTAAGTGACCATTGGCTCGTGTGAGTTTTGTTTACCCAGTTTTTTACTTCTGCTGGCTAGAACTTATGAATAAGTTTGGAATGCCCAGTTGATACAAAAGAGAAGGCTCAAATTTTATGTATTTATCTATCTCCCCAGACATAGTAAAGTTTCGGTGAATACTCGTTTCTTTGGAGTTCCAGTCATGTTAGCATTAAATTAGTAAGACATGTATTAATTGGGCAAATGGGAGGCTGATCTTTGATGGTCATTATTAGTATTTGTATTACTTTAGGACTTAAAAATTCTTTCAACATACATAACATACATAGCTTTTATTTAATTCATAAAATAATGCTGGTAATTAGGAAGGTAAGGGACTATATTTTGTTTTGTTTATATATTTGTTTATATGTTCTTTCCTTCTTTTAATAAATACACATGGTGCCTGTGAAGTGTCACCCACTCTGCTCATGCTGGTGAAGCAAAAGGATGAGCTCCCTGTCTGCATGGCTCTGTCTTGGATGGTCCTCCAAATGTACACATTAAGATTCTGGCCAGGCGTGGTGGCGCACGCCTGTAATCGCAGCACTCGGGAGGCTGAGGCAAGAGGATCGCTGTGAGTTCGAGACCAGCCTGGGCTACATAGTGAGTTCCAGGTCAGTCTCAACTACATAGTGAGACCCTGTCTCAAAAAAAAAAAAAAAAAAGATTCTGAAAGATGATATCGACAAGGAAGATAGGACCAGTGAGAAATGTATTATGAATTAAAAATTGAGATTCAGTCTGACAGAGCCAGATCCCAAACTGTAAATTCCCAGTCGTTTGTACTGGATCCCAGTGCTGGCCTTGATGAGTCTATAATTTGGAAGAAATGCTAGAGATAGGCTATTGTAGCCATTCATTTTACAGATTAAAGATGGTGAAGTTTATTTTATTTTATTTTTTTAATTGTTTATTGGTACATTTTAGGTATACAGTACAGTTACATTCATCATTGGGATCTTGTACCTTTACATGACAGGTCTTGGTTCTCATTTTTTCCCCTTGTCACTGCCCTCCCTTAACCCCGTCACTGCCCTCCCTTAACCCCCTCCTCCCCTCCCTGTTTACAAACACTTTATTTACATTTTTTCATATTTTTTTCTTTTCCCTTATTCCCTTTCCCCTACCCTTCCCACATTTCCTACACCTTTAGCCCTTTTCTTCCTATTTCACGTTTGTCAATTATCTCATTAGGATCTTATGTACTATTATAGTTTTATACACCAGAGAAACTATTTGGTATTTACACATGTGTGACTTATTTATTTCACTTAGGAGTATATCCTCAAAATGTATCCATTTTCCTATGTGAATTTAATTTCTCATTCTTTATGGCAGAGTAGTATTCCATTTTATAGAAAAACCACATCTTCTTTATCCAGTTTCCAAGTGATGGGCAAATGGGCTGTTTCCAAATTTCAGCTATTACAAACTGTGCTGCTATAAACATAGGTGCACATATATCACTGTTCTGTGATTCTTTTAATTCTTTTGGAAAGATACCCAGCAGAGGGATGGCTGGGTCAAATGGAATCTCTAGTCCCAGCTCTTTGAGGTATCTCCATATTTATTTCCATAGTCGTTGCACCAGTCTGCACTCCCATGTTCATTGCAACAAAATTCACAATGGCCAAGTTATAGAATCAACCTAAGTGCCCATTATATAAAGAAAAATATAATAAGTATTCTATGTATCTATGTATCTTATCTATCTATGGTGTGTGATGGATAAATGACTTGTTTTTTAAGGGTAAATAGTATAAAAATAAAAATATATAGGGCCGGGGATTTAGCTCAATGGTATCACTGCCTCCCTCAAAAGCACAAGGTTCTGAGTTGGATCCCCGGTACCCCAATATAAAAGATACTGTTTTATAATATTTAGCCTTAAAAAAAGAAGGAAATTCTCTTATTTGAGTTAATATGAATGAACCTGGAGGGCACTTATGTTAAGTGAAATGCACTAGGCCAAGAAACCCAAGTACTGCCTGATCTCACTTGTATGTGGGATCTAGGAAAGTCAAACTCGTAGAAGCTGAAAGTAGAGCGGTGGTTATCAGGGGCTTAGAAGTGGCAAGAGGGTAGCAGCTGGGAGGGTACTGGTCTGAGGGGACAGCATTTAAGTGGGTGGAACAAGTGAAGAGGGCTCTTGTACAGCATGGTGGTGTTGTTAATGACAATGTATTATACTGAAAGTTGCTACCTTTTCTGTACAGGTTCCCATTTCCCAAAGACACTGAATAGCAACTTGTGAAGGATCCCAGCGAGTATCAGGATGGTTGGAAAGAGGGTCTCCAGACCTTCACAGTCAAATCCATGCTTCTTTAGAAAGGCAGGCACTAGGAGTAGAAAGAGTGGGGGTAAGGGTGAGCTGAGCTCAACTTTGTTACACCGTGCCAAGTCTGTCGGCCACCTTTATTATTGTCATTGTTGTGTTTTTCTTTTAAATCAACTCATTTTAGTTTACTTACATTCATTTCTTAGAAAAAATTGGGCTGGGGATTTAGCTGAGTGGTTCTGCCGCCTACGTCTCAAGTACAAGGTCCCGAGTTTGATCTCCGGTACCCCCCCCAAAAATTGGGGATTTTACCATGATTGGAAGACTACCTGATTTGCTGTAAATTGAAGGTTAAAATATGGATATAATGAAAATATAGCAGTGTTGCTTCATGTTTTGGAAGTAAAGGATAAAAACAATTAGGTATAAATCTAATTAATATTTTAGAAATGCTGATCAGCTAGAGAACTGTTTATAATTAGCTACCAGTAAAGAGATATTTAGCTTCTTGTCACATAATTTAAAAAAATGAAAAGATGATTATTTCCAGTTTTAAAATTATCAGTACCAAAAATTCTGACACATATGCAAATATATTTATCTTTGTGAAATATTATATTTATGGAAGATATTTATATGCAAGTATACTGTGTGCATATAAAATATATGGAATATATAATATATATTCCATTTATGGTAATTTTTAGAGTCCTATTATATAAGTACTGCATGCTGACTGATTGCACTACCGGAGCCGAGTCCTATTATAAACCAACTATTTATCAGTGGACATGCTCCTTGGATTGTGGGGACCTAGGCAATAGGCAGTAAGCTAAGTCACCAACTTCCATTTGACTTAGGCCAGTGTACTTGCCTGGGCCCCCTCTGTAGGAAAAGGAGGTTTTAAGAAATACGTATTATCAAGCTATTTCTCTTTTTTCCAGTTCACTCTTGGTTAGCCTGTTAGCAGGCCTGAGCTCTGCCACGTTAGAAAAATATAACCCCGCAAGGTCCAGACAGAGCAGGGAAAGCTGCTTGTGTCACACATTCCCACCTCACTGTGCGTGATGTGACTGTGCCAGAACCAATCTTCCTGGCTTAGAGACTAAAGCCCAAAGCCCTGACTTCCTTCACGGGTGACCCAGAGAGATGTCTACACATACTGCTTTAAGACATTTTCCATCTACCAGTGGGAAAATTGTCCCAAACTCACTTCCTATCTCTGTTCTCTGTGTGGCTCCAGTGTGACATTGATCTAAGCAACTACGGTAAAGTGGGTTGAATGTTGTCCAATTGTGTTCTAAACTCCTATCACTGCCACTAGAAAGTTCACTTGCTCAAAATTGACCCTTAGGAGCACTGGGCTTGGCAGTGTTCCTGCATGAACATATAATTTAGGAATAATCTTCATTAGATTATGGTAGAATCTCTGTCCTGTTATACAATCAATGAGATATTTATAAGGTGGAGGCATTATTACTGTCACAGGCAGATGGTGAAATGTTACTCCGTCCTTCTGTGCCTGCTTTAACTTCCTTGTATAACATCATTTGGGGATTTCTTTACAAATTGCAGCTTATTTGTAAAGGTTTAAAGCTTTGAGAATTTGGTGACAAGCTCTAGGTTATGAGCACATCTACTTTATCTGTCAGTAGCCAAAAGGGCACTGTGACTAATACTCACTTTGCCCTGCGTGCCAGGTGGAGAGCAGTTGAGGTCTTTGTTTCTTCCATTTGGTTCTGCGGTACAAAGATTTGGGGGGTTATGTCCATGCAGCACTTGGGAAAAGCTCAACTGGCCACCCAGGCAGGGATGGCGGAATTTCTCATGTGGGATTCACTGACAAAGGAGACGGGGAGCTCAGCGTCTCAGAACTCCAGGGGCTGCTTCAAAAGAAGGAAAGGCAACCGGGCGAGAAGCGGGGGACGGGTCGTGAGCGTGACGGTGTGGTACGGACAGGAAGCAGCTGGCACAGAGGGCCCTGAGGTGGGGTGGGGTGCGGGATAACTGCTGCTTTTATCTTTTGAAGTGGCCGCTTGAAGGTGGAGGAGCTGGGTTATTAAGGAGAATCTGGGGCCCTTTTGGTATGTAATGTCCTGGCAAATTCCTACAGCGTTATTCTTTGTGGATACATTTTTCAGTGGATGCAAGCCTCAAGGCAGCCTTGCTTTGTTTGGGTTAACCTGTACATAAAGTCTTTTTTGCATAGGTACCAGAGAAAATGAAGGATATTAAAAAAAACAAAACAGAAAGTCCTTGTAGAATGTGTGCCCTGCGTGTTTGTGAGACAAGTTTAGAATTGTTGCCCAGTAAGGAACAGTCAAGCAGATTAGTTGTGTTTATGGAACTCCCAGAGGGGTTCCCTGGGTCCTTGCCAGAGGAGAGGGTTGAGCCCTTCTTATATTAAAAGAGGTTTTGTGGCTAGACTCAGCTATTTTAGTCTGCTTCTGGGTGAAGTACAAGTGTTACTATATAGGACAAGTATCAGAAACAGTAAGCCTCCTGTCGAGGTTGTTAGTAGGTAAGAAGAATAGTTGGTGAATTGCTACAATTTTTCTTATGGTGTATGTCATATGTAGTTAGAGAAGGCTGAAGCTATCTACCACCATCTGGACTTTAAAAGTCTACAGAAACTATCCTCATAGCCTTTGATTTTTAGCTAGTGTGTATTATGTGTTGGGTACTGTGCTAAATACCTTACTGACACTGTCCTACTTCATTGCGCTAAGATCCCTTTTAAGCAGATACTATGAGTATTCTAACTTTGCAGGTGGGAGTCAAAAGGGTGCAGAGTGGATGCACACATTGTGCATTCCTGTTGGCTGTATGTAAGGGGCATCCACATTGATTCGGTCAAAGTTGATGTCAAACCTTCTAACTGTTTTGGTGCATGGCGTTATGTCCACACACTGAAGAAAGTCTTGAGACTCAGAGGGTGTATGGCAGAAGCCTGTCAATCTAATTCCAAATCTATTGCGATCTGTTGTCCTCTTCTGGCTCTGAACGTATCTCTCCTTCGTCATGTGTTTTGCAATGCATTGCACTGTTTTTCTCTCCTTCTCTTTACCTCTCTGTCCACCTAGGAATTATTAGTGTTTTTATTCAGTTCATTCTGTCATAGGGGCTTGTCCTCTCCATGGAGGATGTGTAGCAGTATCCATAGCCTGTATCCTGATTTTCGGAAGCATCCATTACCCTCCTGGTTGTGACAGCCATGGATATTTCCAAACATCGCCTTACGTCCTCTGACAGCAATATGTCCTCTCTCCCTGTTGAAAACTTCTCCCTCCCGGATCTCTCTTCCTGTCATTGAATGCTTACTCTTTGCTTACATTAAGTGTCGGGCCCCCTACATGCCTTATGTCCATACACCCTCAAAAGATCCAGCCTAGGGCCGGGATTTAGCTCAGTGGTTCTGCCGCCTGCCTTGTAGGCTCAAGGACCCAAGTTCGATCCCTGG
>NW_022900940.1:44555350-44562211 GCF_012274545.1 Fukomys damarensis | reverse complement strand
AACAAAAAAAAAAAAAAAAAAGATTCAACCTATTTTTTTTAGTCTTATGGATGGGGTGAGGCCTGAATATTTTCGCAGATGAATAATTTGCATAGTGTCACACAACTGCTAAGGGTGGAGCTGGGATTTGTCTCAGCTCTGTGTGATCCCAGGGCCCTGAGCTTTATGAGAAACGTTTTTACTGAACTCCATAGTTGTATGAGCTTCACATTAATCACCTTTTGTATATTTCTTTGTTTGGGATTTGTTCAGCTAGTAAGCTGGAAGAAAATTTTAGTGGTATTATAGGACATATATTTCATTATTATTTATCATTATTTGTACACTATTGCTTTCTATTGTTAATCCTTTTTCATTGAAGCATTATCAACAAAAATTATCAGAACTATGTCTTGATTTTGACCCTAATTTCTGAGCATAAACATCATCTTATTGAACATAAAAAAATAAAATAGATTTACTTATAAGAGAACAACTGTTTTTCCAAATAAGTTTTTCAGTGGATACTTTGTGTGCTTCTTAATAGCACAAATCATTGATAAATAACTTGACCATAAAGACAATGAATTTTCTGGAAACTGATAGAAAATTTTTCAACAAAATAATTTTTTTTCAGCAAGCAGCATGGTTTAAAAAATGGTACATATATACTTTAGAACTCTGAGGCCTTCTTATTTTTCTCAAAATGAGTTCAACAAGAATTTAAAAAAATAATAACATATTAAAAGAATAATTACCAATGAAAGAGGAAGAGAATATAGCCATAGTTGTTCTGAATATAGTTGAGCTGAATATAGTAGGTTCTTGCAGTAATGGTGTAATGGTAATAATTCTTGGTGTTTGTACCTCAGCATCTGTGCCCACCTCCTCTGACACGTACCATGTGGATTTCCCTTGGGGAGTAGACTCCACCACTGCAATCAGTGTTATTGGAGCTGTCAGTCAAACACCTTGTCTTCCACTGGCCGAGGATGTGACATGTATCAAAGGGAGGTCTCTGCCTCTGCCTTTGTCTCTTTCTCCAAGGACTCTGAATCTTGAGTACATTGATCCATTGAAGGAGAGTGGTTGGAGCTGATTCTTCCTGGTGACGGTAGCTTTAACTGCCCATGAATTCCCTGGGACCTTGGCTTCTGTTGTTCGTAAACTTGATTAATCTTACTTTGGGTTTTATGTGTCACTCTATGCTTGCACTACATTTCTTTTCTATTCAGATAAGGTAAATCTGAATGATGTGTGTGATTTGTCATTCAAGAACCTTAACAGATATACTGATTGATTTATGATGGGCAGGAGAGAGTAGTAATAGCAGCTAACATTTATTGGTTATGTAATTTAGTCTTATGCGCTAGATATTGATATTTGCTCCTATTTTACAGATGAAGAATCTGAGATTTAAAAGATTACATGTTTTGCTTAAGGTTGCACAAGTGGCCAGGCCAGGCTTTGAACTAAGTGTGATCCAAGAGCCCAGACTCCTAACCATTACACTGACAGGTAGGGAGGATCTACCAAAAGCATACATTCCTATTAGGTAGGATTTTTTACTTACTAAGTTGTTTTGTTATCTCAAGAGTAGAACCTTTCTCTTCCCTGCGTTCCATAATGACAAGCTACAAAATGTAACTGCTTTTTTTCCTTGTCTTCATGTGGTAAATTAGAATAATTATTGTTAGTTAAGGGATCTGAATGAAATGTCTTTATCAACCACCAAGTTAGCAGAGTTTCTCTTTTTAAACCCCAGAAGATAATGCCATCTTGACAGATTGTGAGTGGCAGAAAGAGAAGTGTTTTCTGTAGGATGCAAATGCAGATATTGCAAGAGAAAGCAAAAATAGCAGAATCAAAAAGCTCTGAATGTTTCTATGTAGTGATGTCATTTTTACTCCTTTGGTTCTTGACAATATAATGTCTTGGTACTTTCACTTTTTCCTGATCATTTAAAATGGATGACAGAGAAAAAAAGATAAACTCATTGTTGCTGGTTACAAATACTGTCCTAGTTACTTTTCTCTCATTGCTGAGACGAAATATCCAGCACACAAAGTTGAAGGGGAAAGGGATAATTTAGCTCCCAGTTTGTAAAGATTTCAGTCTATAAATTGGCTGGCTCCAAGGCAGAGTGGCCCTTGGCGGAGGGGCATACCAGAGAAGAAACAGTTAATGGCACCCATACAGTAGCAAAAGCAACAAGGGAACTTTAACAGCTTCTTTGTGCTCTTTTTATCTTATCCAGACTACTGGGATTAGGAGCTGCCAAACCACTCAGCAAACTGGTTTAGTGATCACGTGCCCTCAGTCCCAGCATCATACACTCTACATTCAGCCACTCTGAAGAAGTCACCTGTGGCTGCGTGAGGCTTTGGGGGGACATCTAGAGTCAAACCACAACAGACACTGATAATAATGAGCTCCAAACCATTTTTATTCATTATTAAATGATTATTTGATATAATTGTAAATATGTATCATCACCTTCCCTCTTAGGATTGTTGGTGCCTATATTCATTATCATTCATTCACTCCCACACACACAGACCACTCACCTTCTGTGTCACACAGCACTTATACTTTCTTTCCCAAACAAACTTGAGTAGTGAATTTGACCTATTCGGCCAGGAGGTAGTGCTGTTTGGAGTCGCACCCTTTTGCTATTTAGGGAATTTGGATAAACATCTCTAAAGCCAATTCTCTCTTTTTTCACTGATGGAAATTCATGACAGTTTGGGAACACCTATACATTCTATGTCCTTTTAGGCATGGCATCTCTCTAGGAAGTGCTCCACTCCTCACATGTGTAGTGGAAATATGGTGAAAATGAGCAGTAGAAGCAGTTTTGATAACAATCCTTAGTCATAAACATGGGTCCTTGGAATTTTGAACAGGTCTTAAGATTTTTCCTGTCAAGTGATTCTCATGCTTTGAGACTAGTACAGTTTCCTTGCCTGTCCTGCCAAACATTAAGTGTTGGTTGACTTGTCACCTTTTAGTTTTGTTCCAAAGAAGGATATGGAAGAAAATAACTGTGATTCATTATTCTTCCAGATGAAATTGGACTTTTTGATACTAAAAAATTGTAATGCCTAATCTTAGAATCAAAATAATTAAATATATTGTTTTATTATAATCTCACAATTTTTTTTTCATTTTACTACCAATGAGTGAAAACTTCATTGTGCACTTGCACTAGCTTTTAATTTGCTTATTAGGAACTGTTTTAGTCCAACCTTCATTTGACATTTGCTTCTCTAAAGATTTCTGCCAAGGAACATTCCATTTATATTTGAGTACTTCCAGAGAAGTGGAATTCATTATTGATGAAAATAATCAAGTCCATATTTGGACAGCACTGTTGCAAGTCCTGTCAAATGAAATCTCTTTTTTTTTTGGGTACCAGGCATTGAACTCAGGTCTTTGCGTTTGTGAGGCAGGCGGCAGCATCACTGAGCTAAATCCCTGGCCCTGAAATCTCTTTTCTTTGTAGCTTCTACTTATTTCTTGTGCAGCTGATGTTTGGGGCTGAAAAGTACAAACTGTAGAACACAGCCTTTCTCTGCAAAGTGACTCTTTGACAACTGATGCTTAGTTTCCTTTCTTATCTTTCCTTGCCACATAGTTCTTTTTATGTTTTTCTGATTATGTACAATACTTAAAAAATGAATTTTTATTGTATTAAGTTTTTTAATTGTGGTAAAATATATGTAATGTAAAACTGACCAGTTTAACTCCTTTTAAGTGTGTGATTCTTTTTTTTTTTTTTTCAGTTTTAATTGAATTTATTGGTACATTTTAGGGATACAGTACAGTTACATTCATTGTTGGGATCTTGTACCTCTACATGACAGGTCTTGGTTCTCATATTTTCCCCTTGTCCCTGCCCTCCCTTCACCCCCTCTCCCCCTCCCCATCTACAAACACTTTATTTCCATCTTTTCATTATCTCACATTTTTTTCTTTTCCCTTACTACCCTTCCCCTACCCATCCCACCTTCCCTACACCTTTAGCTCCTTTCTTCCCATTGCTAAATGTCAGTAATCTTATGAGGATCTTCTGTATTATTGCAGATTTAAGTGTGTGATTCTAAGTCATTAAGTATATTCACATTGTTGAACAACCATTGCCATCATCTATCTCCCCACTGAATTTTTGTACTTATTAAGCAATAACTTCCCATTATACCTTTCCTGTAGTCCTTCTCAGCCACCGTTCTACTTTCTGCCTCTACAGATTTGACACTATTTCTATCATATAAGTTGAATCATACAGTATGATTGGCTTATTTTACTTAACCTGCCTTCAGAGTTTATCCACATTGTAGCATCTATCAGAATTTCTTTCCTTTTTGAGTCTGAATAATAGTCCATTGTATAGATACACTACTATTTTCTTAACCTGCTCTTTCAGTGACACTTGGTTTGCCTGATTTTATGCTTTTGAATATGGACATCCCTATATATCAAAATCCATTTCAGTGTTGGTAGGAGTTATTTTTCCAGGAGTATTTTGCTAACTCAAGGTAAGAGAACTTTCTAAATTGCAAAGTAGACAGTGAACAGAACAGTGATGGACTTATTGCTAGAACTGAGAGGAAGCACTGAATGCTTCCAGCTGCTGAGATCATATAGCTCTCAGTGGAATCCTGGTACTGGGACTCAGAAAAAGAGTAGCATTTTTGAAATATGGGAATATAGGGAAAGACTTTTTAGTGGAAGAGGCAACCAAAGAACGAAGTATAAAAGTGCATGCCATACTCCACAGGCTATCACATAGGTTATTTGATGAAGTGATGTTTCAGTGCTAATTCCTGGCACCTCTGTTGTCTTCATGTGTGTGTAAAGCAATGAACTGTTCTATGATTTTGTACTCCTTCTCACTTGGGGGATTAAATTTGCCTTTACAATGGTGAGGATAGTTTTGTTATTTTTTTCAAGAATCTAGATTGTTGAAATTAAAAACCTGGTGACTCAGGCTCCCATGTTTGTTTTTAATGTAGTTCTTTTGGAATGTTAAACACAAAACTCTATGAAGTACAAGTCTAGCAAATATTTATTAGAGATTGAGAAAAGAGGAATAACAACAACTGTTTTTAAAGTGCTTACTATGTGACACAACCTCTTACAGTTGTTGGCCCATTTTATTCTTATGACACATACTGGAGGTGTAGTAATAAAAGATGAATAGAAAGTGACAATGGGACTGATCTCATCCAGTAGGGGGCAGTCCAAGGGAACAAGGACAAGGGATGAGGAAGAGGTGAAGGGGAAATGAGAGTAATAAAGATGTGCCATGTACAGAATCCTATTAACGTGAATCAGTGTTAAATGTATATGCCTTAAAGTGAGCTAAGACAAATAATATCAACCAGTGTGTAAACAGCGATAAGTGAATCAGAGGAGAGGGCAGGGGGAGGAAAGGGGAAGGATATTAGACCAAAAAGCTGTGATATATACATATAACCACTCCCTGAGATGATTATCAACTGTGGGAATTAATAATAAAATTAATAATAAAATAAATAAGTTTATAAAAAGTTACTTTTCAGATGTTGGAACATAGGCTCTAAAGCGTTCAGTAATTTCCGTACAGATAACTAAGTCATTGGACTGGGAGTGGACCCACTGGTCTGACTGAGAGGCTTCCACCACATCTTTTGAATGCCTTCTGCCAGTCTTCCAAACACTGAATGAAAAATGGATTTTTTTCCTTTTCAAAATATGTCTGAGAACCACAGGTCCTTTTAGTTAGTGTTCCAGGTAGAATATAAGGATGTAGCCGTAGGTCAGGGGAATGTATACTGATGTCACTGGTTCCATGGGAATCATTCCTATCCTCATTCTTTTCTTTTTCTCTTCCTCTGTTGCTGATATTCCTCTGTGGGTCTGAGTCTCAGCATTGTCCACTTATACAGCACTTCACAGGTGGCAACTCATTCTATCCTTTCCAGGCCAGCTATACTTGCAGATTTTCCTGGATGTCTTTTGGCAGGAGTGGTAGGTAAAACTCTTTTGGGAGAGGATGCATTCATTGTATTTTGTAGTTTTTTCCCAGCCTTTGGTTTACTAGCAATTTGTGTTAAAAGAGAGAGAGGAATTTTGAATCAAGGATTTTATTACAATTCTGAATAGTTGAAAAATATTAGAATCTTGGCATTGGTGAATATTTTGTATTTCCAATGTATATTCTCTTAAATTTTGATATGTTGCACTACAAAAAAAAATATATAAATGCACCTCTACACTTTATACATTTTATGAAGGTTTACTGTCATCACAGAAGCAGGGGACTCAGTTTTGATTTGCAAAATTGCCTCTACAAGGTAGCATATTGTTTATTTAGAGGACTTGAAAGCAGATTCAGTGATTCAATTATATTTAATTTGTAATTACCTCGTTCCTAAGCAGCTAATGGTGCATAACTTGGATGCTACTGTTGTGGATGGGCAAACAGTAGAATAAAATGGATCCTTTTAGTGAAAGCCTGCCTTAGGCCCCTAAGGTTAAGTGGTACTTCTTAGGGTAACTTTCTTGCTCTAAGATAAAACTTTTTCTCAGAACTGCTCCCTGACTCACAGATGTGGGTTTCCAGCATCTGAGTCTGTAATGTTTGATCTGCCCCTGCCACTTGAAATAAAGGTGACTACACTAGGACAGGCATTTGACTTGTTTATGCCAACCAGATTCTCTTTCTTAAGAATTTCAAATTTTTAACTGGAATCAGAAGGTAGCTGTGGATGGTATTTTAGTCACTAAATTGATACAGTGGTACTTAAGTAGAACATCTGTAAGCTCCTGACTCCCAGTGTTCAGGAGTTAGTTTGATTTCTGATTTTACTGAAGCTTTTTTTTTTTTTTTTTTTTTTT
>NW_022900940.1:44500992-44555263 GCF_012274545.1 Fukomys damarensis | reverse complement strand
TTTTTTTTTTTTTTTTTTTTTTGGGACTTCTTCTATCTTGTAAAATAGAAGCAGTCTGCAGCATTCTTTAAATACGTTCTTCTTATTTTTGTATATACTCCTGAAGTATGGTCTGTACTGTTTGCCACCAAATTTACCTAAGATAGGAATCAAAGCAACAAAATTGCTACTGAGCGCCCAGGGCTTCCATTAGAGGAGACCAGTGAGAAGTGCCAACCTGCATGAAGAGCTTGTGGCTCCTCCTCCTCCACCTCCAGCGCTTGGGGCCTCTATCCCAGCAGACCTGTAAGAACCACCCACTGCCTAGCTGTGCAGGAGCCTCTGCAACATCAAGCTCCCCCACGACCCCTGTACCCACCCTGGCCTCCTGGCTGTGCTGGTACCTGGATCCACACTGCAGAGACACAGGTGGTCATAAAAGCCATATTACTAAGCTCCAGAAGATACAGTGGAAGTGAACAACAACAATAAAGGCACATCAGACCCCTGTAGTTAGTTAGTTGGGGGGATTACCACCTTCCAGCAGAACTTGGACTATCTTGAAGGGAAGGGCAGCTGGAACCTGAAGTAGAGCCTTGCAGAGTTCAACCCTGCAGGAGGTCAGGAAACCCAATTTGGGCCTTGCAAGCAGAATTCAGCCTAAATCTCAGGTGTTTGCCATTGGCTAGCTGAGACTAATTGCCTTAATTCTGCACATTGCCACCCACATTGTCTATTATAACAGCAGAGATATACCCTGAAAGAGGCTCTTCAAATTTTATTCTCTTATCTTTAATTTTTCTTTTAAAATTTTTATTTTTTCCCATTCTTTAAATTCTTCCTTTTTTCTTTCTTCTTTTTCACACTCAGTGTCTTATTCTCCCAAGTTATTCTACATCTACCTTTTTGTTCCTGTTCCTGCTCTAATTTGGATATCTTCTTTATTTTTCTTTTCTTCTCTCTTTATTCTTCACTTGATGGTCACTGATTCAAAGGAAAGTGAGTACAATTTGTAGCTTCCCTATTTCTGTTTAAACTGTTGTATTCTTATCTGTGCTCTTGCACTCTGTTTTTCCCTCTTGTCTTAACAGTTTCCTAGAGTTTACGTGATCATCCTGTGTCCTCTGGCTTCACTTGAAACCTTCTCCTATTCTTTTACCTACCTATTCCTCTCCTCCCAACTCCAACCCATCCCAAAGGATAAAGTTGCTATATTGAAGAGTTTATCACTATAAACATATTTTGGGCTGGTCCTCGATTTTGATTTCATTCACATGGTTAAATGTGATAGATTAATAACTACCAAATATGGTCAATTTCTAAGCTGTGCTTGATGGTATTGTGTTGCTGATTGTATCAGTTGTGCTAAAGGGTTGTGATTGATTTAATGAGTTGTCCTTTCTGATATTATTAAAATGAGGGTGTCTCTGAGTTTTTAGACACTCAAAACGTAAAGAACCAGCTATATTAGGAATCGAAGTACTAACCCAGGAATTAAATCAAGGACAGCCGAACAACAAAAATAACAGTGAGAAAACACTTAAGCAAGGCACAAATACAGACTTCCAGTTCACTAAAAGCAAATTCTAGGGAAAACGAGATGAAAAAATTAACAATCAACCACCAGGACAAACTGAACTCATAGCACAGGAAGTAACAAAACAGATTAGTTAGGCTCCAGAAAAATTCAAAATAGAAATATTTCCCAGATAACTACAGAGATGGTGAGCACAATGAAAGACATGATTAGAGACTCTAGAACATAAAAAAAAAAAAAAAAAAAAAAAAAAAAAAAAAAAGAGCTCAGGACCATGACAGAAGCCATGAATGCCCAGCATAGGAAAGAAATGGAAACCTTGAATGCCCAACATAGAGAAGAAATGGAATCCATGAAACAGATTCAAACAGATATCCAGGAGAGTAAAAACTCTATGGAAAGCATTCATAGCAGGATGAACAAATGTAAAGATAGAATTTCAGATATAGAAGATAGGATTGCAGTCAGTGACCATGAAAAGAGAGCTCTCTTAAAAACAGTAAGGGACCATGAAAAATCCACCCAACAACTCCTAGATGATGCAAAGAAGAATAACATAAGACTGATAGGAATCCATGAAGTAGCAGGAGAAAGTACAAATGACAGAAAAAATTGTTCACAGAATTAATGGCAGAAACTTCCCAAACAGGGGAATAATTTCACATACAGATAAGTGAGGTATATAGGACTACATTTAGCTATGATCAAAAAATTCTACACCTCGACATATAATAGTCAAGATTACAGAAACCCAACAGAAAAATAAAATACTGCAAGCAGTTAGAGAAAAGAAACAAATTAGATACAAAGGAAAGTCCATCAGAATCACAGCAGACTTTTCAACACAAACCCTCAGGTCAAGGAGAGCCTGTAGTGAGGTATTTCAAGCCCTGAAAGAAAACAACCTCCAACCTAGGCTGATGTATGCTGCAAAACTCTTTTAAAATAGATGGGGAAATAAGATACTTCCATGACAAAGAATACCTGAGTAACTTCATGAATACCGAACCAGCTCTCCACAAACAATTCTTAACAATGTCTTAGAAAAAGACAATGAAGAACCCAACACCATGAGGCCCAACAGAACAAATCAATTAGGCAAGGCAAGGCAAGAAATGAAAGGGAGAGGGGGAGCAAATTAAAATAGCGAAGAACAGGACAATAACATAACAATGATAAGTCAATACATATCAGTTATAACTATCAATGTTAATGGTCTCAATTCACCAATCAAAAGAAATAGACTGGCAGAATGGATTAAGTAGCAAAATCCAATAATGTGTTGTATACATGAAATACACCTAGTTCAAAAAGAAACTCATAGAGTAAAACTATATAAAACAAATATTAAGGGACATGACAAGCCAAATAAGCACTAATACAATTGTAGTGGGGGACCTAAATACCACACTGTCACAAACAGACAGATCATCTAGACAAAAAATCAACAACAAAATACTAGAACTGAACCAAGGTTTTGAACAAATGGACCTTATAGATGTCTACAAAGTGTTCCACCACACAAAATCAGAATATACATTCTTTTTGGCTGCACATGGGTCATTCTCCAAACTAGAGCACATACTAGCTCATAAAACATGTTTAAATAAATGCAGAGGAATCAAAGTTATCCCATGTATATTATCAGATCATAGTGCAATTAATAGCATAAGAAACCATAAGAACCTCATAAACACATGGATATTGAACAACACTCTCCCTAACAATCAATGGGTCACATGAAATTAATGAAGAAATTAGTCAGTTTTTACAAATAAATGATAATTTCAATACAACATACAGGAATCTGTGGGACACAATGAAAGAAGCTCTACGTGGAAAATTCATAGCATTGAATGCCCACATTAGGAAAACAGAATGAGCTCAAATAAACAACCTAATGATGAACCTTAGGCTCCTAGAAAAAGAAGTGCAAGAAAAACCTAAAGCTTGTACAAGGAGGAAATTATAAAGATCAGAGCAGAAATCAATGAAATGGGAACTAAGAGAATGATAGAAAAAAATCAATGAATCAAAGAGTTGGTTTTTCAAAAGTATAAATAAAATTGATAAACCCTTACCCAACCTTGTCAAAAAAAGGAAAGAAAAGTCTGTGATCCATGCAATTAGGAACAAAAAAGGTGAAGTCACAACAGATCCTGCAGAAATCCAGAGGATCATCAATATCTACTTCAAGAACTTGTATCCTAATAAAAGGGAAAACAGAAGAATTGGGCAGATTTCTTTATACTTATGAATTACCAAAGTTGAATGAAGAAGATAAAAAAGTTCTAAACACCCCAATTACAATCAGTGAAATTGAAAATGTAATAAAAAGTTTACCAACAAAGAAAAGCCTAGGTCCTGATGGCATCACTGTTGAATTCTACAAGACATTTAGAGAAGAGCTATTGCCAATACTCTTTAAACTTTTCAATGTAATTGAAAGGGAAGCAGTACTTCCAAATTCATTCCTGGAAGCAAGTGTTACCTTGATTTCCAAACCAGGTAAAGACCCAGCTAAAAAAGAACTATAGTCCAATCTCTTTAATGAACATAGATGCAAAAATCCTCAATAAGATACTGGCAAAAAGAATACAGAGGGTCATCAAGAAGATCATACACCATGACTAAGTTAGGGTTATCCTAGGGATGCAAGGATGGTTCAACATACATAAATCAATAAATGTAACACAATATATTAACAGAGTCAAGGACAAAACCCATATGATCATTTCAACAGAAAAAGCCTTCGAAAAAATTCAACACACTTTCATGAACTAAACTCTGCAGAAAATTGGAAGAGATGGTCTTAATCTCGACTTGATAAGGGCTATGTATGAAAAGCCAACAACCAACATCATACTAAGTAGCCAAAAACTGAGAACATTCACTCTAAAATCAGAAACAAGACAGGGATATCCACTCTCACCACTCCTGCTCAATATAGTTCTGGAAACATTAGCCACAGTAATTAGACATGAGAAAGAAATTAAAGCAATAAAGATAGGAAAGGAAGAAGTTAAACTGTCATTATTTGCTGATGATATGATACTTTACCTAGAAGACCCAAAAAACGCTGCCAAAAGACTTCTAGATTTAATTGATATATTCAGCAGAGTAGCTGAATATAAGATCAACACTCAAAAATCAATAACCTTGTACACAAATAACAGACTCACTGAGAAAGAAATTAGGGAAAGAATTCCTTTCACAATAGCATCCAAAAAATGACTTATCTAGGAATCAATCTAAAGAAGGAAGTAAAAGACCTCTACACTGAAAAATACAGTACTCTAAACAAAGAGATCAAAGAGGATTTAAGAAAACGGAAAGATATCCCCTGCTCCTGGGTAAAAAGAATCAATATAGTGGAAATGGCCATACTTCCAAAAGTGCTATATGGATTCATTGCAATCCCAATTGAAATTACAATGTTATATCTCACAGAACTAGAAAAAATAATTCAAAAATTCATCTGGAAACAGAAGAAACCTAGAATAGCTAAAGCCATTCTAGGCAACAGAGATATGACGGAGGTATTACAATCCCCAACTTGAAACTGTACTATGAAGCCACAGTAATAAAAACAGCATGATACTGGCAAAGAAAAAGACCCGAGGATCAGTGGAATAGATTGGAAGATACAGAAACTACTCGAGATGTACTCAGCTACTTCATCTTTGACAAAGGAGCCAACTGTCCTCACTGGAGGAAAGATAGCCTATTTAATAAATGTTGTTGGAAAAACTGGATTTCAACCTGCCAAAGATTAGAACCAGACCCTATCTTTCACCATGCACTAAATTAAAATTCAAGTGGATTAAAGATCTAAACATTAAAACAGAATCTCTAAACTTGCTGGAAGATAAGTTAGGCAGAACAGTCGAAGACAATGGCAAATGTAAAGACTTTATGAACAAATCCACAGTAGCAAGAGAACTAGCACAAAGAATCAACAACTGGGATCTCATCTTATCAAGAAGACCACCAGAGCTAAGAGAAAACCTACAATGTGGGAAAAAATTTTTACCAGCTGTTCCTCAGACAAAGGACTAATATCAAGAATATATAAAAAAGTCAAAAAAATCAGACCCCCCAAATATAAAGACCCAATTCAAAATTGGGCATCTGAAATTAACACATTTCTCAGATAAGTAAAAGTAGCAAATATATGAAAAATGTTCCACATCATTGATCATTTGAAAGATGCAGATGAAAACAACACTGAGATTCCACCTCATTCCAGAAAGAATGCCTGTTATCAAGAAATCAACCAATAATAAATGCTGGGAGAGATGTGGGGAGAAAGGAAGCCTTCTCCATTGTTGATGGGAGTTCAGGTTGGTGCAACCACTGTGGAAATCAATGTGGAGATACCTCAAAGTACTAGGATTAGAGGTTCCATTTGACCCTGCTATCTCTCTGCTGTGTATCTTTCCAAAGGAATTAAAAGACTCATACCACCGTGATATAGGTGCACCCATGTTTATAGTGGCACAGTTTGTAATAGCTAAAACTTGGAAGCAGCCCAATTGCCCATCACTTGGAGACTGGATACAGAAGATGTGATTTTTTAATAAAATGGAGTATTACTTAGCCATAAAGAATGGGAAACTAGAGTCATTCATAGGGAAATAGATGCATATTGAGGCCATACTCTTAGGTGAAATAATTAAGACATGTCTAAATACAGAATATTTCTCTCCTGTGAAAAACAAGGTGTAATTTTTATAACTATACAAGTTGTATAACTGATAATGTGAAATAGCAAGAAAAGGGCTAAAGATGTAGGGGAAGTGGGAAAGGTAGGGGAAAGGAAATAAAGGACAAGAAAAAATATGAGAAAAGGAAAAAAATGGAAACAAAGCCTTTGTAAATATGGAAGGGTGGAGGGTGTGAAGGCTATAGGGAAAAAGTTTAATATAAGAACCTAAGAAAGGTCACAATGCAAGATAATAACTTTGCCCTTCATTCTGTTTAGTTCAGAATTAACTGGCACTGGAGGCATCTAGTTTTGTAAATGAAAAGAACCATTGTTAGCTTTGACCAAACCAGTCCCTTCCCTTTGGCTAGAATAGATAAACCCTAAAGGTAACTTCCCCTAACAAAGAATGACATTGAAATTCAACTGCTTCACCACTGTGTTTTGGGTATTAGCAGTACGGAACTGTGAAAATGTAATGTAACCAACTGAATAAGATCAAGGCTGTAAAACCCTATAAAACAAGGAGTTGTAACCCAATGGGGAGTTGATCAGGGCACTGCCATTAGGTGTCATGATCCCCATCAATGGAGTAAACTTTTTTATTTTACTTCCATTCTGCTGCCTCTCTGTGTGTCACTTGCCAATTCCTTCCATAACCAAGGGAGGTCAGGGGTATGGGGAAAAAATGAGAACCAAGATCTGTCATGTAAGGGGACAACATCCCAATGATGAATGTAAGTAGTATACTGTGTACTTAAAAAGTGCAATATGAAATAGTATTATTTCATTGTAAAAACTCAAGATAAAGAAAAATTGCCACCACATTTGTTAGTGCAAGTAATAAAAGCTGCATTCAGTTGGTGGAAATTAATTATAACATTTAATTTTGTGTGTGTTCATAGTTCTGTATGTGTTTGATTTAATTATTTAGTGTTTCACCACATTGTATGGAGCCTTATTATTTTCATCATCATTATCATCATGAGTAACACTGTCATCATAATATCTCTTGTTTATGGAGAACTTTCTGTCATTTAGCACTGTATTCATAGTAATCACTTTGCATACAAAATAACATTTAATACATGATTACAACAATAATATTAAATGTATACTATTGTTATCCCTATTTTTTAATTTAGGGAACTGAGACTGAGAACCTAGCTTGATGTCATACATCTGGAAAGTGATAAGGACACAGTCTGCATCCTAGTTTGTTGAATTCCAGAGAAAGATCATCCTTTTAAGCTTTTTTTTATACTATGCAAAGATTGTTCTGTTACTAGAATTTTAAGGACAGAAGACCCAGCTCCAGGGGTCGACGAAGACCAAGTGCAGGCCACTTGTCCTGTAATTCCAGTCAAGGAGATGAGCCGTGGTGAAGGGTAGGTAGGGAGCTTTAATCCATATACTGTGCTGAGAAGCACAGATAAAGAGGTTCAAAGTTTGAGGGAGTGACAGGAACCTTGAGGTGTTATAGAAAAGGGGAACAAAGGCAAGGAGGAGGTTTTGCACAGCTGGGGGATTTGCCTAACTTGCAGTCTGGGTAATCCATCCAATAGTGGTCTTACTGATCAGCATCTCAGGACTGGTTATTTAAGGTCCTAGAAGACTAATCATTTGTGAGGGGCCCTTCAGTTCCCCTCAAGAGATTTCAGCTGCTGCTTCAGGTGAGGCAGCTGCAGGCAATCTCAATGGGTAACTGCTCTCACTTCAGGGCATGATTGCGTCATGGGGTAGTCTACAAAGTTCTGTTTTTTCTGGAATCCAAGGTGATTAAAGCTTTAGGTCATTGACTGGAGGTCTCCAAGCATTGTTCCAGGGGGTCTGGAACTGGACTTATAAAAGCTGGCAATTAGATGTGCCTGCAAATATTGAAAGCTACTCTTTGTTGTTTTTCTGTTTTGTTTTGTTAGTTTGTTAGTTTTTTTTTTTTTTTTTTTTTTTTTTGTATTGGTGATTGAACTCAGACCTTCCACTTTTGAGGAAGGCAGTGACACTACTGAGCTGAATTCTAGGCCCAAACTACTCTTATCTTCATGTCCTCAATCTTGAAAGGGCATGAAATAAGCTAGGCAAATTTAAGTCCAACAAACTTTGTAATACACTCTGAGTGATAATGTTTATGTGCAGAGATGAGCTCGGATCTGTCCTAAAGTTTTAGGGGAGTAAGGGAGACATTTTAAATGAAGGCAGAGATGACCGCCTTTCTCCTAGTTTTATTGCCCATTGGGCGTCTGGTGGGTCAGTGTCTAAACCTCTGTTAAAGTTCTTTCCCAAAGATGTTATAGTCTTTGTTTACTGTATTCTGTATGTTGAATGTGCACATGGGATAAAGATAGCATTATACTTTTTGAAAATTTCTTGCTTTTTGTTGGATTAATTTCATCCTTCTCTCATGTAGATTACATTGTGTGTAGAGAACAGGCAGGTGAGGTACGAGATTAGGTAAATTGGCTGGAGAAGTCCTTTTCAAAGAGATGGCATTGTGACTGAGACAGAATTACAAAAGTGAGGCTACCTTGCAAAGATCGGGGAGAGGGTACTTCAGGGAGAGGGAGGAGCAAATAAATGAATAAGCAAGCCACCCAGCCAGCCCTGCATGGAAATGGACCTGGTGGATTAGAAGAGTGGGAAGCACAGACATATTGCTATAGAAGAATGAACAAAGGAGTAAATCGGAGGAGGGGAAGGCTGGAGCTAGATTACTCAGGACAGTAAAGGCTGTGAAAAGGAACAAGGAGTTTTTAAAATAAACAGCAGGTTAGCCATTAACAAAGTAAAATAATATGATTTATATTATAAGACGAATTATTGCTTCTGGTAATGATATAGTAACCCACAATCCTTCAACAGAACAACTAGAAAAAGTATAAAAAATGGAAGTGTGGCATTTCTTTGAACACTGAGAGCTACCAAGGCATCCAGGACTTGGAACAGCAAACTGGAGAAAGAAATTGAACTGAAGTGACTTCAACCTTCTCATTCTTTTTTTATTTGAAGCATATGGTGATTTATAAATGATAAAGCCCTGCACGAGTCAGTGCTTACTATAGAAATAGATTTAATACAAGATATACAAATATATAAGAATTTACAGGTTGACATACAGTGGCTGCCCACGGAGATGTTTTGGAAGAGTGCAAAATGTCTGTCTGAGAGTGGGGATCCTAAGGATCTAGTTGAAGGCCTCAAGCTCACTGTCGTGTCCTGTGCAAGTCTGACTCAGGAGGCTGCAGGTCTTTGAGGAAAGGCTGAAGAGTCTGCGCTAGAAGCCTGGCAATTATGTCCAAGGTAAAGGTGAAGACTATAGTTCCTCTGAAGAAACAGAGCAATCCTTTATTTGCTTCCCTTTTAGACCATTTTGGAGATAATCCTCCCTAGGGTGGGTCTATGCTGAGCCAGTTTAGTTGGGCATTTCTTATTCAAGTTGATACAATCAGTCAACCATCACAAGCCCCAGAAGACCACAAAAGCAAATGGAAAGTGAAGAAATTGAGCATAAATTCTGATAATTCCAAAAATGCGAAAATCCTAAACAAAGTAAGAATAGAGCTAGTAATACCTAAAAATGATGCATGTTATAACCAGATTGTATTTAGTTTAGTTTAGGTACGAGAGGATAGGTAATGGTAAAAAAATCAAATCATATAATGGCACACAGGAAGGAGAAAATCAGATGGCTATTTTAAAAGATACAAAAGCGTACTTGATAAAATTCAGCGTCTAGTTTTGATAAAAAACCCTTTTGACAAATAAGTAAACCTACCAAAGCAAGTGAATCTGTTTAGAAATAAAACTATGGCAAACATACTAAAGTGAAATATTGAGAACCTTACCAGATATTAGACATGAGAAGAGAGTAACTGTTCTCATCAGTGCTGTTCAGCCTTGGTCTGGAAGTCCTTCTAGTGTAGAGAGGCTGTAAGAAGGGGCAGGGGGAGATAGAAGGATAAAAAGGAGGTAATAAAATTGTATTATTTGCAAAAGATATAATTATAGTTTAATAAATGACTTTAGCCAGCTTTTTGGATACCAAGTATAAAAACTTCAATTGTATTAGATACCAGCAGCAAAAATATTGTGAGGTCAGTATTTGAAAAGATAGAATTCGAATGAAGCCAGTAACATATAAAAAGGATTATAAACTATGACCAAATTGTATTTCCAGACAATATGAAGAGGAACAATGGGATAGCTATCCAAAGATCACTCTATACTATATATACATTTAAGATGGAATGAATTATAGGCCAAAATGTAAGCGCTAAGCCTGTAAAGTTTCTGGATGAAAAAATATAGAATACAACTTTTATGACTTTATATTCATCACAATTTCTTAAATATAACACTTGCATCAAGAAAAAAATGCTGGTCTTTGTAAAATTTAAAAACTTGAAATCAAGATACTATTGAGAAAATTAAAAGTCAAATCACAAAACAGAATAAAATATTTGCAAATCATTTGTGATAAAGTATTTACATCAAGAAGATATAAAGAATTTTTATAAATCAGTAATAAAATAAATGAATGCATGTATACTAGTGGCACATAATCACTCGAAAAGATCGATGGTCATTGTCTCTAGTGAAATGCAAATTTTAAGGAGAGAAACAATGTGAAATATTATTATAATTATTATTATTATATTATAAATATTACAGTGATGTACCCATCTGTACCCACTAGGGTGGCGAAAATAAGAAAGACAGATCATAAGAAGTGCTGATGAAAATGTGAAGAAACCAGAACCTTTGTACATTGCTGGTGGGATTGTAAATGTCACAACTACTTTAGATAGCAAGTTGGTATTTTTTGAAAATATTTATCATACGACTCAGCATCCCACTCCTTGATATGGAATGAAAATTCTTAGAGAAATGAAATGCAAGACTGTGCAAATGCAGGTATATATGTCGCAGAAGTGTTATTCGTTAGAAGTGATCTAAACACCATTTGTGAATGACTCAGCAGTTATTCCTGTATTTTTATAAGGGAGCACTACTTAGTATTTCGAAGGGATGAACTGACAAATTAGTAGTACTTTAGAAACAAGTTAAGTGAGTGAATTCAGATACAAAAGACTATACTCTATGATCCAATGTCTATAAAATGTAACAATACAGAGATGCATACAAATCAGTAGTTACCTGAGGTAGGGATGGGGCTCAGTTGCAAAGTATGTGAGAGAGCATTTTAGGTTGGTAGATGTGTAGTAAAACTACACTGTAATGATGGTTGCACAGCTGTTTAAATTTAATTAGACTTACTAACCTAAACCTAAGTGAGTGAGTTTCTTGGTGTATAAATTTTGCCTTAGTAAGTCTAAGAAATTACCATGTCAAGTAGTTTAAAATATTAGAAACAAGTTGGGGATTTAGCTCAGTGGTTCCACCGCCTGCCTTGCAACTGCAAGGTACCAAGTTCTATCTCTGGTACCCCCCCAAAAAAAATATATATATACACATTAGAAACAGAAATATCACTAACAAAAGATGCAGTAGAGCTTTGCAGATAAGGGTAGAAAATATTAATGCAAGAAATAAAGGTTAATCTTTTTTTGGGGGGGGTACTAGAGATCGAACTTGGGCCCTTGCTCTTGCAAGGCAGGCGGCAGAACCACTGAGCTAAATCCCTGGCATAAAGGTTAATCTAAATGAAGGGGTGGATTAATATTCATGGACTCAATGACTCAGTATGGCCAAGAATTCGTTTTTCTCCAATTTGATTTCTAAATTCAGTGCCGTCCCAATCAAAATACAAGACTGGAGAGGAAAGGGTGAGCGTTTTATGATCTGATGATGAATCAGTTGATTAAGTGGGGCAAATGAATCTAGATTGTTTTCTCAATACACACAAAAAAATTCTAGTTAGTTAGATTATGGATCTGAATGTGAGAGGTAAAACAATAAGCATCTAGAAGATCTTCACGGTGACTAAATATTTCTGAAAAACACCGCAAACACTAACCAACTGTATCATCGTATATAATAGCCCAGAAAGGGAAACAACCCAAATACCCTTCAACTAATGAATGGATAAACGAATATTAGGCAAGAAAAAGAAAGGAAATGCTGATTCATGCTACAAAATGAATGAACTGGAAAACATTATGCTAAGTGTTAGAAGTCCATCACAAAAGACCACATAAGATTCTAATTATAAGAAATGCCCAGAATAGGCAAAGCAGTAAAAACACAAAGTAGATTAGTTGTAGGTTTGGGCTTGTAGAACATGAGGGTGTTCAGAGGAATGAAGGGTAGCAGCTAATTTGTATGAGGTTTCTTTTTGGTGTGAGTAAAACTTTCTAAAATTAGTAGTTTGTGGTGAAAATTATAACAAAAATTAAAATTAGAGAAGGAAAATTAAAATTAGATTTGCGAAGCACTTACAATTATGCAGGAGGATGCTCATAGAGTTCTGTGTTAAAGAAGACATGGATAGATTTGTGGGATATTTAGGAGGACATCTGCATATGACTCAGTGACTGATTTAATATGAAAATGTTGCAGGTTAAATTGTCCTGAAAAGATCTTTGAAGTTCTAACCCCCTTTGTCTCATAGTGTGACTTTATTTGAAACTATGAGCATTGCAGATGTAATTAATCAAGATGAAGTCGTACAAAGATAGGATGGAGCCTTAATACAATGTTACTTAATAGAATGGAGAAAAGGCAGAGAGACACAGCCACCTGAGAGGAGAATGTCACATGACCTTGACCACAGAAGCAGAGATTGGAGTGGTACAGGTGCAGGGAACACTAAGGTTTGCCCCCCCCCCCAGAAAGTAGGAAGTGGTTGAATGGGGCACTGGATTGACCACATTGAGTTTTACATGTGTCATCAAAACAGAATTTGAAATTTTTGGTAAGCCTAGATGATAATGCTTTTAGCAGACAGTAGAACATAATGCATCAAGCATTGTGCATGTTTAAGAAAGTATTTTGTTCCTCATTCTGGTTTCAGCCAGGATTTCTCCTAAATGTCCTTGACCAGTTAGTTAGGAAGACCTCTTAAAGCATTTCAGAGAAGGGCTCACAGTCTCCCCTCAAATTACTTGGAAGAATGGCAGCAGGAGGGGCAGGTTGGTGTGAGTAGTTAACATGTCCCTGCTTGTTTTTTCCAGCTTGTGGGGCACAGTTGGAAGTGGAACCCCAGAGACGCAGCCTCTCTATTTTATTATGCTTTGGGAAATATGGACAAGGAGGCAGGGTTCCTGCAAATTAGCTACATTTCCCTTTCTGTTTCTCAGCTTCAAGCACTAGGAGATTTGCTAAGGCCGGTGTTCTTTTAATCTTTCCTGGGCAGTGGGAGATGGATCTTTGTCAGAAGTTTCTCTCTAGGCTACCTCGAAATGAAGATGCAAGCCTGTGAGCTGCAAGGCAGCAGAGTTCTCCTAAGTTTGGGTCTCTGCCTTATCCTCTGCTTTGCAGTGGCTCTTTGACAAAGCTAGGCTTCTCTGAGTTGTCTGCAGGTCTCATTTAGTGGCACACATATGAATTGGAACAGACTTTCTCATTGTTTTTCTTCCTTCCGTGACAGCCAGGAATGTTTCCCCTATGGTGAGAAATGCATCACTACTCCATCACTTTGAGACCTGTTAGGGTCTTTCTTGGCTGTAGAAGAAAAATAGTGGTGTGTAATCTAGCATTTTAAACATTCATTATGATCAGAGGAAAAAAATGGATGGATTTTATAATTTGCATTGATACTAAATTCTAGTTGGAGTTAGTCCTGGATATAAATTCCAGAAAATTGCATGTAAATTTACTCATTAGTTCACTATACTATGGAACATCTATTTTGTCTCTGGGTAATTTTTCTTTTCTTTGTACAAAAGCTGTTTCTACTTATTAAAAGTAGTAATCGATTTTCCATTTTTTAAAATTTATTTTTTCCAGTTCCATTTCATCTCTCCATTTTGACTCATGCATTCGAATAATATTTTCCTAAGGCATTTTGAGAGAATTACATTATGCTCTAATAATTCTAAGGGCAGAGGGGAAGAAGGCAGATATGCTCCTGGAGAAGCTATCTTAAGCCAGAGTAGGCCCAGAAAGCAGAATGACGAGTTGAATGGGTTTTTTGCTAAGGATTTGATTATGTTGTGTATGGTTCCATCTGAACATCATAGATCTTACTTTATAATTAAATGTTTTGATAAAACCCTAACTAAATAGTGCTAGAGTCAAAATAAGGTTTAACTAAGAGACTCTAACCTTTATAAATCAGCTATATTGATTAGCTGCACTATAAATGCCTTGTGCATTCTTCTAAATGCTTGTTTGATTTTTACTGATGAGGATTAATTTAGGAAAGAAAATAAAGGAAATACTTTTAAGAGTTTGATGATAATTTTAATTAACAATTTTATTTTTTTCCAACTCATTACTGGTCCTTAGGACATATTCCATCCTCACAAACTTTTTTTGCACCAAAGTAGTAAAAATATTCTGTATACTTGAATTTGGTTTTATAGAGAGACTACATAATTTTGTTTATGTGAATATGGAATATATTCCTGAAGGGAATAAACTTTGTTTTGTCATTTTGTGAGTCTACTTTTTTTTGTTTTGTTTTCAGGGCTCTGCTAAAGACAAATTGAGCACAGGCTGATTTTGTTGGGTGTAGGTTGGACACATGTACCCATGTGTAATTATGCATGTTTCATACCATCACATTGATTAGTCACAGGAGATTTAGAAAGCATATAATTTTAGTAAAATAGGGAGGAGAGTTTGCAAACTTTCTTGTCTTTCCCTCTTTTCATTATTTGTGTGAACCCAAATAGTGGAAGCTCTTGTGATTCAGAATGTCCATCAGACAGTTTTTTCTTGGTGGGGGCAGTACTGGGAATCAAACCCAGGACCTCACACATGCTAGGCAAGCACTCTTGTCAGTGAGCTATAAGCAAAGCCCTAGACAGACTTCTTTGCTGAATTTTTCTCTTGTTAGTGTGTATTCCTAGTATGACAAGGAAACAAGTATCTAAAATTTTAAAATCTGTTTACAAAAAGCCAGAAACGTATAGTTTTTCATCATGAAGTTGATTGGATAGTTTGGATTTATGGCTTTGGCCAACACAATATGTTTTGTATTTATGCTATCATTTATTTAGTAAGCCTCCTTTAACTCCCTGAAGCAGTATATTAGTTTAAGATTAAAGTGGTTAGAGCCTTAGCTACCAACCTCGATTGAAATCTAGCTGTATCATTTACTAGCTTTTGTGATTCCAAGCAGCTTTTTAATATTCTAGGTTCCTTAGTTTCTTTATATGTCAGAAAGAGAGAATTATGATATCTTTCAGAATTTTGGGGAGAAATTAATGTCCCTAACATATTAAGAATTGTGTCAGGCACATAATGAGGACCTATGTTAAAAAATTACAAAATTGAATAGTAATGAACCTCTCCCCTCCTTACCTGGTTTGTAGTGCCATGTTGAGATTTACATTTGGGAGAAAAGATGTAGAAGAAATGCTCCTAAGAATTGTAGGCATGTGTTGCAATTTTTAAAAATATACATTTATAGCATGCTTATTTAAAAAATCAACAGATTACAGATTTTTTCCCGGTTATAACTGTATACTTTGCACTGTCTTGGTATGAATCAATTTTGAATATTGTTGAGATTGTATAAAAAGCTGTCAATACTGTTTTTAACCTTTATGAACATTATTGCTTGGTTTAAAGTCAAGTCTTTGTGGAGTTTGCAACTTCGCTCCAGGGGTTATTTAATGAAAATACTATTGGAAAAGCAGTATATATGGTAACACTTAGGAAATTATCAGTCTGCAAGCTGACTAAACCATGATTTTATCACGCGGATGAAACCTGGGGATGTAGGGGTGATGTATTAGAGGTCGGTTACTTTACAGAAACAACGAGTATCATTTTCCGGCATGATGTTCTTCACTCATTCTTCATAGAAGTCATAGGGAGACTGGATCCTGTACATTTGCTAAAGTGAAGTAAAAGGAACCTATAATCTTTCAATGGAAAAATGTACCACAGAGTATGAACAAATAGTATCCTGTCTATTGTTTATCCCACTGAGATTTTCTGTCTCTCTAGTTAGAGCGATGGGTGAATAAAAATTAATTAGAAGCTGGAATCTGATTTTAAGATGGGATGTCAGACACATATATCAAGTTGTTAGGTTAGCTGTAAAGCATAACCTGGGATTTATATATTTGGAAGTCATAATAAATCTGTCTGTCAGGAAAATCAGATTACCCAGTGTTGCATGCTAATAGCTGTAGTCAAATGGAATCGTGGGCTCCTCAACAATTACCCACTGGCTTTGCTGTTTTCTGACTGCTTCCTGCCTTGACCAACTAGTGATTCCCTGTCCCCACTTAGCAAAGTGCCTGCTTTAATAAATGCATCTGGGCCTTTATAAAGAGGAGATGTTTTCCTTTGGAATGTGGCAGTGACCTCCTAGGGCTCTCTTTGACTCTATTTTCTCAACAGTAATCAGTCAGCCCATCAATCATTCTATTCTCTAACCTAATATTTATTTCTGTGGTATTTATTGGTTCCTTGCTATGTGCCAGGGTATTTACAAAATGCTGGGAACCTAACACAGATAGTGCCTGCCCTTGAACATAAGAAACCTTGTCAGCAATTGGTGAGATGCGTGCAGCATAGGATGTCAGGAACCTAGACTTGTGGGCAATTGGGAAAGGCTTCCTAGGAGTCAGTAACTTCTGAGCTGAGTGGTCGGAGCTAGCCCGCTGCCACAGTGAGAACTGATGTGTAGGCGTCCAGGCTGAAGGGGCAGCCCCTGCGAAGGCTGGGAGAGGTCCATTGTAAAGTTATGATGTTGATATGAGGTAAGTGAGGAGACTGGAGAGTTTTGCAGGGCTTTACAACTAGGCCAAACGCTTACTGATTCTTCTAAGGGCAGTGGGGAGTGACGGAAGGGTTTAAGTCAGGTTGGTAGCCCTACTTCCACAGGTGCGAAAAGCTTCACATGACTGCATTCCATCTGAGTGGCTGTCGTGTTCCTTACCATGTGCTTGAGGGCTGTGTAGAGTGTTGCCATCTTACCCTTCTGACTTGAGCTCTCTCTGCCTCCTCAAGCTCTAGGTGTGCTTTGTCTCTATATTGTCTGAATGGTCTGTGGACTTCTGTGCTTCTGTACCTCACTTATTCCCAACCAATTGATCTCCAGGCCTGGTCACCTTATTGGTCACATGTCTATACCTCATCCGTTTTTCGGGGTTCAATTCAGTGCTCCCACTCTGGGGGGCATTCTTTGATTTGCACTAGCAAGGATTAATCCTGCCTCAGGCTTGTCATTTCTTCAGTGTGTCTGTCTTTGTTTATTCTTCCATGAAACAAATGTATGTTGGTCCCAGGCTGTGCTTCAGGTGTGTCACACGGTTGAGACTCCAGAGTGCCTGACTTTGTGGAGCTTGTTTTAATAACATAAACATCTCCCCTCATTTGTCTTGCATGTAAGTGTGCTTAGGTGTTTCCCAGATGTACTTCTTAGATGCATGAAGACTGATATTATGATCCTTGTGTTTGCACAACGAACATTTGGAGAGTGGTTTGCCTTGATCTTTACAATTTGGCATAAAGTGGAAGCATTGATTTTGGAGTGTGTTTTTCCAAGTTTAAATTTCTTTTGCAACCTTAGATAAAACACTTAACCTCTCTGAGCTCAATGCTCTTTTATTTGGTAGGATTGACCTTATGGTGTCATAGAGATTGGAAACAATGTTCACAGGTTGCCTGCCACTGTGCTAGGGATATATTAAGCACTCAGTAAGTGTTCCATTTTTTATGTATTACATATATTATTTTCTACAGACGTCAGGTATAAAAACAGGCTGAAAGTTTTATAGCCTATTTGTCTTTGGAAACATGAAAATTGACAGACTAAAGCCTTCATGGTCTGTCCAATACCTTTTTGTCTAAAAGGCTCCCTAAGAGACCTGTCATAGGAGGACCTCAGTTTTTCATTTCCCTCTGGACCTGAAAGGCTTGGTGTAGCCTGGGTTCTTTTAGTAACTGCTTACCAGCCACAGCCAAAGCTGTTCTGAAAGCCCATTTTATTTTCTACCAGTACCACCTCTTGAAGCTGCTTGTTCTCTGTATGGAATAAGTGATTTGAAATTAGAAAGCTTAAAGGGTCTTCTTTCTGCATGCTTTTAGCATGACTCTACTGTAGCTGGTAAGGGTCGAGGTAGCAGATTACCCGTTGGTCTGGATGTGTGGCGAACGGGCAGGGCTTGAGTCTCAGATGTTTTGCCTGTAGCTGTGATCCTGTAGACAGTATGTAGGTTATGGTGCCTCAGTCAGAGAGCACTAAAGAGGGCACGCGTGAGAAGCAGTATGCAGCGCTCAGCACAGTT
The DNA here is from genome assembly GCF_012274545.1 of Fukomys damarensis. Lineage (NCBI taxonomy): Eukaryota > Metazoa > Chordata > Mammalia > Rodentia > Bathyergidae > Fukomys > Fukomys damarensis. The sequence goes on along the minus strand of NW_022900940.1, from coordinate 44,536,674 downwards.
CCTGTGACGTAGCAAGCACCCGATAAACAACACAGAGTGTACTAGATAGTCATTGCTCATATTTGTAATCATTCTTATTTTATCAGAGTGTTCATCTTTTTTTTCTGTTTTTGGTACTGGGGCTTGAACTCAGGACCTGACGCTTGCCAGGCAGGTGCTATGTATCTATTTTTTTGTTAGACTTAAAATTTGAAGTAGGAAAATTATGTTTTGAAATTTCTGTATTACTTCACGGTATCTATTATGAAATGGTGTTGAGATTTATATATATTATTTTACCTAGTAGCAAATGAGTCCACACTTGTGGCTTACCTTTTTACTTAACTTTCTCTAGTTTGTTTAATATTTCCTATGTCAAAAAATTCTTTTTTGTGTTTTTTTGCTATGAGATTTGTTAAAAAGGCTTTTGTGTCTTCTAGTTCTCTGAAGAGTTTTATGTTTAAAAAGCTTGTTAAGTAATGGTCTTCTCAACCTCCCATCACCCCAGATTTGTTGGGTTCTAATGCTTTTAATTTTTAAGTTACTAGAAAATTACTTCTGACTGGAATCCCAGGCTGTGAATGCCACGAAATATTTTCTGAGCAGGTCTGCATATGTGCATATGTATATGTTTATTCATCCTTCTATGTAAAAAACTCTCCTCAGAGCCTTCTCAGTCTCTGCAGGAGGAGAAGGAACACAGGCCGACAGGCCCTGAGGGCTTGTGGTCCCACGCAGGACAGGGGGCTGAGGCGCAGCTCCAACAAAGAGCGTTCAGGTGACTTCTGAGGTGGAGGGCACCTTCCCATTGTGCTTGACTTATTCTTTGCAAGGAGCTTCACCAGAGGCTAAGACATCTTTAGTAGCACACTGGAAACTGCTTTTTCATTCTTTGCTCTCAGACCCATGCTTGCTTTTTGCTCAGTTTTTCTTACAAGTATAGTGCTCGCTTTTCCCTTTCTTGTCCTGACAGCTTTTGTGTGCGACTGAAGCTGGCTTGGCTTTTCCCTAAGACCAGGATCCCTTCTACAAAATTTTTAGCTTGATGCTTGTCACAAAGGGTCACACTCAAATGCGCTTGGAGGCCAGTTGTGAGGATTCTGTAACTGAGCAACAGGGATTAGATAAGAAATTCTTTACTTCTAGAAGGGACAATAATCTCTTCATTTTTTCTGGAAACACTCCTAAACCATCTTTAGTTTTCCCACTTGTGATGAAGACCCATGAACGCAAAATGTTTGTCTTCAGTTTTTACTTAAAAAAAATCACCACAAAGCCCCAGAGATGCACAGGGTGGCACGACTGAGGCAAACTACAGAGGAACGCACTGCACTCCAACTGGAGCAGCCTCAGCTCAGTCCAGCCAGGCGTTACCATGGAGAGAGTGACGCCAGCTCAGGCAGATTCCAGTATTTTCTGTGAGGCCTCTCAATTTACAGATATTGAAAAGTTAAAATGCTAAGCCAGAAACTGCTGCATTGGTCCCAGTGAAACACAGCCATGGTCCTGAATCAGCACACGGGTCACCAGTGATCAGCCCTTGCCGTCATAGAGGAAGCACAGTTCCATGTTCTCAGCTATTTTTCCTCACTGCCCTAGTTCTCGGGAAAAAAACAACCAAGATTACAATTAGAGGTCTTTTCCCCCCAATTCATTCAAATACCCTTTTAAAAAAAGAAGACCCTGTGGTGTTCTCTTCTAAACAGCAATCCTCTGAAGGATTCCCTAAAATATATGAGTTTGTTGTTTTTCACTTAGTTGTGAAGGCTTAGGGGGTTTTGTATGTTCTTTCCCTTGTTTTCCATTTGGCATGCATTACTTATGCTTTAAAAAAAAAAAAAATGACATCCAGTGAGAAAAAGTTACTGAAGCCTTAAAGTTGGTTAATATCAATTACATTCCCTTGTCTAATAACCCATGCCTGGGAAAAAGAACTTGTTTGTTATAAATACCCAATGCCAAGTCAAGAATAAACAGCTCTTTGTTTCCGGTCGGTATTTACACCATCACTTTAACTACTTTGACCCTACTCAGGGAGGTAATGAAGAGCTGGGTGCCAGTGATGTTGATAAACTGTGGCAATTTCTGCATTGTATCTTTATAGCTGCCTCTGCTGCAGACTCCATTATTTAAATTGCTAGTCATTACAGTCGTGCTATTAACTGGAAATGCAACAAGATGACACAGAAGAACAGGGCCAGCAGGACACTGTTAGCCCTTCTTATCGAGTGCCACGTGCCGCCTTCCAGAATGGAGAGCAATAGAGGGATAAAAAGGAAGCACACAAAGCAACCTCCTGAGGTTTGAACACTCATGAGTTCTTTGCAGTGCTAGGAGGGTTATTTTGAGTTCCCTCTTGCCATATTTTTTTTTGCACATTAGTCTAAAATCACAGATAATGTTCTGGCCTTCAAAAGTTTAATGTATTATTTTCTAAAGTAGGAAATATCAAAGCATATCATAGGCGGTTTTGTTCTTACACTTCAGATCTAAAAGGATAAGGAAATGGGAGGTTGGGATATGCGATCTGAAAAAAGTAATTGTCCAGTCACTTGACTCTTATAAATATCATTTTAGAAAAGTACATATTTTATTACATAGAGCCCCAATTGGCCAAGGAGCCTGTCAGTCTTCATCACTTGATTAAGACTCACAGTTAATGTAGGCCTTGCATATTCAAGTGGCAAATACTTCCTTTGGATCTGACAGCACACATGGCGTGCATCCTAATCTATCTGGGGACTCTCTCACAAAACAGGGCCACTGGCCAGTTGATCTAGACCAGGGAGAGAGGGATTGGAGGGGGTCTTTGTTATTTCAGATTTTTTTTAGAAGACCTAGTGTTCATTTTCTGCAAGATGTAATCTAATGCAGCACACAGCTTTCCTTGGAAAACTTTGTCCTTCATTTATGGGGGCCTTTATATTACAAGTAGAGAAACTGAGTACTAAGTCTGTGTGTATTGGAAGGAGGGGAAAGTTCTATTTACTCTTTCTTATTTTTGTCCCTATCAATTACATGTACACATAAAAAATAAGTGTACATAGTATATTATATAACATATATAATATATATTTGTAAATACGTAGAATATATATTTTCTGGGAGAAAGAAATTAGGACGTACTTACTGAACTTTGCTCTCTAACCTGGAGTTGGCAACTTGCTTTCTGTAGGATGTGTTCAGATGGAAGTAACAAATCTAGTTCAACAGACTTAAACAAAAATGTTAAAAGTAGGTACAAATAAGGCTATGCAATAGGGTAGCACTGGTGAGAACCAAGGTTCTTTTCAGTGTTTTTTCCCCCCTACCCTCTTTCAAGCAGTACTTTTTTTCACAGGCTACTGTGCTTCCAGACTATTTTAGTTATTTTTCTTGTTGCTGAGACAAAATAATCAGTACCTATAGTTGAAAGAGGAAAGGTTTATTTGGCTCACAATTTGTAGAGGTTTTTGTCTGTATTGGCTGGCTCCAAGGCAGGGTGGATGACAGACAGGTATAGCAGAAGCGAAACAGTTTGTGGAGGGTAGAAGTTAGCAAAGCAACAGGGGATGACCACAGCTCTTCCTATCCCCTCTATCTTATCCAGGCTACTTAGGGTGGGCAGCACTCCCAGCCTTAATCCTAGAGCCCTTCATTTTAGGATTGCACCATGAATCATTTCCAGCACCACACACTCTAGATCCAGCCACCTCTGAAAAAGCTCTCCCAGTGACTACAGGAGGTTTTGGGGGAACATCTAGACACAAGCCGTAGCACGGATATCCTTAGATATCCTTAGATACCGGATATCTGAAGGCCAGAAACAAGAAAGAATACCCATCCTTCCATGCATGCTTTGTTTTCTTAAATATGAAGAAAATACTGTGTGAAGCCACCCAGTTCTCCCTTCCAGCTGACTGGCGAGCATTTCGAGCCATCCCCTAAAAGAACCCTTTGCATGAGGAGCAGAGCTGCTAGGTTTGCGCTCCTCCTTCAGGACCTTGAACCCTTTGGACAGGGTCCCTGTTCTTGGGTGTTGAATATGAGCAGTCAAAATCTGAAGAAAACCACTAAGTGAGAAATCATAACAACTTATGCCAAAGTGATGTTGAACTTTGTATCTGTATGAAAATTGAGACTAAAAACCTTCATAAGTGCTAGTGCATTGTTAGTCCTGCTTGGAAGGAAGGTGAAGGCCCATAATTGTTGGATAGGAACTTAGCACTTACGTGTTTAGTTTTCCCAGCAACTGTTACCAGAGCTCCGTCCAGAGAGGTGAATGATCTTAACCTGAGTCTTAGAGCTAAGAGTAGACAAATAGAGTTTAAATCTAAATGATTCAGACTCTAAGGCTTTGGATCTTGAGAGAGACCAAACAAGGAGGGAGATATCCGACAGTAGAGTGATAGTGTCAGTGGAATGCTCAAGGAGAGCAGTAATGGGTTCATTTAGCCTACAAATTGGTAATGATGTTATTTTTTTTAATTATAAAATAACAGACATTGATACACTTTAGAAAATACAGAGCAATACAAGGAATAAAATAAATATCCCCAATAATTTCATTATTTATCCATAACCAATATTAATGTTTTGGAATATTTCCTTTTCATCTTTGTGTATGCATGCTGCTTCAGCATTCAAAAAATTATTGATTACTGTCTCTATAAAATAATATGCCATATATATATGTAATATAAGTAATATGCCATATATATGTAATATAAACATATGTAATATAAATATATGTAATATAAAATTTACAAGTAGGAATTGGAAACATTGAGTTCCTATCTGACATCATGGACTGTTTTATGTATTGCTATTCCATTTAACTTTATATTATGCCTATGTTGTGTGTTGGTTTAGAAATTAATTCTTCAGAAGCATTTTTAATGAATGCTTAGCCACCCATTTTAGAGATAACAAAATGTATCAGACAAGCCCTTATTTATTTTTCCCCCTTTCCTTATGGGAAATAACACAGTAATGTAGCATCCATATATGATATTTCTTGGTGCACACTTTCATTATTTCTTTGGAATATAGTCTTTGAAAGGATAGGTTAAGGAACAAGCACTTTAAAGCTGTGAACAATTGAAGCACATTGTCAGCTTGCAACCCAGATATATCGTGTGGCCTGCCTTCTTGACAGCAGTGTGTGAGGGTGTTTTGGCTTTGTTTTTACAGCTTTTGGCTGGAAATGTATTTTTTCTTTTCTTTGTCATTTGCACAATTTTGGAAGTCTCATGTTAAGGCCTTGTACTGCACAGATAAATGATTGCTGTGACCCCTTTGCATTCCCTTAAGGGGACTGCTGAGAGTTCATTATCCTTCTCATATTAATTGAACAAGGCCAAAATGGAATCTCATATCTTATAAGATATTGAGAAAAATCATAACAACTCAGGTTAAAGTGATGTTTGACTTTGACTTGTATCTGTATGAAAATTGAAATAAAAACCTTCATAAGTGCTAGTGCCTTGTTAAAATGTTCAGATAAATTATTTGGTTCATAAATAAATAATTTTAACTTTTATGATAATGGAGAAGAGTAAAGGTGGTATGAGACTTTCTGAATATGCCAATATTCTCCTGCATCCAAGATAAATAGCACCATGAATTAAACGATATAACATTGGTTGACAGGCTGCTTCGTCTTAGGACTAGGCCTTGTTAGGGAATCGTGACAACTGGTGCTATTTGCCCTGTGTTGCTGAAGAGGAGATGCCTCAAAAGGGGCCCTGGAGAAAGGCGATTGGCATTTGTCCTGTAGCCCATGTTGGTATCATAGCGAATACAGAACGGTCATATGCGGAGTTCCTCTTTCCATTTTCCTGGATAGGGCTGGGGAGATTGCTTTGGATCACAACAGTTTACAAAGATAAAGATCAGTTAGAAATATCTGAGATATGCAGATTTCCAAACAAGACTGTCCATCTCAGCAGAGTTGTTTTTTTTTTTTTTTTTTCAGCAGAGGATTTTAATGAGTAGTTTTCATTGGCTTCCCAAATGTTTTCAGTGACGTGTGCACGACTAGAGTAGGAGGCACAGGATGTGGAGTAGCTTCCTGTTCTCTGAACTGCGCCCTCTGCTCTGGGCTTGGTTCTGTAGTGCGCATCTCACTACCTCACGCACTGATATACTGAAGCCTGCTTTTCACTGCCAAAATCCACTCATTCATTTACACATCACATATTTATTGGGTAAGTTCTGTGTGTTTGCTATCCTGCCAATGAAAATGTCCATTTCCTACCTGGGTTACTTGATCAACTTGTGTGATTATAGTAGTCTGCACTTAAATTTGACTGAAAGATCTGCATTTTGAAGAGTACTATTTTCATACTTCTTTGACGTTTACCAGAGTTCCTCCTGAACATCTACCGTGCGTGAAGCACTGTGTGAAATTGTGATCATTCAAAGAGATGAAAGTCACGCCTTGGTGGCGGGAAAGGATGGCGTTACTGAGTGTGCAGTTGGGTGGTACTCCCCTGCTATCCAGCCCTCTCTTCTTTTTTAACCTTTGAGGTAACTCCCTTAATTTAGGTGGGAAGGAGTTACAATATGGACAGGAGTTTCTTCCTGTGTGTAGCAACTGTGTACTCTAAAAGGCTCAGGAAAACGGCATAGTCTCTTTTAGGAATAGTCCTTAACAGCAGCTGCATTCGCGTCACCTGGAGAATGTGAGAAAAAAAGCCAAGTGCTCTTTTCTTTTTCTCATTGAGTTTATCAGTGCATTTTACGTACACAGTACAGTTACATTCATCATTGGGATCTTGTGCCTTTATATGACAGGTCTTGGTTCTCATTTTTTCCCCTTACCACTGTCCTCCCTTCATCCCCTCCTCCCTTCCCTGTTTACAAATACTTTATTTCCATTTTCACATTTTTTTCTTTTCCCTTATTTCCTTTCCTCTACCCTTCCCACTTCCCCTACACTTTTAGCCCTTTTTTTCCTATTTCACATTGTCAGTTATACCATTAGGATCTTATGTACCATTACAGTTTTTCACACCAGACAAATTATTTGATATTTACACATGTGTGACTTATTTATTTCACTTTATATCCTCAATATGTATCCATTTCCTGTGAATGAATCTACTTTTCCATTCTTTATGGCTGAGTAGTATTCCATTTTATAGAAAAACCATATCTTCTTTATCCAGTTTCCAACTGATGGGCAAATGGGCTGTTTCCAAGTTTTAGCTATTTTTTACAAACTGTGCTGCTATAAACATAGGTGCACATATATCACTGTGATATGATTCTTTTAATTCTTTTGTAAAGATGCCCAGCAGAGGGATGGCTGGGTCAAATGGAATCTCTAGTCTGAGCTCTTTGAGGTATCTCCATATCGATTTCCATAGTGGTTGTACCAGTCTGCACTCCCACCAACAATGGAGAAGGGTTCCTTTCTCTCCACATCCCCACCAACATTTGTTATTGGTTGATTTCTTGATAGCAGCCATTCTTTCTGGAGTGAAGTGGAATCTCAGTGCTGTTTTCATCTGCATCTCTCGAATGACCAGTGATGTGGAACATTTTTCATGTATTTATTTGATGCTTTTACTTCTTTGTCTGAGAAATGTCTGTTCATTTCAGATGCCCATTTTTGAATAAGGTCTTTATATTTGGAGAGGCTGATTTTTTTGAGTTCTTTATATATTCTAGGCAATAGTCCTTTGTCTGAGGAACAGGTGGTAAAATTTTTTTCCCACATTGTAGGTTGTCTCTTAGCTCTGGTGATGGTTTCTTTTGCAGTGCAGAAGCTTTTTAATAAGATGAGATCCCACTTGTTGATTCTTTGTGCTAGTTCCCGTGTTACTGAGAATTTGTTCATGAAGTCTTTTCCTATGCCAATGTTTTCAAGAGTTCTACCTAACTTATCTTCCAGCAAATTTAGTGACTCTTTTTTAATATTTAGATCTTTATTCCACTTGGATTTTAGTTTAGTGCATGGTGAAAGATAAGAGTCTGATTTTAGTCTTTGGAAGATTGAAATCCAGTTTTTCCAACACCATTTATTAAAGAGGCTATCTTTCCTCCAGTGAGGATGGTTGGCTCCTTTGTCAAAGATGAGGTAGCTGAGTACATCTGGAGTTGTTTTTGTATGTTCCAATCTATTCCACTGATCCTCAGGTCTTTTTCTTTGCCAGTACCATGCTGTTTTTATCACAGTGGCTTTGTAGTATAGTTTCAAATTGGGAATTGTTATATCCGCTGCCATGTCTCTGTTGCCTAGAATGTTTTTTGCTATTCTAGGTCTGTTGTGGTTCCAAATGAATTTTTAGATTATTTTTTCAGTCAGCATTGAATTGAATCTGTATAGCAGCTTTGGAAGTATGGCCATTTTCACTATGTTGATTCTTCCTACCCAGGAGCAGGGGATATCTTTCCATTTTCTTATATCCTCCTTGATCTCTTTTTTCAGAGTGATGTAGTTTTCAGTGTATAGTTCTTTTGCTTCTTTTGTTAGATTGATTCCTAGATACTTTGTTTTTTTTGAATGCTATTTTGAAAGGAATTGTTTCCCTAATTTCTCTTTCAGTGAGTCTGTTATTTGTGTACCAGAAGGCTATTTATTTTTGGGTGTTGACCTAGCATTGAGCTACTCAAGAGCAGAGTGTTCTTATGCACCAGATGCATGATATCAGAATATCTTGGCTATGCAACTGGTAGTGCAGGCATCAGTTTATTTATCTATTTGTTTATTTTCAGTTAATTTTATTAGTATATTTTAGATATACTTAAAAATTACTTTCATCAGGAATTTGTATCAGTTTATTTATTATTTGTCTGTTTTTGCCAATACCAGCAAATTGATGTATCCCCAACCCCTTTTTATCATTTTAAACAAGGTTTTATTTAATCTCTAAATTTCCCATTCTTGGCTGGAACTTGAGATCCTCTTACTGCAGCTTTCCAGAATGCTGGGATTATAGGCATGCACTGATCAGTTTTCATAAAAGATCCTGAGCTGATTCCAATATGTTGCCAAAAACGAGAAGCAGCAACCTAGACATTTCTAGTGAAGGAGCATTGAGTTAGCACCTTTCACCTGGTGGAGCAACCTTACTCTCCTGCATTTTCCAGCAAGCCCATGGGAAAACAGTCCATGGCTAGATGGTTTGGAGAAACTGTCTTCTTGGGAATGTGTAGCATATATTTGTGTTTTATACATCCTGAAGAATCTTATCTTAACAGAAAGAGAATTTGGTAAATTTTAGTAAAATTCACATTTTTAAAAAATCTAGGCTTGGCATGTGATCTCTCACTTTGTCTTTCTTTTTCCATCAAGAGTTTCACTGAAAAACAGAAGAAATGACTAGACTGTGTATGAGCTGATTATTTACTTTGGGCATGTCTTCACTTTTTTGTCTTTCTGTTCTTGGGATTGTTCTTTGCTCTTTTTGTCATTACGTTTTGAATAGGTTGGGCCATTGAAGAAGTAAAACGACAAGATTTTGTGGACTCTCAAGCACTGTAAGATGAGGTTGCACTGTGGAAGGCTGGTGGCTTTCTCATTTGCTGTAGTGGTGGTTCTCAGAGTGTGGTCCTTGAACTGGAAGCATCAGAATGAATTGGGGCAGAAAGCAGAATTACTCCCTCTGCTTGCAGCGATGTCTGTAATCAAATCCCCAGAATCTGTAAGTATAGTATTTTGCTTGGCAAAAGGACCATGCATATGTGATTAAGATTATGTACCATGAAATGAGAATCAGTCTAGATTATCCAAGTAGGCCCAATTTAGTCAAATGAACCCTTAAAATCAAAGAACTTATCCAGAGGCTGCAGTCAGAGATTTGATAATAGGAGAGGCAGATGAAATTCAAAGCATGAAATGAACCCAATCCCTCAGACTTGATGATGGAAAGAGGGGACTGCATACCTAGAAATATATGTGGCCTTTAGAATTTAAGAATGTTGGGCTGGGGATTTAGCTCAGTGGTTCTGCTGCCTGCCTTACAAGCTCAAGGTCCAGAGTTTGATCCCTGGTACCAAAGGAAAAGAGGTTAAGAATGACTTTAAAATCTGAAAGGCAATAAGGAAATAAGGTCTCTAGAATTCTTTCAGCAACCTGAATGAGCAAGGCAACAAACAGATTTTCCTCTCGAGCCTGCAGAAAAGATTGCAGCCTTCCTCCACTTTGATTCCAGCCTGCCGAGACCTCTGCCACAGACTACTAAGATTACAAATTTGTGTTGTTTTAACCTCTTAGTTCTGGTAATTTGTTTCAGCAATAAGAGAAAACTAATAAACCTTGGAGCTGGTTGAAATTAAATTTCAGGGTTCAAACCAGACCTAACTGAATAAAAAAAGACTCTCTTCTCTACTTTTTTGGGGATGGGTACCAGGGATCGAACTCAGGACCTTGTGTTTGTGAGGCAGGTGTGATGCCATTGAGCTAAATCCCTGGCCCTCTGTAGTCTTTTAATGGATGCTCCAGGTGATTCTAACATGTTAACGTCTATGAACTGCTGTCATATAATAAAAGAATCCGCAGACATTAAGTAGACATATGGGACAGAGTATATTTTTTCTTTCTTTGCCTGTGGATTTAGCCAGGTGCCTAATTTTTGGTTCACCAGGCTGTATAGTAAAAGAGGCTTGAAAAGGGCTTGAAGAGAGATTGGCCTTGACCAACTCTAGGAAGATAACCTTTGAGCTCCTAAAATATCTTGCAGGGTGAGGGTGTCCCTTGTTTACCTGAGGCTTTGGGCCTTGCCCCATAGTTTATACTGACAGGGTGATTTATGGCAAATGCCTGTTTCTATTTGCTGGAGGCCCTGGACCATGCTGCCGCAATTTGACCTTTAGGAGGCCTGGAGACTGGTAGTTACACTTCATTTTTATGTGACCAGATTCACCTTCCCACCCAAAAAAGCCAAAACAACACAAAAACCGTGGACATCAAGGCTTGGGTGAGCTTCTCAGGTTAGTACTTTGTTGTCATACATAGTTGCTTGGAAGAATTAAGAACTATCTGAGTGACTGCACTGGTAGAGGACAACTGCAGGCTTGTGCTTGCTTTCTCTTAGATTTTTCTCTAGGTACCTTTCCTCTTTGTTGTTTTTAATTTATATTCATTGTAGCGAACCATTTCCAGGAGCCTGTGCCTTTTCTGTGTTCTCTGTCATTGTCGTGAATCATCACATGTGAGCATCACCGTGGGGTTTTCTGACACCCAGGTGTAAGCCGAAGCACCTTTCTGGACGTGTTCACGAAGCAGGAGCATCATACTGCATCGGCCCCGTCTAATTTCGTGCAGCTGTGACAGTCACTTCCCAGTGCTCCCAGGGTCCTGAGTTCTGTTGAGCTATGTGTTCATTTTCTGCTTAGGTTTCACTCTCCAGCTGAAGAAAACCTCTCAGCCTGTGCATAGGCTTGGGCGAGAAGTAGTACCTCCAGGGCCGCGCTCACCCACAGGGCCGGTGTGGTACCTTGTGTTACCCTTTTGTCAGGAGCACAGTGCTGTGCATTCTGTACAGATCCCAGGATGGTGCTTGGGTCATCGAAAATACCCTGTTTTATTGCACATTCCCTTTTTCCTTTCAGTTCTTGCCCCCGTCTCCTATCACCTTCCCAGGGAGCTCCCTCAGCCCCTATGCCTTTGATCCTTGTCTCAGGCTCTTCTTTCAGGACTGCCCAAACTAGGAGAATGCTTAGAGATACACGTTACTGGAGCTTCCTCTTTGCTGTGAACTGCGATGCAGACCTTATGGGTTGTTAAGTAAAGCTCTTCTTGGGGGTGAAGGGAGGGCAGGGGTATGGGGAAAAAGTGAGAACCAAGACCTGTCACGTAAAGGTACGAGATCTCAATGATGAATGTAACTGTACTGTACACCTAAAAAATACTAATAAGCTCAGTGAGAAAAAAAAGAAAAGAAAAGCTTTTGTCTAGGAGAGAGAAGTGGTAAATTGGAAGGCATGTGGGTCGGTATTGAATTTTGTAGTCTTCTCATTTCTAAGGTTGTTGATTAAGAGATTAAAACTTGTGTTTAGCCCACTGCTCATTTATGCAGGAGGGGATATAGAAGGTTGGCTCACAACTTGACTAATTCCCATTGCTACAGAAGGTACTGGCTCTTTGAGGCTTGGGTTTATTGTTTAGTTGAAATTAAATGGTCACTGACCTTTGTCATCACAGTGATTAAGGATTGGTGATGTGAGGGCTGAACATGTTATTCTGTGGGAAGGGCAGTAGACTGGGCATCAAGCAACTTGGTCTGTGTGTTTACCCCTAGGGGTTGTGTGTGTTAAGTGTTCTTGGATTGACTTCTTGACCTCAGGGTCTCTTGATTTTCACATGCCATGATTCTATGATTTTGAAGTATTCTGAAGTGTACTTGCAGAAATAAAGGTCAGGTCATTATGAAATATAAATGTAGGGACACCATCTCTAAATTTGCATTTTTAAGTTTCCTTACTGATAAAGCGATGGGACTATCTTACTTAACCTGTGTGTGTGTGTGTGTGTGTGTGTGTGTGTGTGTGTGTTAAAGCGACTCAAGAGGTGGAAGCCCCTTTAGGCATTGTTACAGTTGATGACAGCCCTTACCGTGAAGGCCCAAGCTTTCCTAAACTTTGGAGAACGTTCAGGAGACTCTTCACCTGACAGCACCTCTTCACATGGATGGGACCCTTTGTGAGTTCTTTCCCTTTGCCTACATGGTGTCCAGTCAGTCTGTACAATGCGGCAGGCCCAGGACGGGGGCCTTTGCTTTGTCATTAGCTCTGCATGCAGAAACCACATTCTGTGTGATCAGGGAATGATGTGCGTTGGAAGCGTCGTGAGCCTGGGGTTGTTGGGCAGCCCAGATAGACACTGTGACCTTCGCTGCATGCAAAATGTCAGACTTGGGCACATGCACATCAGTTATGGAAAAAGCCCCCTTTGGGGAGTCACAGGGTCATGAATTTTATCTCTAGGTAGCATATATGCAGTTGCCTGGCAACTGTGAGAGCAGTGTAGTCCTTGCTGCATGATCCTGTGAAGGATTTCATCCATCTTAAAAAGCTAACAGCATAATTTAAATTTTTGAAGTGGAGTGTGGGTGTTCTCAGGTGGCAGAGCCTTATCTCACATCTAGTTGCAGACTCTAACTGCATAAACTTGATGTTGCTGAAGTTTTCCTGCATTAGGTTTGCTGCAAACAAAAGGCAGAACTCTGTGCTGAGGTTAAAAGAGAGATCTTTTTTGGAATACACTCGGTACCGTGTATTAGAAAATTCATGTAACCGTGTTCTAAAATAAGGATCGTTACTGTTTTCATCCAAGAAGCACTGAGAAAAGTGATCTCAGGGCTGAGGAAGCTGCTCAGCTAGAATCCAGGCTCCTTCCCTGCTTCTCCTTCCTGCTGCTGGTATGTCGGCCTCACCTCACCTTGCTGCACACTCACGAAATGGCTCCCTCGGCTTTTAACACCACGGCGTTCCAGGTTAGCATCCCACATGAGATAAGAGGGAAGGACACAGAAACAGTCTTCTTTGGTGGGCCTCTGCCTTTCAGGAATGAAAGCCTTTTTAAAAAATGTTTCTTAGATGTCTTGTTATTTCTCTTTAATTAGAATGGGGTGATGTGCATCACTAGTCGATGACAAGGAAAGATTCACGTGCTTTCACTGGCTGTTGCCCTTCAGCATTTCACATCTCAAGATGGGGTGGGCCTGTCCTCGCTGAGCACATTACCACCTTCCAACCCCTTGAGAAACACCAAGTCCTGTACCTTGTTAGCGAGCATGGGGGACCAGTGGCTGCCAGGAGGGCATCGCAGTGCTGCTGCATCTCCTCTCATGCCAGTGCCTAGGTGTGGAGGTCATCATTATGTACACCCTCAAAATGTTTTAAAACATAGAAATTAGAATTTAGGCATAGGAATATTTTGCACTAAAATTGTATTTTTCACTTCTACTGAAAAAAATTCAGTGATCTGGCAGCATTTTAGTTGCACTGTGCACCTGGGAGTATTTAGCTCAAGGAACTGCCTTCTTTGAAGGGGCTTGTGTTCAGGTCAGCATGCTCTGCACCACTTTTCACACACTGTCCTCTTCCTTATGCATGTTTGTGCTTGAATTCTGTTCTCTGGATCCTTTTAAAGTTATATTCAGACATTATGAGACAAGAGTTTTATAGCTAGTATGCTAACTACCACATTCTGTTTCAACCTCATGTTTGGATTTCTTTTGCTCTTCTGGTATTTGTTTTTAATTTTATGCTTGTGGGAGAGAGTGCAGTGGTGAAGAGCATGGTTTTTAACATGATACGGAAGTTGTTAGAGCCTTGACGATGTCACTGTCTTAACTTTTTTCATTATTTCACATCTTTAAATTCACATCTTTAATACTGTAAGGGGAACTTCTTCCTGGGGCTGATTTGAGGATTAGCAGAGTGCTTGGTTCACATAATACTAATCTTGACACACTGTGGATAGTGAAATGATCCCTCTGTCAGTCTGTGTTAATGATATAAGTTAGTCTGTTGAGATACCAGTTTGGAACACACAACACAGCATTTTCAGTGAGTGCAGTTGATGGATGGCAGTTATATATATTCTGAGGAATTAGAAGAGTCTTTTTTGAGTGACCATGTTTGAGGGGCAGTAACCACTTGGAATAATTTTTCCACTCTTTTCAAGATAGAATCAGATCCAACTGATTCTTGCCTCTAGGTGACTTATACACTGGCCAGGAATTCACTCCTGCGCTAGAGATTTGTTCATTTCTGTTCAAACTGGGTCATATTCTACATTTATGCTGTCAAAAATGAAGTGCATATTTTAGTTTATGCCTGGGGACACAGGAGACAATTCTTGACACCTCTAGTGACCTTGGAGAGTCATAATTTCCCCACCAAAAAGCCTTTTCATTCCAGTTTTATTTTCTGACCTATGTCCCATGAGATCCACCCCTCTGTAACTCCATCTAGAAAGAACTAGAGGTCACTGCATAAATGAGTCCAATTAGAAGCCTTGTTAGGAAAGGCAAAACCATGTTAGGTTGAGAGTTTCTTTATTTCATTCTTAAGACTGGTCAAGTAGATTTTAGTCAATTAGGAATCCCAATGGGGAGCTTTGGGAGCTCATTATAACCCCATTTTTAATAATTAACTTAATGACCATTTGCTTGGGATAATTACTCTGGGCAAAAACATGTGGAATGTAGGTGCATGTCCCTTTGTGGCCATCATTCAATGTGGTAAACTTTAGAATGGGCGGTTTCCAACTATCAACTGTAGATAGAAACTTTTTGACCTAGACATTACTTGGAACACCTAGCAAAACGCTCTCTAGATCCTTTGAGTATGTATACAGTGAAGTTCATTGCAGCATTGTTATATAGTAGTGAGAAATTAAAGGTAAATTACACATCCGTTAAGGAGCAAATTCAATATTCTGTATCTATATATTGATACTGTCCTGCAGCCATTGAAAAGGCACCCCATATACCTGTGAATTTGCATGAAAAGACATCAAGCATGGGTGGAACAGTATGTTTTACATAAATACAGTGGTGCCTCGGTTCATGAACTTAATTTGTTCCATGATTCTTTAAAAGACTTTGGCCACGTCTGTATTTGTGAGGGAAAGATGAGCATGGTCGTGTTCACCGTCCAACATCGAGTTTGCAGCAAAACCAAAATTTTGCAGATGCTTTTGTTTGAGAATGAAATTGTTCACAAACAAAATCTTTTGCAAATCCAGGTACCACTGTATATATAACAGTGGATGTTTGTATGCAAATACAAATATATGCATAATTGTTAATATTTGTTTCCTTGGGTAGTAAAATTGTAAGACTGTGAAGGTAGAGGAATTGGATGGGTGGGTAAGAGGCAAAATTTAATCCTTAATTTAAATACTTTTATACACATCCTGTTACAGCACATACCTGTAACTAGTGTGTTATACTTGTGAACCTGTAATGGAAGCGTAGTAATGTTTCCTCTGAGTAATGGTGTTCTGTGTGCTTCAGAGAGGGAGTTTGAGAGCCATGTTGCTGAGACTCAAGCCCTAGCTGCCTTGTTGTCTAGCAAGAGCTTCTCTAGGCCTTGATTGTTTGAAATGTAACAAAGGATAGTGATACCTCCTGGCCTACTTTTTTCATTGCTGAGATACTTGACGCCCAAAGTTAAAAGAGGAAAGGTCTATTTTAGCTCACAGTTTGTAGAGGTTTCAGTCCATAGTTGGGTGGCACAGTAGAGGGGCATCACAGAGGAGAAACAGTTCATGGTGAGCAAACGGCAGGAAGGCAGCAAAGAAGCAGCAAGTGATAAATATTGACTGTCTTTGTGTCCCTGTATCTTATCCAGGCTACCCACCCTTTGAGCAAGTCTCACTCACATCCAGTTTGGGGCAGCCTTAATCCAGCATCTCAACTTGAGTCAGTCCCAGCATCATATTCTTGATCCCACCAGTACACATCCTACATCCAGACACTTCTGAAAATCTCTACCTATGACCACATGAGGCTTTGTGGGGATCCCTTACAAAGAAAGATTGAACAAACAATGATATGTGCACCATCTTGCAAAAACATTGGCTATTGTTAATATTAGTGCAAATTTATAAAAATGCAGAATTGAAATGAATTAAAACATTTCCCTAGTCATCTGGAGTATAGGAATTTATGCTATGCAATGAAATGCCTTTGATATGACATAGCATATGTGTATTTTTAAAAACTGAAGATGTGAGAGGAGACGAATGGTAAGGGTGGGAATCACAGAGGCCCTTACCTGAAACCGAGGCGTAAAGTCCCTGGCCATGAACCAAAGAGGTATCATAACGGGAACATAAAACAAACTGGCTGACCCCTGTAGGTCCTGAGAAGAAAAAAGGAAAGAAAAGAGCAGGTAGCAGAGGTTCAGTAACTTCCTAAATGTTTCATAAACATCAGTCATTTCACTCTTCTTCCCAGCTCTCTTACCAATTCTTCATCGTATCTCCTCTCTTCCGACAAAAGACCTGTATTTGATCCAGATTTTGTCTCTTTATGGGACAACTGATGTGACAGTAATGTATAGCTCACTGAAGAGCTAGGACATTCTGCAGAGTACTGAACTGTCACTTGGAAATGGAAGAGACAATTAAGGATGAATGCAATAAAAAGAAGATACTATGTATGAATTAGCAGGGGTGGGACATAAGCAAGCCTTTAGAGGGGAATGCTGAGGGTAACGGGAGAAACTCATCTCCAGTCCATACAAAGCCTTAAGAGGGTGTGAGTTGCAAAATTCTCCTCTGTTGTTGCTTTGATGAAAGCCAGCCAGGCTGCAAGAACAGTGACTGATTGACACTGACAGTTTTCCATCTGGAGCTTAATCTGTTCCCATACATCTGTGACAGTGGTGTGTCTTTCAGAGTGGGTTCATATCATTCCGAAGGCCGAGCATCAAGCAGGAAGCTAGAGTTCTGGTCATGAGTCACACATCTGGGCCACAGGGCAGTTTCAGAGCACCACCTTAGTGCCGACTTTGCATGCAGCTGGAGAGGAGATGATGCCCCATAATGTGGTTCGTAATACTGAGTGTACACAGATGGTGGGAGGTTGCAGCACCAAGTTACTACTAGAAAACGGCTCCTTCTGCAGGGTGCTTCCCTTTTGCTACTGCTGCTTTTCTCAGAATTCACAGAGGCCTGTCCTGCTCTCGTGCATCAGGGTGCCGGGCAGCGTCCTGTCCAGCTATAGTAAGGACAGAGCTGTGCAGTTGTTTCCTGCCCTCACACTCATGGCTAGTGTCTACATGCCTCAAGGACAATTGTCTGTTGTTTTATTTGCATCAGATTTAGGGGACCTGAAAATTCCTTGAAATAGTTAAGGTCTCTGTTTCCTCTTACTTCAGAGAATGTGTGGCTGTTTACAAATGAAAATGTTTCTTCAATAGGATAGTTTGAAAAAAAGATAAACTGTGAGACACTTTAAGAAAACAAACAAACTAGGGACAAGTATAACTAGATATCCAAAATTAACTGCTTTTTCTTCACTTTGGGGGTATTCAATTTATTTCAGTGCTTTCTGGCAAAAAAAAAAAAAAAAAGAGGCACATTGAAAGAAAGCTTTTTTTGTTTTAATCTGACAAAAGCAAAGCATCTTTTTTTTTGGAGTTAAATTCATTTGTGAATTAATTTAGTTAGCTGTGGTTGATGGGACATTGTGTAGAATTTTGAGCAGTTTTTTTCATATTACGTTTCATTCATGAAAGTTATTATAACACTGTACAAATGGATGGTTTTTTAAAACAATGACTGTATGAGGTAACAGCCTAACAACAAATTGTCATTTAGGGAAATGCTTAGTAAGGGGATGAAACTCCCCAGTTTTCTAGGGCTAGAAGTTGGAGAACCCGGAAGAATAAAGAAGTGTGTGAGCAGCAGTTTCCAGAGCGTCTCCTTGTTGGATTCGGAAAATTCATTTGCCTAAAAGAATCATGTTATGTGGTGGTTAAGAAGGTGGATTCTGGACTGAGACTGCTGGATCCAAATGAATGTATGTCCTGGGAAAAGTGCTTCTGTTTCTCTGGGCCTCATTTCAAAATCTGTAGACAGGGCAAATGATATCATCTCCCCTTTAAAATGGTTGGATTGTACTGTCTGTACGTCCACTTATGTGGGCAGTGAGTGAGAGTAATGTTATTCACAGGATAATCTTGAGTATTCTTAACTTGTGTATGTGATTAATCATCAGAAAGCATTGGGGAATATGTTAAATATGGAGGCATTGTTGCAAAGCTGTAGAGTGGAGCGGAATGGTCTGTTGAGATTTGTGCTTATATGTTGCAGACCTACAACATCTTAAAAATCGTGGCTCTCATCTGTGAGGTACATGCTAAATGCCTGGCAGCATTCTGAGTGCTCTACGAGGCTTATCTCCTCGAATACCTTTAATGTAGGTATAGTGCAGTTAGAAGAAAAGGAGCGGAGTGAGTCATCGTCTTCCCTTCATTTCAGCTCTAAACACAACGTACCCAAATAATTCTCCATGTGTAAGCTTAGGAGGTCGAGATATCCCAGGCGGCAAAGCGTACAGACCAGCGAGAGCTGGAATGGGAGGCACCTGGAGCCAGAGGGGTCTGACCCTTCAAATGCCGGAAGCCTGAGTTATCAGGGGTTCGCCTTCTTCCTCCTCTTCCCTTTTGCCCTTCTGCCTGTTCCTGCTGCTACTGTCTCATGATCTTCAATAAACATAGCTACTTACTACGTATTATGAGGTATACGCTTGGCGATTCTCTCATACCCAACAACCTGGACTAGTTTTTGCCCATTCAACTCACAGGTATTTTATTTTATTTTTTATTTTTTGGATATTATAGAACTTTCTCAGGTCTCAGAGCTGATCTCAATGGGAGATGGTTCCTGAACTCCCATCAGTGTGATTGTAGCTGCCCACCCTCAGCTACGGTGTTTTAGTTACGTTTATAAAGTTCTAGGACCCAAAGAGCCCTCGCCACTTGCTAGAGTGTTTCGGATGGCTGTCCTGATTTTTGTTCATTTTTTTCTGGCATAGCCTACTGTTATGAGTTCACCTTTCTGTGCAGTGGAAATATGTTTAGCCAGGTTTATTTTGTGTTCGAGGATGCTTGACTCTTCATCTGGCTCTTTGTTTAATCTGTCTCTGGAGTACATGGAGCCTTCTGTGGCAGTGTCTTTACCTGCTGTCTTCCTCAGTGTATTTTTTTTTTCTGTTGAATGATCCAATAGGGTAGGTGTTGTAAAGGAGGCTTAACCTATATGTTACAGAAGTTATGGCCTTTCTGTTCCTAAGTACACAGAGAGGAAAGGTTGCAGTCACTAGGAATATCCAATTTGTGATTTTTTTTTCCTACTACAAACATTCACCTCCTTATTTTTCCTGTACTTTCTGTGTGGTTCATTGGAATTATTCATGCAACTCTTACCTGGGGGGTGGTTCTGGACAACAAAGATGCATTAAGTATGAATGCAATAAAAAGAAGATACTATGAGTGCCTTGAGTAGCAAATGGATGCTATATAAAAGAAAAAAATTCAGATGAACCCCAGTGTTGGCTTAATTTTTTTATTATTGGGTTACTGAAATGTAAAAATATAAAAAACTGGGTATGAGCTTCTATGTATATAATTCTTGTGAAATGAGATCACATTTACAAATCAAATGCAATCAAAATGACAAAGCCAAAATCAAACTAGCAGCATTAATTTAACACGATGGATGATGTTTTGTTCAAACAGAATCGTCTCTGGAAATCACATGTGAGGTCTGTCATGGCAGAGGTACAACACAGCTTGTCATGCCTGTATTCACAGAACCGCATTATGAATCTGTTACCTTAACATTTTCAGCGGCCATTACTGGGGCAGTTCATTTGTCCCCCACCCTTAGTCTGAGGATTTGGGGCATGATTACGTTGCTTCTTTTCTCTTTGGCTTGGGACAAGAGCATGACCTGATTACACTGCAATCATATATCCCAGATAAACCCACATGAAGTGCTGTTTCCTGTATTTTAGGTACCATGGTGCTGCTCCAGAATATTATCTAGAACACTTTTAATGAATATTGTCTAAATAACACAAGTAAAAGGCCTCATCAGAACATTTACCAAGAACATGTCTAAAGACTCAGTGAAACAGAAATGGGCAGTATTTCCCCCTCTGTAGACAAAATTTCTGTTCCCCTTTCCATGAGTGCTTTTGCAGTGGAGTATTGCGTGTCTCACTCCCTGTTTGTTCAGATCGCTGTTGAGAGTCGTTGCTTTGAGAAGGTTCTCTCCTCTCACTTCCCTGTGGAGGGTAGCCTCCCATCAGCTTGGCTCCTTATTTTGCCCTGCTTTTTTTCAGGGCATCTATCACCTTCTGGTATCATTGCTTGCTTGCTTTTTTTCTGTCTCCACTGTTAGAAGGAAAGCTCTATTGACAATGGGTTTAAATTTACTTACCATTGAATTCCCAGTGCCTAACATAGTAACTACCTGATAAAGATCCCTTGAACTATGGAATAAATGTCTTTGTTCTCCAATATCTCTAATCCCAATCTCCACCTAGATAAGACTCATTTTAAAACCTGCTTCCACTTAAGCTTGTATCTCCTTTGTCCCTGCTTGCAACGTCTAGAGTCTTTACTGGGAATCCTTTCATTTGCTCATGGGTACCTCCTAATACATATTTTCATTAATTTGTATTTTCCCTGACCTCCCTGAGAACGGCATCTATGTTTGATTGACCTCTCTAGTTCCCCAGTATGTGGCATGAATGAAGGGATGTAATCATGTGTATATTGTTTGCTTCTGCTCCACACTGTTCTGCAGTGGCTGGCATCTGTTAGGAGCTTGAGAGTGAATGAACAGCCAGTGGCGTAAAACACGGTAAGCTTTGGAGACTGAATTCTCTGTAGCCAACTTGATACTACTATTTCAATAGAAGAAAGTGATTTTAGGCCAACTGAGTTTTTCTGATCTTTGACATGTGCAAGATCCTAGTTAGATATTGTGGTGGCATTTAAGCTCAGAAACTAGTGGAAAAGACAGACGGAGGGAGAGAGAGACAGACGGAGGTAATGTGAGCTTGTTCAGACATCCTTTCACTCATTTATTTTTTCTCAGATATGGAGTAGTATGGGCTTCCTACTAGGTATAGGAAAAAGCTGAAATGGGCCCTGTCTATAGTGGAAAAGAGAAACACAAGTGACACTAACTATAACTATGCTTAGTACAACAAAGAGAAGGAAGACAGGGGTGAGACAGTGTTGTGTAACGTTCCCTGATCTCAGGCAAGGTACTGGACAGCAAGAACACATGGCCCTGAACCAGGGAAGCAGCAGGGGAATAATACAGGCACAGGGCTGGAAGCATCCTGTGATGTCATGGGGGCCCCCAAAGTGTGCTAAGAGAATGGGGCTCAAGAAATCAGCTCCCATGTGTAGGTCTGCAAAGTTCCGTAGGGTGGGCCGTGTTTTGGCTGGGCCTTGAGAGGTGACAGGTCACGGGCCAGGCTGTGCAAGTGGAGGGGTGAGGTTGCCCACCGGAGACCAGCCTTCTCAGAGGCACAGAAGCACCGTGTGGATCGGCCTTGGGAACAGGGCAGGGAGAGGAATGGCTGAACGGCCAGGTTTGGAAGGGACCTGTCCAGCAGAATAAACATGGTGACGAAATACGAAAATATCTGAGGACTGTGAGTCACATGTTCAGAGTATTTGTTGGTTGAAAATGAAAGCTTGTTATGTTTAAAAGGTTAATAGTATATAAAGAATCAGCAAAGATAATTCTTAGCTGATGTTACTATTAACATTCCATTAATTAAAGATCTTTATCATTAGCACTGTATGTCAGCCTTTTAAAACAACTTATCACATGAAATCACAGATACCTTTTTCAGGAAAAAATATGAGATAATTTGTTAGAAAAACATTACAAATTATATTGAGTTGACATCACTCAATTACAGCTACATTACCAAATTACAGCTGTTCAGCCCAGAGCTGGGAGAATTTATTAGCACAGCCTCCATTAGAGCTAATGGGAAATACAGTTGCAAAGCTCTCTGAATCCATTGCATATTCTGTACAACGTGCTTTTCTTGTTGGGACTGCTCTTGGGCTTCCCCAGGTGAGCTGTGAGGACTTTACTTCTTCAGGGGTTAGGGAAAACTATACCAGGATTGTCTATTCACACAGGCTATGACATCAGCAACTAGCTGTGCAGATAGAGCTTGTTGGGACCCTTGTTTTTCACCCTGCAGGTGGGTGACCCTCTCCTCAACCAGAGAGACACTGCAGCACCTCTCCTTCCCAGGGCTTGCTTACCTGTGGTTTAGTTTTCATCACCAAGCCATTATGCTTAGTCTTCATAACCACCCCTGCTTATTGAGTTGGGACCTGTGCCAGTTTCTAATTGTTTCCTTCCCGTTAGGTTTGGTCTGGATGCTTACTCTTGTCTAATAATTTCTCCCCTTCACATTGTGCCCTTCTTAGTCTCCCTCTTTACTTTCTTGAGAAGCCAGAGAAGTTGTGGGTTTGACCCACCAAAGTCATACCAAGAGCACATGAGCTGTGCCTTAAAAAATTAGCTTGGATTTAGATCACATTTTTAAAACTCCAAGAAGCATCAATTTCCCCCTACTTTTCTCCTCCCAGGACATATTGTGTGTGTGTCTGTCTCGTGTGTGTGTGTGTGTGTGTGTGTGTGTGTGTGTGTGTGAATGTAAATGTACTGGGTTTCACTTTTGTTATTTAACTGAGAATTTCTCAAGAGGCATGGCAGCTTGAAGAATTCCATCTTATATTTGAAATCTCTTAAGTACTTGTTTTTCAGTTCTCCAACAGCTACTCACCTTTCAGGATGCATCTGCGAGTCCTTCCCTACTTAGGAGGGATGGGGAAGTGGAGGTGGGGGAAACAGGTCCTTCTGGTTCAGGTTGCCTTTCTTCATCATGACTCAGTGAAATCTATTTCATAGTTTCACATTTTTCTTTGAACATTTATCAAAATAGCATAGCAGTTGTAATATAAAGCAGCACATTTCAAATGTCTGTTTTTGTTTACTTAGAATCCATATTTGGTATCTGTTATTTTTAAGATAAAGAAAATGTTAATAGCCATCTTAGTTTCAAACAATAATAGGTTGCGTAGCATCCAGAGGAATGACCTTGGACCCTTAATTAAAGGAGTGTTCATTGTTGTACAGGCCTAACAGTGTAGTGTAGCATAGCATTGCTGAAAATGGTATCCTTTCCCTGGTGTCATTGTGTAACAAATTAAGCAAGAAATTGGAAGTAAGAAATTTAGGAACTCATGTACAATTTAACAGAGTAAATTAGTTGGTTGAATTACTAGTATTACTATTATTTTGGTACGGGGGATCAAACTCAGGTCCTTGTGCTTGCAAGGCAGGTAGAGGCACTGAGCTAAATCCCTGGCCCTGGTTGAATTTAATAACAATAAATTTGGACTTTTTTCTCTTTTTTTGGTATCAGGTTTAGAACTCAGGTCCTTACGCTTGCAAGGCAGGCAGCAAAACCACTTAGCTAAATCCCCAGCCCTGGATTTTAATTTTGAATGCCTATATTTTAAACTGGTTTTTCCAGTGACTTGTTTCCACTGTATTTTGTAAACTTACCTATCTGTAGCAGATTGGGGTGAAAAAGTGAAACACCTTGATCCTTCTTCATAGGACATATGTGAAACACTGGTGTATTTAGGTTAAAGACACAAGCCTTAGTGTATGAGTGCAGGTTATGCTATTTTTTAGCTTTTTGACTTGGGCCAGATGCCGAGGTTGTCTAACCTCCTACTCTTTCTCCAGAAAATGTAAGGTGGAATCTATTTCATAGATTACTTAGTTTGCAGGATGTGGCTTGGATAAATTATAGGGATGTTGTAACTTCCACTGTAGGACCACCACAGCAGAGTTCAGCCAGCTTTTAGCAGCCCTGGCAAAGGACTTGAACAAGGTGCTCCGCGCATAGTAAGACTTAAAGCAGGATTTCTGTGTGCCTCATATCCTACATGAAGCATATTAGGAAACAAAATACAAGGATATTCTCATTTGGGGTATACTGTCATAAAACTCTCAGGTTATAAAATGAAGGAACCTTTATATTTATGCTCCAATATAAATAATTTCTCAGAGGTTATATTTTTCTTGGTTTTCTCAGTCTTACCCTTTCATGGTCTATAGACCAGAAATTACTGGAACATGTGTGTGGAGAGCACCTGTGTGGGCAGATGTACTCTCTCACTCTTCATTCGATGCCATGTGATTCTTGCCCTATCTCATGAATTTTTACTCTACTTTGGGAAAAGGCTCACACACAACAACTTGATAAATTTTCTCAGATTGGCTTCCAGAACTTTCTGCAGAATGGCTTTAGATTCCCCCCACATCTTTGCATATATTATATTTCCTTTTTGTCTTAAAATTTGCATATTTATTATTCATGCAACAAACATCCATTAAAATCAACCTGATAGTCTGTCTTTTGCCAAGTCAGTGGCAGTTGCTGTAGCATCTACCAAATGTAGGTATTTTAGCCAGTGAAACATGTAAGCTAAAAATAACCAAACAGTAACAGGAGGAAGAGCAAGGGCTGCCTTGTAGCTATTTAGAATGTCTCGTCATCATCAACCTTTTTAGCATTTTCTCTCCATATCTTTTTCTTTATTGATTTCTACATACATTTTTTCACATTTTATTCTCTGAAGTGGGGTAGATCTCATAAGTGATGGTCATAATTGATTGTGATCACTGTAGGTAGGTAGCGGTTGGAACATAATTACTATGGTCTGCACATGTGTAAACGTTGACAGCATCAGTGCTCAAACTCACAGGATAGATGATTATGGATTGGAAGAAAAATCCCAGGAACAGTATTGGAGCCTGCTTGGAAGAAATTCTTGTGCTCTGGATGACACAAAAAATGGGAAGGCGTGGGCTGCAGTGATCTGCCCAAGTTTCCACTGCTGGACACAAAGGAGCTGCCTGTTCAATGTCTGACTCTAAACTTGTGCCTTAGAAATTTTAATTTGGAAAATTAAAAATATACAAAAAGCAGAAATAGTATAATGAATATCCGTGTATACAATATCCAGCTTTGATAATTATTAATATTTTTCAATCTTATTTCAATGTTCCATTTTTATTTTCCCCTTGTTTATTTTAAAACGCATCCTGTATATACATCTTCTCAGCTGAATTCTTCAGTATTTATGTCTAACTGATAAGAATATTTTTCCCTTAAATTATATGCCAGTTTGACATTTAATGAATGAACAATAATCTCTTGATGTCTTCTAATATCCATTCCACATTCACATTTCCCTGCTTGTCATTTTAGTGTCGGTTTTGTTTAAGAACCCAAGTGAAGTTCGGTTATTACTTTGAATTGGTATGTTGCTGAAGTCACTTTTATTTGTAGCAGTCCTCTTATCCCCTTACTCCCAGTGCTTGATTTTGGGGAGAAACCGGATGGTATTTCCTTTATGATGAGCTTGACTGTTTACTCTCTGTGGTAGTATTTAACTTATTCTTCTGTAGAGAAAAGGAAATATCTTTTCTTCCCATCAAGGTTATGGCTGAGACCTCAGTAACAGAAGATATATTAAATAAACTTTTGTCTTATTAGCCTAAGTTTTATGTAAAAGACACTAGTAAACCTGTGTTTTTTTTCTTTTTATTGAGTTTATTAGTACAATCTAGGTATACAGTACAGTTACATTCATTACTGGGATCCTGTACCTTCATATGACGGGTCTCGGTTCTCATTTTTCCCCTTGTCCCTGCCCTCCCTTCACCCCTCCTCCCCTCCCCATTTACAAACACTTTGTTTCCATTTTTTTCATTTTCTCTTCCCTTGTTCCCTTTCCCCTACCCTTCCCACTTTCCCTACACCTTTAGCCCTTTTCTTCCTATTTCACACTATTAATTATCCCATTAGGATCTTGTGTACTATTATAGTTTTTCACACCAGAGAGACTATTCAGTATTTACACATGTGTGACTTATTTATTTCACATAAGAGTATATCTTCCATATATATCCATTTTCCTATGAATGACTCTCCTTTGTCATTTTTTATGGCTGCGTAGTATTCCATTTGGAAACCTGTGTTTTTATGCTAGGTTTGATGAAAAAGTAGATAGTCATGGAGAAGTCTGATTAGATAAGAGAAAAAAGACTAATTGTAGATTTTAGTGAAGATCAGACTGTTAGTAGGTGCAAATGCTGTTGACCTATTCTTCTGCTGCCAGGTTCCTCCTCATCTTTGCATGGGTGATTTTAGTGTCAGTAATGGTAGTTGCCTATCTGGATTATAAGCTTTATTTCATTCAGTAGGGTTGCAAAATAGCAGTTTTCTAACTATACAATTCCTTTTGCATTTATTACATGGACTTCTCTAGAGAACAGTTTTCTTTTATAAAAAAAACTTTTATTAAATGTATGGATTGTAAGCATTAATAGGATTCATTACAATATATCTGTACATGCATAAAGTGTGTATATTCAAATCCAGCCACCATTTTTCTACCCTACTCTGATCTCCCACTTTCTAATCTCAAGTAATCAGTAATCTACTTTCAGGTTGACATTTTTTTGCTTTCACATATGAGGGAGAACATGTGGTACTTGTTCTGTGTCTGACTTATTTCAGTTGACATAATGTTTTCTACTTCTGATCATTTGGGTGCAAATGACAAGATTTTATTCTTCTTATGGCTGAATAATACTCCACTGTGTATATTTACCATATTTTCTTTATCTACTCCTCTGTTTATGGGCATGTATCTTGGCTTAGCTATTGTGAATAGTGCCATAATAAACATGGTTGTATCTACATTTGTCTCGTGTGTTTAATTATTTATTTTCTTTTTATTGTTTATTGGTTCATTTTAGGTATACAGTACAGTTACATTCATCATTGGGATCTTGTACCTTTACATGACAGGTCTTGGTTCTCATTTTTTCCACTTGTCCCTGCCCTCCCTTGACCCTCTCCTCCCCTCCCTGTTTACAAACACTTTATTTCCATTTTTCTTTTTTTCATATTTTTTTCTTTTCCCTTATTACCTTTCCCCCTCCCTTCCCACTTTCCTTACACCTTTAGCCCTTTTCTTCCTTTTTCACATTTGTCAATTATCTCATTAGAATCTTATGTACTATTATAGTTTTTTGCACCAGAGAAACTATTTGGTGTTTACACATGTGTCACTTATTTATTTCACTTAGGAGTATATCCTCAAAAGGTATCCATTTTCCTATGTGAATTTAATTTCTCATTCTTTATGGCAGAGTAGTATTCCATTTTATAGAAAAACGCATCTTCTTTATCCAGTTTCCAACTGATGGGCAAATTGGCTGTTTCCAAGTTTCAGCTGTTACAAACTGTGCTGCTATAAACATAGGTGCACATATATCACTGTGCTGTGATTCTTTTAATTCTTTTGAAAGATACCCAGCAGAGGGATGGCTGGGTCAAATGGAATCTCCAGTCCCAGCTCTTTGAGGTATCTCCATATTGATTTCCATAGTGGTTTTACCAGTCTGCACTCCCACCAACAGTGGAGAAGGGTTCCTTTCTCCCCACAACCCCGCCAACATTTGTTATTGTGTGATTTCTTGATAGCAGCCATTCTTTGTGGGGTGAGGTGGAATCTCAGTGTTGTTTTCATCTGCATCTCTTGAATGACCAGTGATGTGGAACATTTTTCCATATATTTACTTGCTGCTTTTACTTCTTTGTCTGAGAAATGTCTGTTCATTTCAGATGCCCATTTTTGAATTGGGTCTTTATATTTGCAGGGGGGGGCTGATCTGAGTTCTTTATATTTTCTAGATAATAGTGCTTTGTCTGAGGAACAGCTCATAAAAATTTTTTCCCACATTGTAGATTGTCTCTTAGTTCTGTTGATGGTTTCTTTTGCAGTGCAGAAGCTTTTAATAAGATGAGATCCAGTTGTTGATTCTTTCTGCTAGTTCCCATGCTACTGAGGATTTGTTCATAAAGTCTTTTCCTATGCCAATGTCTTCAAGAGTTCCACCTAACATCTTAAAGCAAGTTTAGAGTTTCTGTTTTAATATTTAGATTTTTAATCCACTTGGATTTTAGTTTAGTGCGTGGTGAAAGATAGGGGTCTAGTTTTCATCTTTGGCAAATTGAAATCCAATTTTTCCAATACCATTTATTAAAAAGGCTATCTTTTCTCCAGGGAGGATGGTTGACTCATTTGTCAAGGATGAGGTAGCTGAGTATGTCTGGTGTTGTTTCTGTATATTCTAAGCTACTCCACTGATCCCTCGATCTGTTCCTTTGCCAGCACCATGCTGTTTTTATCACAGTGGCTTTGTAATATAGTTTCAATTTGGAGATTGTGATACCCCCTGCCATGTCTCTGTTGCCTAGAATTGCTTTTGCTATTCTAGGTCTCTCTTGATTCCAAATGAATTTTTGGGTTGTTTTCTCTCTTTCGGTGAAATATACTGTTGTAATTTCAGTCGGGATTGTATTGAATCTATATAGCAGTTTTGGAAGTATGGCTATTTTCATTATTAGTTCTTCCTAACTAGGAACAAGGGGTGTCTTTTCATTTTCTTATATTCTCTTGGATCTCCTTTTTCAGAGTGTTGTCATTCTCATTGTAGAGGTCCTTTGTTAGATTGATTCTTCAAGATTTTATTTTTTTGGATGTTACTGTGAAAGGGATTGTTTCCCTAATTTCATTCTCAGTTATTGGTGTACAAGAAGGCTATTGATTTTTGAGTGTTGACCTTTTATCCAGCTACACTACTGAATCTGTCAATTAAGTCTAGAAGTCTTTTGGCGGAGTTTTTTTGATCTTATAATTAGAGTATCATATCATCAGCAAATAATTGCTTTTATTTCTTTCTCTTGTGTAATTGCTGTGGCTGTTTTTTATGATGGGCTCATACCTATCTACAAATTATACATGGATGTTTCTGTCTAAGGTGAGAACAATAGATATTGGTATTTGTGAATTTTTTACATTTCTGAAAAACTGAGAAAAAGAAGTGTTGATTAAAAGTCATGATCACACACAGGTAAAGGAATATCCAATAGTATTGCTAATTAATAAATAAGTAAGAGACCCAAGTGTAGTTTAGTACAGACACGATACCCATCTCTTAGGAGGTATGGACTCTGTATAGTGCTGTCAGCTTTAATATGATGGTTCTGAACTTTGTTTTAGTGAGTTCTGAATTGAGTTGTGTCATCCAGTGTCTAGCATGCATACCAGGGCAGAAAGCGAAGTCATATGCAGGAGGGTATGCAGAAACGGGCTGCCAGTGAATCTGTATTTTATCATGTGTTTGTGTACATGCTCCCTCCCTACTGGGTCTAGGCTGGCCATGGTCAGGTTGACTGGGCTCTGTTGGAAGGCAAATGTTTGCTTTTTGTGGAGAATAAAATGTAAGTATTCCTGCTATATTGTTGTAATCAGGTTTGGAGAATTATGCCTGAATACGAATAAGATGCCTGTGAAACCATTCTGACAGTATACACCCTACTTCGTGTGTAAATTTTTAATAGTGTTAACATATCGCCATACATCCCCTCTGAATCTAGCCCTTGGCACTCATGCAGTCTCCTTAATTCTACAGAATCCTCAATTTGAAGATTAGTGATTAGAGAATTGTATTGCTTCACCTCCAGTATGGGAAGATATTAATGTTAGAGTGTCTGAAAAGGCAGTGATATGCTACTATTTAATAAAAAGTAGATAGTCTCATTTAGAAGTTTACCTTCTTTATAGGACTTAATAAAACCATTGCCATTGAAGATAGGCAAATAAAGGGGCAGTCCATCAGCTTATCCATTTTTTCTTAAATGGCTTTGTACAAAGTGGGTTTTTTACTTACCCTACTGAGAGCACTTCTAGCCCAACATGTGAAGAAGTGCGAAGGCAGAGGAGTTCTCTGACCCTGTGAGACTTGACCTAGGTAACAGGCTGTAGTATATGTTGCTAACATCACTGTACCTCTGCACTTTGTAAGATGATGGGTACTTTACTGTAATTAGGTCATATATACTAATCTAACTTTTATATTTTAATTGTTTTGAGAAGATTGTAATCCAAAGTAAGAAACCACTTTTCTTGTAACAGTATAGTTTTTACTTATTCTGTTACTGATTCCTTATGTAAACCTGTAAAAGTACTGTTATCAGAAAAGGGGCTCAATTCGTACATTTAAAGAGAGAGAATAAGGTTTCCCTTCGAAGTTTTTAAATGTTTTTTCTTACTCAAGTAAAACCAAAGTATTATTCCCAAAGATGCCTTACCCACAGGACCTACTTCGTTCTGATGCTCCTTCTTTGCTACCATAAGTGGTGTTGCTTCGCCTACAAAGAAGAGCCTGGATTTCAGAGGAATCTTTAAATTGGTAGCAATATTCTGTTCTAAGGGCTGCAGTGACCCATCATCGGAAGTCCGTCATCATGAGGCAAGGTATATAGCTCAGCAGTACAGCATGTGCCTAGCACGTGCAAAGCCCTGGTTTTGATTCCCAGCCCTGAAAAAATAGAAGGGAATGGAGGAAAGAAGAAAAGGATGCAGAGAGGGAGGGGAGAGAGAACAGAATAAAGGGAACTAAAGAAGTTTTGCACAACAAATGTTAGAATCTATTGTACAAGGGACTAAAATATGAAATAACTCTTGATAAGGATTAATTCATTTTGAGACTTTCTGTGCATAGGTTGATTTTCCAGGAAAGACTTTACTGTGTGTTTAATGTAAATCTTTGCAGAAAATATTGGAAATCCAGGCATTTCTTACTAGCAGTCATTGTAAATATTGTAAAAACGGTAGTGCTAGCAGTCATGGTGGTAGCAGGAGCTGAATATATGCTGTGTGCCAGGCATCATTCCAAGTGCATGAATACATCAGTAACATTTTGGAAATTGCAGCTCTATATCTCTAACCTTTGTGATTTTTACCATTTCCCACACCAGATTCACATCCTGTATTTTTACGTGTACCTTTTAAAGTTATTATGGAAAAATTTCAAATGCACACAAATAGAGAAAGTAATACATTAAATTCTGTATACCAAACGTGTGGACTGAACAGGAGTCTTGGGCCTGAAACCTGAGACTGGGAGAGAGCCTACGACTTCATTGGTCCTTCCATTGGTTTAATGCTCTATTCTAATTATTTGGGAATTCTTAATGATTTATGAGTTTTACATTTTTATTTTCCTCTGAGACCTGAAAATTATATATCAAGATTTTTTTGGTACCATTTATCTTTTTTCCCTACCTCATTTCTTTTTCTTGCTTTCTCTTTTGAAGTATTTTTTTTAATTGCAAACATCTCTTAACTTTCCTCTCACATCTTCAGAATGTGGCTCTAAAAAATATGGACATTTTTGTGCTTGCTTAACCACAATGCCATTATCACATGTAGCAAAATAAACAATAATTGGTATTATGTAATCCTGTTTCACTGTGTAACTTCTTTAACTGTCTGGAAAATATCACTCACTGTTTTTCTTTATTTTCAAATTCAAACAAGGTCTGCACATATATTGCATAACATTTACTGTATCCCTAAATCTCTTAATCTGGAAAAACCCTGACTCCATTTCTGTTGTTGACTTGTTGCACAAAAATGAAAGAGAGTATTATCTCACAGGAGGTATCATACTTTGGTTCCTTATAGTGTTATTTAACTTGTTCTTCCATTCCTTTTTCCTATAATAGAAATTATCTTTACATTTGATATCTATATCAAATGTGTGTGTGTCTGTGTGTGTATATATATACATATGTGTGTGTGTGTGTGTGTGTGTGTGTGTATGTTCTTGGCACAAGTGCTTCCCCAAGGATACTTTTCCCTGAGGGCAGTCTTCTTGAAAAAGTGCTGCATTCATCTGGAAATATCACTGTTAGTAATGCTAAGATTCATCAGTAGGTTTGGCAGGTTCCAATTTAAAGTTTCCTTTTAAATTTTCATGGAAAAATTGCTTATATTGATATTGTTACCTAAATTGTTTATTTCATTAAGTGATCACAAATATCATGATTTATAATTATTATTTTAAAATATTTATCACCTAGGATTTTGTTTTTTTCCCTCTGAAAAAGTTTCTCTAACAGCGAGGTTGATTTGGAATTCACTTTTGCTTTTCCTTATCTTAGGCTTGTCTTAAGCACTAGTGGTAGCTGGTTTGATGAGCTAATTATATTTATTTTAGTATGCTTGGAATTAAATATATAATTATTAAAAGAAGATCACACCCGTGCCTTGTAATATCATCTGATTTTTCTCCCAGTGGTATATGTGCCAGGCTTTCAGAATCACTCTTGTTTTCCCTGCTTTATAAAGACGGAGGAGTAGTGGGGACACGCAGCATTCCTGGGTGGACCTCACACTGTAACCTGCGTTCTTTGATGCCAGAGCTGAGCATCAGCTTCCAAGGTCCTTCTGCTTTTGTAGGTGGCTAAGGTTTCTATTAAAAAAAAAAAGGCAGACTGTTCATTCTTTGAGATAGAACCACAAAAATGATTTTCTAACAGCAAGCCCACGAGAAAGCTCAGAACTCTCAGATAATTGATCTGTGTTCTCACTTTCAGCAGATGCCATCTCCACAGCCATTGTGATTTATTGTGCTCGTAGGTCTAAATCAATAATTGGAGTATATTAGAGCCTAGATTGACCTAATAAACTTCTCAAAATTTTCCAACAGTGATTTTGTAGCTTTTTGGATGAACTACCTAAGTTTTTCTCCTTTCTTTACTATTCTGTATAATTTAAATCTCCTCTTTAGATAATAATAGATAGAAATCGTTATTGTTGCTTTTAGAAAGGAAAAGCTATTACAAGACACCCCAATCAAGACCCAATCTAGACTTCCCTGGCAAATTTTTGCCCCGCCCTCTGAATCACAAAAGGAACTTTTGTAGTGCCCTGGAGGAGTCTCTGCACTACAACCCAAATACTTGGTTAGATGGGACTTCAAATTTTAAACATTGTCTTTTAACATTCCATTTGATTTGCCTTTCTGCATCAATGAGAGGTGTAGATCTTTGAGGATTGTATCTACAATTGCAGTGTGCCTGCTGCACCTTACTAGGAGCCAGAAGAGTGAGGTACACGAATTTGCTATAGCACTGTCTGCACCTTCCTTGCAAATTTACCTTTTCCCCAGAAAATAATAAACTATCTGATGGGGCCAGGGATTTAGCTCAGTGGTGCTGCTGCCTGCCTTGGAAGCGCCGGGTTCTGAGTTCGATTC
The DNA here is from genome assembly GCF_012274545.1 of Fukomys damarensis. Lineage (NCBI taxonomy): Eukaryota > Metazoa > Chordata > Mammalia > Rodentia > Bathyergidae > Fukomys > Fukomys damarensis. The sequence continues at coordinate 44,502,995 of NW_022900940.1, read as the reverse complement.
CCCAGTACCAAAAAACAAAACAAAACAAAACAAAACAAAACAAAATCAGTACCTGAAGTGACTTCCTCTTGAATAATATTGGGGAAAAATGCTAGTTATTTTCTGTCATCATAGAATTTTAAATCCTTGGGAACAATTTAATTCAGTCTTTTCAATTTATGTATAAAGAGGGTAAACCCCTGTCTGATTTAAATAATTTTTTCTGTTTTACAGTGAATTAGATGAAGACCTATAAGTAGAACTGTTTTCTGACACTAAGCTACCATAATCAGTTAAAATTATTTGGTTGCAAGCAACAGAAACAGATTCTAACAAACTTAAATAGAAAAGTTAGTGTGTGTGTGTGTGTGTGTATACATATATATATATATACATATATATATATGTATATATATATACATATACATACAATACACACAGCAAATTGTATGTTGGGTAGCTTGCAAAGTTTAGTGTGAATTTTACTATAATTTTTGTGGGGGAGAAAGAAAAGAAACTATAAATGGTTAGGCAATGTAAAGTATTAAAATTTTTTTAAACTAAAAATATATGACTTAGAATTGAAGTGAATTTTTTTTTTTTTTTTTTGTACGGGGGATCAAACTTGTGTCCTTGTGCTTGTGAGGCAGGCGGCGGAACCACTGAGCTAAATCCTCGCCCGAAGTGAAATATTAATTTATGGCATTTAACATCTTTTGTTGTGCTTACTGGACTTTTGTTTATCCTATCTGGAGAAATGCCTAATGAAGCCCTTTACTCATTAAAAATTTGTCTTTGTTGTTGAGTTCAATGAATTCCTTATATATTCTGAATACTGCATGTTTGGCACATAGTTGATTTATGAATATGTTCTCCCATTCTACACATTGTCTTTTCACTTTTTTTGATAATGTCCTTTGATATACAAAATTTTTGATTTTGACAAAATACATTTTATCAATTTTTTCTTTTGTTGCTAGCTTTTTTTTTTTTTTTTTTTGAGATAAGTTCTTACTATGCAGTTGAGGCTGGCATTGAGCTCACTGTGTAGCTGAGGCTGGCTGTCCGACTTGCAGCGATCCTACTGCCTTAGCTCCCGAGTGTTGGGATAGTAGGCATGCACCACCAGCCTGGCACTTTGGTAGTGTTTTTGATATTATATATAAGAATCTATTGCCAAATACAAAAGTCATGATTTTACTCTTATTCTTTCTTCTGAGAGTTTGGTTTTAGCCCTTATATTTAGATCATTGATAGATTTTGAATTAATTTTAGTATATGGTATAAAGTATGGAGTTAGCTTCAGTGTTTTATATGTGGTTATCAGTCAGTCCAACACCATTTGATGAAGAGACCATTCTTTCCCCATCAGATGAAAATCAGTTTTGTGTACATGAATTTTTATGTAGACCAAGAAACTTCAGAGGGTGTCTGCCTTGTGAAGTTGGTAAGAGCTCTGCTGTGGAAGAAGGAATGGTACTGACCAGCAAAGAGCACATGTTGCAAGTGCCGGGATACTCCCTAGCCACTGGCCCTCCTTAGTATAAATTTCTGGTGTTCACATGTTTTCTTCTGTTGATTTTTTAGTAATAGTGACCTACAAGAATTTCAAGTTCATGAGTTGATGAATTTAGGATAATTATTGAAAGAGCTATCTGGGCATGGTATGATAAACAAAATAAACTGGAAGGTGAAGTGAGAACAAAGGTTTCCCATTCACTTTCTCTTGAGATTGGGATACCTGCTGGAGGCTTTACTTCTATACTAATGCTGCCTGTGGAAATGTAGTGGGAGCCACAAATGCAAGCCTGTATCTTATTGAGGATTAAATCATAGCTACATTAATAAGAATAAAGACAAACAGATGAAATTATTAGTGTTATTGTTATTTTTTTGTACTACTGGGAATTGAACCAGAGCTTGGTGTATGCTAGGCAAATGGTTTGTCACCGAGCTATGTTGCTTTGCTTTGCTCTTCTCTTTTTTTTTTCTTTCCCCTCCCCTTCCCTTCCCTTCCCTTCCCT
>NW_022900940.1:44495072-44500868 GCF_012274545.1 Fukomys damarensis | reverse complement strand
TCTTTTGAGACAGTGTGTTGCTATGTTTCCCAGGCTGACCTCAAACTTGAAATCCTTCCTGCCTCAGCCTTCTGAGTAGCTGGGGTTACAGCCCAATGTATCAAAATTAATGTTTCTCTCTATAATCAATATTAAAGATTACCAATGTGATATTTTGCATTTTTTTCATTACTAAGCCTTTGAACTCTGGTGTGTATTTTTCTCTTAAATACTTCTCATTTTGGGAAGCCACCCTTCATAAACAGGCCTAGACTGGGGATTGGAACAGTCCTAGACCAGGGATTGGCATACTTTTACTGTAGAGGGCCAGAGAGGAAATATTTTCATCTTTATGGGCCAAACAGACTGTAGAAATGACTCAACGCTATTTTTTGGTTTTTGCATCAAAAGTAATCATAGATGATATGTAAAGAAGAGAGCATGACTATATTAGAAGAAAGTGCTGTTTACAAATTAGGTGAGAAGAATTATATGATGGTTCATTTTGTGTGTCAGCTTGACTAGGCCCATTATTTATAGATGTGAGTTAGAGCATTTCTGGAAGAGATCAAAATTTAATCAGTAAAAAAGACCATCCTTACTAATCCCGATCATTTGAGGGCTTGAATGAAGCAAAAATGCAGGCGAAGGGCAAATTTGCTCTCTACTTGCTCTCTCCATCTCCCGCTGCTCTCAGATATCAAAGTTCCTGGTTGTTGCATCTTCAGATTCAGATTGCACCTTATACCATTGGCTCCTCTGGCTCATAGGCCTTCGGGCTATTCTGGCCACTGTCTGCCTTCCCAGTCTAGGGAGCACATATAGCAGGCCTTCGCAGTTTACATAATTGTATGAGCCAATCTTTCAAGTAAGTCTCTTTATATGTGTCTGTACTTATCAGCTGGTTCTCTTTCTCTGACTAATGCATCATATTTTGTTTGCATGTGGTGGTTTCCTGGCCCCTTTTAGCTGTGTTTGCCACAGAAGCTCTTCTCTCTTCTCCAGTTGATTCTTTAGGCCTATTGGTCCTTTGGTCACTGTGCTCACTTCTAGTGTCTTAATGTGTCCAGCCTCTGGATATGGTGTTTTAGTTAGGGTTCTCTAGTGGAACAGATTTAGCATAAAATATATGTATGATTGTACTACGGATCTATAAGGTAGGTTTACAGAATCAGAATTGGAAGAATCCAAGTGACCATCTGCTGGATGAGAGACAGAATTCAAAATGGCTGTCTGCGTGCTGGAGAGCCGGAGGATCCAGGCGCAGACAAAGGTCAGAGGCTGAAGGCCTTGGAGTCCACTGCAGAGTAACTGGGGTGAGACTGTATTGGAACATGAGTCTGCCTTGGAAGGCAGAAAAGTCTTTGCTGGAAGCCTTAAGGAACTGTACACCAAATTCCAAAGGCAACAGTGAAGACTAGAGCTCCTTTAGGGAAGGGGAAGTCTTCCTTCTTCCTTCCTTTTTTTATTCTGTCCAGGCTAAAAGCCACATCTGGGGTTGGTTCTCCCTCCTCATTTTGCAGCCTACATGTTAATCATCCACAGACACACCCAGAGCCTCACTAATTTTCTAGGCAGCTCTTACTCAAGTCAAGTTGACATACTACAATTAATGATCACACATGTTTTTTCTGTGCCTCTGAATTTTCTGTACCAGAAAGTAATTGGGATGAGAGATACTTCATCTCTTGGCATGACTCCCATAGGTCGTCAAGGGAGGCAAAAGAGGCTCAGGAATCTTTTGACCTTACAGAGAAGAATATAATGCTTATTGTATATGTACTTTTTTTCTTTACCCTGTGAAGATTCAACTTCTGTTAGTATTGCTTCTGTACATGGGCTATTTATTTATTTATTTTTTTGGTACCAATGATTGAACTTGGGTCCTTGCGCTTGTGAGGCAGGTGGCAGAACCACTGAGCTAAATCCCCAGCCCCTAGTATTGCTTGTCTGTTTCTTCTTATTCTGAAATAGTCCCTGAATCCTTCCCATCTGTGAATGATTTCTTGAGGCTCCCCAAGAGGGACCCATGATGAAATGAAAACTGAAACTGTAACCTGCATGTGGACAAGCTACTGTAGCTACGGTATTTTCAGCAGATAGTACATTTCTTGCCTGTTGGAAATTCTCAAGATGTATTTGATAAATGAAGGACTGTGTGAATGAAATAATATCAGAGCAGTTCTAGTTCTGGACCCTCATGATTCAAACTGGTAATAATATTGTTGCTAAAATCTCTTATGTTCTATACCTTAAAATGCTTTGTCTAGATTCATAGAAATGATGCTCTCAGATTCACTCACCTGCCATGCGCATCTGAACAGTTAGTTTCCAATGACCCACCATGCCTTGATTTATTGTTCACAAGATTTAATTTACATCAGACCTTCCTGATTTTCAGTTCCCTCATCTCTTTGTCTTTCTGATCCCTCTAAGGCTGCACTCTTGTTTTTCTTTTCATACTTAGCATTTGACTGTTACGGCTTCCGTCAGATCTAGTCACTTGTTCATTGTTTGTCTGCTCCCTCACCATCAGAGTATAGCTTTCAGAACAGGGTGTGTATCCCTTGTATTCAGAAATGCGTCCCATTGCAGCGATTTCTGTGATGATGGCCGTGCATGTGGTGCAGACTAGCTGCTCCTGCTGATCGAGCACTCACATGTTGTTACTGGGATAAGTCCCTGAACTTTGGTCTTATTTCATTTTCATCAATTAATCATTGTAATAATTACATGTGAATATAGTCCTGACGGATCTTAAAAGTTTATTTATTGGCTCAGTGGTTCTGCTGCCTGCCTTGCAAGCACAAGGGCCCGATTTTGATCCCCAGTACCAAAAAACCCCCAAAAAGTTTATTTATTGAATTTATGAATGAATGTCTATTGTCCTGGAGCACTGCTGCTTAGAATTTATAGAAATCACCTGGGGATTTGTTAAAAATGCAGATTCTGATTTAGGAGTCTACTGTGGGACCCGAGAAGGTGTTTCTAACAAGGTCTCAGTGACAGCTCTTCATACTTCAAGTGGCAAAGTTCTGCAGGACTAATACCACCTTGCTTTTTGTTTATGTTTACCAGACAGATGGTTTCTAATTTCCTGGAAAAGAAGGATTACCAGAAATTTCTACTTGAACCCAAATAATGGAGTATAGGCTTGCAGACCACAAAAAGAAAAAAGTAATTGCCTTTATCTATGATTTGAATGTGGCTCTCTGTCTACCCTTTCCTCTTAATTTGATTGGATTCAGGTATGGGTAATTTAGAAAATGTTTTGTTAAATTCTGATTTCTTGTATGTCAGCTTGTAGCCACTGTACTGTACCTGACTCACAGTCCATTTTTCCAGGTCCCTGACAATATGGGCCAGTTACCGCTCACAAAGAATTTTTCAGTAGCACTGGACTCAGTTATGCGTCCTTTGTTATCTGATATAGTTGGCTAACTATATCAAACTCCCACAGAAATCTCATCAGTCTTCTTCATTGTTATAATCACACTGTTTATCTACAGAATACACATCACCCAGGTAGTCCCTCAGGGAAGAGTTTACATCTTTTTCATAAGCCTTACATTGCTGCAAATCCATGGTCGTTCTTCTTAATTATCATGCACTCTTTTCCAGGTAGATTTTTGTCAGAGCAGTAAATCTTGGTGCAGTTCAATTTTAGGTTTTGTTAGTATTTAACAACAGTTAAGGTACTAATAAATATATGTAATATCTCTTGATTTATCATTCCTTTATAGGCTCTTCCCAAGTATATCCGAGGCACAATTTACATTACTTGTCAGAAGAAAAAGAATAAGATCATCCGAAAGTCAGTTTTGTTTGGTTTCAGAAGAGAATGAGGAACAGATGTGTCTTTGTGCCCTTTGGTGGGGGCCTAGTCCAGTCTGCCCACCTTACCTGCTGTAGCTCTGCTTGACCCCAGCCTCAGGAACGTTCTCATACCTTGGGTTACTAACTGGCCCCTGGTATGTTTTCCCTACTTTCTGCTTATTTTTTCTCTTATACTTGGATTGCCCTCTGCCCAGTTCTTGCACCGCCCCCTCCAAGATGACCCTTTCAACACTCAAGGGAAACAGGGACAGCAGTCAGTGCCTGCGCTGAGCACTTTCGATACAGCAAGCATTCTTCTAACCACTTTACCCATGTTTTCGCATTCGATCCCCACTGCAGTAAGTGCTATGAATCAGGAGTTACTGTCCTTTTTTCAGATAAACAGAAATTTAAGAAAGCCCAAGGAACTTGCCTGAGTCCACACAATTAGTAAATGGGAGAGCCTGGCTTTGAGGCCACAGCATCTGATTGTAAAATCCTTTTTAGAAATGGATTTTGCCACATGTCCCAGATATCTGCTTCTCTCTGGGACTTTCCTTTTTCCTCATTTGAGACATGAAAGTAGTACCATTAACCACGACCTGGAGCCTCATCTTGTGGGTTCTTTCTCCTGCCACCCATAACACTTTGGACCCACCAGTGCCATTCCCTGTACAGTACAGGTTTATACGTCTGCTCTCTCTGCTCAGCTGTGTTGGAGGCAGGGAAGGACCATGTGTTACTTATCTTTGCATCCCTAGTGCATTCCTGAATTGTACAAATCTACCTTAATTTTCCTAACTTGTGTTTCTATATAGCAAATTTTCTATAATAACAAACTTGAACCTATGAGTATATTTCACTCTCATGCACAATGAGAGTACCTGAGTGTAGTGCATTTGGGTATAATCCCCTAATTGGTTAGACTCAACTGAAGTGAATACCTTGCCAACCAACTTCAGTGCTTTGAATATGAGTGTAGGGCTCTGCTGAGAGCTTTGGGTTCCTCTTAGTTTGAAACAGTAGTCAGCTTAGTGGTGTGTAACAGCTGGTGCTGCAAGAAAATATATGTGCATGTACATTTTACTCAAATAAAGGATGTATAATGTAAATTTATAAATCATAATAATGACTGCCCTTCCTTGAAAATTCCAGATAGCCAGTAGATTCTTACACAGTGCCAGCCCCTTAGTTCACAGCCACTGTGTGTTTTCAAGTGTGGAGCTCGTACCATTTTGTCACAAATGTCATATAGTAGCTTTACACACTGGAAGAATATGTCTGCCAGTTTTTTTTCTTCTTTTGGTGCTATTCAGAGTATAACAGCTACAGGCATGGAAGTGTTGGATTAATCTAAATATTTTCCATGACTCTCAAGTCAACTAAACATGAAATCACGATTTGTGGCATTTGATGATTTGAATGTTTTCAAGCACTCAAGGTAACTTGATTGAAAGTGGACCCTACTATGTATCATAAAGCAGGTACTTGATATTTTACATTCATAGAGGTATGATACAGTGCTTTATCAGAGCTACATTTAATGATATTACTCTAGAATGTTCTCTTTCCAGATGATGATTAAGAGGCTAATAGAAAAAATGGTGCCAGGTACCACAACAGCAACAGAACTTTGCTGTTGTCTGGATATTATTCTTTTCTTTGTTTTTTTTTTGTTTGTTGTTTTTTTTTTTAATGGAATGTACTGAATGTCTATAATTTTGTTCAGATGACTGCAGAACCTGGAAAAGCTGTTGCTGCTATCGATGCATAACATACTATTATTACATCACACACATATATATAAATTGAATTTTGGGAAACTTTAACGGTGCTGCCAACTTTGGAAAAAGTCATCCCAATTTACTGTGTTGACTTGGCATTGTACAGAAATGGACAACCATATTGGTCTAGAAATGTTAATTTATTTTTATTTTATTTTATTTTTTCCATGTGTACAGGGGTAACACATCATACTAAATATGTAAGGTCATATCTACG
>NW_022900940.1:44441227-44491348 GCF_012274545.1 Fukomys damarensis | reverse complement strand
TATATAAAAAGACCAATACTAGCAGTATATTATGCCTCAATACCAGCAACAGCTTTTCCAGGTTCTGCAGTCATCTGAACAAAATTATAGACATTCAGCACACTCCATTAAAAAAACAAAAACAAAAAAACAAAGAAAAAAATAATACCCAGAAAACAGCAAAGTTCTGTTGCTGTTGTGGTACCTGGCACCATTTTTTTTATTAGCATCTTAGTCATCATCTGGAAAGAGAACATTCTAAAGTAATATCATTAAAAATAGCTCTGATAAAGCACGGTCACTACTACGTATCATAAAGCAGGTACAAGATATTTTATGTTCACAGAGGTATGATACAGTACTGTCCTACATCTATAATACTAGAGTCGATTTTGGTTTGAAATTTACTTTGTCTGCAAATAAGATTGCTACCCCTGCTTTCATGTCCATTGGTATTCTTAGGGGAATGGTTCTAGGACCTCTGCAGATCCCAGAGTCTCTGAATGCTCAAGGCCTCTATCTAATGTGGTGCAGTATTGGGTGTATAACTTGTTCACTTTCTCCTGTGGACTTCCAATTATCTCTGGTTTTCTTATGTAACAGGGCTCCCCAACCCATGGCCTGTTAGGAATGGGGCCGCACAGCATGAGGTGAGCAGTGGGCCCAGGGGACAAAGCTCCCTCAGCATTCACAACTGCTCCCCTCGCTCTGAGCTCCACTCCCTGTCAGATCAGCAGAGCCTTCCATTCTCACAGGGGTGTGAGCCCTACTAGGAACTGCTCCTTGGAGGGATCTCGGTTGTGTGCTCTTTTGAATCATCCAGAGACCACTGCTCCCACCCTCACCTCCAGGTCTGTGGAAAAATGTCTTTTAAGAAAATATTCCCTAATACAATGTAAATACTGTATACATAGTTGTTATAGCATGCTGTTTAGAGGACCATGACGAAAAGTTTCTAGACATGCTGAGTACAGATATAATTGGTTTTTCTGAAGATTTTTGATCCATAGTTGGTCGAATGTGCAGATATGGAACTCACAGAGATAGTTTAGAGTTTGTTTCTGTTTGATTAGGTTTCCTTTAGTGAAAATGGGGTTATATTTCCTATAAAATCTTAAAATTTATTAAAATGTTAGTCCTTTAATCCTTTTGAGTTTAGGTTCCTCCCACCTTTTTCCTTCTTAGGAATAGATTTTTAAGACTTTGTGTACTCCTTTTACAAAGACACTTGCAAATGGCAAGAATATGACCTTCATTTGTGGCTGAACCTCTTCTACTCTGTTTGATCATAGATTTCATTTTATAGAACATATCATATCATTCCATTATTTTCTTAAGTTGAATGGCTTTTAATTCTGTTAAGATGAAAATCATATGAATAAATGAGGATGTTACCCTAGACATTCCTTCTATTCTTGTGCATGGAGATTAGGTCACTGGCTTAAATGAAACGAGAAAGGACAGCTTTTCTCAGAGAATTCCGAGCAGGAATGTGACAGAGGTTCTTGGAAGCTGGCTCATGGGGAATGTGTATAATGATGAAGGAAAACGCCTCTTTTTGCAACAGAACACCAAGGGTTGAAGAGAGCTAAGCACGCTGCATTGTGTCATGCTCCACAGGGTATGACTGTGGAAGAACCTGCAAGTCATTAATTTTTGGACTCTCATTAGATGCTGCTAAAACAGCAGTAGTTTGTTTCCACAGTGGTGTCTATTAGACTTCAGTCACTGTGTTAAGACTCAAAATATACTGATTAGTCTTATTGTTCAAGTGTATTATTCCCTTGTGCTTTCTTTCCTCCCTCCTACCTCTTACACACCCTTAGCAGTTATAGACTAGTATAACTTTCAAAGGAACGAATAAATATGTAAAAGAATAGAACTAAAACCATTTTATACATGGAACTTGATGAATATTTGGTCCAACTATAAAGTTATTAACCAGTCTCAATTTTTTGAACGAATATGAATACAGTTTATAACATATTACTTATAATAGGTAATACATATATAGTTCAATATGAGGTATATCATAGATACGTCATACCTTATAAATGAAATTTTTGCAGGTTAAAGGTAAGCATGGATCTCTTCTCAGGAATATCCCTCTTAAGAAAGACTGAGCACCCTGATTTTTCTACTGTGTAAAACAAAGAAAGATGAATTTTAATTCAGAAATTGTCATTTAACTTATTTTTTATGCTTTATTTATTCCATTACTGGGAGGTTAACTACTGGCCTATCTAAATTACAAACTCAGTACTACTCTGTCCAGTTTATTATCTTTAAGGTTTATCAGCTGTATGATCAAGATGAACTATTTTGGTTTTACCGATGATAGACATGTTGAAAAGGTAATGAAGACCTTGCTTTTACCATAGAAGTTTAAAGAGAAAGTGTATTATTCCATAGGTGAGAGAAATGTAAAACAAAAACATATAGACAGTGATTAAATTAGGTACACTATAATTTAGAAATTAGTACAGTTTAGATTTTGCTGATGTGATTGGATAGCAAAGAGAATAATGTTAGAGTCTATTTTACCTTATCTCAGTAGCTTGAAAAATCTGCTTTGACTTTTCATTACTGGAATGATGTGTCATATTGATCAACTACATGGGTGGTTCCTTGTGGCTTTCTGACTGCCGGGAACTCTCTGGTCTTAGGAGAGGTTTGTTCCACATTCAGGTCTCCTTTGAGGTTAAACGTAAGAAAACTGGAATTAAATGACTATCTGAAAGAGCTGTAAGTTGCACAATTATGACTCCTTCACAGTTGTTAAATGGTAATGTGCATGATGGTCAAATTCTTAATAGCAAGTTGCTCATAAATATAGGGTCTACAGTGCTCCTTCATTTTTTTGTTTTCTTTTTTTTTTTCCAGTATTGGGGATCATCAAACTTAGGAAGTTGTGCGAGCTAGGCATGTGAGCCAGGCAGGTGCGGTGCCACTGAGCTAAGTCCCATATGTTCCTTCATTTTTTCTAAATGAGGAAAAAAAGTACCAAAATTCTTTCTTTTTCCTTGATTTTTCTATGCATCTGAGTGCTGTATTGATTAGGTTCCATCACTAAATGGGTAGGCAACTTTGGGAAAATCATTTACCTTTTCTCAGACTCAGTTTCACTGTCCATACAATGAAAATGATTAAAGTACTTAGCTAAAAGCATTATACTTTAGGTAACATTTTAAGTATTAAATAATAATTGCTGTTATTTTAATTTTTGTTACCAGTTTGTCAGTGCTCCAATCCTGTTGTGGAATTCCAGTAGAGTTGCGGTTACTGGCTCTTCCCACATCTTCATTATACTTTTTTTGGTAGAACTGCCTAACTTCGAAATTATCTTTGCTGCCATATTTCTCAATGTTTTGTGCCCCCCCAACTCAGGGGCATGCTACCACTCTGCCACATTCTAGTCTTTTCATTTTATTTTTGAGACTCGGTTTTGAGACTGACCTTGAACTTTTGATACTTCTGCCACAAACTCCAAAACAGCTGGAATTGTAGATGTGTACCATCCAACTAATCACTTTTTCTTTAGCTACCTCTTTTTACTTTTTTCTTTAGCAAGTTTTCCTTTTTCATATAAGCTGATTATATTTGTCCTTCTGAAAAAAATATGTAGAATAAATCAATATCTTTATGTAAGATAATCCACCATTATCAAATTCTTTACAATGATATTTCAGCAAATTGCCCATTTGTTCATTTATTTGTTTTCAGGTATTTGTGGAATATATTAGACACCCAAGTCTCCAAACTTAATGAACCTTTGACTGTTTTCAGAGAGTCTAAAGTCAACCCAGATATATCCCTAATCATGGTTGAGGGACTACAAGTTATATGAATGATGCCTCTAATTCATGCAAATGGAGAAAGCCAAAACTGTTCTGGAAAATAAGGCTTAATTCTTTTAGAACTTGTATCACCAGCCTTCATGGTTCTTGAATATGTCCACAAATAACCTTAAGAATCTCTATAGCCGTTTCTGTCAACTTACCTTCTAATTAGAAGAGCTTTCCTTAGGGCACTAACATTCAAAATAATTAAAGTGTGCATGCATGTGTGTGTGTGTGTGTGTGTGTGTGTGTGTGCACACCCACCATGCACAGTCATTATCTTCTAGTTCCTTTTGGTTGTTCTTGTTACAGTACTTCTGTTGCAGTGGGATTGTCTTGTGATATTTTGCCCTTGCATGTATATAGGTCAGCTCTTATGCGAAAATGGCTTTTATACCCATTGCAGATTTTGTCCGTGTTTCTATCACTGTGAGCTTTTAGAACAGATCATAATTATAAATTGTCTGTTTATCTTTTATGAATTTGCCTGTATTTTGTGCACAGATTTTTTACATACTGAATATTACTTCAGGGACCCAAGTTATCTGTGCTATGCTAGATGATGATCCAGGTGCTTATTTCATTAGTGATAGAGTCATGAACCAGAACATTCTTAAGAGTTCTGATACTGTAATTCAGATCTCTCACAGACAAGTGTTCAACAGTCTGTGTGTGTGGCTGTTGTTGGTACCGGGCATCAGGCTCAGGATCTTACGAGGCACCCCTGAGCTGAATCCCCAGGCCCACAGTCTGTTTTTCTTATACCTGCGTCGTTTCAAGCTCTTACCCATAAATAGTTCATTATCATTAAGTAGTTTCTGGTACACCAAGCAACATAAATTTGTTTTTGCCTAAACAAATGCTTCTAAATGGTAAATTCCAAAATCTCCTATGTCTTTTAAATAATGCTTGTGCTGAAGCAAACATTTCTTTGTCCTACTCTGCTACTTTGTTTTGGCAATTTGCTGCTTATTTTTGTTGTTTCCTGTTTCTACCCTAGGGATAAACTCTTTATTACTTTTAAAAAATCTCTCTTCCATTAATCATCCAGTTTCCATTAATCACTCCTCACCTTCCCTTTTCTTCTACCTTTCCTCCCTCTGGCTTTCTTCTACCCACCTGCTCCTTACTTAAATTATAGCTAATATGATGAGAGGACTTGCTTAGGAAATCAGGTGGCTTATGAGCTTCAGAGAATTTCTTAAATGTATTTACAACTTTTTATGAGAGCACATTCTCTTTGGACTGCTTCCTTCTGTTTGGAAGGGGATTGTGCACACGGCACAGATGTTCACAGAGGCCTATGAGAGTAGACAAGTAAAGGAGAAATCTCAGCATAATTTTGTCGTTGAACAGTTTAGCAAATAGTCATCAGCCATTATACTGAAAAGAAAAATTCAAAAAAAAAAAAAAGAAGTCCCTTTGAAGATATGTATTGTTCCTCTGTGTTTGATGCGTACCAGTCGTTGGAAAGTTTTGAGTTTTATTTTCATCCCACTGGACCCTCAAGTAAAGCAAATATTTTCCGATATGCTGACCTCAAACACAGAGGCCTAAACTTACTAAATTAAATTGCGATTGTAAGGAAGTGGGGGGCAGATGGGGGTGGGAGAGATAGAAACAGAGATAGAGAGATGAGGGAGGGAGAGAGAAAAAGGGAGAGGAGGAGACAGGGAGGGAGAGGGAGAGGGAGAGGAGAGAAACTGAACGAGATTCCTTGGTGTTCTTCTTCTGATTTCTTTGTTGTTGTTTTTCATTTGAGTGTATTGGTACAGTCTAGGTAGACAGCACAGTTCCATTCATCACTGGGATCTTGCACCTTTACGTGCCGGGTCTTGGTTCTCATTTTTCCCCTTGTCCCCACCCTCCCTTCACCCACTCCTCCCGTCCCCACCTTCAAACACTTTAATTCCATTTTTACATTTTCTCATATTTTTTTCCTTTTCCCTTACTCCCCTTTCCCTGTCCTTCTCACTGTCCCTACACCTTTGGTCCTTTTCTTCCTATTTCTTCTGATTTCTGATTCTAATAACCAGGAGTACATCCATTGCTTTGTGTCTGACTAATGCACAAAGTTGTTAATCTGAAAAAGTTCAGAATGCGTTAAAGCAAATAAACAGAAAGCTATGGTGACATTCCTGAAGGCACGCCTCCGAGTTCCTAATATAATTACTTATGGTTCCTGAGATATAATTAATTAGATAGAAAGAGATCAACCAGAATCCCAAAAGAAAATAGGAGACTTTCTAAGTGGGAATAACAATGAGCTTGTGAACCTTGACAAGAAGTCACCAGAGCCAGGGCACAAACATTTCTGTCAACCCTTAATCATGGCTTGAAACCCTCTGAAGACAGGAACCCTGGAAGGTTACATAGAAGAAGACACACTGGGCGCATAAAAGATTTTTTTTTCCCCCTAGAATCTGCAGGATATTTTCTTAATTTATTTTCCTCATAGTCTTTCTCTACCTGTGATTGTCTGCTTTAACTGACATCAAGGTTATTTCATTGAAAAATTTTCAGATTCTAGATCAAGCGCTTAGTTTGAGGGGCTTTGTCTATTGTTAGTGCTAAATTAATTTCACTCTGACAGCTGACCACCAAGTCAGTCCGTATTTTGTCAGAGCTTCTTTGATTTAGAAAAAGTAGCTTATAGACATCCTCATCTTTTTAGTTTCTTTTTATATATAATCCTTTAATAAGCATTAATTTGAGAGAAAAGAAGGTCTTTTAAATTTTTCTCATATATTCTTTTTAAACTAGGAACATTGTGAAGTTCTGCAAGTGCAGAACTACAGGTTTATAGAGCTCTTGTGCCTCAAAGCTGCTGCACTACTGTCTGTCCCTCCATCTCTCATTTCCCTCCCTCAAATGAAAACTGCATCCTCTTCTAGGTAGCAAGGAAAACTATCGAGTCTTGCAAGAAACAAAGGGCATGAGAGAGGGAAAATAAATGACTGTTAGTAAATTTTCTTTCTAGCATTGATATAGGATCTCCAAATGTTAGCGGACATATTATAACTCCTATCCTGCTACATGTCAAATACGCCGAGTTCATGTTCTCCTAAATCAAAGGATGAATTCTAAGGCACAGTGGAGGTTAAGAATGGTAAATATATATTGAGAGTGGTAGCTTCTGAGAGACAGGAGGGGGCCAGAGTGGGTTGTTGTGGACCACACTTTACAGAGGAAGTTTTACAGAGTAAAATTACAAGGTGAGTACAACGTGGGACAAACTGTGATCAGTCAAGTATAGCTGCTTAGGTAATAACTGATCCAGTGGGGAAGCAGGTCACGTAGCAAATGTACATGGAAAAATCAAGGACCGTTTTTGGAAGAGATGCATTAGGAGGTCCTGGTTAGCCACCTGGGTGACTGATGACTGTCTGGACTTTATTGGACCGGTTGATACCGTTTGTAACATACTGTTTATCCCTCGGGAAGCACGGAGGCATGGGCATACCTTCCTGATCTTGAGGCCTGGTTTCAGTGGATG
Organism: Fukomys damarensis; assembly: GCF_012274545.1. Lineage (NCBI taxonomy): Eukaryota > Metazoa > Chordata > Mammalia > Rodentia > Bathyergidae > Fukomys > Fukomys damarensis. The sequence continues at coordinate 44,484,034 of NW_022900940.1, read as the reverse complement.
TGCCTTCAGCCACAGTGGTAGTGGGTTTCGCATCTGCACTGACTCCCTCGAAGGCCTGGCCCTGTCTGACTGCCTATAGTATTTCTAGCTAAGTTAGGTAATAGTAGCTTTAGAATCATGGAATCTTACTGCTCTGAGGCTCCTTAAAAATTGTACAGTATGGGCTGGAGGTGTAGTTCAGTGGTAGAGTACTTGCCTAGCATGTGTTAAGCCCTGGGTTTGAGCCTCAGCACCGAAAAAAACATTGCATCTCGTGTTTCTAGCCTTTTGTCTCCTTCCTAGAAGAGAATGAAAATTCCCACAGCAGGAGTTCCAGATGTTGGTGGAGATGTGGGAGTAGGAATGTAGTTTGAGTCAATCCATAGCTGCGTTGAATGTGGATATTGAGGGGAAAAAAGTCATCCCTTGGCAAGGGCCTTCTCCAGTTCCTTTTTGTCCCATGTCCTACCCTTCACCAAAAAAACTGGTTAGACCAACCTTCAGGGGACTTACAAAGATTAGACCTTGAGAATACACTTCACTTTTCTTTATTAGGCATTTCTTATCTCAGAAAGAAAATATGATAGGAATCAAGCTAGCATGGCTGTTTAGAGCTGCATCAAGCAAATGGTTTTTTGTTGTTGTTGTTGCTATTTTTCTCAAATGAAAACTCATGTTTTAATCTCACTGTGAATTAGAAATACAATTTATTTATCCAAGTTTGAAAAGGCTCTACTGCTTTAAATTGCCCACCTTCCTCTCTGATACCGTCATACAGTTTCACACTTCTCATTTTTCTTTCTTCCTGCCTTTTGGTTTGTTTTATGGCATGCTAAACTCAATAACATATTTGTGAAGACGCTTAAAAAGAGATTATTCTTGAAAATCTGCTGTAGCATCAAAGTAACACATTTGTATGTTAGACTTGAAGAGTGAAAAGCCTGTAAATAGAATGTCAGGTGAATTTTTATAATCCTAGAACTATATTTCAAAAGCACTAGAGAAAATAGTTTTTGAAAGAACTTTGTAATGGGTCTTATAGTAAAGCAAATAATTAGTATCTTATTTGTATGAAAGTTAATCATATCCACAGTGCAATGTTTTGGAGATCTCAGTTACTCAGAAACCCAAGTAAAGTAGGAAAGTAGATCAAAGAATGAAGTTGAAAGTAGGACCAGAAAACCTACCTTATGATTGCAGAAATGTGAGTCAGGAGGTAAAAAACAGCTCCAATTCTTTTTTTTTTTTTTTTTTTCTCCCTGAAACTTGAAAGATTTTTGGAAATACTATATGGCTCAAATTTTTCATTGTAAGTTCAGAAATTGCAAAGAACATAATTTCTGGTATATTGTAAGTATTAACATTTCAAAATTAAATGGTTAAATTATTTTCACACTGTATCCATTTGGAATCTAAAATTAATGATTTCTTTATTGCTACTGTCTATTTCAAAACATGAAAATGTGTTCTGTGTTGTTGAAAAATTTATACCATCCCCTCTTTTTAAACTCATATTTCACTTATCAAATGTTATGCTTAAAATGTTTTGCTAACTTAAAATATGCTCAAACTGTTTTATTAAACATACAGACTCAGCACATTAAAGTTTTTAAGATTTCCTGAGTATATATTCTTCTGTGTTTCAAAAGCTGCATCAGGATAGGATTTTTATTACTATTACTAGCACAAGGATTAAACCACAAATATTTAACAAATATTGATAATCATTAAATATAAAAGGTACATTTATTAGAACTTGATGTGTTAATGACATTGGTAGGAATTTTTAAGAAAACGTTTCTTTTTTAAGTCAAATAGTTATTTTAGAAATAAGGTAGGATTTAGCACAATTTAGATTTTCATTTTTCTATATATAAGCATTAAAATCTCATATAAATAATTACATGAGATTGAAAGGACTTTTAGTTACTACTGGACATTAAAATCTCTTTCCGCATTTGTGCCAATCACATAGTGTTAGGGATAAAAGGAGAAGAACAAACCTGAGAGGGACAGCTCTGGCCCTGGAGACCCGACCAGCCCCAGGCGCTCTTTTACAGGCAGTGGGGTCTTTTTTAGGGTAATGGGGAGGGAGAGTTCAGTGAGAGGGGCTGTGGCTGCCTGCCGAGCATAGGGCTTGGGAGAGCACAAGCCGTCATGGTTGCCCAAGGGGGAGGCCTGGGAAAGGTCAGGGGGCAGTGGCTGCTATCAGTAGCAGGGTTGCTGGTGTTGTGAGTCCTCTTGTACAGCTGTCCTGGGAGGGGGCATTTAGAGGGTCTCTGGTTAGGATGGCAGTGGTCAGATTCTTCACATAGTGATTCTCATAGTACTTCTTCAGATTTGTTGAAAGAAAAACCTAACTTAAAGGATTTGCTACTCATTATCTGATACTTTCTCTGTTTAGGGGTTGAAAAATCCCAAAGTTTCTTAAAGCTTCTAAATGTCCATAAATTTTACCAGATGTTTTCTCTGATGGGTACCATGTTGAACTTATATACTTGGGAAAATAGAAATATTCCAACTTTCAAAATTGTAAATATCAATTATATCTCTACCAGCATGGTTTTCAATTTTTGGACAAGATGCTTTTGCTAATCAAATGCTTGATATGTATTTCATGGAAACTTTGGAGCTGTAGGATCATAGCTCATTAGGTTTATGAAAAGCTGCCTCACCATAATGTCTTCTGAAAAATTTATTTGCTGAATGAATTGGCCAGATGAGGCTTACTTTTTTGGGGTTGACGATTTGCATTCAAACTTCCTAAGAGGCCTTCCTTCCGAAATGGATTGCTGGATATTGTGAGGAGGCTTGGAAAGAGTGGCCCCCGGGTGAAATAAGGCAACACCTCAGTTATTGTTCCTTATTGATTCCCTTTTGCTTTGCCCTCATCAGATCTTTCTCAGGAGCGATGTATTTTTTGACAATGGCTTGTGTATAAAAATGTGAACACTTTAAACAGAGTTTGTCATCCCCATGACTCCTTAACTTCAGGTGCATTCTCACATCAATTTAGCGGAAAAGTTGGGGATCTGAAAATTGATTCTCTTAAAAATATCTGGTTCTGTGATACCCAGGTGGAAGACAGCTGTTATAAAGTATGTAAAAAGCAGACTATTGAAGATACAACAGCCAGAATAGGGCCATCGAGTGATGATTAGTTTTAACCACCTGTATATGTTCTGAGTATTTTAGTGATTGTTATTCACATTGGTGACTTGGAGTCAACAAGAACTTGAAGGCTGATTTCCTTCAAAATGGATTTCAGATCAATTTCTTTGTAAAAATAAACTGAAAATAGAAGGTAAACTGTTTGAGTGGTAAAGTGATAAATTTTTGGAAGCTGTCTTTTGCACCTAGTTCCCATGCTAAAACATTTTATAACTTATCATAATTTGGAACCTCTTCAGAATCGGTTTTGTGGAGTTCTAAATTCATGGTTGTAAATAATTTGGAAATTTTTCTAAGCAACTACATAAAACCTCCTATAATTTAACTTTTAAGACCCAATAAATAAGCCAGTACATGTGACTTCCTGGTTTTTTAGTAGCCTATTGCTTCAAGATTTTTAACTTATGGAGAGAAAAAGAAGCATTACATTATCATCTAAAGAAAATAGAAATTCTTTGTTAGAGAATGTGAATTAAAATTATATTCCAGTTTATCACTGATGAACCATTATGCCAGAATGTAGCATTATACCATGACTTCTACATATATGGAGAATTCAGTGGAATTACTGAATTATATTTTTTTTACTTGTTACTTTCTGTAAAACAGAACTGTCAGCTCCTTGTATTATCTACTTGTGCTCACACAGTTCTATTACAATGAGAAATATCCAAATTGATTTGAGAACCAGTGAACTTACTTTGTGTGGAAATAAACTGGTGATATAAGAAATATCAGAAAGGATTTAAAATATCTCTTAGTATATTGGCAGTGTCAGTCCTGACAGTGCTGAGGAAAGCTTGTGTTCCTAAAGCAAGTTATTTTGCAGATATTTGCACAGCATCTTCCTTGGCCTTTAGACAAAATAGAATATTAGGCTTGATCCTCCTGGTTGTTTAGCCCATGTATTGACCATGTAGCAGATAAACCCAGACGCTGTGTGGCTGTGCATGATACTTAACTTCAGTAAGCATTAATCTGTTCACCTGGAAAATGAGGATAATAATATTATTTACCATATAGGATTGTTGTGTTGAAAAATAATTAGCTGCATGCAAAACATTTGGAAGAGCTTAATGCTGTTAGCCATTATGATGTAGTGGGTCCAAAGTAATAGTCTGTGTGAAAAATATTGGCTAAAATTGATTTAATTGCATTAAATATTTTTAGTTTGATACTTGTTTAAGGTTACCACAAATTTAAACAGTCGTTTACCATCTACTTTTTTTAAGTGTAGAAATGATCTGTCATCAAGTATATTAATAGTGTAGACATTTTTGGTAATATGTGAGGATATACCCAGAGATATTATGCTTCAGGTAGTGTGATTATTCTTAGGACATTGGTCTTTATTGTTCATTACCATCTCTTACTAGTGTCGAGTGCCACTTGGAAACTTCTAACTGTATAAAAAGACTTTTTAGTTTGAATTCTCTGCACTAAAGACTCTTAGGAAAGGTATAAGTTACCACCTTGTCAGTAGAATGCCCTCCCAAATTGAAGGAAGATGTGTAACCTCTTTTCACTATTTCTGAAAGAATATCAGTATTCACACTATGAAGAAGTGACTTAAATGTTACATCTTCCTTGTTTTGTGAAGATTTGGTAATTGACACATTCTGGCCATTTGTTGATCAGAAGTTCCATCAGACAGTATGGAAAGGAAATTAATTGTAAACCTTGGATAGATAAAATATTTAAAGCATACATTATATTCTCAAGTAATAAAGGGAGTCTCTGGGAACTGCTTCACTGGATAGGTTGACTTGGGAGCAGAGGGCCAGGAATAAGCATTATTATACACATCATTTATATAATTATTATATTAATGTGATCTATAAAATAGGTACATGATTCTAACAGAGTTTACTAAAAGACAATTTTATTGACTTTCACCAAAGCAAAAATTTAATCATCTTTTTGTCTACTGGTCAAATTTGAAGAATTCTGTTTCTTAAGAGCAGAACTTGCATATGGTAGTATTAAGTTCCTTTTAGAAATGGCTTGCTAATTAGATGTAATCCAGGTTCTTCTCACCTCAAACAAAAAATTGAATGAGACGAGCAAAAAACAGTGACAAGGTTTATTTGAAAAATGAAGGGTGAGAGAGAAACTGGCTCTGCAGAGCAAACTTGGGCCAAACAAGAAAGGAAAGAGAAAAGCAGAATTAAAAGTACACCCTGCTCTGGAGGACATGAAAGAGGCATGGTAGCAGGTACCTCATGGTGTCTGTGTTCTCATTTGTCCACACTGCATGGGAACCCATGAGAAGTTCTACATGTGCGGCCCAGGGAATTATTTGGCACTGTCCTAGGATCTTGTAATTACCAGGTCCCTCTTATTCCCCCGCAGTCAGCTTTGCAACGCCATACCTCCTGTCTCAGTAGTGAAGAGAAGTACTTTAGCATTTCACAGGAAAAAAGAACAAAGATATAGGCCAGGGTTATAGTTGAGTGGTAGAGGATGTTTTCGGCATGCATCAGGCCCAGGGTTCAAACCCCCGCACTATTAAACACGACAACCACCACAACAAATTAAGCACAGAAAGTGACAGCTAAGAATAAACCTAGAAAGCCACACAAAAGACTAGTACACACACACTGGGGCCTTCTTACACCCAGCAGAGGCTGCCCCTGCACCCTTCTCGCTCGTTTCCCCTCACATCAGTGCCCAGCATTCCTTGCAGGAGTCCCATGGGGCCCTGTCAGTTACGCTGCGTCAGAGTTTGCGTTTTCCCTAATTGGCTGCCTTATCCGAGGGGCCAGTGAAATATGTTAAATACACCTCGTGAAGAAAATTGCTTGGAAAGAAACAAAATTACAGGGCAGTGTATGTTGGGAATTTCTGATTAATAAAGCAGAGTTTAGAAATAAGACTGTGAAATATCGAGTAGCTGTATCAGATTGTGGAATTAATTTACTGAGGAGGTTAGCTGCCAGTTTTCTGCAAAAAATGGCCCAAATTAGTTCGATTATTTTAGTAATTATTATTTAACATGTGCTAAGTGCCTGCAGCATGTTGGTGCCTTTACAGAATATCAGAATTCACCATGGAAGGAGCTGAACTTGCTATTGGTTTTAATTAATCTCTCAAGTTAATTGCCAATATGGGCCACATTTCTTACGTGAATAAAACTGGAGTGTGAGGAAAGATAATGTCCCTCCCTCATTAAGCTGTCCACATTAGATTTACAGAGTGACAATGAGGCCTATTTATGCCTGGTTTTGATAGCTTTCATTACTGACAGCCTAGAGTAAGTGGAGTTCTGTCCTTTCATTATTAGACTCAACCCAATAACTATAGCACAGACATAGCCACCTCTATCAGGGAGGTTTTAAAGCGCTATCTGTAGTTTGATGCTCAGCTTGTCATATGTTTTTTTCCCCCTCTAGGCCCAGACTTCTTTTGTTCTCTTGGTACTGCGAAATTTGCAGTGCTAGCACCTGCCAAGAAGGGCAGCTCCCACCAACTGCAGTCCTCCCCAGAGTTGGTGTCACTTGTTGACTTCTTCAAATGATATGACTTTGGAGATCTTAGGACCTTCCCTTAACACAGTGGCATAATGGTTTGGTATGTGATTCTCCCTCCCCCCGTCCTCCATCCCCAACTTGTGCTTTGTAAAGCATCAGGGACAAGGCCTTCTAAAATGGCTGAGATGTTGTTTATCACCTGAACAGCCATTTACGCACCTGTCCTTTCTCCAGTGTTTGCTTCTGTAGGGTCTTAGGTTGGGTCCCCTAGAACTGTGGGTTAGCGTTTAGGTGATTAGTAGAGAGGGCTCTTGGAACTGGGAATGGTGGTATATTGCCTGTAACCCCAGAACTCTGGGAGAATGAGGCAGGAAATTCTCAGGTTCAAGCCCAGCCTGGGCGGCTCAATGACTTGCAGAGACCCTGGGAAAAAATCAGAAAGGGGATGGAGGAATTGAGATAAGAAAGGGAAAAAGCTATCAAGGCTGTGGTTTCAGGTGAACCTAGCTCAGTTAGTTGTGAGTCCCTAAAATGAGTCATCCTGCACAGTCACTTTGGCCCTGAGGCAGGGAAGGGGGCTTTTGTACCTGCCCTTCCCCACCAGTCTGTCAATTGCAGTGGGTCCTGGATGAGGCAAAGTACAGTGGTGTATTTCCCAGGTACCTCTGGGTGAGGTGGCTCTGATTGCCCAAGTGTAGTCCTTAGGAGAAGATGTAGCACCACCTGTGGGAGGAATGGGATGGATGCCAGCAGAGGGCATCAATAGCCTCTGAAGTTTAGGGAACACATTGTAAGGTGGTACAGGGCATTTGCATATGCAAGGAACCCAAGCTTTCTCTGTTATAAAATTCTATGATGATGTTAGAGTTGATTTAGTCTTTAATAATAGATGAAGAATTGATAGAAAACTCTGTGGTACATTTTTGTAGTTTTATAGAAGATGACGTTGTAGTTCTCAAATACAAATAGATCTTCACTTGAGAAAAAGAATATATTTTTTAACCCCATACAACCTAATTTATCGATTCCTCCACAATGATTTTCATTAATCTGTTGTTAGTGCCTGTAAAGGTAATTAAACAAGACAGATGGGAAAATGATTACATTCTCTTGCCAAAGAAGAAGTCCAGGTATGCAGAGTCTGGGTGTTCTTGGGTAGTTTGTTTCTAAAAAGTGGCCCGCCAACTAAATGTTACCAAGTTCTGGATAGCTCACCTCTCCTTCTGGAGATGGATTCCGTGTTCTTCTCACCTTGAACAAAGAATTGAACGAAACCAGCAAAAAGCAGTGGCAAAGTGTATTCAACAAAGTAAAAGTGAGAGTTGGAGAGAAATGGCTCTGGAGAGCAAGCTTGGGCGGAGTAGATAGAAAAAGAGGGTGAAAGCAAAGATAAAAATACATGCTGCATCTGGGAAACACAGTGTGATCTGTCATAGCAAAGCCTCCATGCCATTGATGCGTCGTTTTATGCTATCTGCATCTCAAGGAAACCCACCAGAACTTCTCATATGGGTCCTAACAGGTAGTACTGAGATCCCACAGCTCAGGCTGATGTCAGGCCTGGCCATCCTGGTGAAAACCTGCTTGAATTCTCCTGAAAAGTCCACAGGCAGGGCTTTGGGAACTGCCCTGTGCATGTTTCTGGGATCTTGTAATTAACAGGCCACATCCACTTCCCCAGCCAGCTTTTGCCACGCCCTAATCTCTTGTCTCATGGGTGCTACACAATTCAGCTTCTTGTCAGTTATATCAAGTGACAGGGCCTAACTCTGTGATGTAAACACATTACTGCAAATGTCAGTGCACAGAGAATTGTTTAGACAGCCTGTGAAGATGATCACTAAATAAGCAACAAAGCAATAAAACATGAAACAACTTTTCACTGACGGTTATAATTCAAAATTGTCACTTTGGACGAACAATTCATATGCTCTTAACTTTTCTATGATAGGCTTTTAAAAATAAAAGTTAATATTTTGTATTAAAATACTAATATATCAATGTAAGGTATAAGATATTTTATATCCCAAAGGGCAAAGGATATATTGATTCTAAGGATATAGCGACTGTAATTACAATAAAAATTCTGTTGTTTAGCATTTATCTTAGTCATAGACATAACTGTTTTTATGGTAGAATAGTTTTTAAACATATTTTATTACAATTGTTTAAATGATTATAGGCAAAAAAATTTCTTATGAGTAGTGGTTCAGGTTTTCTTCTGATCCTCCCTTTGGCAGTTTAGAAGCCCCACCCATAGTTGAGAGGCAGGAATCCATGTGAGAAAGGATTCAACACCACAATCACACATTAGCGCCGGCCTTTTTTCATTGAAACTGCTTCACAAACTCTGCGGTCTGTATATTTACTAAACCTTTTGTTCAAATATGACTTCACTATACTGTATACCTAAAATGTTCCAATAAACTCAATAAAAAGAAAAACAATATGACTTTAGCAGGGGATGTGGCTCAGTGGTTCTGCTGCCTGCCTGAAAGCACAAGGGCCCAAGTTTGATCCTGGTACCAAAAAACCCCAAACCAACCAGTAAATAAATAAGTAAATCAATATGACTTTATTAATGTCAATCCTGTTGTAGGAGTGGTAATTTCCATTCCTGTTCCTGGCCTTTTTCTGCCCATGAACTGTCCTGCTCTTGCTTTTTCCTCTCCTTGCCTGCTCTTCCCTCTGATGGCCTTACTCTGTGTACGTTGAGAGTGAGTGGAGTGTGGTTGGATATGGCTGGTGAGGAGAGGGGCCATTCCCACTTTTGGTCTTTACTTGTGGGAAGATTTGCTATAAGGCTCCCATGTGTGACTGGCCTCTTCAGCAGAATAGCTTCCCGGACTTAGGGGCATCACAGTCCCTTTTTTGAAGAAGTGCGTTATGGGGCATACAATGCTCATGTTTATTTTTTCGGAGTATTTCTACTGATGAATTATTAATTTTAATTATATGAGTCATATTAAACAATATGTACTTAACTGGAAAATAAAATATCAATAAAATAAAATGTTAAAATTTTAATATGTAATGAGTGTATAGAATAAACATCAATCAACATTTTAATGTCAACAGCTTACTGCTTACAAGATCTGAAAAATAACAGCTGAAATAAATTCCTATGTGAACTACAGTGAAGATACAAACAAAACTCTACCACAGAAATAATCATTGCTTCAGTTAACACACCTCAGGCAGTCTTCACACATGAGAACAGCATGTACCATACAAAAGTGTCACACTGACAACATGTGTGTAGCTTTTCTTTGCTCTTCAGCAGGACGTACTTGTCACCTCTCTTGTCTTCATCTATTGTCAGGAGCTTCCTATTATACGATGTGTACTTACCATAAAAATGAAATATCAATAAAATAAAATATTAGAATAAACATTAACATTTTCTAAGTCAACGGTTTGTATGCTTACTAAATCTAAATTCTTTCATTTTATTTTTTTGGATTTTTTTTTTTTTTTTTTGAGACAGTGTCTCACTATGTAGTTGAGACTGACCTGGAACTCACTATGTAGCCCAGGCTGATCTCAAACTCTCTGATCCTCCTGCCTCAGCCTCCTGAGTGCTGCAATTATAGGCGTGTGCCACCACGCCTCACTTAAATCTAAATTCTTATGTGAACCACAATGAAAATAAAAATAAAACTCCAGGACAGAAATAATCTTCACTTCAGTTATCATACCTAAGGCAATTTTCACAGGAGAATAGCATGTTTCATACAAAAGTATCACACTAATAGCACATGTGTTTTGTTTTTTTTTTTTGTCTTCTTTGGTAGGACATATTTGACATCTTGCTGGTCTTCCTGTTCTCTTAGGAGGTTCTTGCAATATTTTTCCTGTCCATAAGTCTGCTTCAGAGTTCTTTGGGCAGATACATATTGTTCTTCCTCTTTTGTACTTGACTGTTCATCAATTCTAGTCATGATCCTCTAAGAAAATTTCTCTGTGATATTTTGTGCTTATTATTTTTTTTATAAACTATGAAACTATGCCTGCCATGTTCAGGAGTGAGTAAACGTAACCATTGGCCAATGCTTTGCAATTTAATTGAAATCATAGTTGCTGCATAAGTCATCAATAAATCTACTTCACCTTTGATTTTGTGGTAAAATGTGGCCATTTCTGGCTTCATTTGTGTTGAGGATTCTCTATCAGTCTTGTTTGTTTGTTTATTTAGAGCAAGGGTCTTGCGAGGTAGTCCAGGCCAGCCTGGAACTCACTGTGTATCACAGGGTAACCTTGAGCTCACAGGCTCCTCCTGCCATCTGGGATCCTCCCAAGTGCTGGGATCACAGGCGTGCACCACTGTGCCTGGCTTCACTGTAAGACTTATCACATTGTAGTGTTGATAGTATCCACACTGCTTTGTTTTTCTTCATCATATAGGAGGCTAATGTTATGTCTTTGTGAAATCCAAAGATTGTACTGTGAACCTGCAACATTTTTTCTGGAATCTCTGCTCCATATAGTTCCTGTGCTCGTTAACTGGTATTTTTGTTTTGTTTTGTTTTGTTTTTTTAACAAATGTAATGTCAGTGGGTAATTTGTGAACCAATTGTAAATGTGACGTTTGGGTTACTGTTTTGAAATGAATGCAAGAAGTCTGTTCACAATGCTATAGAGTTCATTACTGTACAAGCACCTGGTGTGTAGGAAGCAGCTTACGAATTCGAACCTGACCAATGAGTGATGAGAATGAAAAATAGACAGACAGAGAAACAGATTAAATCTGGGGGGCCTGGAAGTTCCTTTTTCCCTTCAACATACAGCCCCAGGTGACTTGTATATTTGGCTTTATTCCCTCAGACCCAGGCCCAAGCAGTTAGAATTACAAGGATTCATCTGTCTCCCAGCCTTCATGGTACTTGTCCAGGTAAACAACTCAATTTCAGATATTTTACCTTAGGGCATGCCCTCTTTCTTTTCCGTGAGCACCCAGGAGGCCAACGAGGGCTCCTTCCACAGTGGTGACTGAGGGCCAGGGCAAATTTCTAAATTCAAGGTGAAATATGTCTTTACATTTACCAGGGCATGTATTTTTATACCCTATTTGGAAGGCTTATTTGGCATATATTGCTGAAGCCTTCAATAGCCACAAAATGATGCAAATTGTTTGCCCACAGTCATATATTCAGATGGTGTATAGATTGCTTGACAGTTCAAAACAAAGCTTTCAAAAATAAGTGAATAGCGGTCATATTGTTGGATATTTTTCCTTTCTTTTTCTTGGAGGGTCTTTTGGTTTTCAAAATGCAGGCAAGTTTGAAAGAAACCATATCTCTTGAGTGTCGTTATTGCTCTAAAAATCTCAATGCTCCATCTATCACTTCTCCATAAATCCTTTAGTTTCTGATTAGCATGCTTACAATGATAAAGTCTTGCTTTGAAGACTTTTAGTTCAGATAGGTATCATGATAAATATATTTTTGAGTACTACTGCTAAACATTACTGGGTTTGGATTGCTCACCACTGCTTCCTTAGTTGGATTCTAGGTTCTTCTCATCTTGAACAAAGAATTAAATGAAACAAGCAAAAAGCAGTGGCAAAGTTTCTTTAAGAAAGTAAACGAAGAGTTTACTGGTTCTGTGGAGTGAACTAGGGCCCTGTAAAAAGAAAAAGAGGGTAAGAGCAAAGATAAAAGTACAGGCTGTGTCCGGAAACACAGTATGGTCCATCATGGAAAGTTATGAAAGCAGTGCTTCTTATGGCTGCCTTTCTTTTATATTGTCTGAATCTTGAAGAAGCCCTCAAGAACTTCTACATAGGGTCTGAGAGGTGTTGCTGGGATCCCACATTTTAGGCTGATATCATGTCTAGGCCATTGTATTGAAAGCTTGTTCAAGTTCTCATGAGAAATGCATGTCAGGGCTTTGGGAACTGTTCTTCACATATGTCTGGGATCTTGTAATTAACAGGTCATGCTTACTTCCCCAGCCAGCTTTTGCCATGCCCTAATCCCCTATCTCATAACTACTGAAGCATACAGAATGTTTTACTTGTATTTATTACTGTATTTCAAAACATCTCGTAGGATATGGTCCATTACTAACAATTTCTAAAATTGAATTACAGTGTTGGTATTCCATCCAGTAGGTTTCACTCCTGTCAAGCACCTAAAAATGGGCCAGGGATTTAGCTCAGTGGTTCTGCTGCCTGCCTGCAACTGCAAGGACCTGAGTTCAATCCCCAGTACCAGAGGAAAAAAAAAAAAACCAAAAAACAGAACCTAAAAACATTTCCAACCTTGTTCTACCACATGGTTCAGGTATACATGACCATTTTGTAACATTTTGACTAGTCAGACATTTACTTACATTACTGTTTTCTTCCTCAGCTAAAACAAGGTCTTCACTCTGTTCTTTATCTGTCATATCTTTCTAATTTCTTTGGCTTACATGTTTCAAGTCATCATAAGTAGCTGAATCACCTGACTCACTTTCTACCTTCTCCCAAAGTTGTAAAAGCAGATTTTCATGCTTCACTTTACTGAATTGGGCTTTCTTTCTTTTTTTCCCTCATTGAGTTTATTGGTCCATTTTAGGTATACAGTACAGTTACATTCATTATTGGGATCTTGTACCTTTACATGACAGGTCTTGGTTCTCATTTTTTCCCCTTGTCCCTGCCCTCCCTTTACTCCCTCCTCCCTTCCCCATTTACAAACACTTTATTTCCATTTTTTTATTTTCTCCTATTTGTTTCCTTTCCCTTATTCCCTTTTCCCTACCCTTCCCACTTTCCCTACACCTTTAGCCCTTTTCTTCCTATTTCACATTGTCAATTATCTCATTAGTATCTTATGTACTATTATAGTTTATTCACACCAGAGAAACTATTCGGTATTTACACATGTGTGACTTATTTATTTCACTTAGGAGTATATCCTCAATATGTATCCATTTTCCCATGAATGAATCTAGTTTCTCATTCTTTATAGCTGAGTAGTATTCCATTTTATAGAAAAACCACATCTTTTTTATCCAGTTTCCAACTGATGGGCAAATGGGCTGTTTCCAAGTTTTAGCTATTACAAACTGTTCTGCTATAAACATAGGTGCACATATATCTTTGTGATATGCTGAATCAGGCTAATTCTACAAGAACAATCCAAAGAAAACATGTAATAAAAATTATAAATGCACAAAAATGTAGCATGGTACATAATGTCGATAGAACTCACCCATTTACATTTTGACGCATGTGCATACGCCTTGCCATTTGTGGTACCAAGTGAGTGAACACAAAGATTGCTTTCTATATTCCCCTAGCACAACTACTGAGATGCACAGCCTGCTATTATTATGCTAAAGTCCATATTTTCATTAGAAAAATATGTTCAGGGTGTTTTTTACCCACCCTTATGCTCCTTGGTCTGCTCACTTTGTTCCAGGGCCTGTTCCAAGTATTGTAAACACATCCTTTCTCTCATTCCTGTCATGGGCTCTAGGAAAATCATGTATCATCACTGCATTTCATGGACAGGGAAGCTGAAATTAGGAGAGGTCAAGCCATTGCATCCCTAGCGTGTTGTGAATCAGCTTTTTCTTGTGACAGGGGTTCAAGAATTAACCAAAAGTTATCAGTCTGACTACTCCATCTACATATTGGTACTGTTTTTAAGAATTGTTGGTGTCAGTTATTAGAGCTCTTTAGCACTAAGATAATTTGAGGTGTTTCACTGTCAGTCACCATCGTTATCATCACCATCATTATAATTCTCATTCTTACCCTGCTCTTTTCCCCCTTATCATATCAGCCAGCTATTGACTAGCTTTCATAGGGTAAACCCAAAGGTGAACATTTTAGTCTTAGTGAGTTTTCTTCTAATTCCTCATAACTCAATGCAAAAAGATTTCTGACGTGGATAGGTGGTAGCCTATCTGTAATTCATCACACCCAACGATGGAGAAATAATTGGCTTAGGAATTTGACGGAGTTGAGTTTCCAGTTATAGTTTTAAACAAATTGGGTAACATGTATGTGAGCTTCATCTCTTTTTTCCCATGGGTCTAATGACTCCCTCTCTTACTTTCTAGGGATCATGAAGAGAGACACCATATACACACTGCAAGTGTGTAGTCATCACTCAGGAAATGTTGGCTTTTCTTCCTCTCTTTGGTGTCTCTCATGTGGGGAGAAAATAAATTGTGAAATTGAATAGTAAATAAAAAAACCTAATATATTTAATAACGTACATTTCTCATTTACTTAACTATGTTTGAGGTATGTTTGGCTGCATAATGTGGCTTACTTAAATGGTTTAATTTTCACAGCAACTCTGCAGTAGGCAGCTGGTTGATTTTTCTGAATAGCAGAAATTGGATTCTCTATCCTTTTTCACCTGCTGACCTACATGGACTTCATCAGTGGATTTCTTGTTTTCAGACCAAGAAGAAACTCTAGCAAGAGATTGGAGGATGGTGTTTGGCTAGAGGTAGCTCAGGGGGAAACATGTGCCTAACATTTACAAGGTTCTGCATCTAGCTCAGAGGGAAGAAGGCAGGGAGAGAGGAGGAGAGAGAGAGAGAGAATGAATGAGTGAGTTCTCTGTGTTAGTTGCCTTGGATACCTTCCAGGGAGGCCACTTTGGTCAGGGTTTGTTCTTCTGGCAAAAGTGATAGATGCTCTTGAGGTTGACCTCTCTACCTGATTTCCTCCTTCCTGGCTCTGATCTGCTCTTGCTCCTCTCTTTAGATTGACGGATGATAGTAGCTCCAGAGTATTGGATATTCTTTCTGGTTTCCCTGTGTACTACCCAAAGTTTTATAAACAGTTCCTTTATTAAACCCTCATGAAACTATTCTAATTTGAGTGGGCCATCTGTGTCCTGCTGGGATTCTGACTGATACGGAAGAAGAGTAACTAGGGAACTGTTTTTTGAAACTGTACGTGCATTCCAAGTGCACAGTTTAATTGGGGTGGCTTGGCTGGATGCTAGTGGAGTTGATTAGGGAGTCAAAGACGCTCAAGTCATTCCTGCCACCCACACTCGTAGATTGTGTTTTTATCAGTCTCAGCTGATGCTGAGGGCTTTTGTTTCACTGTGGGCATTCTGTGGTCTAGTTCTTTCACTTGCATGTTATTCATGTATCTCTAACACTAAAGTTTGCACTCCTATAGAGTAGGGACTCCTATTCATTTCTGTGCCTTCAACCCAAATACAGAACAAAGCTTAGTATGCACCCGGCATAGCAGCTATTTAACAGCCAATCTGCCCGTCCCAATGATGCGAATAAACTGAAGTAAGTGCCCAAGACACTGGGAGAGCACATTGTGCTTCTTGGTGTTATCTCTGTTAAAAACCCCAAACAATGCATTGTTGACATGTTATATCTGTAAACATTACAGAAATTTAAAAGCCTGACTGTATTTCTTTTCTTTAGCATCTGCTGTTGGAGAAAAATTGGCTCAATGCCTGGATGGCCCCGGCAATTATAACTTTTCAGTAGCAACTCGGATCTGGTTTCAATTTGAAATAAAATAGAATATTTTTTTCTCTTGTGACTTTTTACTTATTAAAGTTTGTTTCAAAATGTTCTAATTACCAGATACTGATGATTCTTACTTTGAGATAACAGATATCCAGTAATAGCTTTTTACCTTTTAATTAGTGATAAGCCCTGGAAAAATCAGTGTTAGAGCAGTCTCAGCTTTGTCTTTTACAGGACATAAATATAATGTCACAGCGAAATGCATATTATGATTGAATATTAAAATTAACAGAATTTTTAAAGTACAGGCTTTCATTCTTAATGTTTTAATACATTTAACTATCACGAGGATTAAAAACTAATAGTGCATTTTCAATTCAGTGGCTCTATTTTAAAGTCTTATTAGTGAAAGAATAGAAGTTTGGTTAATTTTTAAATTAGAATAATCTCTTGATCTTACAAAGGCATAACAGTGTTATGTTTACCTTTAGATAGGTTTTTTTTTTCTTTACAGATTGAAAAATGGCTCTGCTTGTACTGAATTTATAGACAGAGGTGCGGGTCCCCTGAGAGAGATGTTCTCTATAGACTGACATGGATTTCTCTTGGGAGACTTCATATAAAGTGAATTATTTATATAGAACTTAAAGGCCTTCTGCCGCTCTTTAGATTTTTTGTACCACTGCAGAATGCCACAAGCAGTTGCAGTTGGGCTGTGTTTGACGGGAGAGGCCTGCAGCAGAACCCTTTGTGTGCAACATCCCTGATACAGTGGACCTGGAGAGAGGGGTTGCAGCAGCAGTGGGCCAGGGCCACAGTCCATAGAACTTGAGCAGATTTCATCCCAGTGCTAGTCTCCCCAACTATGTGAGGACGCAGTCTATGAGGTCGGAAGGGGTCTCCCACAAGACAGTGAATCAGTCTGCTGGTGCCTTTCTCTTGGATGTCTAGATCTCTGGAACTAGGAGAAATACATTTCTGTTGTTTGTAGGGTTTGTAGTCTGTGGTCTTCTGCTATAGCAGCCCGAAAGCACTAGGTCACCTGTCTTCACGATTCTTCAGGAGCTGCCCTCAGGACTGCTCTTCCATTCTCCTGCTCTGGCTCCCTGTCCTTCTTCCTACAGGTGCTGATCTCAAAAGTACTCCTTTAAAACCTTCTTCAGGGTGAATTTGGTGAACCTGCACTTCAGGGAAGGAAACCTGCCTCAAGAGTTGTTCTTCGGCTTTTAAGTGGCTTTTCTTAAATGAAATTGTCTCCCTACTTCTAAAATTACAGTGTCTTTTTTTTTTGCATGGCTATTCTAGTTGGTAATCATGTTTGTTTTCAAAATCTTCACTTTGGATAGTAAAATTCTAGGATGTTATGCTTTTCCCCATTTTTGAATTCCATAACCTGAGAACAATGGCTTAAAATCATTTTAGATTTCTTGAAACCATCTGTTTTTATGAAGAGCCATCACCAATACAGCTGGTTTTGTAGATTATTGTTTCAGAAAGTTTACTCAAGTCTGCAATCACATCTTTTGCAGTTGGTGTTAATATTTAGTGTCTGCATGCAGAGGATATGGTTACTGGCATTGTGTTCTCCATGTGGCACATAGTCTGAGTTTCTTTGCTTAATTTGGAGCTTAAGAATAGAAATGTGGTAGTGTCAGCACCATTGTCTTCTTAAGCTTTTTTTCTTGGCCTCCAGCTGATGCAATGTGCAAACAGTAGTGTGTACGTTACTCAGTCACATACACCTCCCACTACGAACTAGTTACTCTTTCGTGTATCACCTTTTTTATTTCCCACAGTGCCTCTAAATTAACAATGTAGAGATCTTCCATGCACTTAAAGTCACCCCCCTGCTTGTTCACTTAAAATTTTCTCTACCTGAATTATGGTGAGCTGTGGAAGAAAATTATAGGGCTGGGGATTTGGCTCAGTGGTTCTGCCACCTACACAAGGTCCCAAGTTCAATCCCGGTACCAAAAACACACAAAATTATCTAACCTCTTGGGATCTGTTTGAAAAAGTTGTTATATATTTGACTTTATTCAATAAATGTTTAGCTAAAGACACCATAAACTGAATTTTTGTAAGCCTAATAAAAATGTAAATAAATTATGAAAGCTTACTATTCCAATGGAGTGTTTTTCCTGAGAGGTAATTGATAAATCCTTTTTAAAATTCATTTAAGATATATAATATTTTATTATTTATTGCTTATTACCTTATTACTAATGATAAATCTTTAATTCATGTCCAAATCACACTTTTAGCCATGGCAGTGTCTTCCAGAAAGAAATAGATGTTAAATCAAGTCAGATGGATTCTCATATTTGTTTCTGAACTGCAGATGGACTAAAATAGGGGATAAGAATCTTGGTAATAACAATAGATTCTAATAAAATTAAGGATCTTTATTTTGCACAGATTACTAAATATTCATTTGTTGGTGGTACTCCCAAAGAAAATAATGCACTGTTGGCAAACATTTAATAACAAAGTCAATCTTTACCAGTTTATTAAATATTCAAATGAGTATCTATTACAAATAATTATTAAAAATACTATCTATATATATGACATATATATATATGTCAGAACATTACATTGCACTTAATAAATATGTATAAATATTATGTGTGAATCAAAAAATTTAAAAATTATGAAAAAATGCCAACATTAGATAATAGTACATGTTCCTTTCTAGCCTGTTCCTTCATCATTAAATTGGATAAAGTAATATTTATGTCATAGTCATGCAAGTTTTAATTCAGATGAAGTTACTCTATGATCCTCATATTGAGAGTGAGAAATTATTACTTATTTTTAAAAAATGTATGTATGCATGTATGTATTCATTCATCTATTTATTTATTTGATGGTAGCAGGAACCAAACTCAGGACCACACACTTGCCAGGCAGACATGGTACCACTGAGCTACATCCCCAACCCCTTTTACGTTTATTTTTAGTCCATAAGTAATTATGTGTATTCATGGAATACAGTGTGATATTTGACACATGTGTATAAGGTGCAGTAATCATACCAGGGAAATAAGAACGTTATGTAAAGCATTTGTCATTTTTTTTGGGGGCATATTCAAAATCCTTTCTTCCAGCTATTTTGGAATATACAATAATTTACTGTTAACTGTACTCTGAAGTGCTATGAAAAACTGGAACTCAATTTTGCTGCTTAAATGTATTTTTGTACTTGATAAGTAATGTTCCTGTATTCCCTCTTCTCAGTTTCTGGTAACCACTATTGTATTCTTTACTTATATGAGACAACTTTTTTAGTTCCTACATGAGTGTTGTTTGTGCTTCTATGACTGGCTTATTTCACATAACATAACGTCTTCCAGGCTCTGTTGTCCCAGATGATAGGATTTAATTTGTTTTTATGGCTGAATATTACTCCAGCTCCATCATGCCTGTGTTCTTTGCCTTTTTAATACATCGTTGGACACCTAGCTATTGTGGAGAGTGCCACAGTAAGCATGGGAATGCAGATAGGTCTTCCCATACTTTCCTTTCCTTTGCATATATCTAGTAATGGAATTACTGAATCATATGGTGGTTCTGTTTTTAGTTTTTTGAGGAACTTTCATTGTTTTCCATAGTGGTTATGCTAAGTTTCAATCCCTGCCAACAGTATAGATTTCTCTTTTTTCACATTCTTGTCAGAATTTGTTAACTTTTTCTCTCTTTTATGATGTTGTAGGCTGTTATTCCTGATCATCTAGATGTTTCTTCTGAAAAAATAATTATGATAGCATTACTTTGTTTAATAATTCTCAGGTTTTGCATCCCTGTTATTGATTTCTCTTTGGGTATTTTCATTATGCTTCCAAGAAAGCAAGGTTTTTTATCTTTTCTTTTCTTTTTCTTTTTCTTTTTTTTTTTTGTGAGTGTGTGTACTGGAATTGAACTTGGGTCCTTGTGTTTGTAAACACAAACAGGTGAGGCAGGTGCCAGAACCACTGAGCTAAATCCCTGGCCTTTTTTTTTCTTTTAAAAGATAAAATTAAGACACAAATTAGTTCAGCTATTCATGCTAACTTATGTATTTAGTAAGTGGAAGACTGAGGCCTTGCGAAACCAGGTTCTCTGAATGCTACTCACTTCCAC
Organism: Fukomys damarensis; assembly: GCF_012274545.1. Taxonomy (NCBI): domain Eukaryota; kingdom Metazoa; phylum Chordata; class Mammalia; order Rodentia; family Bathyergidae; genus Fukomys; species Fukomys damarensis. The sequence continues at coordinate 44,463,842 of NW_022900940.1, read as the reverse complement.
CAAGGGCAAAAATTCAAATACTGTAGTACAAAGACCAAGCAGGTAGTGCTCCTGAGTGGTGGGAATCTCTTAAACTGGAGCAGGTGCCTGTGATGGCAGAAGTGTGTCCACGTACCCAGGTCCACTCTGTTGCTGCCAGATGCAATTTATGGCCCAGTGTACTAAGTTGGATTCTTTTCAAAGCTGACCTAGAAATTTAGATTTTTATGTAAAAACAGAAGGACAGTCGATCTGGCTGTGAAGTGCTCTTCCTGCCTTTGGATGTTAGATGCAGAATTAAGGGGGTTCTAAGGTACATGAGGGCAGAGATTATGTCTCCTTTACTGCTGCACCCCAAACTCTAGGAAAGTGCCTGATGCTTTTATTTTGTACTAGTGAATGTGTTAAAGAAAAAAAAAGGAACAGCAATGCTAGACCAGTGGATCCCTACAAAATGTATCTGGGACCCCGAATGAGCAAACAGTATGGCAGTGTGTGGTTTGATCGACTCTAAAATGTGGAGAACTACATTAAAAATATCCAGTCAATACTTTCTGGTATTGTTTCCAAGTAGAAATTATAGGAGGGATAAAATGAGGTGAAAAGTATGTTTCTTGAATTACTGGAAAGTATTAATTACATTGAACATACATATGCCAAACATGGGTTAATGAAGTTATCTTTCAGGGATTTCCATAATGAATGCTGAGAACTTTCAGAAACTGTGGGGTGTGACAGTTCTCTTTTTCCAAGGGAGTATCAATTCAAATGTCCTCCCCTCCACTTAAGGAGGAAGTTTTAATTTATTAAAAATATGTCATGGGTCTCTTTCTTCAAGGAGAGAAAATTGCCAGATAACCCTTTGGGTAATATTGATCATATAAACCTAGGTATGTTGGGATAGATTAAAACACATCTAAAATGTTTAAAAATACTACACTCACCTTGTAATGGACATCAAGGTTTTTCATAGCCCAGGTCTTTTCCTCATTATTTTCCTTTAAAGAATGAAATAGTAGCAGTGATATTTAGGCTGAGTCCTCACAGCAATAGTAAAAAGCCCTAAAAACCAAGATCATAAATGTGGATGCTGGGAACCACTTGTCCTATCTGAGATTGAATTTGAAAGGTGGGTATCTGTTTTAATGTAGTAATTTACTTTATCCTTAGAATATTTCACCACCTTGTTTTTGTTTGTTTGGTTTTGGAACCGGGGGTTGAACTCAGGACCTTGCATTTGCAAGGCAGGTGCGGTGCCACTGAGCTAAATCCCCTGCGCAACCACCTTGTTTTAATTAAGATTAATAAATAGTAGCACACACCTTGTATCCCATCATCCACTAGGGTTTTGGGTAACCTGTTACAAGCAATGCAAAACAGTTTACCTCCAGCTACCCATCTCATTCTGACGTTAAGTTCAGCTTTGCAATTAAGTAACTTGCCAACTTTGAATTAGGAATAAACAGCAACTCTAGTTTTGTAGGGTTGATAAGCAAGTCAGAAGTGGTGCTTGGAATGATTACATTCCTAAGCCCACAATTATCACAGTTCAGAACTAATTTTTATGCCTTAAATAAAACCAAAAGAATCTACACAAAGCACTTCATTTTTGGGGAAGGTTAAATTAAAATTAAAGTGTTCACTAGAAAGTCATCCTCTTTAAAATGCATTTCCTGAGAACCACTTACTGGAGGAAGGAGAAGCTACTATAATTTTAATTTTTCAGTTATGAGTCCCCTTACTCCTTACAACAGCTACAGAGTGGCTGCTTGTGTTTATTTTTTTTAAAGAAAGTGGAATTTTAAAAATTATGCTTCGTAGCAGTTCTAGGTTACAGATTTTACACATTTACACACTGTGGCAATTTATTAAGCAAAACAGGTTGCATAAGAGTGCGAGAAACTGAAACAGATATTCTAGAGAGGCCTAAAGTAGGCAGTGAGCAGTAGTAGAGTGGCACCTAGGATTATTGTCATGTGTCTCCTGCAAGGAGTCCAAGTTCTTTTCCAGCTGTTTTGAACATTCCATACAACATCCGGGTCAGAGTCTGGGGAGACAGAGAGGCCATGGGGTGGGGGTGGGGTGCTGTAGCTGCGGCAACTGTGTTCTTGCTGTGTACAGAGCTGAGCAGAGGGAGAGGTGATTCTCCCCAGCTTTGGCACCTCAGATATGTTATGGAGGAAAATTCATTTGAGATTCCTATTAACTATCATATGGTAGGAGCCTAACAAGTTATCGTGTTGACCTTCAAGGCAGCAGATATGTTAAACTAGGTTTTCAAGGGCTGTATTTGGAATAAATGAGAGCTTTAATTTTTAAAAATTGTTTTTCCTCTTTTTTTTAAAAAAGGAGAGCTTTAAATAAAGAGAAAATGTTTTAGCTCTAAACATTTAAAACTCTGTAGAGTGTTTAGAGTCGCTTGTAAGATGGGAAAATCTGGCACCCCTGTGCCCTTTCATGGGCACAGTTAGCTGGAGTTGAGTGGAGTTGTGTAGTTTGGACAGGATGTTTTCTGTTTGACACCGACTTCCCCAAACCACACTCCTGGTTTTACCCATTTTCTGTCTCACCTACCTGGTGCCAAGGTACAGTTTGTGATCCCTATTGTGTCATCTTGTTAGGAAAGCTAGAAGAAGATCAAAAATATATTTCACCGTATCAGATAACAAATTATCTAAACTACTGTCATTTCAGCAAATGATTAATATTTGAAAACTATTAGTGAGATACTTTTTACATTCTTTTTTGGGGTTAAGTCTCCAAAATCTAGCATCTGTTTGATGCTCACAATACTTCTCAGTTCAGCCTAGTTACATTGTAGTGCTCCCTGGAAGCGGATGGCACAGACAGACTTGCTGAATGTCAGTAGCCCAGCAGACGGAGGGAGAATAAGCAGAGGCATGGTGCCTACAGGCCCGAGGTGTAACTTAGAGTTCCCAGGCCCCGGTTCAAACTTCTCTCACAAGCTAATGCTATGAGTCTTGAGATGTGCAAAGAGAGTTTGGAATGAATTATTTATTCCTTTTTTATGGATACAGCTGCTCTGTGTTTGGTAAGCCAAAGAGTTGGTATAATTTTAGTATTTCTCTCCTGCTTTTTGTGCAATTTTAGAGTTTTAATGGATAGAGTTAGATTATGATTTCTCAGGAGTGTGTTGTATCTCCCAGGGTGGTTAGTATTCCCTCATCAGCTGAGATGAGATCATACGTCCAGATCAGTTCACTTCTAGAAAAGTTACTTTTTTCTTACTATTGGGAATAACAAGTGAATCCACAATGAAAGCCGGTATGGCATTGTTGGGAATATGAGAACTCCCCTGAAGAAGCAACTGACAGTGCAGCAGAGTGCAGTGAAGGTGCCGACGTCATTTCAGCAGTGCCCAGGTAGCCTGGATCCAGAGTAAAGTTTGTTCAGAGTGCCAGTAATGGCGATGTGTAATACCCTGAGATAGTCTAAAGGCAGTCAAATATGTATGGTCTGTTATTACTTTGTGAAAACCAGTCCTGGATTGTTTTATTTGACAATGTTTTTTACAGGAAAATAAGGTTTTCTTTGTAGCCATTTTCCACTGTATAGATGCAGAAAAATTCTGAACTGTTCTAGTGAGTGTGTATTTCTAGCTAGTCCACCAATTTGAATTACAGATTATGATGATACGGTCATAAAAATTTGCCCTAGGTACCTTTTCAGTTGCTGGTAACCTAAAAGCGTTCTTTAATGCTGCATGATGGGACTTAATGACATTTGCATGTGGGTTGCGTTGTTCTATCAGGAAAATGAATCCATTTGGATTCTTTTCCTACGCTGGAAGCCTCCTGAGTTTCCTTTATGGAAATGCCAGGAAATGCTGTTAAACGTGTGCTCTGCACTTCTGCTGCTCTATAGTCTCCTGTTGTTACATTATTCTTTAGAGCGCACCCAGGTACTTGAGGTATATTTCCAATGTAGAAAAGAATCCTGCCCCCTCTTGCTTTCGTTCCATACAGAGTCAGTGCAAATGAAGGGCAAAGCACTGTGGAGGTTCTGGCAGACGCCAGAGTAGGTGTTGAGAAATCGGTCATGGCCAAAGTGTGGTGCTCTTCCTGGTTGTCCTCCTAAGTGGAGCTGTTCTTTATCTGTCCCTGTGGTTAGTTGCCTTTCCTGTGGCCAACAATGTGGGTAGTACTGTTTCATCTGGACAGGGAGAGACGGCCTTGGCAATTACCAGGCTCCCAAAATGGTCCTGAGGTAGTTTTCATGAAGAGAGCAGTCACCATTTGTTTATTTAGCTAATTCAGATCTCCCAAAATGATAAATTTAAAAAATTATGGTCTAACACATAAACTGTACAATGAGTTTCATCTAAAATGAAGTTGTGCAGCGTATTGTCTCTTCTGTCTAATTTTTTTTTATTCAGCATATTTGTGAGATGCATTTATGGTACTGGGGATGCCAATAGTTGATTTTTTTCTTCCCTTGGAGTATTTCATTGCACAATAGTACCATATTTTTATTAACTTGTGCTCCTGTTGATGAGCATTTGGATTGTTTCCAGTGTTATTAAAATTATATTTTGGTCAATTCTACCATGCTCAGGACATTAAAGAAGCAGCATTTAGTGAGGACTCTGGGGCACAAAGGACTCTATAATGATGGAAACCTTTATCCTGTCTCCTGTAGGCTTGTACTCTAGCCTCAGTGCCTCACGTAATTGCTTATTCCTTCACTTCATCCTTCCCTCTTTATTGCTAATACTAAGTTTTTATTTCCTGAATATGTACCATTTATCAGGCACTAGCACTCCTTTGTATTATGTGTAATGTCTGATTTAATTCTCAACAGCACATTGGGGAGGATTATTATAGTTTTTACATGAAGAAACTAACACTTTTCTAAGTTCAACGGACTCCTTAAAATAATCATGATGATGGTACTCTGAAGCTTCAAATCTAGTTCCTCTGCCTTGCGCTGTGTTCTTAATCACAGTGTATACTGACGAAGACGGGGTGGTAGAATCTGTAAGGAAACATCTTTAAGTGGAGCACAAGTTCATCCATTCTCTCATCTCATGACCAAAGCCAGCTATCTCTTTAAAAGGTCAGAATCCATCATTTGCTGGCTTTAAACCTTCAGTGATTCTCTTTGTTATTCATATAAAATCCTAAATCCAAGTCCTCCCTGCAAGGCTCCACCTGACCTTCTCCTGCTGCCCTCCCTGACCTTAGTTCCCATGTTTAGTGCCCTGCTATCTGTGAAGTTTGTCTGCTGTTGAAACAGCTGGACTTATTCCAAAGCAGTCCTGGAGCTTTGCATTTGCCAGTTCTTCCGTTCAGAATGCTTTTCCTATCATCGTTACCTCTCAGGTCAAATATAAGCCTGCTGCAGAGTCCTTTGAGCACCCATTGGGGGAAGGATGTATCTTTCTACGTTGCTTTATTTTGTTTCCTTCCCAACACGTACTACTCCCAAACATTTTGTTTACTTAGAGTATTACTTGTTTATTACCTGACTTGCTCCGTTATCACGCTTAGTAAGGTGCTGGGGTTCCAGAAAAGTCCCTGATCCTTAGTTGAATTAGCAAAGAAATAGGTAAATGTACATTTCCAGAGATCTGTGTGGCTCTGTAGTATAAGTATGTATCCATATTGTAACTTACAAATAAATCTTATCTAAATATGTGACTTTACTGGGTAGGGTGGCCCAGTCTTTATATAATAAAATGAAAGAGGGAGGGAAACTGGACACATTATTAATTTTATGTGGGAAAGATGCTTGCAATCATAGGAATTGCCTTCTGATAATGAAGCAATTTTCCAGATGTCAGAACTAAGCATATGATCCTGGAAAGTGGTTCTTTTCTTGCTGTTATTGTTTGTTGCTCTTTGTAAAATATTAGAATGGGGAAAATGTCTCATATCCAATCCCGAGTATAGCATGGAACACAAATGCGGAAAATTAACACATATTTTTATACTGGAATTTCAGAATTAAAAATGTCACAGAAAAGGATTTCTAGTTGCTGTTTAATCATTGCCACCACATGCTAATGTGACGAACTTTACTCATTAGTGATCCTTTATTTTTCCCCGTGTGTGAGGTTAACACAGATACCTGCAGTAAAGCTGCTCCTTATCTTGTCATAAATAACAAGCTGCCTCTTTGCCATTTGTAAGGCTGCAGGGTAATTTTTTGTAAATTCACATTCACCATTCTTTTAGCTGTTTTTGAATTTGGTAGGGCATTTTCAATTGTCTTTTGCTCATGAATATGGATTAAAATTCCAGGTGCCCAAGCAAACTTGGTCAGAGGGACTAGGAGCTTACTGTTCCTGGAAGATCACTTGCCAGTCACCTGAGGGTGTACACAAGTATTGTGAAATCAATGGGGATTTTGTGGTGTGTGAAGGAAAAATAAAAGCCAAGTTAGGAAAAAGGTAACGGGGCAGTTTAGCCTAGGAGGACTAGAGGATTGTTTCTCTGCTAGTCTAGGCAGAATTTCTTGTTACCCCACATTAAATTGCATCCCTTGCCTCGGATTCAAGTCTACACATTCAGCTCTTCCCACTTCGGGCTTTTATTGATGCTTCCACCTCTAGGCCATACACAACTGCAAAGTTCTATTTACTATGTCTGAGAAATGCTATCAATCCCAATGCCCAGGGATAATGCACTGCTTATTAAACACTGTAGCAATAACCATTAGAAGATAATTCAAAGGGAAACAGAGTTGAAAAGCACTCCTCAGAAAAAAATGGTCAAAATTTAGCAAAAATAGAACTTTCCTGGATGACAGTGGGGATAGGTTAAGGGCCCCACTGCTGATGTGCTTTGTGCTCTTCCGAAGGTCAGCAGACATCCATAAACTAAGAAAGTAACAGTCCTACCTCCTCCGGTGTTTGTGAAGACCTTCCGCACAGGGTCTTGAATGTGATGTCTGATTCAACTCTTTAAAGTACGATCTCTTGGAAGAAAGTTGTTGTCATCTGCATGAGACCTGCTGACCTGTTCTTTGTAGCAAACACAGTAAAGACACTTTCAAATACAAATAGTTTCTCCAGCACTATTGGTGGACCTTAAAACCAGTCTCTCTATAGTCACCTTATTGTCTTAAAATCAAGAAACTCATGCCCATTTGAAATAAATTTTCACAAGTATCAGAGTCACAATTACAGTCTAAACAATGTATTGAAGTTAAGATTCTTGAGGTTCTCTTCAGTATACTTAGTTTCAGAAGGAACAGCCCCTTTGCCAGAAGTATTTGTAGAACTAGGAGACTTAAAATGCACAGTGCTAAGGGAATGAGCTCAAGGAAATATGTGAGCTCTTCCCATTGACCTTATCAGGGTTGAGCATTCATTCTTGAACAGGCCTAGACATTCCCAGCTCCTCCCTGTCACTGCCCCATCATGCATATTGGTCCCTTGCTGAAGGATTCGTTTGCCTTTGTGCTGCTGCTCAGCTCTTACACATCCTCAAGTGCTCAGCTGGAATATCACCTACTGTGGAGAGCCTCTTGTTCCCCAGATATGTTTAATGCTTGGTTCTATGTTCCCGTTGTACCTCGAATCTCTCCATTTTACTTTGTCTGTTTATATATTAATTACCTATAATTATTTGTTTAGTATATACCTTCTCCACAGGTTGATAGCCCTTCAGGATAGAGATGCTTTTGTTCACCACTGTAATGGACAGCCCTCAGCACACGTTAGGTGCTCTGTCTGACAAACACAGTGGGACTCATGTTTTTTTTGTAAGAATTTATTTTCATGTTACATACAACTAAATGGCCAGAATATTAGATTACATTGTTCTCTTATATTATAACAGTTCTTGTCTACCATTTTTAAAGTTTGCCTTTTGTACCATTAAGGTGATTATCTGTTGCATTTACAGGTTAAAATTTAATATAATTTCGACCAAAAACCTCTTGATTTTTAAAGAAGCCACTGTTTTATACATTGGTATAATAGTACAAGATAACATTCTTTCTTTTTCTAAGATGCTTTCAGTTCTTCAAAGCACATCATCACACACTTTCATAAATAAATTCTGGGAATAAATATCTTTGTACATATATTGATTTTATGGTCCCTATGGAAAAGAAAGCTGTACCTGATGTTTGAATTCTACAGTTACAATCAGATATAGTAAATCAACAACAACAAAGGACACATACCTCAAAACTTAGATGCAAGGTAGCTTGAAGGAAACTCGAAGGGGCCTCATTTCAGTCTTCCTTGTCTCTTTGAAGAATTGTGTTGGTCTTTGATTACTTCTAAGCTAAACTGTGGATTTACTGATAAGGCTCTATAAAAGGATTTTAGTTTTATGTTTTTGTGAAAGCTTTGGGAGTCTACTGAATAATATCTAAATTCTACCTGTATTTCAAGAAAATTTATATCAAGCCCTATCGCAACTTCACTCACTTATTACTACTCACATAGAGTCTAGTTCCTCTAATATTTTACTATACATGTCTTGTGAAATACTAGTCACTTAGTTTTGTGCTGACAACAAAATGATGAATGGAACCTAGTCGTTACTCTCAAGGAGCTCATGGTGTATGGAATGAACCAGCTTACTTAGAGGGTAAGCTATATGTAGTACACCTTGGGAGACATAAAATAAACCAGAAATATAAGAATTAAGAACCTGTAGAGAACTAAAAACACTATGGGCCACATAGCAATGATGTAAAAAGTAGCAGATACAATTCCTAACCCCTGATGAGCTTTCTGACTTGTGTACTTGACTGTAGAGTCTGAGATCCAGATCTCATGAGTACAGTTTAGGGTGTTTGTTAGTTATTATTTGTCATTGTGACAATATATGTGAGAACAACAACTCAAAGGAGGAAAAGTTTATATTGGCTCATAGCTTTGGAGGCTTCAGTCCATGATCACCTGTTCCTTTGCTACGAGACCTGTGGCATGACAGAAATGTCACGGTGGAGGGGCATGGCGGAAGAAAGCTGCTCACTTCATGGCAGCCAGGAAGTAGAAAGAGGAGGAAAGTGTCAGAGAGCAATGGGCCAGGAACAACATACAATTCTCAAGGTTATACCTCCATGAACCATTCCCTTCTACTAGGCCCTTCCTTCTAGGTTTTCATTACCTTCCAATAATACCATCAATTTTTGAACTCATCAATGAATAAATCCACCAGTGAACTAGGAGCCACCATGATCTGATCACCTTCCGAATGCCTCCCCTCTGAACATAGGAACTCTTAGGGAGACATTTTAGATCTAAGTCATAAAAAAAGCTTAGCTTTCTGAGAGACAAAGGCTGTCTACAATAAGTGTAAGACTTGTGGTCAGTTATGGAAGAAAAGACATTTTAGTATAAAGGAGGAATTTATGCATGGGACAACCAGTAGAAAAAAACAGAACACATTCAGGAAATAGCAAAGAGGATTGCAATAGTAGTATTGGTAACAAGAGGGAGAGGAGTGAAAAGTAGTGGGAAATAAGATTGGAGGTCTCCAGCTGCCGTATCATGAACTTGGATTATGTTCTGTTGTGATGGGCAATATGCAGTGGTTTTTGTGCAGGAGTATTTGATGAATATGGGCTTTAGAAAGCAAACTCAGTTTTCATCATTGTCTGAATATCAGGACCAATTAGTACCAATGCTTGCTCTCCTATATGTATGTTGGATGCTGATTCTGAGTCGTTCTAGGGATTCTGCCTGCCTACATTTTTATCATTATATGTCTGACGGTTTCCCTCTTTGACCAACTTTGGTTTTCAAAATATAAGATCACCTCCAGTAAGGAACACATTTATGCACACATACATTCTCACGTATTCACTTCCTGAAATGATAGCCACTCTCACTGGTATATGAAGTATACCATACTATTTTATAATCTATTTCTTTTAATTTTTAAAAAGTTTTTGCCACAATTTTCTGAATTGATTTCACGACCTACAGTTGGGTCATGCCCTTTAATTTGGACCATAGATTGTCAAAGAAAGGGGTAGTGTCATATTAATTCCTGTACGTACCAGTTCTTTAGCACATTTCTCTGGATGTAGTCATATGTCAAGAAGTTTAACCAGGGCTCCCAATATTCTTGATGTCATGTGAGAGTACATTTCACTTCCTAAGTATTGGATGGCAGATTATTAACATGCATTTACAAAATTTCAAACATTAGGGTGAGTATATTTGGTGGGTGAAGGAAAAACAAAGGGTTAGTAAAAATAATGATGCATCTGGTTGGTATTTAATGTCACAGTTTAAGAAGAAAATTGGCACAATGACTTCTAATTGCATCACAGTGAAATGTTTTTCCTCCAGCTCAAAGCTGCCTGGCATTATGTTTTCCTTACTTCCTGGTCCCTGACGCACAGTTCTGACACTTGCAGTTTAAAGGAGGAGAGGTGTACTTTGGCTCACTTTTTAAACTCCATAGTTCTCTGGCTCCTGAGCATGGTGGAAAAGTCTGTCAAAGAAAAGCTGCTCATGCCATGGTGACCAGGAAGCAGAGAAGGGAGGAGCCAGGGAGGGAGAGACACACTCTGAATGTACAGTCCTGGTGACTTGTGTCTCCTGATCAGGCACCTCTCCTAACAGTAATCAGCTGTAGCACCCTCATGGTCCAGTTTTCTTCCAAAAGCTCTACCTATGAGCTCATACGGCCTTTGGGGGATATTCTTTATACACACCATAACACATGATATAAGCTTTCACTTGTGAATCAGGTATATATCTTTTTTAGATGTTAAATCTCTCTCTGTCTCTTTTTTTTTTGGCAAAACTGGCATCATATGAATAATAATAAGGGTTGGTATACTAAGATGCAAACTGCATTTGACTGCTGAGAAGGTGTCTTAGTTACTTTTCTCATTGCTAAAACAAAATACACGATGTCCAAAGTTAAAGAAGGAAAGATTTATTGTATCTCACAGTTTGTAAAGGTTTCACTTCATAGTCAGCTGGCTCCAAGGCAGAGGGGTGTGGCAGAGGGGCATCAAAGAGTACAAATAGCAGGGCAGGCAGGAGGCAGCCAAGCAGTAAAGTAGCAGCAGAAGCAGCACCAAGTAGTGAGGCAAAAACCTCTCTCTTTTATAGCTTCCAGGCTACCTGTCTTTTGGGTGGTACCACTCACACCCAGGGTGGGCCTTCCCTTTATCCACATCCAGAACTGTGCTTAACCAATCAGTGGACTGATTTACTAATCACACACCCTTAACCCCATTATCATGCACTTAATTCCAGCATTGCACACCCTAGATCCAGCCACCTCATTAAAGCCCTATGACATGATGCTTTGGGGGACACCTAGACACAAGCCATAACAGAAGTATCCTTTCCCTGGTATTTACTTTCCCTACAATATCAGGGATATCCAGGGGCACAAACTTTTGAGCTATGGAGCTGGGTTAGATGGAAGAAATACCCTTTTGTATCATTTTCTACAATCTGAAGTTGATCATTTATTAGCTTGAAAATGTGTTTTGGTCTTTATCACTAAGGATATGAATTTGTAAAAAACTTTGTTACCCTCATTTTCATTACTGTTGTGAGTTTCCTTTCTGGGTATCATTTCTTCCCTTGCATGCTTAAAAAATAAATGAAAACAGGGCTTAAGAGACATATTATTTATCTTCTTCCTGTGAAATTAACAAGATTACTGGGCCAGGGATGTGACTCAGCGGCACTGTGCCTGCCAGACAAGCACAAGGTCCTGAGTTCGATCTTTGGTACTGGTGGAGGGGTCACTGAATGATTCTCAGTCAGTTTTGGTTCCAGTCTGTGTGTATGTACATGTCAGATTTTTGCACAAGGCCAGAGTTCAGAAAACTTGGGTTTTTGTCTTTATTTTAAAAGTGTAGGACTTTCTATAAGTTTCAGTTGCACACTTAAAGAGGTTAATTATATGTTCTCCTCTGAATCTTGCAAATTTGCCCAGATTGGATAAGTTGTTGTAACTGAGCAAACTTTTTGTTGCAGAGTTTTCCCCTGGTGATAAGAGGAATTCAAAGGCTGCATTAGGACCTCATGAGAAAAACTGCCGTTGAAGATGTGAGGATAAATGTCGTGCGTGAGAGCTTCAGGGTTGGTGAGCCCTTTTCTCACACTTGTCCTTCTCAAGCAGTGCTTTGGGTGGTCCGTGCCACACTGGCACGAGGACCCGCTCTAGGTCATTGCACTTGGCTGTCTGTGCTGCTTCCGTGGCGACGGTGACTGCTGACACCGCTGTTGCTAGTGGCTGACGACTGTCACCCTGGCTGTCCCGCTCTGATGTCAGCCTTTCTCCACCCACGCTTCCCCTTTGCCCGCTGTCGCCTGAGATGCGCTAGATATCTCATATGTGACCCCTGCAAGTCTCCATGGCCGTAGGTGGACAAAGTTCTTCTCCCGCTTCTTTGTGCCCTTAGCCATGTTGTCCAAAGGTGCCTGAAAATGCATGGCTGTCCTCAGAAGATGAGCCAAGGAGCCCTCAGAATGCACCCTCGTGTCTGCTCTCCTCCATTCCCTCCTTTACTTCTCCCCCTCTGATTTCCCTGGGTGGCGCATCCTAAGGAATTAGAAGATTTGCCCTGTAAGACTTTGCCTCAAGCTCTGTTTTCCATGGGATCTGGGCTAAATCAACATCTACCTATACAAATGAATAAAGTGGGAGGTGAGAGAAACCATTTAATCAGAAATATTTATTTTGGCTGTAAGCAAACCTTCATCAGGCCCAGGTGACAGAGGGAGACAGTGTGGGGAGAAGGGCGACTCCTGCTATTTTTGTGTGGCACACACCGAAGGTTTGATGAGGGAGCACGGAAGAAGCCAGGGCCACATGTGCACTGCGGAGCATCTGGCTGTGGCTTCCTACTGAGGAAGTTCCCTCCTCCTAGAAGGTAGAGGAGACAGGTTGGTGACTGGACACCATGGTGAAGTGAGCCCTTCACTAGGTTACTTTTCTAGTAGAGAACTTTTTTAGTATTTTACTAGTAGCTACAGTTTTTATTGAACACGCACCATTCGATTTTTACCCTCTCCCGAGTCATGCTGATGTATCCAGAGGAGGGAAGCATCCAGCGCAGGTGCCCCTTTTCTTCCTGAGATGTACCTGACAAATGAGAGAGAGTGCTCTGATACTGGATGTACAGCCCTGGAACCACTGTCCAGGAGTTACGAGTGGGCAGAGAGGCAATTTTCATTCTCTTTGATAACTTGCCACAGTAAGAGAGTGGGAGGGTACAGTGATTGATGAGCTAAATTAGATGGAAAGTGGCTCAAATCAGATTCTAGGTGATTGCTCCTGCTCTCGACTCACTGTGCTTATTTTCTATTCCACTCATTTAGCAAATGATCATGGTCTGTCTTGTGCTTTCTTATATTTTTGCTTCATTCTTCACCTTTTTACACCTTTCCCTCTTCTTTCTCTGCCTCTGTCCTTACTCCTTAGGGAAAGAAATGCTATTTCTGTGTTTTGTATCTTTCTTATGACTTACACTGAAAAAAGGCACAATAATTCCATGTCATTTGATTGATAGTTGCTGCTTGGGATAGGATATTTTCTAAAGAATGTTTGATGAATTTGTCTTGCCTTGGAAAAGTAGAACATAGGGGTAAATACCACACCCCTTGTGTTTTAGCTTAACATATGCAGCCTTAGAGTAAATGCATTTGAGGTAACCTGTTCTGGTCAGCTTAGCTCAATCAGAGAAATGACTTAATTTTTTATAACAGTAAAACTCGGGCTCTAAACAGGTTATAGATTGAGTCATAAAATTGTCAACGTTTGAACTACAAGTATGGTAATATCATATGGTTCAATATAATAAAATAGGTGAGTCAATAATTAGTTGTTTCCCTGATTCAGTTTGAGATGGAACTGAGCTGATGGCAAGCAGCCTACTTCCACTCTCTCAGCTTGTGGGAGAGGTGCGGACCCTGGGATAAGAGGTGACATCAAGGGGTGGTCAGTGTTTTCTGTCAGGAGTGGGCTCTTCTGTGGTGGCCCACCCTTACTGTTCCCATGGTGCCCTGGGCACTTCAGTATCACCTAAACAGAAGGCTTGACAGTGCCTGGGAAGGCACAGCCGTGATGTGTAGGGGTTCTGTTACGCATTCACTGCCAGCTCTATCTGACCTGAAGACCTGCCCAGGGGAGCCAGCTGGCAGCTAAGTGGCTCCTTCCTTTTCCTTTTTGTTTGATTCAGTTATACTTGATAAAATAGCTCCACATCTCCCTTCTGTTTATTAAACCTTGGGTTTTGAGTGCTTAGGTTTGTCTACTAATGTGTAAGGATTAGGAAAGACTTGCATTAGCTGATTTTCCATCTGTTTTGGTGGTTAACCCATCAATGTCTTCTGGATTCCCTTGGGGGGGAACTCAGGTTCACCAGTGGACAGCAAGCAGATGGGCTGGGTCACTTTTGCCTTGTTTTCTGTGGGAACAAGGGGGAGCCTGACTTCCGGTTGGAGAAGAGAGACTGGAAAGACAGCTGGAGGAAAAGGGAATTTGTTATTGGAAATAGAAGCCAGAGAAGTCTGGAAGAGCAGTCCTAGGAGCTGAAGCGAGCAGGGAGAAGAAAAATTTGATATGTATGTTTACCATTAGATAAAGCAAGAAATACTTTTTAGAACCTGGTATAAGGCATTCCAAGTAGAATATGCCTGTAATCCAGTACTGAGGAAGGCTGGGGTAGGAAGGCCAAAAGTTATAGCCTAGCCTGGGCAACTCAGTGAGACTCTATCTCAAAATACAGTAGCTAGTAAATATGTAAGGCAGTTAGTAAGGACTGGGGATGTAGCTCTGTGGTAGAGTGTCCTGGGCTTCATTTTCAGTACAACAGAAACAAAAACAAAAATTAGTTTGTTCTGGGCTCTGTCATTACACAAACCATGATCAGAGAAGGCCAGAAAGCATTATAAATGTAAAGAGATGTTTGGTTTAATGTGTTTAACACTCTGTGCAAACTACAGTTGTAGACCTAAGAAAAAACCAAAGTACAATGATTAAGAAAAATGAAAGTGTATTTTGACCTTGTAATGACCCACTTCCCACTGTAGTACCTACGGACCGAAGTGCTCTGCTTTTGGCTTTTTATTCATTCATCCTCTGAATGAGCCTACTATTCTGTTATGTACATGCTCTCATTTATTCCTTGTAACAGCTCTGAGAGTTAGGAAAAGGGAATGTCCAGTTTATAAAGCACAAAATGAACCTCAGAGGGGTTAAAGAAAAGTCTCTTGTAATCACTCAGACTGCAAAGAATCTATAGAGTTGGGATTCTAGCAAATACTTGTCTGATTCTAGAGCCAGTGCTTTTTCTTTTCTTTTTTTCCCCCATTAAGTTTATGTGTACATTAAAAGCAAATAATACAGTTACATTCATTGGGATCTTATACCTGTATATGTCTCGACTCTTATTTTTTCCCCGTACCCCTGCCCTCCCTTCACCTGCTTCACCCTTCCCTTGAGCCGGTGCTTTTTCTACTATGCCATACTTTGTTTCTCTTATTGGGGCAGCTTTCAAAAGGACAAGGAGACTGGTGAGATCTCTGCAGAGAAAAAGGCCCAGCATGGGCTGACAGCCCAGCCCCAGAGATGGTCAGTGGGACCTTCTGTAGGATGCCAACTTGGATTTCCCAACAGTGGAAATGCAGAATTTGAATGGACATTTTAATACCATCCCCAGTGGATCCAAAATCTGCAAATTCACTTTGGAATCAAAACAGCATTTTAGCATGACACCCAGGTGATTTGTAGCCACATTAAAGTTGTAGAAGCGCTACCTTATCTACCCCAAACCTGCTCCTCTCTTTCCTATGTTTGAAATCTTTTAGGGACATGGCCTAAGGAAGGCAGATTGTCCGTCTGTGAACAGACAAATCTGAACAGCAGGCATATGTTTTTTCCCCTCTCTCTTCCCCTATCACACCTAATTGCTTCTCTTTTCAGTCTTTTTCACTTGCCACTACGGCAACAATGTTAGAAAAGAATGAAAGAGAAAGCATAAAATTAAGGAATAGGACTTTCTGACAGATATCGTGAGCCAGCATCGCACTTCCTTCCAAAACTGTGCTAAGTGGTACGAAAAAGAGTGTCTCCCTTCCCAGAGGAGCCAGCAGTCCTGACTGTTCAGCACACTCTTTTGAAATTACTACTATACCAACTGCAATTATTTTGGAAGCTGAACACATTTGCTTGATCATTCAATTCAGACAACAGCTCCATAGATTTTATTTCTATTTCACACACACCTGTACACGCAAGCATCTTAAGGGTGGTTGAGCATAAATATAAAATTCTACCATTAAGGACAAATTTGAGAAAAACCCCCATGGATAAAACCTCAAGGTTTACAGAATCCCAAATCCACCGAGCTGTAAGGGTCCCTCCTTTTCACCACACAGGTTTGCGTTTAGCTCTGAGAAGGATACTATTGTCTTCTGCTTAGAGCAGCAGTGGAAATGGGCATGCACATTTTGTTTTTCTCATTTTCCCCATGTATGATTATGAATGATTGTGAACCAGAAAGAAGAAAAAAGAATTTAAAAGTGGGTTTTCCCTGTGGTCTCAACAGTAATTTAATGAATGTGACATGGCAGTCAACAGGAAGCCCGAATACCCATCATCAGACTGTCACGCTGATGGTGAACAGCATGTCCAATTTATTCGCTGCACAGCTTACTTTCAAACATGCCAATATGTAAATTCTAAGTCAGGAGTTAGTAAAAGAAATCCTTTATAGAAATTCTGGCTGCTTTTTAATGGAAAAAAATACATTTGAAGTACTTGATTTTTCAGTTAATTGTGGCTCTAACAATGAAATGTTCATTTTCTACACCTGCCTCCAGGGTTAAAAAAAATTAGGGAGGGGAGAAATAATGAGATTTAAGCCCTAAAAAAAATCTGGAGACCCAAGTGATATATACACAGGTTGGGATGAGGAGTATTTGTTTTACCTGTCTCATTTTTCACTCATCAAATCATAGTCCTCCTCTAGGACTCATTAAGAAAATTTTCTTCACAGAAGCAGTAATCAAACATCAATGAATACCACAGATAAAAGAGAATAGATCATAGAACTGCTTCTTTGTTACATGGCATTATGCTTCCCTGACTTTTACAGAGATGCCAGTTAAAGAATATAAATAATAATGTCTTTGATCCATGTTTGTGATGGTGAGCTTGCATTGAGTCATTTCAAAGTATGTTCAGAACGACGTATTCTGAATGAGACATTTCACTTCAAATGTCTTATGGAGATATTTGGTTAAGTTAATGAACAATCTAAAAACTATTATGTAGATAGACTTGATTTCATTTCAGAAAAGTCTTAATCTGAAATTAGTGTTGGTAATAGTTTGAATATGTGTAAGTCTCTCAGCCTGAGGTGTGTAATATATCCCATGTAGGCCAAAGTGAATGCTTTATGTCGTTTTAAGTTACAGGGGAGTTTTAAGAACAACTTAGGGATTTATGACCAGCATTATTTTAGAGAAACAAAATAGAAAAAAATAGAAAATAAGGTAGGTGTGTGTATTTTTATGCATATGTACATATGGCCATCTGATAGATAGATAGATACTATATTTTGTTTTTATTTTTGTTTGTTTGTTTGGGTTTTTTTTTTCTGTTGTTTTGTTTTTTGAGACAGGGTCTCACTATATAGTTGAGACTGACCTGGAACTCACTATGTAACCCAGGCTGGTCTCGAACTCACAGTGATTCTCCTGCCTCAGCTTCCTCAGTGCTGGGATTACAGGTGTATGCCACCACGCCTAGCTTAGATACTATATTTTATACAACAAGTTTTATGAAAAAACAGTTTGAAAACCACTGATGAATTTTGGCATGGTCAAAATGTGTTATCAGCCATGATTGGCACACTGAAAATTCTACTTTAAATAATCAACAACTTGTCCTTTTAAAAAAAAAAAAAACTCATTTATTTTGTGGTTTTTGAGTGGCTGTGTTTTTCTTTGAAATGGCTATATTTCTTTTGAAACCTGTTCCTCTTGGACACAGTGATTAGTTGTGAATGAGAAAAATAAAGCTGCACTTCAAAGTTTACAATATATTGGCAGGGCGTATTTTTAAGGAAGGGAGTATTTCATATTTTAAAAAATTATGATTCTGACATGTTTGTACCTCATAGGTTTTTAGTTACTATTATCTACCTTAAAACCTCTGTTTGACATTAGATGTTTCTCCAGAGACCAAGAAAATCATTCAGAAATTAGGTGTATAAAGGTTATTAAACCAGTATTTAAAATTCTGGTTCTGCACATTTTACTTTGCTCCTCTGATTAAATGCTGTGAGTATAAATATCTGAACCTCAGTATGTACACATGGTTAAATCTGTGTCCACTTAAAGGACAAAAAGGGTGCTGAGGAATTTTTATTTTATTGTAGTCTTGCTCCTAGGAATGTTACTCATAGCTACCATCAGCAACGATTGTATTAAGCCAAAGTTTAAGACAGCATTTTAAAATTATAAAACAAAGCCTTCTGACTTTATAATTTGCTCCATTCCCAAGTAACTAAGCATTTTTGAGGAAAAGGCTGAAAAATCTAACTTTGGAACTTGAAGAATGGAGATAAGTCAGTCGATACAACTAGTAAAATTAGATCTCCTGCCTTAGGCATCCTGTAAATTGAAGTGAGAAATTAAAACTTGAATAAATTCTTCCTCAAACATAAAATGTATTCATAGTGCAAGTATTTCAATTTTCTACTATAGTTCTGTTGCTCAGTCTGAGGCTGATCATTCTTGTCCATACACAGAGTTGCTACATAGCAAGGACTCTCCTTGGCAGGTCAAACTCAGTCTTACTAAACTGGATTTAGTAGTAAAGGACATTTATTCACTTAAGTACCTGGAAACTTTTAGATACTTTTGGCTTCGCTATTGATTGGGCAGGCCTTCTGTTTTGCTTCTGTTTTGCGGTGATTACCTCACTGAAAATTCCAGTCTACCGGTTTACCAACGCAGCAGGATTTCTTCTTCCAGTAGTTGTTACAATTCAGGTATGGACTCTCAGTGGAATACTTGGTATCACAGTCTTATTCCCTTGGTTTGCGGGATCTAGGTCATCTTCCTGTGTCTGTATTCTGAAGACAGCAGGAGGAGCAGGTTCTCCAAAGGAAAAATTGGTGCTTACCACAAAGGTAAAGTTTTATGTAGCTTCTGTACAAGCAAGTTTAGAAGATACTACTGCAGAGATTTTCATGTCACTTAAAAAAACCTTTTAATTTTAAAAAAGTGAAATTATTTCTATCTCCCTATCTGCGTCATCCATTTAACAAATAAGTAGTGAGCCATGCAAAGACTTGCCTTTCACTTTTTGGAGCAAATTTATTGTATTCATGATTTTGAACAAGTACCTGTAATATTTTATTAAATGATTTTCATTACTCAGTAATAAACAGGTGATTTGACTTAGCAGAGTACAGGTGCTATTTTTAATACTTAGCGCTCTCTGGAGAGCTTCCAAATAATAATAGCATCTTTAAAAGCTTTGGATTCCCCAAGGAGCAATAAAATTGTGCTGAGCATTGTCTATGATAAATAACGCATCTCTCTTCTCTCCTGTCCCATATTCCCACTTGAGAAAGCACCAGATTTCGTGCCATTATCTTGAGAGTTGATTGCCTAGTGAAGGTCAGTACTTTTTCTGCTTTCCATTATGACACGGTTCTTTGAAATCATACTGAAGTGATGAGAATGCGACTGGCTTTTAATAATATTAAAAACCAGGGGCAGTACAAACGTTAATACATTAAGCAAGGAACATAACTTAAAATTTTATTTCCTGAAATGGAAAAGGCTTCCATTTTTCCTGATGAGGATTTCAGGGCTACGGAAAGAACTTTAGGACCCAAGAACCAGAGTAAAGGAACCACAGAAAGTGTGTTCAACATGCTGCACAGAATTTTACCAGACGTCTGATTGCATACTGAGAGCTAGAGCTAGATGGTGGTGGGGGGGGAGAGAATTTAAAGCTCAAAACATCTGATAAGATAATACAATGCAAAGCAGAGAGTTAGCAGTCTCATTACCCCTTGCAGAGTTCAGGGCGTCCAAGCATGTAGGAACCTGATTAACAGGATCTTTAATCGAGTCCCCTGAAGAGTTATATCCTAGGATTTGGAAAACCTAGAAATATACTAGCCTCAGTTACATCAAGACGACCGTCTTGTATTCTTTCTGCCTGCCAGAAGAAAATCAAATCATCTTTGGAGGAAGTTAATGTCATTCAAAACTTGTATGATTTCCATAAACAGTGAAGCTGTCATTCACTACAAAGAAGTCGGCACACCCAGAAACAGGAACAAGTGACTAAAAATCCAGGGGGAAATAGCCAAAAGGTATAGTTCTAAAAGTGATTCAGATGCCATAGGTGAAAGTCACAGACTTCCGAATAACTCAATAATATGTTTAAGAAAGATACCAAATTTCACCAGAGATCTAGAAACCTACAAAAGGAATCAAATGGACAAATTAAAACTAAAAAATTTAGTAAGTGTATTCAAGGATTCAATGGATGGGTTGAACAACATGTTACATATATCAAAAAGAACACTAATGCATGGAAGAGAGATAAGTAGAGAACACTCAGGTTAGACCATATAAGAAGAAAAAAAATGTAAAAATAAAGAAACTTTTGTAAGACACGTGGCCTAGTCTCATGGGCTGGGACAGATAATGAAGGGTAGAAAGAGACTGGAGAGAACATAGGGGGGAAACCGTGTTTGAGGAGACGCTAAGCAAGAGTTTTCCAAAATCAGTAAATAATATCAAGCCATATAAGCAAAGACAAATGAAATGTGGAGTCATATAGTAAAATTACTCAAAAGCATCCAAAGGGAAAAAGATAAAATTCCCAATTACACCATTTCTACTTTTTAAACAGAAATAATAGAACCTAGAAAAAACAGTGAAACTACATGAAATACCAAAAGAAAGTAATTATCAATACTGAATTTTATACTTAGTGAACATAGCATTCAAGAAAGTTAGAAAAATTAACACTAAGAATTAATTACCATCATTTCTGTATTGAAATTGTTTTTAAAGAGGGCTCCTCAGTCGGAGTGAGATTGTCCCAGCTGGAATCATCAAATGTAGGATGGTATGAAAAGTACCAAGAAAGAAAAATGCATGTGAATGTAAATGAGTATAAGTTCTTTAAGGCAATTAAAGTACATAACATATAGTGGAGTTCAACTCTCTGTTTAAACAATTTAAAATGGAACAATTTAAGCATCTATTAAAATAGTAACTGCAGTTGACTGAAACATTTCAGTATTTTAAATCCATTCTCTCATATTAATAATAATAACAAATTGATGAAAAAAATAATCATAGCATCTTTTTGTGTGTGTGTGTGCTATGCATGGAACCCAGAGCTTTCACATGGAGCTCCATACCCCAACTTTTTTATTTTTAAAATTTCAAGACAGGCTCTCTCCAAGACACTAAGTTGTCATTGCTGGGTTTGAACTTGCGATACTCCTGCTTCAGCCTCCAGGAGTACTGTGTTTACAGTCATGTGCCACCGCACCTGCCTAATATCCTTAATTTTAACTCTAGTGAACTAATGGATTCAGACATTGATCATTAAACTCTCTGAATATTACAGAAAACATGACCTTATGTAGTTTGCTTCCTGAGGATGAAACTCACACCACTAAATATAAAGTAGTCTCACCGAAAAGGAAAGAAAAAGCAATAAAAAAGTGAGTCTGATAAACTTCTAGATCTAATTATTAATAAATAGAAATTGCTGATAGGAAGCGTCTTATTTAATATAATACCATGGAGGAAAATTCAGATTGTGGGAAATTTCTGTTCTAGCAAGTTATTTGTTTTAGTGAATCGATGGCAAGGCAACAAAAATTGAGGAGAATCTTTTAGATTTGCTTACTGAAATAGTTACAAGAAATATGATCCTTGTGATTTGTTTTAAAAGAACATGGTTGAAGGAAAAGTAGAGATAGAAATGGAACAAAACTGTCTGTGAGCTACTGGTCATTAAAAGAGGATCGAGGATATGGGGATTTCACTTCTGTACTGTCTGTTTTGTAATGTCAGAAATTGTCCTAAATAAAGAGCTTGAAAGTGACATATTATGATGGACAGTATTGATACATAAAGCAGGTGTGGGGCAGGTGAAGTTAAAAGGATGTCGAATTCTTACCTAGGGAGGGTATAAATATTAATTATAGTGGATTGCAATGAGTCCAGATGATATGTTCTGGTTCCTGCTTAAGCAATGCATAATTATATAAGCTGATAGAAGAGGGTAATGAAACAGTGAAATATACTGGATTAATTAGAGATAACATAATTATTAAAGAACAAAAAGCTGAAGGACAAATAAAGAACATGTTAGCTAAAAGGGTGACTTGAACACAAATGTAAGAATGAATAATTACATTAATGTGAAAGGACGAAATACTTAAATTTAAAAACAAGGACTATCTGAATGAATTATAAACAGTAGACATCTATGAACTAGCGACACGATCAAATCTAACTAAAAATCCATATGGAGATTAAAAATATATAGCTAGGTGTGTGTGCACTCGGGAGGCTAAGGCATGAGGACAGCTGCAAGTTCAAGTCCTGCCTGAGCCACATAGGGAGTTTAAGGGCAGCCTGAACTACGTGGCGAGACCTAGTCTCAGAAGACGG
>NW_022900940.1:44418524-44441123 GCF_012274545.1 Fukomys damarensis | reverse complement strand
TATATATATATATATATATATATACATACATACATACATACATACATACATACATATACAAGCACTGTCCCAAAGAAGCAGATGTATCTATAGGTACACATACAAATAGCATGGTCCAAAAGGTAAAAAACACCTGCATAACTAGCAGCATTAAACATGAGGAAAAATGGCAGAAAACACATAGAAGACTCAAACACTAGTTAACAATTTGACCTGATTGTAATATATAGAACACTGCATCTAGCAACTGAAAAATATAAATTTTAAAATGTTTAGAAAATAGACCATATACTAAGACTTAACACCTCTCAATAGATTTCAAAGGTTTGAAAAATAGAACCTATTCAGATCGCATAGTATCAAGGTGGATATTATTAATAAAGTGAAAATAAGACGTTTAGTAGTTTTAAGTGATATACCCATGTGTCAAAGAAAATAATTACAATAAACGTAAAAATGGTATTTACCAATAATGACAGTGCATCATATCAGACCTTCAGATTGAAGCCAAAGTAGCACTTAAAGGGAAATTTATAGCCTTGAATTCTTATGAAGAAGAAAAGCTAAAAATCATTGATGTCAACGTCAATATCAAGGTTTAAAAAAGGAATAGTAAACAAGTTTAAAAAAAGAGATTAAAGAGCAGTAATCATTAAAATGGAAAATAAATAATAAAAATAATGAAGCCATTGGAAAAAGGCTAATAAAATTGACTAACTTACCAGTAAGAATAATTAAGAAACACAGTAAGGCACACATTGACAGCATCAGAAATTAAAAAAAAAATAACACTATAAAAGAAAATAAAAAGATATAATGATGAACTTATACAAATAAATTTCAAAATTTAAATAACAGTTAAAATTTCTTAAAAATGCAACTGCAGATGATATAATACATTTTAGGAACTCTGAATTATTCTGAAACTATTACAGAGATTAGCATCATAGTTATAAATCTTCCCACAAATAAAGACCATTTAATTTGCCAGCAAATTCTTCCAAGCATTTAAAAGGGAAGTAGTACAATCATATGTAATATAACTCACATTATTCTATCATAAATGTGACCCCCAAACAAAAAGTATATTAATAAAAGAAATCCATAGTCCATTACTTCTCACAAAGACGGAAAAAATCTAGCCAAATATTAGTAAATCTAACGCAGTGATACCTAATGGATCCTATAAAGTTGTTACCTAATGGTAACTATAAAGTTGGGTTTCTTGAAAATCAGTCAGTGCAACTTATCATATTGGTAGGGTCAAATTGAAAAATCATATCTTCACTTCAGTAAATGAGGGGACAGGTGATAAAATTTAACACCCCTCAGTCATCAATCATTCATTAATTCCTTCTGAAAACTGGTGGAAAACTGGGAATAGAGGAGGACTTCCTTAGTCAGAGAAGTAGTGTGTGCAGAAGAGGCAGCGAACCCCTTACTTAGTCCTTACAATATTAACAGCTCTCTTTTGTTTGTTTGTTTCGGTCACGAATTAGTATATCCATTTCCAGTTTTATTTATCATTGTATTGGAACCAGTCAGTATATTATGATAGGTACAATCTGTATTTTTAAATGAGGTTCAATGCAGTTGGGGAGCCTTGGAACGAGGTTATCTAATATGTGATATTTGTGGTGATACGGATGTAACAAAGGCTGGAGGGGAAGTTCATTTCTAGTTGATTGAGTCTGCCACTCTGGTAATGCATTGGATGAAACTGGATGTGGATTTTGCCGTTTTCCTTCAAAAACTGTTTATGATTATAACATCCAGCAGAAATCCTATGACTGCTTTTTGATGGATCAGAAACAAATAATTTCCCATGTATTTTATAAAAACTTACTTTTATTTGCCTATTATTGTATTTCAGATAATAACTGACTTAATATCTTTCCTTTTCTTCTGTATAGATGATAGTCTAATTCAACTGAGCCCTTGTGCAATGTCAGTATTTGATGTGTAGATACATAACATAGGTTAGTCTGATCTGGACCGTAGAAAAATAATTATATATAATAAGTTTAATGTTTTCCTAAATAAAAGTGATTTGGTTTCCATAATATTGTTGTCCCTTTCTCTTCTGGCCTACCAAACATAGGGGTCATTTCATTGGTCATATTTTTTTCTTCTAATTTTGTTACAAAGTAATACCTGCTCCTAAAATTCAAACACTATATAAACAAAAGTAGCAAAATTTCCCTATACTTGCATTCAAAACCGCTCCTTAGAAGTTGACACTGACATCTTTGCCCCATCCTTTCCATCCTTATGTATTCCTATATCCTTTCAGATCTCATTATCAGAGTCATCAACTTGTTATCTAATCTTTCACAATTCATATATATTGAAACCAAGATTTATCTTTCCTGCCAAATTTAAGATATAGGCAGGGAACTTACTAAACTTGTGTATATTTATTGCCTATTATTTTGTCATATTCTCTTTTGTTTCTTTTGAATCAAGCAACACTGGGAAGAGAATGATTACCAGCAGAGTAGTGTAGTAGCATGATTCCTTTTTTTTTTGTCCTAGTGTCACAGAATCATGTCAGTTTTTTGTTTTGGGTTTTTGAGACAGGGTCTCCCTGTGTAGTTCAGATTGCTCTGGAACTCACTGTGTAGCCCAGGATAGTCTCGAACTTGCAGCAGTCCCCTGCCTCAGCCTCCTGAGTGCTGGGATTACAGGTGTGCACCACCATGCCTGGTGTCAGATTTTGAGAGTGGTTTTATGTCACCTGAGGTAAACTTCCCAGGTAAAGAGAAATCATCAGCTGACTTAGTCCAGTTAATAGACCAGCTGAAGTTATGTAGTCATGACACTATGATCCCTTTATCAAATTCACTATCTATTCCTAAATACTCAGATTTGTCATATTTACCTTATCTACTGTTCTATCATCTTCTAAATTATCACAATTACTGCAGTAGCCTAACTTCATGTTATCTCCCTCCAATACGTTTTCTGTATTGTACTTTGAAAGAGTCTTCCAGAATTTAAATTCAATTATGCAGCTATCCTGGTGGGAACCATTTATTTCTACACTTCAAAACAAAACAAAACAAAACAAAACAACCTAATATGGCCTGTTGTTCCTCTTTTGATGCTTCTCATATTTTTGTCTCCTGCACTCCAAGTACATTGGAAAGCATTGTTCTGTATGCAGCAGAGCCTTTGCACATTTTTATTTTTGCCATCCTCTAGAACTTGGTTTTCTCTATCTTCTGATTAATTTCCTTTCCCCCCCCCCCAATCCCCCCCATACCTGGGATCTAAGTCCGGACCTTGCACTTGTGAGGCAGGTGGCGGCACCACTGAGCGAAATCCCTGGCCCTCCTGATTAATTTCTTCTCTTCAGCTTTCAACTCATATTTTTTCTCCTCTCCAAGTTAGAAGAAGCCCTTTTTTATAGCATCTTTTTGGCACCTGCCCCTGCTGTGTGTTACTGTTTCATCACTGTCTCTCCAACAAGACTGGCAGCTCTCTGGGTTCAGAAACTTTGTGTGTTCATGCCTAGCTACCAGCTTATCTTAAATAAATATGTAAACTATTTCTTGAAATCACAGAAGAATGTGCACAATTTGTAAATGGGTAGGAAATAAGATTAGTGCACAAAAGACATTATAATCCTGGCCTGTAGGAAGTAACTCCCAAGGAAAATCAAAGCCTGAAATTCTGATAAAACATGATTGAAGTACTGATTTTTCAGATGAGGTAACTGAGGCTCACAGAGGTTAAGAAATTCACATATGGAAACATAGCCATTAAGTGCGAGAGCCAGAATGTCAACCTGGATATGTCGTATAGCATTAGAATTCCTAAGCGCAGGTCCATTTGTAAAGCCTTTATGTAGACATGTAAGTATGCCCGGTGCTGTGTGATCCATCCCCCTTGTGACTGTTCATGAACTATAAGAAATATCAAAGACTGACAATTCCTGTAGTGAGGAAACCTGTTTGGCTTCATGTAATATAATATCTCTTTCATTTGGTACTGCCCACAAATGAAGTTCACCTAGTCAAATGCTGCTGCACATTTCTTATTCATCCATTTGCCCTTTGTTTGCATTATCTGTCCTTATACTTTTTGTAATTCCATTGCTGGATAACTCTTTCCAAAGAAGACACTTGCCAAATACTTCCTTATATATATGGTGAGAAAATTCACCCCTGTTAGAGATGAAACATTGTCTCTTAAAGTTAATTTGTCATAACTTAGGGTAAAGTGACTGAAGTAATAGAGACTTCATTTAACCTTCTTTCTGCATCAGATATACCTATTGCCATGACATTATGTTCTGTTCCCTCAGAGTTTTAGCCTACCAAATTGCTCATGATAAAGGGCCACTGGACCTGGAACAGCAGTAAAAACTGGAATATTGCAAGTATTTTTCATGAGAAAAAGACATTTGGTCAAACTTAGTCTAATTATCTATGACAAAACACACTAGTGTCACCTTCAATAATTACTGAAGAACAAGACTTAACTATAAATAACAGTACTTCTATTTCATAGTTTAGCTTATTTCATTTAAAAATTAATTCCTGCTAAGCAGTTCTCTTTACTAAGGAAGTTTGCCAAATCATTTCTTTACAATGGAATGTAACTCTTGCAGGACATGCATATACTATACGTCTTTAAATTTCTCATAAGTTTAAATATATGGATTTTATGTCTGGGTAAAGAATTTTACTGTGCCCTATTCTTAAATACCAGATGCATTCATATTTATATCAATACAAGTATATTGGGAAAAACTTGTTCATGGAGAGAAGATGACAGAAGGTACCTTTAAGGATTTTAGGCTATGACTATATTCTCCAAAGCCCCACAAATATGATTTTGAGGTTGCCATAATTCAGCATAATATATGTGATTTTCATTTGAGTTAAAGATTTTAAATGTTTTATTAAAAACTTCAAAGTTCACACAAAAGAAGGGGAGGAAGTTAGTCTAAATTTAACTTTTTTTCTAAATTCACTACAAAAAACAAAATTTTCAGCATGACCAACTACATGTATTTATTCAGCAAGTGGGCATTTTGGGCAGGAGGGGATTAAATTTTGTTCCTGCTCTCACAAAGTATGTGCTGTGAAGAAT
Source organism: Fukomys damarensis (assembly GCF_012274545.1). Taxonomy (NCBI): domain Eukaryota; kingdom Metazoa; phylum Chordata; class Mammalia; order Rodentia; family Bathyergidae; genus Fukomys; species Fukomys damarensis. The sequence continues at coordinate 44,436,023 of NW_022900940.1, read as the reverse complement.
AGTTATGCATACATATGCATACCAGGGCAAGGTTCCATGGCAACAGGGGTGGGGCAGGGTGCTGCACAGAACACCCAGTGACACTTCCTTACAGGACTTAAGGGACACATCCTAGAGAAAGTGGTATCTAAGTTGAGACTTCTGTGTCTAACTAACAGTTCTGTGTGGTGAAGAAATTGGCACAGGAGGGCTTGTATCACCCTTTATTCTTCGGTTGTTAAGTAATGAGTAGTCTTCTATGGCTGCGTGTCCGTCGCACATAGAAAAGAAAAAGATGGTGTTTCCTTTTTCTGGCTCTATTTTGCTTTAGTCTGATTTCCTTGCGTTGTATTTTAACTGCAGTTTTTAAAGAATCCATATAGAACCACAAGGTAATTATCTCTGCCCAGCTTAGCCACTGAACTTGAACAACACGTTTTAAAAGTTTAGCTGAAGAATGTGTTACGTGTTGGGGTTTTCCGGATGTAAGAGCAGCGAGCAGCCAGGCTTTGTCGGAGCGGTGCTTGACATGGTCTCCTGTGTGAGAACTCTCCTCTGCCCAAAAGGCTGGTACTTATCTCCCCATTTGTCCTCCGAAACTGGAGTAATCGCACTTTATTTTTCGTAGGATTGCGGTCTATTATGGACTGCAGATGTGTTTTTAAAAATCTGGAACTGTCCCTGAAAAGCTAGATTTTCATTATTACATTGCCAAGGTGAATAAAAGCATCCACTCTGTTTTTTATAGTCCCTTGCGTTCCAGCTCCTTGTGCTGTCAGCTTCACACCTGTAGCTTCTTGCCTGGTCTCTGCAGGTGCTGAAATTGGTAACTCCTTATGGACAACGAGGCCTAATTTTTGCCAGTTGCTGACAGATCTTGACTTTGGTTAGGTCAATGAGATTTTTCTCCTCTGGGCATTTGGGAGTTCTATGCGAGGACAGTACTTGATTAAAATTTAAGCTGCAAAGATACATATATTTGGTTATCTTGATGCCAAAGCAGGAAAAGCACATCTTAAGGTAGAGGCAGCAAGGTAAAAGTTCCAGAAGGTAGAAGAGACACAAAGACTGTGTCACCCAGAGACTGACTGTATCAATCTTGGATCTGAGTGTCGACCCACGTCCTGGTTCTGGTTCCTCCTGAGGCCTAATTGTACTTTCTGCCCTAGATGCTGTGGCAAACATCTAGAATTCCCCTTCTGTTTGTGCTCCAGAGGGTTTTTGTTTCTTGTAACTGAATAAATCTTACTTAAGAGGCTTAAGTGTGTTTTTTGTGATATTTTTATTTGAAAGGGGAAATAGAGCTTTAGGCTCCAATAAATATTCATGAATATTCTCATTGAATTAGATCAAAATCTTATCATCATTGATAGGATATTCTGGTTGCCTGTGAGAAACCTCTAGATTGTTCTGGTTGCATTAGCAGAGCACAATTTTGTTTGTAATCATTGTATAGAGTTTTAACGCTTGGCAACCTCTGGCTCAGGCCTTCCCTATTCTTATATTGAGATTCTGATGTGAAGAGCTGACTGAAAATATGCTAGAAATTTGTCTTTTTGGGTGTTTAAAAAATATTATTTTTTATTTATAAAACAATATGTTTAGACGTAATTATTGAAACACACACGAATGATCATTCAGTTTTAACTACAGAACTGTAGAACTAGTTTATTGCCATCTACCCACATCTTCCTTCACAGTTCTATTTCCCGTCTTTCAATTCAAACAGCAACATTATACTGAATGGATGGGTGCCATGCCTGAATTTTCCATTCATCTTTCCGTTGCTTCTCTCTTCTCATTTTACAATAATTTTGTCACATGTATATATGTAGAGCCCTAAACAAGGTATGTTTTAGTCTTTGAGTTTTATCAAATTGGCTTTGACGGTCACTGTTTCCCAATCTCTTGGCATATATTGAACTTGCTATAAATGTTTGTGCCTCATCACTCTCTGTACTCTTCACACCCATAACTAAGGGGATGGTGACTAGGTTAGAGCACTTAAATCACTCAGTGAGTCACGCCACTTGGAAAGGATTGCTCTTTGTAGTTTATATGCTATTTACATGTGGCTGTTTACTTCTAAGGCCTTAGCCCTGTAGTTGCATATGACTATAGTTCATTCCTTTTTAGTACTAACATTCCTATGTGAAGGTATAATCGTTTTCATCTGATCCTGTTTAGACCTCTTCTTTGCTTTCCATTTACACTGGGGATCATTAGAGCCTACCATGACTTACCGACAGTGGTTTTATTTAATGCTTTTGTAGAATTCAAAGAGGTGATATTAAATTTTGGTTTCGAAGCTCCTGTTTAGTTTTAGATTGACTGCTGGAGTAGATGACTACAAAAGGTAGAATTAATTTGATCAGTCAAGAAGACAAAACTTTCCCTATTTAATTATATTGTCAGGACAAGTCTGCTGTGGATGGTGTTTACCTGGAGTACTGTTACATAAGTGTTCTGAGTTCACGTCAGAACTCTGTGGATGAGAGTTCAGTGATCAGCTGTTGGTATCTGCCCTAGGTGTGCATATTGGGAGTAAGGCACATTTGCTATGTGTGCTTTCCCTAATCCAGTGTCTTTATCTGCCTCTTTGTTTTATCTTCCATCCGGTTTGAGCTTCTGGATATTACAAAATGTGTAGCTAACCCTTTTGGAAAACTGAATTCACAGTCAAGATTCAAATGTGGAAGAACATCATGTAGTTGTTCTCTTTTTTCTCTGCTAGTTTATTAGTTTTCCCTGCTAGTTATCATCACCATGGTTGATGTTTTTCTTACTAATATTAAAAAATGCTCTCCTTCAGTAAATTATATTTCACCATGATTATTAAGCAGTAAGCTGTTCCATAGATAAAGTATCATTTGATATTCTCAGTTTTATAAATTTGAAGTTAGCTTTGCCACACATACAGATCTTCTTCACTGTATTTAAAGCAACTAGAGTAGCAAAGCCACTTAAAACTCTCCAGAGCCTATTAAACATTATTTTTAAGATAACATCTTTCCTTGTTCTTCATTTGTGAATGTTTGGTCAGGAAATGGTTGTAAAAAGCTTCAAGTCCCAATTCAATAATGTATTCTTAAAAGTAGCTGCCAAGTGTAAATAACACTGATATACATTCATGCATATGATAGTATATAAATAACCATGAAAAGCATGGCAAAGGTCAATCAGTTATGTATTGGGCAGAAGGCTTTCCATCTGGATTCGAGTCATTTTAGCAGATGACATCATGCATCCTTTGGAGTCTATTGTGAAATGTGGCTAGAGTCATTATAGTTTAGTCTCTTCTGTGGGACACCAGGACGGCGGTGGTGAGACTCCATAAATGAACGTCATGGACATTATGGGAGCAGATTTGACATAATTAGGGTACAATGATGAAGGATTCTCACTCATCAAAAATATCTCTGGGCCCCATCAACCAATTTCTGCTTGCTCCCTCTTGGTTGATTTTTTTTTTTTTTTACATTGAACTCGAAGACAAAATATTTGGAATTGAGCCAAATAGTCCTTATATAACTGTAATGGATATTTTCCCATGAAATTTCCAGCAGGAAATCAATAGTGCTAAATCTGCCTGCCATTGTTGTGATCTTTCTAACTTCACTATTGCTCTTCTGGCTGGGGCTAGTGTAAGTCTGGTGCGTAATTTCCACTTCGATGTGGTAGGGAGTAGTCACACTAAATTGTCAGATCCTTGCGTGACCTATAGGATAGGGCATTGTACGAGATGGAAAGGGGGTTGGCATTTTCCAGTTTGCACAACAGGAGCGGACTTGGACATATAGATTAAGTGATGAAAGGAGCCGCCGTGTTCAGTCATTTCCAATTATCCAAGGTTTGAGGAGGGAAATGTTACCTGACAGAGTGTAACGTGTGATTCTCCCCTCCCTTCAGAATATTTTGGAAATGTTAAAAAGGTGTTGATTTTTAAAAAAAGTCTGTAAGATAGCTTGGACTAAAGAAGGACTTTCAGTCACAATTTCCATCATCTTTTCTAGGCATTTGTAGTTGGAATCTGAGTTTGGTTCTGAATGTTTGAAAGGAAGAATGCCTGAGTATACTCAGTGAAGATAAAAAGAAATGGTTTTGCTTTCAAGGAGCTGATACTCCAGTGGGAAGACAGACATTGCAAACAGGTTTCCACAGTATCAGACGATGGGTGCAGCAGTAAGAGATGTGTGGAATCACTTGTATACTATGTCATCGTTTACTTGTTTCTCTGGCTAGTGAGCACATCTGAGGAACATGCTTGTTCTTGTTCTTATTCTCAAGGATAAGAGTGTGTGACCTCTTGAAGCACCAAAGAGGCAGCAGAATCTTCATGATTTTACATTTGGTTTTACAGAGAATCGATTGTGAAAAAAGTAACTGAATTATGTGGCAAAACTAAAGAATGATAGACATTGTTTAACGAGGCCTGTTTGTACAGAATTCTCTTGTTCTCAATTTCCTATTCTTTATGATAAAATGTTACTTTCTTTCGGATATGGAGTGATGTCTTCCATATGGAGATTTCACCTTCTTTCAAGAAGGAAAGGGTGGAGTTTACATGTCCTTCTTGTATCTGCTGTTTACTTGAGTGCCTTTAGCTCAAAATAATACTTAAGTAAGAGTGGCATACTGTGCTCCCCTTCACTGCTCTGGAATAGTACTTTTTATTCTGTATGGTACCTAAAGCCTTAAGTCTATTTCAGCAAAACCTAGGTTTTGGACTGTTCTTTAGTTGTGTCTACTGGCACATTAAAACAAATGGTTAAAGATGAATAAACAGGTCAAGTTGCTGTTGTTAATTGTGGTGACTGACAGTTAATTTCACTGTTTTTCTTTTTTTCTTTTACCTACTATCATGGTTGGCTAGGAGTAAGTTCAGTGATCATGGATCATCGGTTGATTTGTGTGGTACAGACAGACTAAAAATTGGGATCTTTTCAGTTCCATTTAAAAAGACCTTTCCGTTGTTTAGGGGGGGAAAACTTCTATAATAACTGAAAGTGCCTATAATGGAGAACAAGGTCTATCTCTTATGGGGTTTTTTTTCTACCTAATTTATCCTTCTTAAATACTTCCACTTAGCCGGATTTTAATTCTTGAGCATGTGATAGAATGAGAAAAGTCATTAGTAGTCAAGAAACCTGCACTCTCAATCTTATCTCATCATTGAGAAACTGAATAAGCAGGTAAGATGTTTTGCTTCTTAGAGTATACAGTTCTCCTGGGGTTTTCAGCTCCTTTTTTTTTTGGTACTGGGGATCAACTCTGGACCTTGTGCTTGTAAGGCAGGTGGTGGCACCACTTAGCTAAATCCCTGGCCCTTCAGTTCCTTTTGGTCACAGCTTTTTTACTGTTGGGTCCTCAGTCCTTATGCAGTTTCCAGCACTGTAGTAGACCTTAAATATCCCCATACTAGAGCAATAATAATATTAATAGCAATAAATAGTATATATTGAAAGGAACAAAGATAATAGTAGTACTAAGCAACTCTAAGAATTCTATTACTGGCATCTTTTCTTTGCCTGTGCTCAGTTTTTAGATGAGGTGAGTGACTCGTAGTGTAGAGTTCTCTGGAAGGTAACAAAGCTTCTTTTTCTTGTATTCAATATTTTTTCTTGGGACAAAACAATACATATTTATGATAAAATATAGATATGCCAACACATAAAAACAGAACCTGTGCTATGTTTAGCTGCAAATTCAGCCAGTGATAACTCTTCTCAAATCTTTAGAGGAAAGTGTTTGTTGTTGCGCTTCCACTGCTCTTAGTGTTCTGTCTTTGTGTGCAAGACCATAGCGAAGCTGTTGCCTGTGCGGTACCAGGTAAAGGATAAACAACAGATAGGGCCTGCTAGATGATTCTGCTCCTTCCAATAAAGACGAAAGAAGCCCTACAATAGCAGACTCATGTTGTAGAGCCAACAGTTGCGAAGAGTGCGAGAGAGAAAGGGCTGTCAATGAAAGATGAGTCTGCCAATTAATTTGTGTCAGATCTTTATTCTTATCGTCTACATGTAACCATTGTCAATAACAGTATGCTAACTATGCAGATTATTTTTCCTCCTTTTTAATAATACAAAGTTTTTTATATTATTAGTATTCTTTATGTAATTTTAATTATGTGCCTAATATTCCACTTTATGAGTATTTCAAAATTAAGCAATCTTTTTATGTTTGTCCTTTAGGATTTCCCAGTTGTACTCTGGTAGCGTGGTGATGAATACCTTTGCCTATAAATATACATCTATTTTTCTGAATTCTTTAGGCCATTTTCCTTTTATTTAGATCCTGATTTTTGAAAGATGCGCAAATAACAGTAGCATCAATAAATAAGCAGATATTTTGGTACCCTCTTTAAATAGTCTGGGGAGAAGAAACTTTTTTTTTTTAAGTACTCGGGATTGAACTCAGGACCCTAAGCTTGCAGGCAGGCAGCAGCACCACTGAACTAAATCCCCTGCCCGAGCATTTTTTAAGAACTTAGATAACGTGGATTTTATCTGTAAAATGCAAAATAGCATATTGAATTTCCAAAATCAAAGAAGCAATTGGTAAATTCAGAGACAGGACTGGGAAGAGAAAAGTGACCTATTTTCTGGTGGAATCAGTTGAATCAGCTTAGTTAAAATGGAGTAATGTCTTTCGGGGTTTGTTGTGGAGATCTGAATATCTGAAGTTTGCAGATATGTTTATTTTCAGGGTCCCTTCTGCCTGCAAATGAGAGTCATACTTGGCATTGCGTTCCTTGTTGTGCAAGTGTTGTACATGGCAGCAGGATGGCAGCTGATCTCTCCGCTCTGTGTCATGTGTCAGGTAGGCATGTCGGAGTTGGAAGGCTGGTGTCCAGGGCAGCAGAGTTTGTCTTCCAAGGGAGGGAAAGGGGAAATGCGGACACGCAGCCCCCAGCCTAATGCTGCCGTCGGTCTGATGTTTAGTGAGGGTATTAGTTATCTCTTCCTTTGCTTGAGAACTAACAGTGAAGCTGCAAGGCCACGTTTAGGGCAGCCAGTTCTGGAACTTCCCGAGTGTGTTACCTTTTATAATAAGGTTTTAAATGTCAACATTTTTTCTCATGTATGCAAGGGACCCTAATTGAGGAGCCGGCCATGCACTTCGACAACATCCAACTCTATGTTTCTTTTAATAATGTTGCAAAATTAGGGTAATTGTTATGGTGAGTGTTTTGTGGCCTGCCTTCTGTCTGTGCCAGACAAGTCGAAGGCGATGGAAGCTGATGGGTGTCGAAGATAAAAGAGCAGCACTGACCTTTTGCTAAGTCGTTCATCTTTGTGCTTCATCGCTAAGTGGCTTTGCAGTTGCAGCTCACATTTGGTATGGCTACACTTGACTTTTAGTTCTGTAGGGGCTGGCGGTCTTGTCATGGGTTACCCTTTCCTTTTAAAGTTTGATGCCTTTCGGTCATACCTCTTTCATTATCAGTGACCTCCTCCACCAGAGGGGCTTGTGGACAGAGAGCGGTGAAGGGAATTAATTCAGTTTTTTCCTGCTGCTCTTCATTATGACTTGCTTGTCCTTAGTACCTGAGATGGTCTTCAAGCAAACCATCACATACTCTTCTTTAAGTCTTCTTGTTCCATGGTAGTAGCCTGAAAGAATTAGCTACACTAAAAGAGTTAACTAATTTTAATGGTCTAACACCAGGATACATTTTGGTTTTCATGATGATCAAAGTGCTATCACTGAGGAGACTAAGGAAACTAAGCAGACTAAGGAAACTAAAGGAGAAAGCAAGGATAGCCTAGTAAGTGAAATATGGTGAAAGAAAAGAGTAGATTCAGTCTTCTACCTGAGGCTAGGCACTATGGAGAGTACTCAAAATATAGAAACTAGAAGTTCTGTTTGATCCAGCTATTCCTCTTTAGGTATTTTCCTAAGAGAGTATAGACATCCTGTTACAGTTATACATGGATACAAATGTTTATGGTACAGGTCATAATAGCTAAATCTTGGAAGTGGGCTCTATGTCCTTCAACAAATGAGTAAAGAAAATGTATGATGGAGTACTACTCTGCCGTAAAGAAAGATAAACTCAAGTCATTGGTGGAGAAAAGGATACATGTTAGTAAGCGAGACCATAATGTTAAGTGGAATAAATCAGACACAATCTTATATAGTATATGGTTTCTCTTATATGAGAAACTCGTAGTATAAATAAAGAGATAAATAAAGGATAGATAATAGGAAATAGGGAGGTCGATCTTTCTAAAAGGGGAAAGGGATCAAGAGATAATGGGATGGGGAGAGAGGGGAGTGAAGGAAGGACTTCAGATGTGCTGTGTACATGTACTCCCCACAAGGAATGTAATCATCGTGCTCTCAAACATGTCCAAAAAATAAAGAAAGATTCTGTCTCCTGTGTGAGATAGAAGTGTTTGATTGCAGTAAAAGGAGGGAGATCAGAAGCTCTGAGAGAGAGAAACTAACGGATATTTTTATCTTTCTTCTATTCCTAATCAAATAAAGTATCAGGACAGACTGTTCCCTGACAGCCAGTTGGGGTTCTTCGGTTGGGTGAGTGTGACTGGCCTGCCTGGCATTGTGCGTTGGCTTGGCTGTCGCAGATGGATGGCACCGCTTGTAGCTGCAGCATAACCCCAGGACGGCCTGGATGCCTCTGTGTGGGGTGGCTGGCTGTGAGGGAGCAGACGCACTTGAACTTATTACCTTGTTAGGCACAAATTAGAGCCTTGTAGCTCTTAGCTTATCAGGATATATTTTCTTCATTTTTAGATACCAAAGAACAAAATTCTTCATGTTCATTTATACATACAAAACAAAAAAAAAATGATTCTCTGGAAATTTTCAGAAGTTACACTTTTCTTTGTTAGAGATAGAAAGTCAGTCTTTGGCCTAGGACTAGAGGTTCCATTTGACCCAGCTACTGCTCTGCTGGGTATCTTTCCAAAAGAATTGAAAGAATCATACCACAGAGATATATGTGCTCACCCATGTGTATAGCAGCACAGTCTGTAATAGCTAAAACTTGGAAGCAGCCCAGTTGCCCATTAACTGGGGACTGGATAAAGAAGATGTGTTTTTTCTATAAAATGGAATATTACTCAGCCATAAAGAAGGAGAAACTGGAGTCATTTATAGCTGAATGGAGGCACATTGAGGTCACACTCTTAAGTGAAATAAATAGGACACACTTGAGTAAATACCAAATAGTTTCTCTGGTGTGAAAAACTAAAAGTGTAAATAAGGATCAAATGGTATAATTGAGAGTGTGAAATAGGAAGAAAATGGCTAAAGGGGAAGTGGGAAGGGGAGCGGAGAGGAAATAAGGGAAAAGAAAAAATGTGAAAAAAGGAAAAAATGGAAACAAAGTCTTTGTAAATAGGGAAGGGTGAAGCGGGTGAAGCGAGGGCAGGGGGAAGGGGGAAAAAGAACTAAGACCTGGCATGTAAAGGTGCAAGATCCCAGTGATAAATGTAACTGTATTGTTTGCTTTAAATGTACCAATAAACTTAATGGGCGAAAAATAAAGTCAGTCTTTGGGGGAAGGGACACTTAGATCTCAGAAAAATAGGCAATAGTCTTACTCTAGAAATACTGTTTGCTTCTTATGAAAAGGAGTAAGTCTAACATGGAGATACTTTAGACCTTTGAAGCGTTTAAAAAAGTATCTTTCCTAACATTGTGTTCTGGGAGTAGGCCAAAATGAGTTAAAATCCATTTTTGGATGTGATTGAGCATGACTCCTCATATCCCTGCCGCAGACCTGCAGAATCATCTACGCCCGTATCTACCCGTTCCCCTTTTCCTCAGGACTCAGAATGTAAGATCTCCCTGCATCGTCAGCTCCTGTCTGGTAATTCCTTCCCCTTTCATGCTTTGCACCGTTCAATTTGGTAAACACTAGCCACATGTGACTTTTTATATTTAATCAGTGGACATTAAAGAAAGCAAAAAGTTTAGTTCCTCAGACACACTGGACTCATTTCACAGGCTCATTTGGCACTTGTGGCTGTGTCAGGGAACATTGTGGACACACATTCCCGCCGTCCTGGAAGGCTCTGTTGGATGGCATGACTTTATGCTCTTGGCTACCCCTCCAGAGGCTCCACTTAGCCTCTCCTGTGAGGGCTGTTCTGTCCTCTTTGTCTGACAGTAGTTTTGATGAGCTTGATCACTGTCATTGTTTCTCCTATACAGGTTCTTTTTCTTTTGTATTCACAGAAGTACCTTTAAATACATGGCATTGCACTATCATGGCCTACTTGGTATTTTGGCTTCTAGCTCACTGAATTTTTGTCTGCCTCCCTCCTGTCATTCTTGGTGAAAACCTCTGTAGAGAATCTACATAGCTGGCCTCTTGGTTCCTTGAGTTTCTCCTTTGCAGATCTCTTTTGATCTCATTGTCATACCCTGGACTATTGCTGTGCCATCTAGGAAGTACCACTCTCCTAGGGAGTAACTGTAGGAAGTGCTGTTGGCCTTTAGTGGGCAGACACTAGGATGCTATGTGTCATTCAGCATGTGAAACTGCAATGAAGAATTGTTTCAACCCAAATATCAATATTGCCTTTGTTAAGAAATATTTTTTATCTTCAAAATATATTTCAAAGCATCCCTTTCTGTGATAGCCACTTCCTGACTTTCCAGGAAAGCCTCCTCACAGGACATCGGCATCTCTTCTCTAACAGGGGTTCTTTGATCCCTTCGAGTTTCTAGTCTGTGCACGCCTACTGCTTTCCTGTGCTCCTGTGCTGTCATCCCCGTGCCCATGCTTTCTTCCCTGCCCGTTCTTAGACGCTGTGTTTAATCTCCCTTCACGTGCACGTTCAACTCCCTCGCTCGCCTCTCTCTGCCATCACCACCCGGCAGAGCTCTGACACCCTCTGAGTTCTCTGACTGCTCTACAGGAGTGTAAACAGATGGGAAGGAGCACAAAGCTCTGCTGACCACCTGACTTTATTTCCACCAGTTTCACGTGGATGCTCTGCTCCACTTCGCAGTCCTACCTCATTTCCCTAATACTTCTGCTCTCTGACACAGCTGTTCTCTGAATCCGCCCTCCCACAGGTCTTCCACACAGCTTCTGCCTTCACTTAAATTTCACTGGGGAAATAGAAGGAGCCCAAGGAACCTGTCTCATTTCCTACAGAAAACTGACAGACCTGCCTGCTTCAGGACCTGACACCCCCATGTTTGTTTCTAATCCTCTGTAGGAAGCCTCGGGGGCTCCGCCTTCAGCAGGAGTGAATCGTCAGCACCATAGGTTCCAGGCCCTTCAAATTTTGGCCCTTTACTGTTTTGCCCTGTCACACACCGCTCTCTTCCCTTCCCATCGTCTGTTCACCCTGGATTTCGTGCTGTTCTTCAGCTTGTTCCTGCCTCCCAGTTCTGTTTGCCATTGATCTGTCTGTAAGGCTTTTCCCGTGTCCTGTTGTACCGAGAATCTGCTTCAGGATCATCTCCTGAAAGAATCCATCTTCTCCTGCCCCCACCACAGCTGTCCTCCTCCCCTGTTGGTTTTTTTCTCCTCATTCCGCTTCATTTTTCTTCACAGGACTTTCACCTCTGATGTCATATTATAAACGCATGTTAATCTGTTTATTATCCCCATTTAACCTACATAAGGGTAGGGATTTTGCCTGTCTTGTTTATTTCTCTATCTTTGGTGCCTAGAACAGTGTGTAGTGCTCAGTATGTATTGTTTAAACATTTACCACATTTTGACTAATGAATGTTAATTCATTAACATATTGACTACGATGGCAAAGATTACTTTAATCTGGCCTGACTTTACTGATGATGAGAGTGAGTGGATTCTCTCACCACTTTTCCGTATTTGAAAGATTGGAAAATCTTTTGTACAGTGTCCCATAATATCACTTGATATAAACACATAATTTACATATTAACTCTGCCTTTGTTCCTTTCTCATTAGCCCTTAACAATTAAAATAGACTATTATTTTGCCACACCATGAGTTTTTATGATGTCATATCAAAGTCCTCATTAATTAAACAACTTAATAAATTAAACCCTTACTCTATGACAGTATTTTTCAATTCCAAATTCTTTCCACTAAAGAGCGCAGTGGCAGGCATGGGACACTTTTAGCATTAGGACATACCAACCTAACAGCCAGATGTGCTTACTGACATATTGAAAGTGAAAAGCTGTCACTTTTCGTAATTGTTTGGTGCCAGTGACACTTAGAACAGAACATTTGATATGGAGAAAAGACATGCGCAGGCACTGGTACTGCAAAGTAAGTACAGCTCAATTATCAGATTGTCATCTAGATTCTTTAGAAAATTAACTGGAATTAAATTACAAAATCTAAAGAAACTCAGAATGTTTAGAGTGATGAGGTTACATTTTGACTTTCACTTTGGGAAGCACTGAACTGCACGGCCAAGTTCTAGTTTCCTAATTTAAGTATGTGTTTACCTCATTTACCTGGATTCTGAATTGGAGTGGTAGGGCAATAAGATGAAAGCAGGGGAGAAAGATATGCATGCAGCCGTCTGGGTATGAGTTGATGAGACCCTGGGGTATGGAAGGGGAAGTGTGGGAGAATAAGCCAGAACGAGTGCTGTTTCAGGTAGGAAAGAAAAAATAATGGTGTAAAAGGCAAGCATGTCATCAGAGGTAGGTAAGTGTGCTTCCTTATTTTCACATTAGAAGTAAAGAAGTGGAGTGGTGGACTGGCCACCCCATGTGAGATTTTATGTGTTATCCGTGTACAGATTTGCTGTCTTGCATTTTTAGGAAAATAAACTTTTCTAATGTAAAGTACGTATAGAGAAGAGCTAACTTACGAACCCACACTAGATGTAGCAATGCTTGTCCTTCATGGTGTGCAGAAGCTGGTATAGTAGGAAGCCATTCTCTGACTTGGGCAGATGCTTGCAATTAATGTTAAATATATTCATGATCACAGCAGTTATAAAAACGATTCAATTTTTCTGTCAATGAAGATTCTTAAGTTTCATGGGGGGAGCCACGTTCTCTTTATGAGCTGTTTACAAGGTGCACCCCTACTGTGGATAATGGCTTAGGAAGGGTGAAAGAAAGTAGATAACAGTTGTTAATATACTGTGTAAATACCATTCAAAAGAAAGATATGAGACACTGTTATTGTCAGATACACTTTAAAATAAAAAGTATTACTGCAAATAAAGATAATTATTATTAAGTAATAAAAGAATAATTCACCGGAGAAATTTATTAGTCCCGAATCTGTATTTCCTATTAGCATCCTTTCAAAAATATATAAATTAAAACTGATATAATCGAAAGAGCTCCTAAAGAATATATCTAATTTTAATTTTACACATTTTTTCACAGACACTGATGAATTGAATACACTAAAAACAGTAGAAAAGATAAAGACCTAAACAACATAACCAATTAGCTTGGTCAAATGAACACGTCGAATTTTGAATTCCAGTGGCAGAATATGCATTTAAAATTGCTGACTATAATATTTTCTACATCTTTTTTCTCGGAGGTATAAAAAGTAGGAGGCCAGAAACTGATAGATAGCAAAACTCCTCATTTTGGAAACTCAAAATCACACCTCTAAATGATTCATGAGTCAAAGAAAAATAACTACAGAAATCAGTGTATACTTTAACTCTTGTGTGAGACAGTTAAATGTGTACATCGTGGGGAATTGATGGATTTATAAGCACATATATTGGAATTGAAGTAGAAATTGTTATTAATTAGGTAAACATTCAACCAAAATGTTATGAAGAGAATAGCAGAGTAAGACTAATCTTTTTCAAATGGGAAGGGGTGCGAGAGAAGTGGGGGGGGGATGGAAAAAGTAATTAAAATGTATCATGTACGTGTAACATCTCTCCACGAAGAATGTAAATATTAGGTACTGCAAACATGTACTCGTACAAAACACGGTAGAGCAAAGAATAATGCAATATATTTTTAAAATGAAATGAAATACAAAAGAACTGTAGGGAAGATCCACAAAGCAAGACATGATTCTTTGAAAGATTGGAAAAAGCACTTTAACACTTGAAGAACTTTGTTTTAGTTACTTTTCTGTTGCTGAGAAAAAGTACTTGACACTCAGAGTTAAAGGAGGAAAGGTTTATTTGGCTTATAGTTCGTAGAGGTTCCGATCCATAGTCAGCTGACACCAAGATGGGGAGACGTGGCAGAGGGGCCTCACAGAAGAGAAACAGTCCATGGCAGGCAGGCAGGGGAGCACATAGTAGCCCTCTTTCTGCTCCTTATATTTTATGCAGGCTACCCACCCTAGGGCGGGTGTAGCCCTCACACCCTTTAATCCTAGCCAGAACTATGCCAAACCAGTCAGTGGACTGATTCAGTAATCACACAGCCTTGATCTCAGTACCATGCACTGTAAATCTAGACATCCCTGAAAAATACCCCCATGACTGCATGAGGCTTTGGGGGAATATCTAGACACAACTGTAACAGACTTGTTCATCCTGAGAAGTGACGGGGGTGAGGCGGGTGAGGGGAAGGAGAGAAAAAGAAAGAACACAAATAATATTAGAAATGAAAAGGGTGGCCTAAGTATAGATCCACTAGGAATAAAAGTTCAAAAGAATATACTGTGCGTAATTTCTTTGTGGCATTGCACTTGAAAACATTCTAATAAATATGCATATGATGTACACATTCTAAGCTTGTATCACTACTAGAGGTTGTGCAACATGACTGATAGGTTAAGTTTGGCTTTTTCGAGTGGAAATTCTTTCATTCACTCAAATATTTATTAAGACCCAATATATCCTGGGAATTGCACTGGTGCTAACATTTTCATGAATGAATGGAATGTTGAACACATCATTACAAACAAAACCATGTGCAATTGTGATGCATGAGAATAGGCAAAAGGATAGTGTTTTTACAGGGGACCTAATCTTAATAGGACAAAAGGCAGATTAGACAAAGTTACTTGCAGAATTGACATTTAAACTATGACCTAAATGAGTAGGAAAAATCCAGGCAAGATATGATACAGGGTCCAAAGACAGAGCAAAAACAAAACTATGTACCAAAGTAGTGTGGTATGAAAGACCAATAGGGGATCCTAGGATGGAAACATGGAAATGTATATAATACAGTTTTAGTGATTGCCACACAATAATATATGAAGTTCACAAATCTCTTTGGAATGCAAACATATTTTCCCTTGTTAATATCTTTATGTAAGTGCTTAAGAATGTAGTCTATAGAGAAAATATAAAAACATAAATGGGAAGGAAATAAAGTGACTTCATTTACAATAGTGATTGCTTCTAGAAAAGGGAAAGCAGGAAAGATCTCTGAATACATTCTGTGGTGATGGGTCGGGCCCTTCCTGAAAGAAATGAAAAAGTTATCCACAGTTATGAATTTGCTACTTTCTGTAAGTGTTGGCCTTATCTAGAATGGAAGGCTCAATTATACAATATCAGGTGGAAAAATGACCAGAGAAGCTTAAAGATTCCATTCTAAAGCGAGCAGAGCTTGGACAGTTCTGCCATGTGTTGTCTGTAGATCAGTTCTGCTAGTGAGTGGTGCAGAAATGAGAGTGAGGGTCTTAAGATTGCTCTGTCCAACACAGGACCTCTAGCTACCTGTGGCTGTTCAGTCCTTGAAATGCAGCCAATAGGCAGTCTAACTTGTGATCTGCTATAAGTGTAAAATATAGGATCTCAGTGACTTAGTGCAAAGTAAGTTAACTATATTTGCATATTGACTACATGTTGAAATGATAAGATTGTGGCTCTACTGAGTTAAATAAAAGTAAAATTAACTTCACTTTTTTCTTTTAATATTTTTAATATGGCTACTAGAAAATTTAGAGTCATACATGTGGTCAGTGCTGGCTTAGATGTTTAGCATTGCCATAATAATACAAGTACATTTTTATTATATTTTATGTATGTATCATCAGCTGCAACTCCTGAAAATGGAAAATAAAATCAGCTAGCCCTATATCATAGCTGTGTGAAATAATTCTTTAAATTATTCATGGCTTGAAGAGCATTTAAACTACTGTACTTACTATAGAAAAATATGTATACATTGATTTCTCAAAGCTCTGTGAAATATTCTAAGAACTGACTTAAATTGATTTGGCCATATGTACATAAAAAGTGACTGATAAAATGTCATATAAATATGAGATTATGCTTATATGGTTTTTCATTATGCAACTTGCATTATAGTGTAAAAATCAGGATAAAGAGTACATTTTTGAAAAGTCAAGTGGTCGAACCAGTTAGGTATCAGCTGGTGGTTATTTTGAGTATTAAAAACCAGAGAGGGAAAGCTTACATTTCAAATTAGTTATGTTACAGCATTGATAATATGCTTAGTAATTGTCTTTCTTCACTTCTGTTGCATAAAATTGACTTATTTTTCTTCAGAATGGGCTAGTTAACATTTAACCTAAGAGTTTGGCACACGTGAGCTTGTGATTTACAGGGCTATTTTTCTCATCAAAACCTAGGCAGACCCATTTATTTTAAAACCAATATTTATTTTACAAAGGGAAGATGGAGCAGATTAAAGGAGCATAAAACCATGATAGATCACCCAATCTTTATCCCATAGAAAATCTTTTAAATGACTCTTAAAGTAATGGCAATAAAACTGTCTCGTAGAGTTTGTGTTTGGGCGGTTTTCTAGCATATGGTATAGTCTTGTAGACTAAAATGTAATTAATTGGGAATTTGTAATAATTCAGATGTGATCTATGTGGTTTGTTCTCAATAAAAATACAATGTGTTCTTCTGCTCATTAGTAAAAAAAGGAAACTCAGTCTAAAATTCTTAGCTGTTTCAAATCAAAGACCCAAGATATGAAATCTTTTCTTGTCTTTTTATTTGTCAATTTTTATATTAAAGAAAACACATTTATCATAGATTATTATATAATGTTTCTGAAGAAAGGGATTTGTATGAGTGATCTCATTTTGTCTTATTTGGATCTCATTTGTGATTTATAATAATTTCTCTAGTTAAGAATGATGGAGCCACATTTCTCTAATAGTATTCTTTAATACAATTGTAACGCGAATGAAATAATATCACCTAGAACCTTCTGACCAATTCAAACACTAATGGAGAGAAACTGAAAGAGAAGAGATTTGGTGAATTTTATGAAATGGGAAGTTTGTCCTATTGTGGGATGGATGTCTGGAGTTTGTGTAGTTAATTGCAAACTCTAAGTCAGGGATTGGCGAATACTTTCTGTGAAGGACCAGAGTAAAGTTTGTAAGGTTTCTGTGGCACAGTCACAGCTACTGAGCTCTCACATTATTGAGTGAAAGCACGCTTAGACTGTATACAAACGCATGGCCACAGATGTAGCCTTTGACACAGTAGGTCTATGTCTGGGAATATTCCTTAAGGAAATAATTAGAGGTTATGGCAAAGAGGATTACCTCAGGATTGATCGTCACGGCATCTCTTATATGTGGAAGGCTGTTTATGAGCCCTTGTTAATTAAAAGAAAATCAGCAAAACAAAATTTAAGGGGTAATCAATTCCATAT
>NW_022900940.1:44392494-44418227 GCF_012274545.1 Fukomys damarensis | reverse complement strand
TATATATGTACAATCATGTAGAATTACAGATAATAAACTTTTTTTATCTGCAAAATTAAAATTTTGTATGGCCAATCTAAGGTTTATATAGAGAAAGAGATTGAAAGATTCTCCACCTATAATTTTCTGGGTGGAAGAAATAGAATGATTTTAATCTACTGTCTTGCATGTATTATTTGTTTCAATGAACATATTTTAACTTACAATGAGAAAAACGATCCAGGTGTTTAATAACAAAAGAAATACCCTGTCACACTGAGACCCGGTTCAGTCCAAAATGGAAGCGCAGGAGGAGTGTACAGACCACTCTCCCTGCAGGGATTGGTTCACCTCCAAGGTGATCCTGGAGCGCTGCTGTTCAGTTGGCGGCTGTTGCTGTCACAGCGGTGGGTGAGGGAGCTGCACCCAGCGCGCATTTCGTGTTCTGCCCCTTGGGTGACTCCTTCTCCCTTGGCGCCACTTACCGTTCAGTTCATCCAACGAAGCGTTCTTGTTGAGCTTCCTTACACATCAAATTGCTGTCTGATCAGGACTTGGCTTTGCCTGGTGGGGAGTAAACAAACACACTGTTCTCTGACATCTGTGCAGCAGTTACATTGCGACCTGTAAACGACTCCTTTGATATTCTGTTTTTAAATGTTGGTTTTGTGAGCTTGCTTAATGAAATCCACTTCCGGAGAGCTGCATTCCATACTGTACATGTGCTGAGAACAGCAAGGCTGGGGTGACAGGATGGGAAAGCTGGTAAATTTGTGTAAATTGTTGATGACTTTCAGTTGGGCCTTGGGAAGAGCGCATTCTTTATTTTTTGCCAGGAGGGAGTGTGACTGTCTTCCTATGTGAAACTTTGCCCCTTTTAAGCTCTAAAGTTCTGCAGTCCTTGCTTGCTCGGTTTTCCTCATTGCTTCTTGTTACCTGGCAGAAACAATGGGGAGAGACTACTACCTAAGAGACATTTTTTTGCTGCTGGTATTTAACTTTCTCCTGGAGTTTTTGTTGGATGACATTGATTTCTAGTGCAAAGGGCACTGAGATTTGGAGCAGACCGTAGAGAAAGTCAGTCCCTCAGGCCTGCTGTTAGGTTAGAATCCCTTGTCACAGTGACCGGGGACTGGCATTTATGTGAGACCGTGGGACATGGCCCTCATGCCAGAAGCTTCTGTGAAAAGCAGCAGACCATTTCTCCGCAGAGAGGAAGACATTTTTTAAGCTCACATGTTTTGCTCATCAATGTTTGAAATTGCATCTGGCTGTATTTTCATATAAATGTTCCAGCTACATATTAGAGATGATTTTAGAGCACACGTCAGAACGAGCACTCCTCCATTGAAGACGATGAGGAGTCCTTGGTATCTGACACTCCTTCATTAAAGAGAAAATATTTTCTCAGATGGCAAAAGCTGCTAACTAAATACAGCACAAATCAAACATCATTCCTAACAGAAACTCTGTGTCCGCTTCCTTCTTCGTGAGTTAATGTATGCTTGTGAAATTTATACAGTCTACAAAATATTTTACCTTTTCCCTTTTCAATAGAAGAGCGATAATCCTAATTCAAGACACATTCCTTTGTGACTTTGGGACTGATGGGGAATGAGAGTCCTTCATATTTAAGGAAATCTCCAAAGCAATTGGTGAAACTACTTACAGAATTTGAGGTTACTCATCTCAAAGAAGCTCTAGCTATGACAATTGAAAAGACTGCATCCATTTACTTAGCAATACAATCACTTTTTAAAAAGGCAGCTGAGTACATTTTGGTTTCATCAATGAAATACATCAAGAGCCATAAAGTTTGTAGAGTGATGTTAAGGAAAAATAACATTTCTTTTTTTCTTTGTATTGAGAAAAGATGAAAATTATCTTCTTTCCCTTTGAGTTCATGCTATAAAAGTTTATAAATTTGATGTTGAATTCATGGATGTTTATGTGAGGGGAGCTCAATTTATGTATCAAATGCTACCAAGAAGACAATTAATTTTTGAAAATTGTCAGTCAGCAGACATGGTGGGCCTATAAAACAACAATCAATTTTCTGTATAGGCAATAATGTATGTTATAAAAATTAGGAGATGGTCACACAGAAAGGGGAAAATGAATGTAGATCAATAATTTAATTTAGTTCTGACCTGGCTAAGTCCTATAGCATGGTTCATATTTTTTCAATGAATAAATCCTTAACATTTTACATACAGTGTCTCAGTTTTGTATTGACTGCCCTAACGTTATGCTTCATTTCGCAGAAGGAATAGCACATCTCCAGTCTTTAACAGAAATACGTTGCATCATTCTGCAAATGTTAAACCATGTATGAGAAGATGTTTGTTATTTACCCTGTTTTCAGAACTACGTTTTTTCCCAGTTATATAAACATTTGGAAGAGAAATGGGTAGTAAGTGAATGATGACCTGGAGTGCACATGCACAGGGTTCTGTTTCAGTTAATATATTCGTAGTTGGTCTTTATTACTCAGTTGCTTATCAAGAGCACAATCCTTGGTATACTGCATAGTGTCTATTTATTCTGTAGAAAATTATTAATTTTTAATAGAACTAAGTGGCTGCTTGGACAAGGGGACTTGACTATTAATCAGGAGGCAGGTGACTAGCTGACTTCCATGGTCATTAATTATTTAGGAAAATTCATCCCAAGGCCCCAAATAGCAGATGTTTTTATGAGTGAGCCTATTTGAAATTTTGGTATCATATTTGTTTAGTCCTTAAACAACTGCTTGCTAGGTGTTCTCAACCATGCACTCAGGATTTAGTGAACAGGTCAGCTCCTGTTCTCAGGAAGCTTCTAGAGCAGGGAGTGAAACAGATGGGTGTTCACGTGTGAAAAGAAGAGCAGACTCACATTTTCTGATTTTCCTGCAAATTAAATGTAGCCAATTTGAACTGTCACCTGAGAAATATTTTGTGTAGAATGTGGACTCAGCTTACTTTAGAGTAAGGGGAGACTGAGGAGTTACATATCCAGGAGATACTCTTGCCTTCTCTGCCTCAGCCTGGCCACGTCTGATGCCTAGAGGGGAACATGCTCCTGCTGGGGTGGACAGTGTACTTCTGGACTGTGCACATTGTTCGAAATATCTAACTTTATTCCCCGATTCCTCTCTTTATGGATTCCAGCCCTGTGTCTTAGATAAAAATCACAACATCTCATTTACATAGGCTTGGAGCACTTATCACAGTTTTCCACTTACATGATGTTACGGCTTGTATCTAGATGTCCCCACAAAGCCTTGTGCCAGTGATGCCGAACCTTTTTAAAGACCAAGTACCCAAAGTGCAGAGCAAAACCCACTTGCAGTTAAACCTGAATACAGAGGTTTTAGTTTAGAAAAAAACAACTCATACATTAACATCTTTTGTCTGAGGAGAAAAACAAATAGCACACATGCCAGAGGTTTGCCACCACTGCCCATACAGTTTCAGGTAGGGAGTTTGGAAGGTGGCTGGGGTAGGGTGAATGTGGATTAGTTTGTAAGTATTTGACAGAAACTGTCATGGCTTTTTCCCTGCTCTAATTATTTTCATATTGAGTTAAAGAGATTTATTTTAGCCTTCTTTACATATAACATGGTCTCTAGTCCCCCATGGGGTCCGCTTCCTTTCAAATGCAGTCCATTTCCGTACCTGTATAAAGTGGCAGGGAAAGTGTTTTTCTGGAAAGTGGGGGCATGAAAGGCACTTTGAGAGTTGTGCTTAGAACAGAGAGTTATCAAAATATCACCTGACTCTTTTTACTGGATTGTCTTCCCTCCCTTGTTAGACACCCTCCCCCTTAGAGATTGTTTTGCTCTTTTATTAATGTTTTTCAATTTTTTCCATGAATTTGACTGTGCTTTCACCTTTAGCACTTCTTCAGTACTGTACCGCCTCATAGATCATGGAAGAGTAGCTTTTAGTTTTAAGCTTGCATTAAGGAATTAGTCTGATTACTCAAGGGGAAAATAACACCCACTGTATGAAGCACTTGAGAGAATTATTAGATAACTGTATGTCACGTCCTGGACACCTGGTAGGTACCTAATGCACCAGAGCCATCAACCTTGCATTCTCTCTCATGAACTCTGGCTCAGGCTCCCTTTCAGTGCTGTAATTGTGTCCAGAAGCATCACTGTATGCAATGGTACATGCATGTTTCTCCACAGAAGCCTCCTTGGTGGCCAGTAGAGGCAGAGATACTCCAAGCTCTCCAAAGTTTCCAATTTGATAATTTTACTTCTCCACTCCTGTTCTTTTCAACCTCCACATGCATAGGATCCAACATTTATTTTTTATAGCACTGCATGCTAATCATATTTGACATTCTCCCTTCAATTTCTCTCCTCTGGGGGTCCCCCATTTCTCCAAATTCAAGGGACTGGATTTCTCTGATCTCACCTTACAGCTTTATCTGAGTAACCAACATACTCATTTCATTGCGGTCAAGATTTTGAAGATTGCTGCAGGTTGGGGATGAAGGCTTGTTATCACTGTTTAGTTAACCTCAAATTAAGCAATTTCTGGTCCTATTCCATGCCCTTCCTTGAGCCCATCTGAGCGGCTAAAACAGGACTGTGAGTCCTGATGGACTCCTGGTGGATTCCTCGTTGCATCCCTGGAGACCAGGAGCTCGCTTAGCAGCCAGCCACTCTGAGGTCCCGCATTTTTTGAGCCTTATTCATATGCCCAGGGCCTGACACTGGGTAGCTATCTGAAGGAAACGGAAAGGAGAAGGACAGCATTTTCCCATTGCCCAGAAGCATTTATTCTGGACATTGTAAACAAGATGATCCAAAGAGTATTACAGAGATAGAGAAGAAACTACTGTCAATATTTAAGAATAGCTTTGTATATCTTATTGCAGAAGTAAGGTATATCAGTAGTAAGATGATAACTGTAAAAAATGGGTAAAAAAGAATTAAGAACTACTCAGAGTTGTACTCCTTACCCCTGCTGTTGAGGCTTACCTAGGGTGTCCAGGCTGGCAGCCAGTAAGCACATGTGAGCCTTGAGCATTTAAAAACAAGCCTGTGGTGTAGACTGCACTCCAGACTTGGAGGACTTAATATGGAAAGGAAGAATTTCATATATTTTATTATTAATTTATATGGGTTACATGTTGAAATGTTATCATTTTGTATCCCTTGAGTTGCAAATATATGATTAAATAAATTTCACCGATTTGTTTTAACTTTTTATTAATATAACCGGTGACACTTTGAAATCACATATGGGGCTATACCAGTGAGTGCTTATTAGAGAAGCCGATTTAATACAAGTATACAAATATAAGAATTTACCAGACTGGCTTACAGTAGCTGCCCAAACTCCGGTGTGGACGGCACAGAAGGGCGGTCTGTACTCTGGGGATCCGCAGGCTCCAGTGGAAGGCTGGAGCTCACTGTAGTGTCCTGTGCTGAAGAGTCCGGGCTGGAAGGCTGGAGGCAGTGTCCAAGGTGAAGGCAAAGACTGGAGCACCTCTGAGGAAGCAGCAGCTGTCTTTCCTGTTTAGTGTCTTTTTCATGCCATTCTGGTGGCAGTCCTCCCTAGGGCGGGTCTTCCATACCCAGAACTACGCTGAGCCAGTTAGTTTCTTGTTCAAGCTGACCATCAGTTACTATCACAGTGCCTTTTTGTCACATTCCTGTTGGACAGATGCAGATCTTTTTGAATATAGCTATTGAAAAAATAAAAACAATTATTTTGTAAATAGCTTACTATTCTTTAAAAAATTGAAATATTATGAATGTATTTATGTCATTAAATATATGGCCTCATTTTAAATCATTTGCCACATTGCATCATATTAATGTGCCTTAATTGAGTTAAGCTAATCCTCTGTTGTTGAACACTTTGACTAAAAATCCTAGTGTCCCTCTTTATCTTTACAGGGATGCATTGCAAGCCCCCTAGTGGAATCCACAGATAGTACTAGACCCCATGGATTCTTTTTTTCCTGTACATCCCGTACATGGCTAAAGATGAATTTATAAAGGAGGCATAGTGAGATTAGCAACAATTAATAAAATGGAAAAACTGTAGCTATGTATTATAATAAAAATTCCATGAGTATGGTCTGTCCCTCTTATAGTACCTTCTTGTACGACCTGCAGCCCTCTTGTGATGATGTATGATGGTGCAGGGCCTCTGGGATAAGCTGGAGTAAGGTGAATAATGCAGGCCGTATGACATGGCATTAAGCTATCTCATCGGAGTTCCTTGAAGGGAGGCACTACCATTCCATGGCACTTGATCTGATGCCCAAGACAGCTACTAGGTGACTGCTAGGTAGGCGGCATGTGTGACATGGATATACTGGACAATGGGATGAGTCATATTCTGGATGGCTTGGAGTGGGGTGATGTGAGATTTCATCACATCATTTGGAACAGCACAAAATTTAACACATATGCATTATTTTCTGAAATTTTCCATTTATTTTTTGATGATAGCATACTGCAGCTATGAAAACCATCGAAAGGAAAACCTGTGTGAGAGACAGCTAACCGTGATGATATTTTAATGTCTTTGGCTCATCCTTAATTATGCTCCTAAATTTATTTCTGGGAACCAACTGAGTCACAGATTTGGTTGTGGTGACATTGGCCACATGGGAAAAGAAGGTGCTGACGGGGGCGGTGAATGTTAGAGGGGCAAGCTGAGTGGGAAGTAGCAACTGCTGGAGACAGCCTTTATTTTCCAGCAAAAAATGAATGACATACTCAAATTTTGGGGTTATAGAATGGTTCAATCAATGGAATTTTAACAGAGATGTGGACCAGAGTTATGGGGAAGCAACTATGGGGAGTCTGAAGGGGCAGAATGAGAGAGCAGAGTTCCTTGAACCCAGTGAGTCCCGGTAATGACTAGGAAGGAAAGGCCTTTGTTAGGAACTGTAGTTGTAGGTAGAGGAAAATGTGCACTCAGCAAAACCCACACCTGTGTGGTGGGATAGGAAGAGTGAAGAGATGGTCCATACTCTCTCTTCCTATCCTCTGGCCCCCTGATGCTTCCTGCTATTTTCTTAGCTCAAGAGCATGGGAGCTAAGTCTACAAAGTTGTACAGAAGCCAGGTGCAGTGGCCTACACCTGCAGTCCCGGCACTCAGGAGGCTGACATGGGAGGATTAAGACCAGCTTGGGTGACACAGCAAGATACTGGCCTCAAAAACAAAAATAAAAGTTCTGCAGAGGACAGATAACCTGCAAGGTAGAGAAAGAAAATGGTTGTGAAGGGGTGCGTGGAGGAAACAGAGCAGCTCCGATATTTATTGTCTGCGGTAAGGAACTTGTTACTGTCTGACATTTGGTTTCCTCACCTGTAAAATATGTGTTATGGTATCTACCTCAGAAGGTGAGAATGCAAATAAGCACGGGAGACCAGTGCTTAGTACAATGCTGTGTTCTTTGGTGGCTCACCAGTGGAATATACCTTCTTACCTTGCTGCCCATTAGTCATTTCTTAGAAGTTAATCAGGTGGCAAATTACAGCAGAAATTTACCCTGGTAGACCTGGGCTTTTATATTTAGACTGGAAATGTTTGGCGCACACTGATGAGGTGGTTGTTTGTGTTCTGAACTGTGCATATCAAACTCTTGTAGTCTCGTGAAAATCTGTAGACTTTCTCACACAGTCGGATAATTAGGCCACATGCTGTCGGGTGTGCTCAAAAATGGTCATTTAACTGTCCTTTTATTATTTTTGGCATCCAGTGGGAAATTTAAATAGCCACTGCCAATGTGCTTTCTATATGCTTTTTAGAAAATGCCTAAATTGAACAGAGTTTAATAAAATTGCTGGACAGTCAGGCTTAGCAAACTCTCACAGAAATAAACCTGCAAAAACAAACCCAAAGCCTTAAAGTAAATACTTCCATAAATCAGGGCCTTTCACATGCTTCCTGGGAAGTGTAGTTGGATGTGTGTGGAGTTAGTTTACAAGCAGAGGGGTAGAGCTGGCAGCTTTGGAGGTGATTTGACACCTTTGTTTCCTTTGCTTTCTTTCCTTTGCAGAGGTGTACAGCAGCCTTTCGAACTAAAGCACTCAGAAATGGAATGTCTCTATTTTATATAGAAAAATGAATAGCTCACTAGGGTAAACAAATGAGTAAAGAGTACTCCACCCTTATTTGCAGTTTCACTTTCTGAGGTTCCAGTTACTTGCCATCAACTGTGGTCCAAAAATATTCAATTGAAAATTTTAGAAACAAACAAGTTTATTTATAAGTTTTAAATTGTGCATCATTCGGAGCAGTGTGATGAGATCCCCATCCCAGTTTGGATATGAATCAACTCTTTGTCCAGTGGATTTGTGCTGTGCCTACTACTTGCCTGCTAGTTATTTAGTAGCTGTCTCCATTTTTCAGATCCTCCATGCATACGGTACAGTTTTTGTCCTTGTGTTTAAAACCTTTAATTTTATTGTAGCCTTTAAATTTATGTGCCCGAGTGGTGATGTTGGCAATTCACATGCGCCAAAGAGAGGCTAAAAAATATTTCCTTTAAGTGAAAAAGTATGTGTAGAAAAATTATTGAAGATGTATTAATTAATTCCTGGAGTTTCAGGCATTCATGGGGTCTTGGAATATATGCCCCATGGATAGGGGGAGACTACTGTATCTCAAATATATGAATGTTCTTAAATTACCAGATCCCTTTAGGCAATAAATGATGGAATGATTAAGCTACCAAATAAGAGAATTAGCTTACATTTATTAACCTTTGTAAGGTTCTAGTCACAATTGTAATACTCTATGCATATTATATCATTTAACCCCCTCAGCACTCTGTGAATGGATAATGTTTCCTTCATTTTACAGATAAAGAAGTGGAGGCTCCAAAATGAAGCAAAATAATTACAGTCTCATGTTTAATAAATAGCAGAGGCAGGGTCGAAACATATAACATTTGGCTCCAGAATCTGAGCTTCTAATGGCTATTCTGTGCCATTAAAAAAGGTTTGTGGAATAATTTGGGAGTATGAGGAAATTTTGCAAAAGATGACAACTAAGGCAAATCTATGGGATATACTAAGGCAGTTTTTATTCTTTCTCATTTCTTGGAGATTGTAGCCACATTCCTTGGCTTATTACTAGAAATGTCTTTTTAATGGAGCTCAATGTCAAAAAACCCCACCTGTTCAGCTAACAAGTTTTATGGCCAGTGAAACAGTTTATTCCCAAATACTCAGTTAATGTTAATAGTTTTCATTGTTAACAACAAGGTGTTATCTAAGAATGTGACTTACATCATGTGCTGAAAGGTGTCTTTAAGTGCACACTTACTGACTGAGAGGATGTGAAGGGGACGGAACATTTAAATGACTGTTCCTCCTCTGACATTTCATTACTGGTTTCAGAAGTGATAGTGGATGGCAGTTCCTGTCAGAGTTCTTTCTATAAAGCAGCTAAGATGGAGAAATGTTAGTTATCTTGGTAATTGGAGAGGAAAATCAAGGAAGGAAGGGAAATAGCTCATGGCTTAACATGTTAATAACATGGTTTGGTAAAGTTTCCATCATTTATAGAGAAATTTTAAAAATCTGAGCAGATAGACCAATTGAAATAAGAAATAAAGAAATTACTCCAATTTCATGTAATTTTTATACTGCTAAAACATTATCTTTCTCCTAGACGCGGGCCCCGCCTGACATCACGTGTCTTTGCCTGAAAGTATCCTTCAGGTTTGATGTGAATCAGAAGAGGTAAAACCTGAAGGTCAAAGATAATGGGTCCCTGTCTAATATTGGGCCTATCTGCCAAGCTCTCAGGGCACATTTTATTTCTTTATTATGATAACATCCAAAGAGAACACTATGGAGTGTTCCACACAGTTTCTGTATCTGGTGTCCTCATGGAAGGATGAAGCCATGGAGGCCAGTTTATCCAGAAAATGTGCCCAGGCAAGTCAGGAATGATTATTACCTCCTGTGACATCAGACGCAAGTTTCCTGCATCCCCTTGGAAAATATGTGTGTAGTCCTTCGAAGTCATTTTCAGAGATCCCACCAAGGAAGGCATGTGGTGATTGACTTATTTATTTTTATTTATTTGCATGTGGTGATTGACTTATTTATTTATTTATTTATTTATTTATTTATTTATTTTTATATTAAGGCTTCACCTTTCCAGACTCCCTTTTAAGGTTTGCCTCCTACATAATGAACAGCGACATGGGCTGGTATTTCATTACCAAGTATCTCCCGGCTGCAGGCACTGCCTGGAGAAGTTTCCTTCTTTTAGCTTGCAAGCCTCATTTATTTTCCTGTGATTTCTGCTGTGGGCACAGGCTGGTTGACTACATTATTAAATTGTCATCATTACACTGTGATGTCTTGGAATGATTCCAGACTGAGTTGGAAAAGTTAGCATTGGCCTGGGCACATATCTTACCCTTTCTTGAGTGCCTCAAATCTGCCCAGGCTGGCTAGCTAGGTCTGTCAGCACCAAGATTCTCTAAAGACAGAAGAAATTGGGCGTGGTGGTGCACGTCTGTAATCCCAGCACTTGCGAGGCTGAGGCAGGAGGTCACCATGACTTTGAGGCCAGCCTGGGCTACATAGTGAGTTCAAAACTAGCCTGAACTACATATTGAGACCATGTCTCAAAAAGCAAAACAAAAACAAATGAAAACTGCATTTCCTTTTACATAGGTTGCTTTGACTTGGGATCAACTGGCCAGTTCACAATGGTTGTGTTTTTTTTTTTTGAGGGGGGGTTCTAGTGGTGTTTAGCATTCAAAGCTATTTGACATTTTAAAAGTTATAATGCCATTTTAAAGGCTATAATGCCACTAGTATATTTCCGTATAATTCATTAGTTTATACAAGCTTTGAAGGCTGTCTGTTCTCAGCAGAGAAGTTTTTAATTAAAAATATTTGATTGCCTTTCCAAGCCTCCTTAGAATAAGGCACTCTTCTTCACTTCTCAGTTTTTCTTCCACATGCCCTCTTGATAATGATCTAGCATTGTATGTAATGAGAGAAGCAATTGTTGTATATTTTCAGAGTTTTGTCCTTCGCCATCCTATCACCAATTCCTATACTGTACCAGCACACATGGTAGGTGTTCAGTTAATTCTTATTAGGCTCGGCTCAGCCCTGACTATGAACCCTGTCTTACCCATTGTCACAGACTCTGGTTTGCTCCAACTTTGGAAATTTAGCTGTATCTGAAAAATCTCCTCTGCCTTTTAAACCATAGCACGATGGACATGTGTGTGTGTGTGTGTGTGTGTGTGTGTCTGTGTGTGTCTGTGTGTGTCTCTGTGTGTGTGTGTGTGTATGTTCTGAAACTATGTATAAAAACAAAAATAGTTTGGACTTGACCACAAGCTGTAGACTGCCAATTGCTGGTCTAGATATAAAAGTATATGTGGCTTATAAATGTTGCTCAGGGGTCACATTTTGCGGCTTATATTTTAAAACTTAGGTGTAAAAGCATCTCCAGCAAGAAGCCTTCCCTTGTCCCACATGACCTTCTGATTTCCT
Organism: Fukomys damarensis; assembly: GCF_012274545.1. Classification (NCBI taxonomy): domain Eukaryota; kingdom Metazoa; phylum Chordata; class Mammalia; order Rodentia; family Bathyergidae; genus Fukomys; species Fukomys damarensis. The sequence continues at coordinate 44,406,750 of NW_022900940.1, read as the reverse complement.
TCCTTCTATCCTTTTCACGCTTCTCACTTATGCTTCTACGACCGCAGCAGTGTATCTCTGAAAAACCTTCCCGAACTGCCTCAGTTTACCTTCCATGTCACTATCAGATGAATCTGTTCTGCACGCTTATTTCTTCCTCAAATCTTTTAAGCATTTTCTATTCCATATAACAGGAATTAAAACTCTATCCTGTTAAACATTCTATGGTATGATTCCAACTGATTTTCCCATTTTGTTTTCTTTTTTCTGCAGAAACCGTCTCATAAGTCGTTGTTTTTGAGTGTATGTTTTACATATATAATGAGTATATTCCTTGTAGGACATTGGTTGATACACGTATTGTACCTTGATCTCTTTTATTTCCCTTTCTCCTCCTCTCTTCCTGCCTGCTCCCATCCCTGGAGTACTTTTTACAATGCTAATTTGCATGTTTTCTCCCCTGCCCCATCTAAACACAGTTCCAGTAAATATTAGGTACTCAATAAATATAACAATGAATGAATGAGTTATTGAATAAACACGTTTATACAGTTAACCCATAGAAAATTGTGTGACATTTTATAAGCAACAAAATAATGAAACTGAGGTTTGAAACATGATTTTTATTGTTCAGTCCCTGACTCCAGAGTCTACAGTGGCTCTCCTCCCCTTTAGCAGTGGTTTTCTAATTATTATAATCCGATCATGGGATCATGCCTTTTCCAGCTTAAAATCCTTCAAGGGCTTCCCCTTGCCCTCCAGATCAGTATAATTTAAATTCTTTAAATATGACTGAAAGTTTTCCATCGCAGGCCACAGTTCTCCCCAGTCCTTTTTACTTTTGTACTCATTGACTGTGCAGTTGGCTGAAGCTGTGCTATTTCCTTCTCCAGGGCCTGGGCATGCTGGGTTCCCTTTGCTTACAGTGCTCTTCCCTTCCCCTGAGCTAGCTGTGTTTATGTCTCCAGCTGGTCTTGTTTCCAGTGTTCCTTCTGAAGGACATCCGTACTGCCTGCCCTTCCCACCATACCACACCATATGACTTTCTTTTTTAGTTTGTCTTTGAGATATTTTGTCAGTAAAATGGAAAAATGTGTGGGGGGGTTGTGCTTACTTATGTGAAATATTAAGCTAATGCAGTTTTAATTGAGAATTTCATAACTTTTAGCTTTACTTCCATAAATGTACCTTGAATATTTTGGAGCTTTCATAACCTTTTCCTCCTTCCAAAACATGTGTTTATTGTGAGTGAATGCTACATTATGTGTTTGGCATTGTGAACTCATTTGCTTCTCACACTGGCGTTATGGGGGACACTGTTACTGTCTCCCAGTCCATTGACAAGGTCAGCAAGCTTAAGAAACTCACATGGCTAGTGAATGGCAGCTGGAGTTTAATTCTAGGTTATGTGCACTTTTATCCTCTTTAACCAGCACATCCATACTGAATAGAGTGTGGTCAGTTAGTATTCAGTAAGCCTTTGAAATGTTTGTAGACAGTATTGCTTGTGTGCTGGGATCTTTCACTTATCCCTCTATACAAACTTTCTATTCTGCCCTGCACTGGGAAAGTTGTCTGTGACTCCTCCCTTGTCCCCAGGGCTGAATCACTGTGACCATGCCTTTGTAAGAAACTCTCCTACCCCATTTAAGTTGTTTATTTCTTGTCCAGGATCTAATTGATACAGCTACTCCTCCCCTTTCTAAATTTAAAACCATGGTTGTGATGATGCCTTATTTCATGTACAGTATGAAGTTATATTGCTTTTTTCCCATTTTGTCTTTAAGTTTGATTGCATAATGAACTTGTGTAAGGAAATTGAAGATTGTCATGTTTTCTGTTTTGTGCCATCTTGCAAACAAGGGGCATACCCCATTCACATACAGTGGGTGTGTTGTCAAGGCATTTACTTTGACACAGGTTGGAAGACCATAGATTTACAGAACATTTTCTAAGTCCTTTAGCCTGACATGAGGCCTCTTGCATCTTGATAAGAGCTTAACTTCATGCCCTTCCCACTGTTCCATCTTTGCTGACTTAAAGGGTTGGCTTAGCTCTGTGTCTGAGTAGGTGGTGTCCCAGCCACCTAGTCCACTGTTGACTTGATATCTGGCTTTAAAACAGATTACTTTATTTACTTACTGTTTTACTTACTTTTCTCCTCACTGAGAAAGTATCCAACACACATAGTTAGAGGAGGAAAGGTTTATTTCGGCTCACAGTTTGTAGAGGTGTCAGTCCACAGTCCGCTGGATCCACAGCAAATGGCATGGCAGAGGGTCTTCACAGGAAAAACAGGCACGGCAGGCTGAAGGCAGAAAAGCAACAAGCAGTGAGCTCACCTTCTTTCTGTGCCTTTATACTCCATGTGTGCTACAACAAGTCTATTGGTTGGTGCCATCCATACCCAGGGTGGGGCTTCCATTATGCACATCCTTAATCCCAATGTCATCCTTGACTGACAGTCACACACTCTAATCGAGCCACCTTTGAAATTCTCCACCTATAATCACAGGCTTTCGTGGGAACAGCTAGATAAAAGCCATAGCACTTGCCTAATTTATAAACAAAGAAAGTTGTATGTTATTTTATAAACGGAAACCATAGTCCCATATACATGAACAGGAAAGTAAGACTTTAAGGAGAAGTACAGCAAAAGTAAGTAATGTCAGATCAGATTAGCAGATGTTGCCAAGGTGTTTTAAAATGTAGCTGGATTTATACTTCTCACTGAATCAGAGTGAAAGAGAATGGAAGGAGCTGTAACTTTATTCGTTTTGTTTGTCTCATCAGATCACATAGCACCAGGTTAATGCCCCGATGTCTGGGGAACACTGCGGTACCCTATGTTTTGTTCTGGTTGTGCTTTTGCCCGGAACACCTTCTTCCTTCCGATTTCCTTTCCCAGATCTTCTCACCCTTCATTTTGAACCTTGGTTTCCCTCTTAGCCTCTGTAGTCTTCCTCATAACTCCCTGACGTTTACTGTCTGCCCTAATCATTTTGGCTTTTGAGTGTTGATGTATTGACTTATTTCAGTGATTCATGTTTTGTGCACTGTCCCCAAATTGTGGTTCCTTTCTTCAGACTGATGAAGGAAGGCAACGGGACCTATGATTCTGGACCCCCATAGCTAATAAGAGTTCATTGAATGTTAGCTAAGTTGAATGAATTTGACCCAAATGAATAGGATGTTGTGTTGTAAACTGAGTGTAGTTCATGGCGATGATACTGTTTTCATATCTGGTTGGGATGCACACATATGCGTGTGCACGCTGTGTCTTTGTTTCTTCTTGTCTTCATGGAAATTACATTCTGAAAGGGGTTCTATATTACTGTATAACCTGATCTCGGTCAGTCTAAGTGGTATAAGGAGGCGAATAAGGAGTTCACGGCTGTCATTTAGACTGAGTGGTCCCGGAGTCCCTCTGTATGGAGGCAGCATTTAAGGACAAATCTGAAGGACATGAAGGATGGGGGCAAGCGACTGTGCGGGACGAACATCCCAGCCAGAGGCCACAGCGAGACCTGAGGCTCTGACTTGTGGCTGCGCCGGGTGAGGGCGGGCGGAGGATGGTGGACCTGCCATGGCGGGAGCAACGCTGGAAGGCGAGAAGGAAGGAGATTTTGCAGATTTTAAGTCATTTCAGCTTTTGGGTACAGAAGGGGCTGAAAGGGACAAACGGAAGCAGGCTTGCACTTAAGAGGCCTGGCTCTCTGCCAGGGAGGAGAGCCCGGCTTGGGACCCAGGGGTCTGTGTGAGTGAGAAGCGACAGGGTTAGGGACACAGGTGGGGGCCGAGGCCAGTGTCATGCCTTTAATTTATTTGTTGCTGCAAATGTCTTGAAAGTAGCATTGTCTGTGTCATTATTTTCATTTTATACTTCTCTTTAAGACTTACGTTCTGTTTCTATTTACCAAATATTCTTTTATCGATGGCTATTTTTGAGATGACACTTAATGACTCAATTAGTCAATAAAAACCCAAGTTCTTTCTGGGCTAAAGATGTGTTGCCATGGCAAATTTATTTATCTATCTTTTTCAAAAGCAATTGAAGTTTTGTATTCCTTCTTGAATACTGTTTCAGAAATGTAATTCTTCCCAATGACTGTTTGGGAGGTAGATTTTTTTTTTCTTTTGCACGCTATTCTAATTCTTCCTTTTAATAACTCCATTTCCACTTTGTATTAAAACTTCATCAGACCACTGTGCCCTATTATAGCTGTCGTCACCATGGGGAGAAAATGACTAATTGAAGCTGCTTATTGATATAATAGAGCAGGTTGTGACACTTGGCGAGAATGCTGGAACGATGGGCTCCAGCTGATGTTATGTAAAAATATTCAGCCGTGAAATATGCACTTGCGGATGGCTTTTTGCAGATGTCTGCAGAATGCAGATAATCTGTATTCTGAGAAGATCTGCAAATTAAAGATCTGTCTGACCAGTGAGAACTGTGGGATGGTGAGGACACAGTGGTGCAGTGGGTAATGGAATGGTCTTGAAATTGGAGCAATGATTATAACCTGCCCAAGTTATAAGCAAAAATGGGTTAAAACCCCACCCCATTTAAGAGGGAAGGGATCAGTTGGATGAAAAATAATGATGAACTTGTAGTTATTTTGGAATTCTTTCAATGCAAGATGCGTTGGTATCACGAATGGAAATATGAATTTGTATGTTGTCTTTGGAAAGCTGTTTGCCCAAAACAAATAAAATAAAATGGGCAGGGCTGGGGATTTAGCTCAGTGGTTCTGCCACCTGCCTTGGGAGTGGAAGGTCCTGAGTTTGATCCCTGGTACCAAAAACAAACAAACAAACAAGTAAATAAAATGGATGTACACCCTTTGGCATAACAATTGCACTTGTAGTAATTTATCTTGGAAATACAGCCATGCAGGTGCACAAAAATCTTGGTACAAAAAATATTCACTGTGGCTTTACACTCAATTACAAATGATTAGAAACACTTTAAATGTCCAAACTATAGGGAATTTGGTACACAAATTATGGAATAGCTATTTCATAATCCTCATGGTACAATTAAGGCATCACAAAGAATGTATTTATGTAGGACTATTTCTGTGATACTCTTATGTGAAAAAGAATTGCAATATGGTATTATTTGTGATAACAGAAATTATATATATTTATATGTTTATATATTCATATATGCATAGGTTGAAGACTATTCATGTGATCAGTAACAGCATTGATAGGACCTATTTTTTAGTGTCCTTCGGTACTCTAGTATTGGCTCAGTGTTTTACTTTGTGTATATAGTATTTGTTCAAAAAGTACAAATTAAGAACATCTGGAAAATGATATATTTTTATCTTTTTTCTTCTGATGTAAAGATGTCTTTGGCTCATTGTGGGCTGAAGTGTACCTGAATTGTTTTCAGAATATTTCTTGGTATGGATGGAATTTTATATCTTCTATTCGAACACCTTTGATTAGGATATCATTGTACCAGCACTTTTAGTATTGAGGTGTTGACACCTTTATTTTTTGTCATGACTTTACAGAACATAGCTGTACCACTTTGCTTCAACATTCTTATTCTTCCCATCGATGATAACTCTTTAGGAACTCAATTGAATCAATAGTTAAATCATTCAAACCCGTAGGCTCTGAATTTCTAATGGGTACATTTATGAGAATGATAAGGAGCTTCTGGAATCCTAGACCTGGTCCTTTTCAACAACAAATAGAAACTAAACGCTAGTAATGATGCTTATTATAAACTTTTTAAAAGCCCTTCTCTACCCCCAACAAGGTAAAGAGCAGTGGGTTGAAATGTATGACCCAAAGCTGTGCTATTCTCTATTATGTGTGTTACCATGAGGCTCTGAGAACAGTGTTTAAAATTGTGTTAATCCTTGTTATAGAAGGAACTTTGTGGTAGTATTCAAAAGCCCCCTTGCTTATATTATTGTTTCAGTGGGGTGAGTCAGAAGAAAAATACTTTCCTAAAAAAATTAAATAACAACTTGTAAATTCCATTCTCTCTTGCTGGCAAACCAACTCATTATACATGAAGTGTAATAAAACAAGTGTTTGGCACATGGAGGTGTATGAGCCAGGTAGTGTAATCAGAGCTTATTTTCCTGCAGTGGAGGTTGAAATTTATACATTTCTTCTAAGCAGCACCTTTCATTCCATTTTTATTTTCTAAGGGAGAATGAAATTTACAAGTTGCTGCTTAACAGTACCAAAAGTGCTAGTTCCTATACAGTGAATAGGGAAGTTTGCAAGTTGCCATTTGACAATACCTGCATTACTGTTTGTTTGCTCTCCTCTCCCCGGCAAGGTGTAGTAAAATGTATAAGGTTAGTAAAAATTCTTCATTATTAATACAAAGTTATATCGCTAGTGAGGATTCCACAAATGACATTTCTGAGGGGAGAAGGAAAGCTGGACGTTATACGGCAGGAAATTCAGGAACAGCGAATTTACAGTCATCACTGGAGAACACGCGCGGACACTCACTCATGGCTGTGTCCCCAGGGTCCGTTTCCGACCCCATGGCTCCTCCACTGTCGTACCCTTGGCAGTCTGTTTTACTCTTCTTCCTGGTCACGGCTTGTGCAGACTTCACATCCTTCGTCTTCCTCGGGCCTTCTCCTGCCTTTCCTTGGCTATGTTTGTACAAATAATTAAATGAAAGGCTCACAGCCCTTGGAACCTTATTTCTGTATTAGCTTGCACTGCTACTTAAATATTTTATTGTTACAGTATCTTATTGTTATTAAATTTTCAATGTATGGATGCCTTGTTTTACCAGCTGTATTCTAACGAGCTCCTTGAGGGGAGATAGATTTCTTAGATTTCTTCATGCTCCCCATGGAGGCTTGCACGCAGTTGTGTAATGGAAACAAAGTGACTCTTTACCACTCAAAAAACAAAGAGAAGAAAGCGAAACATAATAGGTCGGCAAAGACAGTTGCTGATAAATCCATTCTTGTCTGTGCATGCCGTTCCTCCCACCCAGAAATGAGGTCTCTTATCTTCCTTTGAATTTTGGCTGGTCTTTTGACTTGTTTCAGTTAGTAGAAAACGGCAGAAACGCCCCGTGTCAGTTCTGGGACTAGATCTTAAGGTGCCGGAGAGTTTTGATTTTACTGTCTCGGAGACACTCATAAAGGAGCCTGACAATGCTGTAGGAGTTTTCTTGGGTGGTTGTCCCGGAGGTCAGCAAAAACATAGACAGGCCAGTCGGCCCAGCCAAGCGCAGGTGGGTGAAGGGGATTCTGCCAGCTCACACCCGGCAGTTGTAGTTTGACAGCAAAGCAAAGATGAGCTGCCTGCTGAACTCTCCCCAGGTTGAAGAAGGAGGGCACGTGAGTGATTATTGTCTTCAGTCATTCAGTTTTGGGAGCCCTATTAAGCAGCAAGATTACAGAAAACACATCCCAAAAAGGATAAACTCTACCCTGAATTTTGTTATCCACAGCAGCACTCTTCACACGAGAATGTGTATATGAATCACATTGGATCATATTAGAATTTCGGTATTCAGTAAGTCTGCGGTGAGGCTCGCGATGTGTATTTGTACAAAGTCCCTAAGTGACGCTGATGCTTTGCTCTTGAGCCATGTTTTGAGTAGCAGTGTTCAAAGCAGCGAAGACTATCTATCTGAAGATTAACAACTTGCTTCTTACAGTCAGGTAAGTTATACGTGCCTTTTTTGTTCCTACCAGGGAGGGATCGAACTCAGGACCTTGCGCTTGTGAGGCAGTCGCAGTGCCACTGAGATAAATCCCCGGCCTGATACTTACCTTTTTGTTGCAATTCTAAATCTTACACTGACCCTCAGATCGGCACAGTAGACATCCCATTTCCAGCGTTATATAATGAGGCACACACACACACACACACACACACACACACACACACGTGTGTGTGTGTGTGTGTTGAATACAGATTATATTTTTTTCAAGTCTAGCTTTCCTCAGAGAAGCATTGTACTCCAGGCTTGGTGTATTTAATAAAGGTGGATGCTCTTCAAGGACCTCCTTTATTACTGACATCAGTGATAATGATAATAGCAGGCACTTCCACATACTGACTTGCTTTTTCTGAACTAGATTGTTTTCCCTCCGCCCTTCCAGGTTCTTCAGCTAGGGTTCTGTAAATTAGACTGACAAATGACAGATTAGAGAAAAACAAAAACTTATTAATACGTGTATTGTGCGTACCTGAGGGAGTATCCAGTGATGAGAACTGATTGGAACTTAGCCTTAGTGTCTCTTAACAAAAGAGCAGTACATTTTTAAAGAAGTGACGGAAGCCAGAATTCAAGTTCAGTCTGATCTGATTTCACAGTGCAGTGATACCCAGTTTACCACGTTTCCCGCCCGCTACCACCCCACCAGAAACCCGACAGGCACGCGCTCCGGCCTGGCTGTGAAGGCTATTGCTGCGCACGTTCTGTTCTTTTCTGCTTGTTGCTTCCTGCTGTAGAAGTCGTACTAGTCATATGATTTTGGTGTCTCTATGCAGGATAGTGGATTTGGGGAGCTCCTCGCAGAGATTCCTGAAGTGTGTACCCATGCACATCTGTGTGTTGAAGGTGAAGGCAGAAGTACCCTTAAAAGCTATTATGCTTTAGGAAATTTAATTTTTTATGGTAACATTCACATAATAATTGTCAGCATTTTATAGTGCTGACATGAGGAAGTCTTTACCAGAATAAGTACAGATTATTATTTTAAACTTCAGTAGTGTCTTGTTTCCATTTTGTGGTGCTTAATGTAACAAAAATAATGTTATTCTTTTCCCTTTGCTTCAGATTTACCATTTCACTCTTTATGGCATCTCTCAGACAAAGGACTACCATTCAAGGTTTTCATCAGAGCAACGCAAAGTACTTCTTTTAAAAATCATAAAAAGACTCTGATATGAGACCTAGTTTGAAATTAAACTGTCAGACCATCTTTTTACTTGTTGGCTTTGCCTGACTCTTCTGTGTTCTCTCAAAGGTTACAGAAAGACAGTGATGGAAATAGCAGTAGTCTTTGGGTCTCCAGTCAGTGCCCTGTAGGGACCCTATTCCATGAGCGTCCTGGGTTGAAATGAAGACACCAGCACCTCTGACCAGAGCATGAGCTTAGCTCTCAATTTCTCTTACTATGCACACGACTCTTACTTTGGAGTCACATGATGGAGTTGGAGAATGTGTGTTTGTATGGGTGTGTGTATGTGTGTGTGTGTGTGTGTGTGTATGTAGAATATACGTGGAACTTGTGGTGTGGAATAAGTACTCTCGAATGGAAAAATAAAAAATATTTTAATTCTAAAACACACATGGGATATGTTCATGTAAGAATGTAGAGTTGGTTCTTTAAGGTAGATTCTTTTGGTTCATGGGTTTGGATGGGATCTGAACAAAAGTTGTTTTAGCTGAAGAGGCAAGGTGAATGGCAGTGGTAACGAGGCTTGCTTAGGACTTGAATCATTTCTCAGAACTAAGAGTGACTTCCCAAACTACAGAATCCATTTTTCTTCCCACTGCCCACTGCTCTTCAAAACAAGATCTGATCACTTCCTAGTAAAACAGTGGTTTCCTTTTTTGATATGAATGAATCATTTATAAGACAAATGGTCTATGTGATTTATTCTATAAATTTTTTAAATGAAATATCCTGTATCTTTTGGGGTAAAGATCTAACTTTTTCTAACAAATACAATTTTAAGTAGTGTCAGAAGTTAAAATTACTGCATAGTATAAAGATCTTACTTGGATTTATTTACGGCTCTGTACTAGCATCTAGGAAAGATTTTGTTCAATAAAATGAATAAGTACTCCAGTGAGCTGAGCAGCAGATATTGCTTTATAGACAGAGAAGGGCTAAAGAATGCAGAACAAAAAAACAAAGAGCAGTTTGGTCTTTTTGATATTACTTTTCATGTAAGGTGGGAACGGGGAAACAGAATAGTGGAGAAACAGTTGCTGGTTTCATTTCACCAGATCAGTTTCATTATTTTGCACCATGAACCTGGCTTGTGTGGGAAATTTGACTGTTACTTCTTGGAGGGTCACATAACATCTTAGTTTTTGTTACTGTTGTGGAACTTTAATATGAATAACTCCATTTTGATTTTGTTTGGTCTGATGAGGCCTCATGTAGAGGCTTAGTCCAAAACAATGGCTTCTTACAGCCACTAGTGGCTTTGTGATGAATATTTAATAAGAACCAAATTTTACTTTCCTTGGGGCCTGGGGAGAAATGTGTAAAAATCGATGTATCCACAGGAAAGACAATCTCCGTATCTTTATTGGTTAGCATATTTTTAATCAGAAAAGCATGGAGTATTCTCCACTATTTTAAAAATATGTTTTGTTAGTGTCTATCAGTTTTACAGAATGTTGTGATTCACCATGGTATTTTTATAATGCGTATGTCCTTCTATGCATCTATTGTCCTTTTCGTCCCTGCTGCCTCTCCTCTTACTCCTTTTTTCTTGTCTAATAATAGTCTTTCTTCTAATTTCACATCATCTTTTTTAGAGTCCATATGTTAGTCCGTATGTTAGAGACCATGTGATACTCCTCTTTCTCAGTCTGGCTTATTTCACTTAGCGTGATGATCTCCAGTTCTGTCCACTTTTCTTCAGATGCCATGCTTTCCTTTTTCTTTGTCTGTAAGTAATACTCCGTTGTTTTTATGTAACAGACTTTATCTGTTTACCTGTTGATGGGTACCTATGCTGGTTTCATGTGTTGGCTACTGTGAGCTATGCCACAGTAAACACAGGTACGCGGTTTGCCCGTAGTATGTGGACTCATTTGTGTTAATACCAAGGGATGGCATAGCTGGGTCATATGATAGCTCTACTCTTAGTGTGTATACAAATTTACATCCCACTAGCAATGTAGAAGGGTTTGTTTTTCCTACAGTTCTCACTAATATTTATTTGTTTTACTTTGAATTTTCTTCAGTCTTTATTTTTTGTTAGTACATATTCGCGGTACACGCTGCTTACGTCCCTTGTGGGAAGCTGTATATGTGTATGCAACACAATCTTCATTTTTCCTTCTCTTTCCCTCCAGTCGGTCCCCACACCTTCATCTCCTTGATGATACTCATTGTGAGTTTAGTTTTCATTTGCATTTCCCTAGTGGCTAAATATATTGAATGTTTTTTTCATGTACTTATTGGCTATTTGTAGTTATTTTGAGAAGTCTGTTCAAATTCATTTGCCCATGTATTGATTGAACTATTTTAAGTTTTTTGGTATGTTTTAAACTCTTTAATCTTCTGTTGGAAAAGTTGCTGGCAAAGAATTTCTCCCATTCTGTAGGCTGTCTCTTTATTGTTTCCTTTGCTGTGCAAAAACAATTTTAATGTGATGTAGTACCTTTTGTTTTGTTTTGTTTTGTTTTGTCTTTTGAGACAGGGTCTCACTATGTAGTTGAGACTGACCTGAAACCCACTGTGTATCCCAGGCTGGTCTCCAGATCACAGCGATTCTCCTGCCTCAGCCTCCCGAGTACTGGGATTACAGGCGTGCGCCACCACGCCTGGCTACCATTTGTTGATTTGCTGTTATTTTCTACCCACTTGGAGTCTTGTTGAGGTAGTCTTTGCTTGTGCCTATGGTTTCAATGTTTCCCTTGTTTTCTTCTAGCAGTTTCAGAATTCAAGGTCTTATGCCCAGATTTTTTATCATTTTCAATTGATCTTTGTGCACTATGAGCAATACAGACCTATTTTCAGTCTTCTACATATGAATGTCCAGTTTTTCCAGGCCATTTGATAAATGGGTTGTCATTTCTCCAGTGTCAAGAGTCAGATAGTTGTAGTTGTGTAGTTATGATTCTGTGTCCTCAATTCTATTCCATTGGCCTGTGTGTCTATTTTTATGCCAGTACTAGGATGTTTTTGTCACTATGGCTTTGTAATATAATTTGAAATTGGGTATTATAATGCCACAAGCCTTGCTCTCTTTGCTCAGGATTTCTATGGCTATTCTGTGTCTTTTGTGTTTCCATATAAATTTTAGGATTTTTTTCCGCTAGTTCTGTGAAGAATGTCGTTGTAGTTTAATGGGGATTGCATTGAATCTGTAGATTGCTTTTGGTAATGTGGCCATTTTAACAGTAGGAATTCTGTTGGCCTGTGAATATGGGAGGTATTTTCATTTTCTTTGCTTTTTCAATTTCTTTCTTCAGTGTTCTGTAATTTTAATTGTAGAGGTCTTCCACTTCCTTGGTTATGTTGATTCCTAGTTATTTCATTTTTTTGAAGCTATTGTGAATGGAAATATTTTCCTGGTTTCTGTTTCAGCTAATTCATTGTTGATGTATAGAAAAACAACTGGTTTTTAAATGTTGATTTTTGCATCTTGGTAATTTTTTTTTTTTTTTATCATTTTCTAAAGTATCTTCCTCAAAGTCAAATCCCAAAAAGGCAGAGTCTTGGTTTTTATGAAATATTTTCAAAGGTGCTTTCCTTGCAGATTTGTTTGTTGTTTTTTTAATACTTTTCATTTTTAAATGTTTGCAGTACATAATGATTACATTTATTGTAGGGAGTTGATAATGTATATAACATATTTTAATTTTTTTTCTGTGACCTATCCCTACCTCTTCTCCCTGTTCCTTCAGTTTTTTTTCCTTCAGTCTCCTTTGGATTTGCAAAAGCTCTGTTTCCATTGTTTCTTCTACTTTTGTTTTTTAATCCCCTTTCCCTCCAATTCCTTGCCCCTCCTTCCATCTCTTGTTCCCTTTCCCATTTGAAAAAGATCTCCCTAGTCCTATTATCTTTTATTTCTCTCTTTCTAAGCATCTCCAGATGAGTGTGTGTGTATATGTATAATATATACGAGAAATCATGTTAAGTGGAATGAATCTTGCAGGTTTTTAAGAATCTTGGATGTCTGGTGTAATTTCTCCAGAGCTCACTATAGATATCAAGCGAGTATTCATTAGTTTTTGACACAAATCACAGTATTCAGAATGGGTTCTTTAGCAGCAATCATGTGGACTGGCAGGCAAAGGAGAATTGAAATGGAATTCTCAGTAGAGAATAAGATCTCTGTAGAATGCAGAAATAAAAATACACGTCTGGTAAACAGATAACATATGAAAGGGCATCATTAAGTGAGACTTTCTGTAGTGTAGATTTAATTATTTCTCGTATTTTTAGCCAATTAAGAAAAATGTCCTTGAAAAATGTGTGAAGGCTGACCCGTGGTGTGTTGTCTTAAAACTGGTTACAAATCTGATGTTGAGACCTGTTTGGAACCACATCCGTAGATATTATGAAAGTTCAAAATAGTATTGGTTCATATTTTTTTTCCTGCAAGAGCTAACAGCTATGATTTTATTTATTTCTTTAAAAATTCCAATTGCCAAAAATAAAAAATTCCAGTTGCAAATGAGTAACACCAAATTCAGATTATCTCGAGAGGAAAGAAAAGGGTGAAGTCTGGCTCACTTCACTGCAGATCCAGTGGGACTTTGTCCTGAACGACTGTGGGGGCTTCTGCAGAACTGTCTCCCAGGGCTGGATCTCAGCTTTGTTCCGCTCGGCTCAGTAGTGCACAGCTTGAAAAGCCTTTTTAAGAAAAAGATTGCCGTTGCTTTAAAAGGGAAAGGGGCGTAAGATTAAAGGTAAATTTACCTCTGTTCTCTTTCCATCTCACAGCCTTTTCTTCAAGTGTGATCTTCACTTTTCTTAGTGTCAGTCTTTGTGGTGGGGAGAAAAAAATCTCTAAGCATCTTCAGAATGTAAGTTAAGTGTCCAAGATCTCAGGAGGCCCTCTCCCCTTTGGCTGATACTTGTACAATTTCAAAAAACCCTTCCCAGTTGGTTGAGTCACATTCCTATCCTAGGAATGTGGGAGACATGGAAGGGACCCCAACTGGGATCCAATGCGAAGCACCAGCAGTTGGGAAAAGACAGTGCCCTAAAGGAATCAGGCGCCGAGCTTCACATAATGGGTGTTCACTCCTATACCCTCATCCCTCTTGCAGATCTGAGGAGAGGCCTGTGATCTAAATTGGGAGTGGGTAGATCCATTCAATTTTCAACTTTTTTTCTGGGAGCAAGCCAGCCAGCCTTAGACTATACATGTACTGAGAGTCAGTATCTAGCTCTCCCAATTCATGTGTCACTAGATGTCTTTTAAAGGTACAGCAGTCACCGGGCTTGGTGGTGCACGTCTGTAATCCTAGCACTCGGGAGGCTGAGGCGGGAAGTTTGCCTTGAGTTCAGAGCCAGCCTGGGCGAGATAGAGAGAGAGAGAGAGAGAGAGAGAGAGGGAGGG
>NW_022900940.1:44380883-44392151 GCF_012274545.1 Fukomys damarensis | reverse complement strand
GGAGAGGGGGAGAGAGAGGAGAGAGAGGAGAGAGAGGAGAGAAGAGAGAGGGAGGGAGGGAGGGAGAGAGAGAGAGGGAGAGAGGGAGAGAGGGAGAGAGGGAGAGAAGGGAAGGCTGGCTCAGCACTGGGCTGTGATACCTGGCAGGGAACCCTTGTCTCTCCCGAGCGTTTGCTCTGGGATGCTATGTAACAAATACTCCATTGCTTAGTAGTACTAGAGATGGCCAAGGAAATGAAAATCTTGTGCCTATGCCCCTTATTGGCTTTTCCACTTCCTTTAGATTTCCTTGTTCTTTGCCTTCTTTCTTAAATGGGATAAAAAGAAAATGGAATGACACGAAGGGTGCTGCATCCCAGTACGAAAGTCTCTAACAGGCAGTGCGGTGCTTAGCGGGGCTACCTGATATGCTCTTGGCATGTCGCAAAGGGGAACACGTCTTCTTCCGTAATGAACGTGCTTCCTCGCTGTGGCAGCTGCCGTTAAACATTACCTTTCAAACAGCCGATGTCACTTCTGTAATTTCTGGAAGCACTTGTTGCATATGAGAGTATTAGGTGTGGTGCAATAATTAAATTACATTTAAAAAGCAGCAAAATGAAAAATGAGAGTATTTTGAGCAGCTGGGCTCCTTGAGGGCAGGGGTCCCATCTTACTCGTTGTAATGTGACTCACAGCTCTGCAAAGTGCCTTCCCCACTGCAAGGGCTCAGAGCAGTGACAGGAGTGAGCTCACGAAGGGCTCCGCTGGTGCTGCTTCCTCTTCTGGTGCTGCTTCCTCTTCCTTTGTTGCCTCGAGTTTCAGGCTTCAACTCTGGTCATGACGTCCATCTTCTCCCTGACCTCTCTTTTTTCATAAGAAACTTCTATGTCTTTAACTTTTTTAAAAGATTCTAATCTTTGCTCTTTTAAACTTTGATTCCTTTCTCCGTTTCTCACTTTCGTTTTAGTACATTGCCTTTGTCTGTTTCAGTCTCTTCTCCATAGCTTTGCACGTCCGTTGTTCTCTTCTGTGACTGTGCCCCTTTCAGATTCCGTTTACGCTCTTGAGTTAGGCACGGTGTCCTTCCATGTCTTTGTGAAAGAAAACTGATTAATTGACTAATTATATAATGTCTGCTGTGTCAGGGATCTTTTGCGACTGCCAGCTGAGGAAATGGTCCACTTCATAATGGCATTTTCTGCATAGTCTAGACCTGAAAGCTTCTATACTTTTGTTCCTTTTTCTTTGATTTATTTAATGTACAAAATGTAAATGTCGAGGTTTAGGCTTTCCTTATTTTTTCCACTTAAAAATAAATACTCCTAGCTGAAGATATTATTTTCAGATGATATGTTTATAAAACTTTAACATCACCACCACCCAACTGTTTACCCCAGCCTGTTGTCTGGCCTGTAGTTACTGCTGATGTTATTTCCAGCACAGGAAAGAGAACTAATCAAAACCAACTGAATGTTATAGAGTTCTCTGTTGGGCACATAATCAGTATCACATGCATGGAGTCATTAGGCTGATGTGTTTAACATGTTTGCTCCGCTAATTAAATTTATTATTTACTTAAAAGGCAGAATAGTATCATGACTAGCTAATGAACTTTAAATCTAAAGTTCTTAGGTTTAAATCCCTGCTACCCCATTTATTTGCTTAAGCAAGTTTTTCTTTAACTCTATATGTTTCAGTTTCTTATTTGTAAAATGCAGACAGAGATACTATTAGTATCAATCATATACTTATCACAAATATTGAATGAGTTAATATTGACTTCTCTGAATAGGGCTTGACATAGTGAGTGTTCAAAAAAAGCTAATTGTCTGTAGTCTTTACCAATAATAATTATTATTATTTTGTTTTTTTGAGACAGGGTCTCACTTGTGTATTCAGGATGGTCTTGAACTCACTGTGTAGCCCAGGCTGGCCTCAAACTTGTGGTGATCCTCCTGCCTCAGCCTCCCAAGTGCTGGGAGTACATGAGTGCACCATCATGCCTGGCTTCTCCTAATTTATTTTAACCCGTCTTTTTTATTTAACTTAAGAAAAGTTGAGCGAAGAGAACATTAGATACTCAAGCACCATCACGAGGCTCCAGTTATTAACATTTTGTCATAATTGTTCATTGTTTTCCTTTTTCTTATATGCCTTTGAAAAACATTTGCACTACAATTGCAGACATTATTTCATTCTCTGACATTAACTTCTATCTCCTAAATTCAGTGTTTAACTATAATACCGTTGCCACCCTCAATATATTTAACTAAATTAATATGTAATATAATACATTCCAGTCTCCCCAATTCTTGTGCTTTGTACTTTGTAATGTCCTGTTTTCCTTATTTCTATTTTTTTAATTCAGTCAAGGAGTACATGTTTCATTTGATTTTTGCATCTCTTTGAACTCTTTTAATCTAAAATAATCTCCAGGGATGGGGATTTAGCTCAGTGGTGCTGCCACCTGCCTCATAAACACAAGGGTCCTGAGTTTGATTCCCGGTTCTACAGTAAAAATCTCCAGTCTTTTCTTGTATTTTGTCAGTCTGTAATTTTTACAGATTCTAAGCCAGTGCCTTTAGGAATGCCATGTAATGTGGACCTATCCCGTTCTTTGCTCATGATTGGATTCCCTTTAAACATTTTGGCCAGACTACTACCTGCATGCTGTTGCGTGCTCCACACTGTGTCACACCAGTTCCACATGATTTGTTACTGCCGTCGCTCAGGATGCTGCCCCGTCACTGATGGAGGTGATATTTTCCACACTGCCTCATTTTCACGTATGGTTTCTGAGCTGAAATTAGTAACTAATCTCAGGGTGATACTTTGAGACACAGTAAATATTCTGTGTGCCAAGAACCTTTCACCCACTGTTTTTGTCATCCTTTGATTTTTCTTATCTAATAGTGTTTAGTTTCCTTATCCTTCTACATTTCTCCATTGACATTCTTTGCTAACAAAAGAGCTTCGTCTCTCCATATTCATAGTAGAATTAGATAATATCATTATACTTGGAACAGTTTATTCATGAATCTTGGTCCTCCTTTTAGCAAAAGTAAAATATATCTTTCCTTTGCAGTTGGTACCATAGACTTCTTTAAAGTAACAGTGTACTTTGTATTGAAATACAGAAGACATACAGAAAAATACACAAATCCTAAGAATATAACTGAATGATTTTTTTCACAATATTATATAACTGCATAGATAGCTTTTTATTCTTTTGCAAGACTCACATTGTCCCTAATTAGCCAGTGGGTAACTCCTTGTATGGAATATAGTTCCTATATTCTTTTGATGATCCTGTGTTAGACTTTGAGCAAAGCAAGCTATTTCTACCATATCTTATTTTCTTCCTACCCCTGATCAATAGCCTGGCTCCCTTACTGGACAATGGAATTTAGGAAAAAAGATTTGGCTATCAGGCGGCCTCTTTGCTACTGGAGCATCAGTGCTTATAGGAGAGGCTACAGAATGTAATCACCCACAACTCAGCAATTGAAATCCAACCTCACAGGATTCTTTACCTTCCCCATTCCATATTGTGTCTGCTTTATTCTACCACAAAAGCTGAGGGTAGTGATTCATTTGTTGTATTTTATAATACACGGTAAATCATTTTCTATTAAGTAGTTTTACTATTAAGTAAAAGTCAAGATTTTGTAATTGTTTTTTCTCTTAATATTTCATTAAAGGTATATATTCAAGAGTTCCATGTTCCAAGATTATTTGAATACATTTTTTTGGCAATAGACTTATGTTCATTTATTTTTTTGTTTGTGTGCAATCACAGTTTTGATTTTTGAAATCTTTTTTACATTTTATTTGAAATATGTAAAACTTCACATGATTTTAAAGTCATATCTAAATAAAACACCATTCCAGAGAGTCACACTGCTTTGTCTCCCTCCTTTCTCCTTGTTTCTCAGCCTCTGTATATAATATTTTCGATAGTTTTTGGTTTATCCTCTTTTGTATTTTCTTTTTCTTGGTCGTGGGGATCAAAGTTGGGACCTTACACTTGTGAGTCAGGCAGCGGATGTATTTACTTTTAAAAGAAGCAAATACAAACATATTTATGTATGTGTATGTTACACATGTAAATATGCTTACTTTATATTCTTTTTTCATGTATATTAGCTTATTCTGGCAATTATTTTATGTCATTTTACTAAGATCCCTTCTTAGTCCTTATTATAGCTGAATAGTACTCCTTTGTGTGATTATACAAAGTTCTACCTAGAGATGGCATTTAAGTTCATCCTAGTATTTTGTTATTGAAAATACTGCCACAGTGAGTAACTTTGTTTCCTTATTTTTTCGTATAGTTGATGGTGTGTGTTCAGGATGAATGGCTGTAACTGACCTTGCTGATAAGCAAATACAAGTATATAGGTAGCTACGTAGGTAGATATGAAGGGGAGTAGATATACAGTTTTGTTAGCTAATGCTGAATTTTCTTTCATAGAGGTTGTACCTTTTGCACTCTCACTAGCAGTGAACGAGAGGGACAAAGTATACTGTCAAAGTTTTTGAATATTTGCCAGTGTGATGCAGAAGAAATGTGGTAGTATCTCAGTCATAATATTTTGATGAATGACGCATCAAATTTTTAAATAAATACCAGGACAGTGTGAAGTTATACTGGAGGCTATGGTAATGGAAAAATACAATTAACTTACGAAATCAGGCAAGTTTATTTGAAATTATTTAAAAAATTATTTGAGAAAATATCAAACATGATGATTCTTCCCAATGAAAACATGACAAAGAAATTAACTGTGAAAATATTATTGATGTCTTTTTTCCTTTTAAAGTCAGGAAAATAAAATTGAAATGAATTCTAGCTTTTAATATAAATACTATATTCATACTTAACATAAATATGAGTTTTACTACACACAGTGCTGCAATTAGGGTGGCTTTGGGATCTGCTCCCAAAGGGCTTGGTGGGATATACCTCTGTGTATGTCTGGGTGAGTCATGGAGACGGATTTCAGGTACCGTGTGTGATCGGTGTATGATCCCCTTTGTCTCAGCACTGTGCCCTGCTCTCCTTCTGGGGCTGCCATGAACTAAGTGACTTTATTCCACCAGAATGTTCCTGCCTTGGAGCCTGCCAGCCATAAGCTGAATCACCTGAAACTGTGAGCCTCTTCAAGTTGTGAGTGTCAGTGTTTTTTCACAGTGATAGGAAAACTGACTAATGAACATAGTTTTTAGTATTTTTCAACTATGTTAATGTTCTGCAAAAACATCAATTTAAAAATACATGAAACAAAAGAATTAAAAGAATCATATCACAGTGACATATGTGCACCTATGTTTATGGCAGCACTGTGTGTAATAGCTAAAACATGGAAACAGCCCATTTGCCCATCAGTTGGAAACTGGCTAAAGAAGATGTGGTTTTTCTATAAAATGGAATATTACTCAGCCATAAAGAATGAGAAATTAGAGTCATTCATAGGAAAATGGATACATGTTGAGCATATACTCCTAAGTGAAATAAAAATGTCACACATGTGTAAATACCAAATAGTTTCTCTGGTGTAAAAAACTGTAATAGTACATAAGATCCTAATGAGATAATTGAACATTGTGAAATAGGAAGAAAAGGGCTAAAGGTGTAGGGAAAGTGGGAAGGGTAGGGGAAAGGAAATAAGGGAAAAGAAAAAATAGGAGAAAACAAAAAAATGGAAATAAAGTGTTTGTAAATGGGGAGGGGAGGAGGGGGTGAAGGGAGGGCAGGGACAAGGGGAAAAATGAGAACCAAGACCTGTCTTGTAGAGATGCAAGATCCCAGTAATGAATGTAACTGTACTATATACCTAGATTGTACCAATAAACTCAATAAAAAAAAAAACAAATTAAAAACATACATGAAAGTACATGTAGATAGACATGTGCATGCTGTCTCACATAGGTTGGCATCGCATATTACTAATCTTTATTTAAAAATTTGATTTTTTCACTATGATTTTTCTAGTAACTGTGACTTTTTTATAAGTATTTTATGAAATATTATAATCTTGATTTCTGAGAGGTTTTTGGTTCAGTTTAAATTTTGTGCTTCACTCACTTCACCTTACTCATGGCCCTGAACCCTCTGTTTCTTTATGAAATTGGAGATGAACTTTAAAAAGAATAAATGGCAGCAAGCAAGAATTAGTAGTGCGTTCTCTCTGGCCTCGCGTGGGTATTCAGGGATGGCTAATTAGGGTTGTCCAGATTATCCAGCAGAGCAGCTACTGGAGGCTGAGCGGTGGGGCATGGGATGCTCCTCTGAGCCTTTCTGTGCCCAGTGTGGTGCTTGGTTCTCAAAGAAATTTTCCTTTTCTGTTTTTGACTTGCATTTTTTTGGAGCATCTCCAAATGTTCCTTGTCCTCAGCTCCCACCATCCTGTTTCTTTATCATCCCATTACACCCCAAGAAGCTCAGCGAGAATTTTAAGAATCCGGGGATGACAGTTGGTCCTTAACGTGTCTCCCAGAGCATTATCTCTGAACAGGAGGCTGGGAGAAGCCTTCTTGTGTGCACTTTGAGTGATTGTTGAAACGTTCCGTGTGGCATAGGATCTCTGGCTCATGTGGGTGGGACAAGGGCTCTGTGAACCCTGGCTTTTGGCTTTACTGTAGGAGCAGGCTTCCTTTTTGTGCCTGGCAGCCTTTATGATGGTGAATATTGACTTTTTGCAGGACCAGTGCAATGTGCAAAGTTTATTAGTCTTGATACAATATATTCATATGAAAATATGTAACAGTGAGAGAAGAGAGCTTATGTAAGCATTGCAGGGGTCCCATTGGGGGTTCACTCTATATTACTCATAGCCACGGAAAGTAAAAATGGCAAGTTATATTAGCTAACTTCAAGATACAAAAGGCAATATTAATTTCCCAGGAAGTGCAAGAGAATATGCAAATGTGATCAGCTCCTAGGAAAACATTGCAATATACCACTCTGGGCTTTGAAATTATGCAGTTTAATAAATACTTGTTAAGAACTTCCCACACCATACATCAAATTTTAAAGCAAATATTTTTGGTCACATCCTGTTTTTGAGGAATGATAAGATTTCTTAAACTTTTGGAACCCTAAAGTGGAACACTAGGGTGTACATGGTAGTGGATTTATCTGTATGTTTGTTCTCTTTGTTTGTTTTGTGAATTTATCTATAGCAGTCACATGTTCTTCAGAAAGCACAGATGGTTCGGACTTTTTTAAAAATCCATGTTGTTTGTAAATTAAAACTGTAATTTAGAAGTATGAGCTATTAGGCTAGAACCTGAAGTAAAAATTTCTAAGGCAAATGTGTTTATCGAATAACTGACAAGCAAGAATTGTTCATTCATTTTTAATTAGCGTAGCCCGGATGAGAGCAGCATTCGCATTAAGTTTCTTCCCACAACTTCCTCAGGTCTGTGAGTCTGTATAGAAACCACCCTGTGCAATCCAGAGCCCAGCTCAGGCTCTCACAAAATGGGAAGGGCTGTAGGAGTTGTGCCAGATTTTAATATCCCTGGGACAGATACTTGTAGGAATAGTTTTATTTTCAAGAGGTTATTTTTGAATGAGATGGTTTCTTAGGACATTTCAATAAGTTGCGTAGGACCTGGGAACTAGTTCAGTGTTTTCAGACATACATCAGTGATATTTTGTTCTAAATTTGCTCATCTAGTGATTTTGCATAGCTCTGTACTATTGTTTAGTTTTGTCTTAAGAAATCAAGAAGTAAAAAGGAAGGATAATGCTGTAGGGGAAATATAACTCATAACCTGCAAATATCAGATACCCCTAAATCAAAGAATGAATTCTAAGGAAGAAAGGAGGTTAACAGTAGGAAAGATTGGAGAGAGAGCTCCTAAGAGACAGGAGGAAACTCAAAGGTGGGTTGCCACTGAGGTCATTTCTCTAAGAATGTTTTATAGAGCAAAATCATGAGTTGGGTATAAAATCACGAGGTGAACGCAACGTGGGTCAAACTATAATCAGGCAGTAAGATTACACTTAGCTAATGCTGATCCAGTGGGGAAGCAGGTCACATAGCGAGGGTGCACGGAAAGAACAAAGGCATTTGTGGGATGGATGGGTCTGGATGCTCTGGCCACCCGCCTGGGCTCTTGATGCCTAGGTGGACTTCCAGGTGGTGCCAATTACAGTCTAATTCCGAGTTGCTGCTCGTCCTTAGGGAGGTATGTAGTCCTGCCATTATATCTTCGTCTTGAAGCCTGGTTGTCTTCATGTGCGCCTCCAGCTACAATTATGATGTCTTTATTTTTTCTGCTGACTTCTTTGAGTGTCCAGCCCTTCTCTGAGTATATATTAATTTCTATCTAACTTAGCTGCCTGTGCTAATGTGGGTGGCCTGGGTGAAGGGAATTGTTATTTTTATGCATGGCTGGAGGCAACTTGGCTGTGCATATCAAAAACTAGTGCTATGTAGTATTTGGTCCAGCAATTCTGTGTCTAGATATTTATCTTCATATAAATTTTGGACACGTTCCCAAAGGTGTGTGTCTGAGTCATTTTCTCAGAGTTGTTTATGATATTAAAAAGAAAACCCAAAACATTGAAAGAATACAATTCTAGGTTAAGTATTTTATTGACTCTGTATAGCATAACACCCGTGACCTTTTAAAATGCTTTCGCAGACAACCTAAGTAATGTGGAAAGATGTTTATATTATGTGAAAATTGAAACAAATTACAAAACAGGAACATAAAAAAGAGAGCTTATTTTACAGGAATAGAAAGGGGAGAATTTTTTGAATAGGCACATGTTTATATAATGTCTAAAGAATTAACACTTCCAAATGTTTTTGATTGACTAATATTTTAATTTTTTTGAAATTAACATGGATTACTTGGTAATAAAAAAATATGAGAAAATGCGCCCATCGATGTGAAACAATAAAGTATAATTCAGTGATCATTACTTCACAAAAGTATGTGGTTACAAAACAAATTTGCCCTGTAATTTTTATTTTTTCTAGAAAAAATTCCTTAGAAATGATGAGTGAGCAGTGTCTTCCTTAGTCATCTGGGTTCTGTTCCAAGCTGTCCAGGGAGCCTGGCCTGAGGAAACCTGGCATTAGGCGGAATGAGAGGAGAGGAAAGGCCTGCAGAAATAAGGCTCAGGGGTCTTTAAAACTGCCTGGAGGTTGGAAGGCAGATAGGATTTTATCACAGTTCATTTGTAGCGCAGTGAGGGTACTTAAAGTTAACTACTAAGGAGGATTCCTTTCTAGCCTGGCCAGAAAGAAAAACTTCCTTGTAATTTAAAATTCAGGTGAAATAATATTTGATTGAATAAAGTAAAACATTTTAAAATCTTCTTTTATATAGCAAAAAACCAGAAAGTCAAATCTCAAGTTTAGATAAATGATAATATTTGCATGATATGTTAAAAACTCTAATGCTAACATCGCTAATGCATTCAAATTGCATTATAAATTGAGGAGAAAAAACAGGACAAAAATCCAATGGAAAGAGGATAAAAGACCTGGAATTCAAAAAATTGACAGACAATGGTCTGTAAACATATGGAATATGTTTAAGTTTAATGTGTTTCATGATTTGCAATTAGAGAGAATGTGAAACCTCCTGAATGCATGCCCAGGGTTTTTGCGTGAGCAGCAGCAGGCGAGCTCAGCGGCAGTGGAGTGCCCTATGAATGGGTGTGGGGTAGCTGCTGGAAGATAGAGCTGACGCTGAGACCAAGGTGCAGATGTGCAGAGCATGCTGCATTGTATTCAGGAAAAGCGGGGAATAAGTCTCTCTCTCAAAAAGGGAGTTCAGGAAAGGAACGGGAGAGAGGAAATTGGTAATCTGCACAGAGTAAGA
Organism: Fukomys damarensis; assembly: GCF_012274545.1. Lineage (NCBI taxonomy): Eukaryota > Metazoa > Chordata > Mammalia > Rodentia > Bathyergidae > Fukomys > Fukomys damarensis. The sequence continues at coordinate 44,382,320 of NW_022900940.1, read as the reverse complement.
CTGGAAAATTAAGGAAGGACGGGAGATACTTTTCTGAATGTACCTTTAAAATAGTATTAATTTTAAAACTGTATCAATATCATGTATATTTAAAAAAGGAAATTATAAAGATTGGAGGGGAAATAATATAAGAACAGAGGTAAGGGAGCCTAACTATATATGATGTGGATGACAGGATTACACATAAGGAAAAAAATTAATAATTGAAGTTACTTGAACATGGTTTCTTAATTTATTTATCTGTGATCTAAAGATGAAAGACCTGGCGAGAAATATTGAGCTTTATACATTTGTTTTGACAGTAGTGTTGGTGGAACAGGTTTGAAATTATTTTATATCTGTTTTAGGATATAAGTGAATACATTAAACTTTGGTGAAGCCATAGTTGTAACTGTAGAAGAAGGGTAATATAGATATGGCTTGGGGAAAGAGTCTTGAGCTATCAGATTGGTGTCAGCGTTGTCAAAAAGAATACGTAAGTGGCCTGATTTAGTAGCATATCCCTGTAATCCCTGCACTTTGGAGCCTGGACTACATAATGACTCAAAATATATTTATAGTTCTTAGCCTTGGCATCTAAAAAGGCCCATAAGCAAGACACTCCCAATAGCAATGAATTCAGTACCCATGACTTTTTTTCTAAATAGTTTTCCCCACCGGAAGCAAGGATGGCCACTTGTAAAATAGCTGAGTCCAGATGTGTAGCAGAGTAGCGATACATGCATACCTATGTTTATAGCAGCACAATTCATGATTTACAATCCAAAAAGCTAAATATTGGAAGTGGCCTATATGTCCATCTGCAGATGAATGGCTAAAGAAAGTGTGGCATTTAAACACAATGGCGTACCACCCTGCCGTAAAAACACATCAAATCAACTCATTTGCAGAAAAATGGATGCACCTTGAGATCATAATGTTAAGTGAAATAAATCAGACACTTAAGCCTAAATATTGCATGATTTCTCTTATACAAGAAACCCAAATTAGAAATAAAGAACAAAATAAAAGAGAAATAAGGGCAACTAGAGAGATCTTCCTCAAATGGGAAGCAGATTAAGAGGTGGAGGGAGGGAAAAGGAAGGGTAGGCCAAGGTGATGAAAGGAATTGAGATACATTATATTCCAACCCTACCGAGGAATGGAAACATTATGCGCTGTAAACATGGGCGTATGAAAAAAAATCCGGATCAGTTTTTGTAGCAACAATTAAGAAAATTGCTAAAAAAAAAACAAAGAATGAGAACATGTCTGAATGACACAGAAGCTAGCTTGAAATAGAATGCTTAAGAATCAAATGAAGTGGGCTGGGGATTTAGTTCAGTGGTTTTGCTGCCTGCCTTGCAAGCACAAGGTCCAGACTTCAATCCCTGGTAGCAAAAAAAAAAAAAAAAAAAAAAAAAACAAAAAAACGAAAATTAAATAAAAAAAAAAAAA
>NW_022900940.1:44342330-44380872 GCF_012274545.1 Fukomys damarensis | reverse complement strand
CAAAAAAAAAAAAAAAAAAAAAAAAAAAAAAAAAAAATCAAATGAACTGTACTTAAAACGAAAATAAAGAAGGAAGGAAAAGAAAACTCTTCCATATGGTAGACTACCAATCAATAATGTGGAAGAAATGATAAAATTAGAAAATCACTATTTTGCAACTATGATAGTAATGTAATTGATTCAGACTAGAATTGTTAGTAGGTACTAGAACATTGAACACATTGTTTTGAAACATGTCCCTACACATTATTAATAATTATAAAAGAGAACATAGGGACGCACACATACATACACAGAAAATAACATGGGAGATGTTGCTTATCCAGAGGATCAAGGTTAACAAAAACAAAAGGATCAACTTTCATTTGTGACCTTTTGATTGGATACAGTGAAAAGAGCACAGCATTTTTTAGGTAATGTAATGTAAATCTAGTCCTGAGGTGATATTCATACCAGCATTAGCATTCTACCCAGCCAAGGTGTGACTCTTTAAAAATATTGATGACGTGATAGGCAAAATAAAAAGCTAAAGAATTATTTCAGATTTAAGGAGACTAAAGAAACATAGCAACTGAAAGCAATGTAATACAGGACTGGGGGAAAATGGCCATACAAGACACTCTTGGGATCTAAGAAACATAAATATAGACTGTATGCAAGGTGGTATGCATCAGCATTAAAGCCCCTGCGTTACATCATGGTACATGTGAGAGACTACCTTTATTCTTAGACGCTTTCGGTGCCCACAGTTATAATCAAATGATTTTAGCACAGATATGTTTTATTTGTTTGTTTGAGGAAAGGGAAGTAGAGGATGAGGAAGAGGTAGAGGAAATATGACAAAATTTTAGAAAATTGCTGAATCTGGGGAAGTGTAGGGTATATGGGAATTCATGCTGTAATTCTTACAAGCTTTATGTAATTGTGAAAACTTCCTTGAATATAAGAAATTCTTTTTAAAAATACTAAAAAAACCAAAGCCTTTATTACTCTGAACTTTCTCCTTGGCTCCAGTGTTTTAGGTATCAGCGTCCTAATTTTCCAGATACAGTTACTGTTTGGTCTTCCTCTTGAGATAGCTCGTTTTATTCTAAAGCTCTCACCCAAATGACTTTGAGGGGTATCCGTGTATATCATATCATCTTTTGACTAAAAATTATTTCCTGTTGCTGTGAAATTGAGTCTGGGGGTCCATAGATAACAGATTTTATGTGCTCCTCTCTCCTGTAGATACCATAGTGTTTTATGACTTGAAGCAGCCTTGGGTAACCTTCCTTTGGACAGGACATGATCAGAGCTGGAATAGGCCATGCGTATAATTTTGCAGTATAGGAGAAAACATCCATCTGAAATAAAGCCATTTAGAACTGATGCATATTAATGTTTCATTGCAACTAACTTTAGCCTTTTTTGACTTGGTTAATTTACATAGGGGTTAAAAAGAGATGTCATCTTTTGTTACCTTGAGTTTCAGATGCCAGACAAACCAAGGAGATAAAAAACCAGCCCCTTAAAAAGCATGTGGATGTTCAATATAATTGTTGAGAATGAACTGGGAAGTTGTCAGAACCTAAGGGTTGATTTCAGGGAAGCCTAGCATTCAGGGAATTTACTCCTGAAATTCTGACAACAGAACAGCTTTCTATTATTCTAGAATGATCTTGCTAGGGAAAGATAATATGATATACCATCCTGCTAGGGTTTCTACCTGGCTTTGATCACTTGTGTTAATCTCTGCATGGCTCCTTGATTTCTCTGTCTTGGGTTGTGATAGTCTACTGATTGTGCATGAGATCCTTGGTTTCACTTTGGTGGGAAAGCACCTGCCCTGGACGAGCATGGTTGTGGACCACACAGGAAATGGCCAGCCCTAGAGCTAGTTCAGGTACAATGGTAAACATCAGACATTAGGAAAGGCTTTGAGAGAGGTGGCTACCTAGATTAGTACTAACTGTTTGATTGGCAAGAAAAATATAATACCAACATTGCCTAAATCCATGGCAAATCTTGTCTCACAAAGGAAGCTATCAAGCCAAGAATATAGCTTTCATAGACCCCACTGATTACATAATGTAATCAGTAAATATTGGCTACCTGATAAGTGGAGGGATTAGGGGAGGAAAACCCATCTCAGGTCCTCAGGTAGGCCTCTGTGACAAAAGACCTATTCATAAGGCAAAAGCCTCCAAATTTACTTAATAGAAGTTTTCTGTGACTTGGGAACCTTAATTAGAAGATAAAGACATAAAGAAATTGTGCAACTTGAACATTTTTATATTTGGTTTGAAAAGGAATACGAAGTTGAGAAAATTGATATGGCAAAGTGAATGAGTTAAGATTAGCCAACTGGGGGAAAATTTGCTGTCTTTGTCTGTTTTTTGTTGCTATAAGAAAATACCTGAGGCAAATACTTTTTATAAAGATACAAGGTTTACTTAGCTCATACTTTTCAAGACTGAAAGCTCCATCTCTTTGTCCTTTGATGAGGACCTAACTGCAGAACCATGTGCAGAAGAGAGAGATCTTATGACAAGACAGGAAGACAGAGACAAGGGCCAGGCTTGCTGTGTTTGTTTTGTTTTGTTTGAGACAGTCATGCTACATAGCCTAGAGTGGCCTTGAATTCCTTATGTAGTGCAGGGTGAACACATGATCCTCCTGCCTCATTCTCCTGAGCAGGTTTGCTTTTGTAGAAATCTTCAGGGTCCTTAGAGAACTACACTGTTTCTGTCTGAGGGCAGCACCTTCACGACCTACCCATGCTCCATTGGGCCCACTTGTTGACTGTCCCATCTCCTTTCAGCATCGCCACACGGAGGACCAAGTTTCCAGTAATGAACTTCTGGGGAGCCTGATCAAACCATATGCAAACCACCGTACTTACCAGGCCCTGCCCCTCGAGGTTTCCCAGTGCGCCTCCAAGGCTGCAGATGGGTGTGCTTTCCTGTGCTGATGGGCAGGGAACCTTTCTCTTTCTTTTTTATGACCTGGTATAGGCAGAGTCACAGAGTTTCGCACCTGCTATTTCTCACACATACCTTATGTTCAAAATATTCAGAGTGCCAAGACAGCATACACTGGGATAGCACATCCTGAGCTCCATCTAAAGCAGTACGTTCATGGTGCAAAACATCTGGATGACAAATTTATAAAAAGATGAAGCAGATATTCTGTAACTGTGAAGGTAACTTTCTCCATCAGTGCTATAGCTTATCCATGTATGCGTATTTTAACAGAGATGTGTTCTCATAGTTTTGTACCTTTTGGGTTAGTCTTAAATCATAATTTCTTCCCCTTATTATGACAAAGTCTTCATACTCTTAACAAGTATATGCTGTTTTTCCTAGATGACAAAATTTATCAAGTTTTCTGTTTTAGGGCATTTTAAGTTGTTTTTTCAGCGCTTTGACCCTTTAAGGAATATTGGTACCAATATTTATAAGTTTGGTTGTTTGCCATTAAGAAATATTTATTTTTAAGCCCTTATAATTTGCTCCTTTACCCTCTCATGAAACAGAGTTGCTTCCTCCAGGTGTCTTAAGGAGATGCCAAGCAGAGTGATAGGAAGAGTTATAGACTTGGGCAGGCCAGAAGGAGGCTGCAGTTATATAAATTGCTCCAGGGCACTGCTCAGAGAAAAAGCTCCAAGGCTGGGGTGCAGAGATGCCCTGAAAAACGGCTGGAGTTGGGGTGAGAAAGTCGCAAGTATGACTGTCCCTGTTAAAGCTAAGAGTATTGGGAGCTCCTGACCTGGCTTTCTGGGAGGCTATGGACTTGCCTGCTTTACATTTAGTCCCCAGAGGATATTTACATCTACTGTTGTAGTCATTCCACAAAACAGTGTGCATTCAACACAAAAAGAAAGCAAAACAAACTAAAACAAAACACATGGAAGGATGAAATCTCAGAATTTAAAACTGAAATGAAATAGCTCTGTTAAAGCCTATCAGAGTATCTGTATTTTTCTCTTCACCCTGAATTGTTGCTGATTTGGCCATATTCTGGCAACATATCTCAGTCCGTGGACTGACATTTAGGGGTCATAAAACCTAATAATCTCAAATTCCCCTATTTCATGCTAGAGAAACCTTGCATTTGGTGAAGAGTAGGGTTTGACTTTTGTGCCACAATTGACCTGATGGCTGACTTTTCGGCCACATGTGGCATTAATGCCTCAGTTTCCTTATTAGCTCATTAAATTTTATGAAGATCAAGAACGATATTTTCTGTTGAAGTGCTGTTGTCTTAATGCCTGGACACTTTTGGATTGAAGGCTCAAAAATGGACTGTAGTAAATTGTATTAAATTGTACTGTCACAGAAAATAAATGGCATTCCATCAAACCATTGTCTATACCGTAGCCCATCTTTTTGCAGTTTCTGAGAATGATTGAAAGAGACACAAAATGCAATTCAAAATTGTCTAAATGAAAAAGGTACTTTTTTGGCTTATATACTTAAAAAATGGGCACACATACAGAAGACTTGCTGAATCTAAAAGATCAAATGATCTATTCATTATTAGTTCTTAGGGAGTATCCCCCTAAAGGCAGGAATGCTTCCAGGAATATATACTATTCTATCCTATACATTTATTAGTTCCCATCGGAAACAATGAGCTGCTGTAGGAGTTAGTGCTTGTAGAGTGCTTTGAGATCATTGGTAGCGTCATGGGACGTGCCCAGGGTGATCAACCTGATCTGGGGAGTGTGCCCATCCTCGAAGCTGTGGGTAGATGCACTTTTATCTGGAAAATATGAAGTAAAAATTGGAGGGAATAGTTTTTCAGAAAACTGGGTTGCTGATAGAAGAAAACAGGGGAATAGGAGATGGAGAAGCAAAACAACAAAAAACTGCTCTCAAGTAGCTGTCACTTGCCAAGTCAGGAAATGGAGCCAGTAGAGCTGCCCTTGCCTATCTGAGATCTTTCAGGCCTGTGTATAAGACAGTCTCTACTGACTGCCACAACATCATTGTTTAGTGGCAGGCAGTGTCTTTGGCATCAATTAAATCTTAATAGCACTAAGCAGAAATTAAAAAGCTTTAATGAGATCTTCAACCTATCAATGAATGCCCATGGCAGTAGATCATACCATTGATGTGTGGAGTTAAGTACTTTTACCCACTGGGGATGTCATCATTTAAATGGCCCCATTGATTTTGGATGTTGGCAGGGCTTGTTTAACCCTGGAAGGTTCCATGTTGCCTTAGGGCACACAGCAAGACCTAACTAACTCCATGTTATATAGTCATGAATTTGACCCAGACTAGCTAAACCATTTGTTCGGGGGCAGTCTGTCCTAGGCGGAGTCCCTGGGGAGAGCTAGAACAGTTCTATTTTTATGTTATGTTTATTGATGAATTCATTTGGAAAAGCTGCCTTCTGGGCATCCCCCACATTGTAGCTGTATAAGAATGACTACCTGTTTGGAAAAGGCTTAATGCATCAAGTCCAGATGACGGTTACAGAACGAATGTTCAGATTGTTGGGTTGGTTATTGGTACAGTTATTGATGGTTGTGTAACTACCATATAACTTTATGGCTTAGACCAACAATGACTTATAATTACTCAAGGTTCTGTGGGCCAGAATCAGGGCATGGCTTAGCTGGTTAGTTGTTCTGGTCCTTTTGTATAGCTTAGGTTTTACTGGGCTGCAGTCAGCTTTTGGCTGTGCAGGCCTGGATAACCAAAGAAGGATTCATTCACATGTTGGATGCATGGGTGCTGTGCATATCACCTCAGTCACCCACAAGGTGTCTTTGCTTTTGGTGGTCTAGATTGTGCTTCTTTATGTCCTGGTGGCTAAGTTTTTCAGAGTAGAAAGTGCCAGGCTTCCTAAGCTCTGACTGGAAGTGGCAAGGCTTCTTAAGTACTATCTTTGGAGAAGCCACTGCTAACTGTGGACTCGAGAAGGAATTCAGTAGGGCTGGGATTGCATCTGTTGAAATTTGACTGTAATCCTTATATTCATTCATATGTGTGTGTGTGTGTGTGTGTGTGTTTGTGTGTTTGTGTGTGTGTGTACACATATTTTACAATCTTAATATTCTAATCCTTACAGTGATTATGAAGCAAGATTCCTGTGTGCCAGCACCTCCTGGCTTCCTGAAACCTTCAGGAAATGTAGTGTACTAGAAATAAACAGTAAAACTCAGGCACTGAATGGAGCTGGAGAAAGTAAAATGCAGTAACATGTTTTAGCTGTTAATCGGAAATCCAGATTTCCCTGGACAGTGTAGAGAATGGCCACATGTCCCTAAGAGGTAAAAGTCAGATTATAATCTTTTCTCCCCTGTTCACAGTTCCTAGAATTTTAATCTCATAATTTAGGAAGCAGGAGACTCAGATTCCAGGCAGGACTAAATTACCAACTTCCCATTTCTTTGGAAATGTCATTTAATCGCTGAACCACATTTTCCCTGTGTCCACATTAAGGAGATTGGACTAAAGATCTCTTAGAGTTCTTTTAGTTCAGCAGTTCACTTGTTTTCCAAATAGACATTCATGTTTATCAGTCAAGTTTAATAAGGAAAATTTGCTTTTATATTTTCATGGAAAAGAGTACTTACAGGTATAGTAAAAGTCCTTGTTTTTAAATTGCATTTGCTCTTTTCCATCCAAATTTTTGGTGATACTTCAGCTGTGACTGGTTTCTTGGCATTTATTACCTTCTGGCGAGAACCTAGAACCTATCTTTTTTTGAGGAAAAGGGGGTTTTAAAATTCACTAAATAATTCATTGCTTTTATCTCACATAATACATAATTTCTAATCAAATTTTAGTCAACTCTAGAAAAGACATATGTGGACAAAACATAAAAATTGGAACAAAACTGTTCAGCGAGGTTAAGGGAGGGGGAAAGGAATAAATGAAGGAGTCATTTTAGATAAACTGTACTAAAGCTAGGCCTGCTCTGAGCTCTGACCTTCTTAGATGGCAAAGCTAAAAAAAAAGAACTAAGTTTACATAATTCCATTAGCTACAAAAAGAAAAGCACCATTTTGTCAAAAAAGGACAAAATCCTGACTGTTAACAGCAACAACAACAACAGAAACAACAGCTATGAATCATTATATACATTTAATTAAAAGTAACATAATCGATAATGTAGAAACAGAAGTTGCTGTGAGAATCTAGATTTGATTGTTTCTTCGATTCACCCTGGATAGCAAACCAAGATGTGTTGTAAAGTGAAACTCCGAAAAGATTTTTCCATACCTTGCTGATGGATGATGGATGATCACCTATGTGACATCTGCCTTTGTAATGAGCTTATTGAGTACAGAGATGGTATGTTTAGCAAATGGAGGAATGGACTGATTGGCATTCAAAAGTACTTTCTTCCTGACCTAGTCAGGAAGACCTGTTGAAAGAGAAGTATTAGGGACAGAAGGCAGGACCCTGATCATACTGTGTTTCATGTCCTCTAAACAGCTCTAGAAAGTTTTTTCCATATTCTAGACTCAGTTTAACATTCCACTTTTCTGTCTTGATGTTACCTGTTTGCATTTTCTTGTTTCCTTTTAGCAAAAGTTACTGTGATTTTTTTTTTTTTTTTGCTAAATGCCATATTCCTTAGAGTGTTGGCACATGAAATAATACTTTACCATTCTTGCTATTTTCGCCTTCTGATAATACTGACATATTAATTATGGAACAGCCAAGAAGATTTCAGGCAAAAATAATGGCTTTTAAAGTTATTCTCATGAATATTGGATCAATTTCTAATTAGTATAGACATCTTGCCAAGATTTTTGAATGCTTGTAATTTGGATGGCAAGAGTCCTGGGGAGGGATCATGTTTGCTTGTATGCTCTGCTTGGCATTTGGCCTATTTTCAGCAACTCATAGTTATTAACCCCAAAATAAGATAATCAAATTTGTCAAATAAACTCCAGATAATTGGGTCTTACAGATTCATTGTTACATAAGGATGTGTTTTAAAAATAACTTTATTTTAAGGTAAAGATGGGTTTTATTTATTTAGGATTTATTCATACAACAGATACTTATTGAGCATCTAGTATGTTTTATGCAATGCTTTAGGAAAAACAAATAAAATACTATTTCTATTGAGCTTTTATTTATTTGGGAGAGAGGGAAACTAAATTAACATCACAATTCAGGCACTGAGATTACTCCTAAAACTATAAAACACATTAATGTGTCAGAGAGTATCAGATGGAAGGAACAGTTCAAGGAGGCTTTTGGAAGAGGTGATGTTTGAGCTAAGCTCTAAATGTCAGCTGGAGCCCACCGTGCAAAAGGTTTGGGAAAAATATTCCAGGTGTCAGTGATAGCAAATGTGAAAATAAGCCAGTGTTATTATAGGCAGCTACGTTAGATAAAAATTAATATACAGTTAGAAAGGGTCTGGGCTTTTAAGAAATCAGTGCAGAAGATGAGAACCCTTGAAACTATGGCTGGAGGTTCATCTGAAGAAGGCAAGACCTCGAGGTTAAAGTCACAATGGCCAACTTGACATGTTTCTCTAAGGCATGTATGGAAGTTTGAGATTATACTGTAATTAGTACCATCCTTTGGGGATTTCCCAGAAGACAGATGTTGTCTTACTGTGGGTGGGCCATCCTCTCCCACCCACAAGACTAGACTAAAAGACTAAGACAAAGACTACTAAGACTGTAAGACTGAAGACTAGAGTAAGACTATAGATTATTGACCAAGGTTAATGATGACCAAGGTCATCCCATTGTCCAGTGCCCCACTTCCCCATTGGATCAGTATTAGCTAAGTGACTCTACTTATCTTATTGGTGGAGTACAGTTTGACTCACATTGTATCCACCTTGTGATTTTGCCCTATAAAATAATCTTGGAGATAGGGCCTTGGTGGCAACCCACTTGGGACCCCTCCTGTCTCTCAGGAGCTATTCCTGTTTCCCATTCCTATTCCCTATTTTTTTTTCCATTCCTATCCCCCAAATAAACCTTCCTAGGTAAGAGAAGTCAGCAGGGGTCAATTTTGCAGGACCTCAAAACCTTGACCAAGTGGTTGGAATGTCTCTTACTGCAATGGATGGCCAAAGGGGGGCTTTAGACTAAGGCACCAAATGGGCAGATTTATGTTTTACAATACTTACACTTGTGTAGGGTCCTCTCAACATGAATTTTTTAGTGAGTGCCTAAAAAGACCACTTTTATAGGAAGAAGAGCTTATTTATTGTAGTTTGGGTTGGTAATGAATATTTAATTCATTAACATTCTATATTTTTAAGCTTCCATTTTAGAGCATTTAGTTTAACTCAGATTATCTTAAACAGTTCATGAAAATTATAAAACAAATTCAACTTAAATTTTGCATTGACTTAAATTTTCCCATCAATATTTTAAGATACATTTACAAATGTAGATTTTTTTCTTTCTGAAAACATCTCAAATATCTGACAAGGCAGTTCACAGTCTTAACAGGCAAAACCTTTCCAAGCTTTGAAACCATATTTTGAAACAAATACATGTACTAGATTCTTAAGCACAATAAATCCGCTTATTTTAAATATCCCAGTAGCCTTATAATCAAATTCTTTTAAAACTATCAATTTAAAATTAAACATCAGTATGTAAACATACCTCAAACTGGAATTGCAGGTACAGTTTATCAGATTCTTAAATATAATAAAAATTTTTACATATTACTAGTACCTGATACAAAATACTCAGATTGTGCCAGTGCCTTAACTAAACAAAAATCACAGCCTCTGTGAACTATATGATCTGTTTACTTCTTATCTGTTCCAAGGTTAAGGATTCCTTGCTCAGGGAAATGGGTTGAGATTAACTTTCTGGGTAAGATGAGGTTATTTTCTCCTGTTGTTTTCCTCCATGTAATGTAATTGAGTTGATTTATAGCAATCATTTTTTCAGAGATGTCCACTTATGTTCAGTCCCGAAGAGCATATGTACGCATATAAGAAATAATTCTCCTTCAGCTAGTGATGAACCCCTTGAAAGCTTTTCACACTTTACTTTAGAATTCTCCTCTCCTCCCTTCCCCTCCCCTCTCCTTTTCTTTCTTTCTTTCTTTTTTTGGGGGGGGGGTTACTAAGGATTGAACCTAGGCTTTCATACTGAGCTGTATCCCTAGACCCTTGTCGTTGTGGAGACAAGGTCGGTCTCACTGTCAAGTCCAGGCTGGCCTTGAACTCACAGTGATCCTCCTGCCTCAGCCTCCCCAGTGCTGTGATTATGGATGTGTGGCACCACGCCTGGCCTGCCTCTTCTTGTTTTTTCTTCTGAGACAGGATCTCACTGAATCACTCAGTTACCCGGGTGTGACTCAAACTTGTGACTCTCTTACCTCAGTCTCTCAGGGTGCAGGGATTTCAAGCATGCATCACCATGCCCAGCTGGAGACTCTTCCAGACACCATGTGGATTGTGTAGCATCTCTTTAAATTCAGGAGATTTGCTAACTTTCCCAAGTCACTGCTTCCTCACCTACAAAAGAGAGCTAAGGATCATGTCCACCCATGTGATTCATATGCAGACGTATTTGTGTAGTGCCAAGGACAATGCTGGCTAGATACTAAAAGCAGGAAAAAGTTTGTTTCTACTATCATTGCCAATTCAGTTCCCTTCAGATTTTACTTTCACATAATTAATGGCATCTTGTAACCTAGATTTGATGAATTTTGTGCTATGTGAAAAGTGTCAGAGACCCAGGCAACCAGTGGTTGTTTTATGCTGGCCAAGCATGATGGGCTGGTTTGCCGCTGGTGGAAACGTAAGGCCCTGGCATGAGGCCTATCTGGAGTGGGTGAGGGAGTCTGCCACACCTAGCGTGAATTTCAGGATCGTAGCCATGGTTATCTGATTAAATAAGGGGTAGTTTGGGTGGTGGGGTTAGGGTGCTAAGTCAGACACATTGTGAGAGCATGGCCCAAGGGGTGAGTGAAATTCTAGGGCAGGAAATGCAGCATCTCCACGTGTCTTTCTGATATATAAACACTGGTGTTTAGCAGGCACTAGAAAAGGTTTCCGGGGCAGTAAGTCTGACAGCTCTGAGACGCTTAGAGTTTTAGTGAGTGGATGGGAGGGTGGAGAAGCCAGTAAGGGCTGGAGCTGATTCCTAGAGAGGTTTTGGGGTTTTAAGCATCAACCAGGGAAACCAGGTTGAAGCCAGTTAAGAAAGGAGAACAGCATGAACCCACTATTGTCTGACATATGCTTCCACCTTTTTTTCCCCCTGTACCAGGGATGGAACTCAGGACCTTGTGCTTACTAGGCAGGTACAGTGCCACTGAGCTACCTCCCTGGACCTGATTCCATCTTTTATATTCGTTGGATTATTTCTTTCCCAGTAGACTCACAAAGTAAATGTTACTGGGTCTTATTTTATGGGTTTCAACGGGATGATTAAATCAGTATTTCCAGTTCATACGTAGAAGAAGTAATTGGAGAGAACTTAATAGACGCCTTCCTACTTCAAAGGTCTTGATTGCTCCACAACAGCACACTGATTTAAGGGTGACTTTATACTGAACCCAGAATATTGGCCTCACAAGCTTTAGATCTCTCCTGCTATGCATGGTGATTACTCTTAAAACGAGGATGGGTTGACACTGTTAGAGTGAGCTCAGGGTAGGATCTGAGTTCTTCAGGGTGACAGATGCTTTCTTCAGTCTCTCCCTTGCCTGGTTGCTCTGCCCTAAAGAGGACTGTGGTTCTCTGCTGGAAGTAGGACAGGAGGTTATACTTGATGATTATTTGTGATAGCGATTCTTAACTTCTGATTTTTAGGAAGAATACAACATGTTTCTCCAGGAAAATCTGCAAAGCCAGGTCATTCCATCCTACCTTCAATTTCAGACGCTTCACTAGCTGAGTGCTCACCTCATTTAGGCGAAACTGATGACGGATTTGTTCACTAGCCTAAGAGAATCTTTAGAACAAGGTGTCCAGCCTTTTTAGAAGTGTTTTCTTAGAGCAATGGGGCACTATTTCAAAACGACGTTGCTGCTGCTCCTGGCAGCAAACATTTGTTTAGAGTTTAGTAAATACCAGCCTTTAATTGATTTAATTTTTAAAAATTTTCACAACAGTCCATGAGGCAGTTACTATCATTAGCCTCGTCTCTAGAAGGAAATGACTCAGGTTCAATAACATGCCCTGGGTTACAGAGCGACCACTGGGGATGTGCCTAACCAACTTCAAGCATTTCATAACTTAAAAAAAATGTGGTTTTGGGGAACAAGGACAACATTCAACATATAGCACATAAATAATGATCAAATATTTACTTGATTCTTATTCTAGGCATTTGCTGGCATGGGGGGCAGCGCAGGCGCATAGATTTCACTTGCCACATTGTTAAACGCCGTAACAGCAAACCCTGCTGTTTAGCTTCCTGTTGAATTTCCTGTATGTCATAGAAGTTTATCTAAATTTTGCAAAAAGGCTTTGTTGTTGAACTTTCTTAAATTAGCCAGGTAATGTTTCTTTCCGTTGACACATTATAAATTTACAATTTAGTGCTTGGGGCAGTGCTGTTTCCTTCCAGTTTAGCTGCCCCTTTCCCCTGTGTAGTCACTCACTGTGAGTCTGTCTCTGTCCTGCGCACCACGATGAGGACCTTGCTCATGCCAAGGCTCTGAGAGAGAGGCAGCGTGGATGGTTGTGTACAACCAACCTGTCTTCATGCAGAAAGAATGATAAACCTACCTGCAGAACAAGTCCAGGCATTTTGCGCGAGGACACACAGAGCAACAAAGGCACTTGTTGAAAGAAACAACACTATAAAGCAGATACACAGCTCTCCAGAGCAGCTGTGGGTACTTACTTTTACAAGGCTGTTACTAAATATTTTCCTGACAGGACAGAAAACAACTTGCCCAACTTTACATGTGTCTCTTTGGAGAGAGCCATAGGTGGTTATCAGCATTCAGTGGTTTCAAGTCTTTCTTCCTCCTAGTAAAATCTTTGGGAGAGAAAAATTGTATCCTGCTACTTTTTGATTCATCCACTTTGATACTGCTTTGCAGGTCTCTCTTTATAAAGCTGTTGGGCCCTGGAATAATAGCCCCCCTCCCCCCATGCCAAACCAAGCAAACAAAAAAGCTAAGTTGACTGACATGCTACCCTAAAAGTTTTTCCATGTGTTCTGGGACCTCGAAGCTCCAACTGAGCAACACAAGAGTTATAGGCTCGTTGCAGAGGTTTCTGATACACAAGAAAGTAAATAATAAATAATCCCTGCTTTTTGAAGGGGAACAATCTAAGCATCTTTGACTGCAAATTCAAAGGCAAACTGTTTTGGACTTTTGTGAGTTGTGAGTTGGCTATGTTACTACCCTATAATTCAGAGATTCCTGAAAGGAGGTAAGCAATTTTAAGGCCATCATGAATTTTATTATTATTTCCTGGGATGTATTACTTGGTCTCTCAGGGTGATTATTAAATTTGTATTCCCCTTGAATCATTCTGAGTGAGTTTGTCTCCAAAAAGGATCACTATTCTTTGTTATGTTTTCAAAAGGAAAATTGCTGCTTTGGGCTAATGACTGAGGAAAATGACTTTGAGAATAAGACGGGATTATTTTCGAGGCATAATTTTCAGTGCTCAGAAACCTTAGAAACCGGGAAGCATTACTGGCCAGCTTATAAAAATATGGAGAGGCATATATTTTGGTCCTTGAGAATTCTTCTGGGTAGCAAAACTAAAGGGAAGAAAGAAAAGCAAGCAAGCAGGCAGGAGGGGGAGGGGAGGGGGAGAGGGAGAAGGAGAAAAAAAGCTGCCAGAGGGAGAAAGATATCCCTCAATTGTGAAATATCTGATTGCCCTTTCCCTAGTGTCTCATAGAAAGCATGTATTTATTGGAGCCAAAGTAAAGCGGTACTACAGTGAATTATAGGCTAATAGAGACCCCTGAGCTGGACAATTCATGTTAGAAAATGAGTTTTCTGTTTCGAGTTTTTAATATATACCAATAAATGATTTTTTATTGCCTATAAATGATTTTTTTTTGCAAAAAGTGCTCATGAGATATAGAAAGAATGGAAAGCATTTTCTTATAACAGGGAACTGGTACAACAAATAAAACAAAGAAGGCAGTCATGGAAAATTAAAGCCCTTTCCAGCCATGTGTCACCCTTTGGGGAACACAGCAGGCAAAATGTATAGTTTCCTTCTAGCGATTTTGCAAAATGTGTTTTGCCAGCTTTTACCAGAAAGGGTTTCTTTGATCAGTTGAACTCCTTCATTTGTTTCAGTGTACTCCTTTTACAAACATAACAAGGTATGTGATGTCCTGACTTACATGTTATATATGTCCTATTCCCAACCACCTTCTTAATTCAGGTAGAGCCCTTTAAAACTAGGATAGCTTTGAAAATACAGTGCATCTAAGAAATGCACCATTTAAAGAATAATATCTAGTGCTGAGAAAGTTGCGGAGATACTATTACACTAGTAGCTTTATGGGTTGGTAAATTCCTTTTGCTGAATAGTTTGAGAGAATAGAGCCTGAACAAGAGGGTCCTCTGAAAAAGGCATTCTAGGGAGCATTTCACAGGATACTTTTGTGATAGAAGCAGGACAGAATATTCAGTACAATGCCATCCTACTGCAGTGTGTAATTCCACTGTGAAGGCAGAGTTACAATGTGCAAAGATACAAAGTGGCAGGGATATGAGATTTGGAGATTTGAGCGTAGATGCAGAGACAGAGCAGAAGGCAAGAAGCAGGAAGGGAAGCAAGTTTAGAAGGGATTCTTTTTCTTCCCCAAATCATGTTATTGATTCTTTGGTTGTGTTACCTTTAAAAAAGTACTTGAGTAAGTTGACAAATACAGAAGTGCAGAAAACACTCCACCTTTGACAGTTTCACAGGCATTACCGTGTGAGGAGGCTGAGATGGGGAGCTGAGCAGTCCCACGGGGAACTCTCAGTCACTGTGGCACATGCTTGGCTACGTGGGGGAGGTGTCTCTTCCGGATGGAACTAGACGGACTGATGGTAACCAGGAACGCTCCATAGTGATTTTACAATGATGCTGGGTTAGTGAGTCTTGTGCCATTCCATGCTTTATGGAGGCCTGAGCTCTGTGGGCAGCCAGAGTGTCCAAACATTGCCCATTTTGTGGGAGAACTTTGCAAAATAAGTTCAGTGACATGCTATTCTTTCATGTGCCAAGAAAAATTACATGGCACTCATGCTGTAGAGAGGCTGGTGCCAAGATCTCACAATGAGCAGGGACCTGCCAACCAAAATGAAATTCCAAGACTTGCTGCCTACAACCTGCAGCATCTTCCTCCACATGGGGAAGCCTTGTTCGTGCATTAGAATTCTTGAAGGCCATTAGCTAAAAGCTTTTCCGCACTTGGCAGTGCTTAAATGGCCATTGTCAGCATCTGTCCTTGTAGCTCTTTGTCTGTTTTTTCTGATCACTTTTTGTACCTTTATATACATTAAAATTTCCTGTCAGGTTGTGTTAGTTTTCTGTCGCTGTAAATAATACAGTGTAAAAAATGAGCTTCAAAAGAGGAAAGTTTATTTTGGCTTATACTTTTGAAAGTTTCAATACATGGTTTACCACCTCCAAATTGTACCACAGTCTGGGGACCAAGCTTTCAGCACATGATCCCGCAGGGTATATTCAAGGTCCAAATTATAGTACAACAAAAAGTCAAGTAATACTGACCTGTTTTCCTCCAGGTGATTGAGTATCTCTGTACAAGTCCACGATGCATATAACAAAGCAGTATTTATCTTCTCACTTAAGTTTGCATATGTATATACTGAAAATAGCAGGTTATAGAGGTAAATGAGCAAGGAGAATTTAAATATCAGACCAAAGAAGAAAATGGCAGCTTGGGAAACTCAGCAAATTTTGTGCACTCAGTGAATTCTTTTCAGGGGCCCATGAAACTTATTTTAAACCTTTACAAGAAAAAAATCAAATCCAGTCTACACAGAATTGATAAGGTATTGAGGGTCCTTGGAAGCTGAGGTAAGATGTTAAAAAGGAGAATTCCCCCTTGTTGGTATAAAATAATGAGCCTTTGAACTCATATATCAATTCCTGTAGAAGGACCACTTTTGGTAATGGTGCCTTTTACTTAACATGGTTCGCTGTTTGCATTATTGGCCCTTCTGAGCTGACTCTGGAGTCCAGAAATTGCTTTCTCTTCAGAGAGCTCCCTTCTCTCTCTGTAAGAGTGATCCTTTGCTGTTAGCAACCGCATTTGGTCACCACGTGACTTCTTGGCAATGGTTTTTAGAGTTGGACCTCTAATCTAATTTGGCCTTCCCAAGTTCTTACTGCTTGGAATTTGGAATTCAGGGGTAGTCAGTCCTTCTCTCTGTGTAGCTGGAATTATGACAGATATACTCGACATCTGTTGGAGCCATGTTTTTTGTGAGGACTGAGAAGTGGAGAAAGCAGCCTGCATTCCCTTAGTTGTTGTTGATTTTCCCATTTTTCCCTAGTCAGAGTTGACTGGCTGTATCTCTTCATCTGCATCTTACAGATGCTGTGTCTTTCTAATCCCTTTCCATCTTAGTTCCTGCTTATTTAACTTCTGTTGCTTAGAACTAAAGAAACTTATTAATACATTCTCCATTGCAAGCCAGCAGCCCATGGACAATATTGCTCAAAAATCAAGATTGATATTTCACAGTGGGTACAAGATTCAGGAGGAGTAGATACTAACTTCAAATGTAGTTTTTTGGAGGGTATTTAAATCTCTAGTGAGCTTCCCAAATCCTTTTGTGTTTTGTTGCCAAATTCTGTCCTTAGACAACAGGACTCGATTAACATGGGAAATTCCTTCATCATGACAGAAGCAGGACTAATGTACAGTGATACCTTTATATTCATCAATTGGTTTGAGGGAGTATGATGATTACCAAAAGCAATGAGTACCAAACCAGTCATTTTAGCTGAGAATTGTAGAAAGTCATTAGGCAGACAACACTTGCAAATTCCAGCTTGCCTGTCCAGTACCAAACAAACCGTGAGAGTCAGGACAAAGTTTTCTCATCAAAATATGTCAAATAAAGACCAAAGACTAAGACAGTCTGAAATTTAAATAAGTAAACTTACTCAGAAGTTCCTCTTTCCCTTCCCCTGCTGCCCCAGCCAGTCCCCCAAATACACAAAGTTCAAAGGTATTTGAAGCTAATTTGTGCCTTTTGAATTGCTATGTGGTATTTTAATAAATGTCCTGAGAGAGATCACTGGTGGCCAGCTTTGCTTTGACAGTCTTTAGACTCAAATTCTTGCAAATCAATTTCAAAGAAGCTTGGTCTGAGGAGGTAACAAGGGAGTTAATGTCTATATGAAAAGATTTGGCTAAAATTTATCACCATACCTAAATTGAAGACTATTTGCTATGCATTCACAAAGACATTGCAAAGAAAGTAAATTGACAGTGAATGCCCCACATGCATGGTATGGAAAATGCCATTTATTTCTAGGAAAAAGAGAGTTCTGATTGTAGGAGGAAAGGCCCTGCTTCTCATTGGTTATCTCAAAGTGTTGAATTTAATAAGGCACAAATAACGAGGAAGAGAATACAAAATGACAGGCATAGAGCATTAAGGGTAATATACAGCAGGAGAGAGGAATCCATCAAGCAGGAACACTTTCTTGGTAGAGGGAGAAAGCATTACTGTGTAAAATGGGATAGCTTTGAAGGAATTCCAAGTCTTTATTTTTGGCCATTCAACTATGGGCTGAGGTTTCACCGGATTCATGTTAGGTTTAGAGGTTATGAAACACTGTTTCTTGAATGGAAATATATGGCTTGTAATCTCAAAGAAAAAGAAAGCAAAGAGAAAAGAATGCTTCTGGCCAAAGCATCAATAATCCTGTTACTGTGAGATCTGTAATGATCACCCTAGGGCAGTAGCTCATTCTCCTGCTGCATTTCCAACCCTCTTTATGTTTTTATTTAAAAACTTTCAGTTCTATTAAGATGTGGCATTAACAAGCTCTTTCCTGGTATGCATGTGGATTTGTCATTGAGAAAGGTCATGTAAGACATGATTTATAACCTGCCTCTACTGCTCTGCATTTTTTTCACCTCCTGGAATGTTTCCATTTCAATTAGGAGAGGACAGGCTTTGCTGCAAAAACAAATTAATCCCCAAATCTCAGTGATATAACACAAAGGAAGGTTTATTTCTTGTTCATGGTACGTGTCCAACACAGGTTTTCAGGGGCCTTTGTTTATTTTAACCATTTAGGGATCCAGGCTGACGGAGCCACCAACAGTGTGTAGTTACACCAGCCAGAACATGTGACCCTCCTAGGGAGGAGAGATGGGGGAATCAGACCTAGATACCCTACCCCTGACAACCCTGAGATGAAATGTCAGGTTTCCTCACACCCTGTTGAGTAGACTTAGTTACATGGTCTTGCCCAACCACAAGAGGCTGAGATTTGCAGGAGTCTCTGTGCTTAGGCTGAAGGAGAAATGGATGGAACAGTTAGTATCTGTAATGTCTACCATTCTTAAATTTTCTTAAGACTTCGTTCCTCCGTGAAGCCTGCTCTGATCAGTTCAGCTCACCTCCATAACCTTTTCCTTTGAAGATCTGTTAGCACTGATCTATCCCATTTGTTTGACACTTAGCCTTCACTGTCTTTGATAGTAAGTGTATTACGTATGCATATATGTGCATAGAAATAAATGTCTGCATCATTATGATGTCTCCTGTTTTTGATTTTCTATACAGACAAGATAAATTTTGGCATAATCTATAGTGCCTTTCATGGTCAGTTAGTGTAGAATAAAAGTAATTTATGAGTAAAGCCTGGGTTTAAAGCACAGGAAGTAGATAAGTGAGTTCGTTAATTTTACTTAATTTATTTCGCAATGCATGACAGTTTCCTTATGGAAAGGGGTGTGCACAACAAATTAAGAGTTCTTGCAATCTTTCTGTGCAGTGTGAAAAAGTTTTTGTGGGTTCGTGTTGCTGAAGTCCGCGCTCGCTTTGTGATAGAATGCTTTCAATTTTTTGGCTTCTGCTATATTAGGAGAAAAAAAAAAATAAAAAGGAAGCAGTCTGAAAAGAAGGGACCCAAGAGTTGAAGAAAATAATTTCAGCAGTCACCAAGGAAAGAGGAAAATCATAGCAATGCAGTTAGCCATCAAGGGTGGAAAGGGAAAATACAATAGTGTATAAGATCTGGCACTTGTATGCAGCAGACTCAGAACCTGGGATGCAGAGACATGATTCTCAGGAGATAGAGCTAGATGTGTAAAGCAGTGTGACACAGGCTTCAGCTATCGAGTTGCCACTAGGCAAAGCCGGAGAAGGCCTCTGTGTGAGTCCTCTGCTGCTATATTACAAGTCATGCCAAAATTCAACTATATAAAGTGTGACAAACGTGATCTCTTTAGTGAGTTAGGCTCAGCTTGGTCGTTGGTCCAGCTTACGTCAACATCCTCTGCAGGCTTGAGTAGGGTTGGAGGATCCACTCCCTAGGCATCTCCCTCCCCTGCCTGGCAGGGTGGTATGCCTTGTTGGAGTTTTTCAGCTGCTTTCCATAGGGTCCCTCCATGGCTGCTTGACTACAAGGAGATGTGATCAAAACGTACAGGGAATGTTTAAATAAAAAACAGTATTATATCAAAAGCCACATTGCCTTTAATCTCCCTTAAAATACTCACTCCGAATACATTTGTCCTATTGTTCTTGCTACCTTCTGAGACAGACCTGGAAGTCCTCTTTTGGGTCTTTAGTTGCACGCTTGTGGCTGCGTCAGTTAATTCACAAAGTTTACCTTGCATGGTCATTTTGACTTTGGAGAAGAGCCACAAGTTGGGTGATACCAGCTCTGGTAAATAATGGATGAAGACACACTGTAATGTTTTTATGAGCTGCCTTTCTGTTGGATGACACTCAGTAGCAGCATTCACTATAATTTTGATCACACCTCATGAAGACATGGAAGAGGGCTTCAAAAATCGCATCAGAAAGTAGCAATAAAGATGGGTTGTTTATTTGAAGCAAGAGGAGTATTTTGAGGAGGATTAATAGTAGTGTATCTTTTACTGTAATATATTTTTAAAAATTTGAACATTCAATGTACATTTGTTAAGTCGCGGATTTATGCACCAGTTCCACTCTTGGAGAATGTTTGTAAGTCAGAGTCATTTGTAGATTGGATTCATTTGTATCACCAACAAAGTGAGCCTTATACATCTTTGACACAAATATACAGTGTAAAGCATAAAACAAACCAACACACACATAGAAACAGTCAGTTCTCGACTGTACTGTACTACTGGGTGCTATTGCACTGTACAGTAAGCACACAGCGGCACTACCCTGACAATGTCTGGAAGACATGTGAGCCACTTCTGCAGTTTGTTCTGAGTTTATCCCTGCGAAAGTTTGCAGTTTGAATGTGTACGTTGGGGACCTTACTGCATATTTTGACTATGCCATGTATTTCAAGATGTGTGACTGACTTCCCCCAGAGAGAGCCATTTGGGAAATAGATAAAAGATATCTGGTGGCTCCACACTTTTTGGAGGGAGACTCAGATTTCAAATATTTACCAAGTATGTTCTTTCCAGAGACAGGAAAAGAGCAATCAAAACCAGGAAATGGTGTGTTTGTGGCAGGAGTGTGAAGCCTTTGGAGACCTATGGTATCACATCTAACTCAGTGCTACCTTCTTCCTTCTTGCTGAACGCCTTCCTGACTCACTTCTTAGCCACCTCCATAACCAGATGCTTTGACAGTTTAAAAATCTGCAGTTGCATGTAAAAGAACTCTGATCCCGTTATGAATCAACCGCAGCTGTGGTAAATGTGGCCATTCACTATCTGTCCACAAATTTTCCCAGTAGTAGCAGAGAAAGTTGAGAAGAAACAAGCACTTCATGCGTATCATCTCTGAAAAAATGCTGTGACTTCTTTTTGCCTGAGCCTTTTTTTTTTCTGTAAAATGGGGATAATAATGCCTATGTCACAGGGAGTTAGGGAGCTTAAGTGCCATGCAGATGTGGGATGCCTAAGACAATTGGTACCTAATAAGTTCTACCTGTTGTCTCCACAGAAAGTCTCATAGAGAGATCTAGAATCCTTTCATACTAAGAGGAATAGAATACACAGAAGTGATTAAAATAAATGTTTAGAATTTCTACAGAGATTGCACAATAACTGCATTTAATTATATACATTTAAAGTAAATGAGTCGTTTCAAGGGTGTCGGTTACCAGTCGGAGATTCTTTTGCTCAGTTTGGATAGGAAGTCTCAAAACACTGACATGTCACAGAGGGGGTCTGATAAGGTCTCCCAAAGAGGAGATGGGGAACCCAACTTGACATCCACCCCCATCTCCACGGAGTGGGTTGTCATAGAAAAGAATTCCAGGATGCATCAGTGAGAGGCATAGACTGACATACTAGGCAGAGTTAGAAAGTAAGAGACAATATGGAAGGG
Organism: Fukomys damarensis; assembly: GCF_012274545.1. Classification (NCBI taxonomy): domain Eukaryota; kingdom Metazoa; phylum Chordata; class Mammalia; order Rodentia; family Bathyergidae; genus Fukomys; species Fukomys damarensis. The sequence goes on along the minus strand of NW_022900940.1, from coordinate 44,359,456 downwards.
GCTTTAGCTTGAGGGTCCTATACAGAGGATAGACTGGCCCATTAACAGGAGAGGAGGGACAACCATTATGGCTTTGCTGGGGTAGGCTGGAGTCATTACCATGGTCTCCTGCATAAGGGGTTTCCTCCTAGTGTGGTATATGAATCAATGGTCATTCTCACATTTGGAGATATCCTAGCATCTCTCTTCTGTTATAGTCTAGCTGGGCCTTGTGAGAAGATGAGGGGAGTAAAGGTAGGACACATTCCATAGGTTATTAGCAAGGTAGAGTGGGGAAAAGGGAATGTCTCCATCTTTAGTGGGTAATGGATCATGAATTAGGGCCTGAGAATATTCACATCTCCTGTCTCATGAGGGCACCCATTCTATTTCATGTCTGCTAAATCACTGCTTTTATCTAAATGACCACTTTCATTTCTTTTTTCAGTAGAAATTTCAATGGTGACGGGGATGTTGACATGTATGCTGACTGGTAGAGTGGCCACCGGCCTCATATGGCCATCGAGCACTTGAAATGTGGCTGGTGGGACTGAGTAGCAGACTTTTACTTAATTACCTTATGTAAATTTAAGTACCCACATATAATTAGTGGCTAACATATTAAAAAACATTAAAAATTAAAATTAAATTAAAAAGCACAGTCTGAAATGCCAAATGTACTGGATGAGTCTCTCACATGGGAGAATTTTTTAGTATTTTGATCAGTTTGTGCCTTCTTTTGTAATGAAACTTATTTACTTTGAGCAGTGCCAATTTTAGCAGTTGGTTGTTGCTATTGAGAAATTTTCTCAAAGCCAACATATAGATTCACTGTCTATTTTATGGTGAACTAAGATGATTCAGAGGCTGAGCAGTAAGTACCTCTGTGGATAGAGCTATGAGGAGCTTTATAGGGGAGATAAAACTGGGTGCTCACATGGGTCTGCCTTTCCTTCTAGTTTCCTTGAAGTCAATAGACTCTTCCAGGGTTTTGCTATATTTTCAGAGGTTTTCTCCTTATCATATTAATAAGTCTCATTATATCAAGCTCTGTCTATTTGGTGCCGAAATGTGTCCACTAATATGCTGTAAAACACTGGTAAAAAATTATTTAAAAATTACTGGAACTTATTTGCTTTATCGTGCTCCTGAATTGGTTCTTTTCAGAGTGCTGGAATGAGATTCAACCTACTGAGAAATCTAGGTCCTTAGAGTCAGGACACTTCAGCTTCAGCTCCCTCCATGGTTTGTCCCACTTCATCTCCAGGAAGGACCCTGTTCGTGTTGTGTCATAGAGTGTGTGCCTTCTGCTGGAATCTCTGGCCTTGTGGATGCTGTTCCCTCCACTGGCTCTTTCTGTCCTTACAGAGGTCTGTCCCAGGTCCCGGCCTTCTGTGAAGCCTCTGCTTTTCAGGAGCTGAGATGGCCCACTGAAGGTGTAAGTGCTCAGGCCCTGCAGGTGGACTGCCTGGTTAAGGTTCCAGCTCCACCATTTGGTGACTATGACTCAAGCCAGATTTTTCATCTTCCTGTGCCTCAGTTTCCTCCCCTGCAAGATGAGGAGGATTGTGACTCTGTGCTACAGAGTTGTTATGAAGGTGAGACAACTGCTCAATACATGCTGGCTGCAGTTATTGTGATATCTGGCACTTTTTTCATCCTTTTATTCATGCATATGTCAGGGTGATTTGAAGGCCTTGTTCTGTTCTCTGAATTACTTTTAAGTATACACATTTCTATCCCCACTCCACTTATAAGCAATAAAAAGAAAAAGCATAAGCTGGGCATGGTATACACATTTATAATCATAGTACTCTGTGAGGCTGAAACAGGACGATCACAAGTTTGAGCCTAGCCCAGGTAATTTAGCAACTAAGCAAGACCCTATCTCAAAAATAAAAAATGAAAAGGATAGGTCAGTGTCTAGGCCAGTGATGGTGAACCTGTGTCATGTGTGTTATTGTGTTTTTCTTTTAAGATAAAAGATGTTAATGTATGAGTTTTTGTTTGTTTGTTTGTTGTTTGTTTGTTTTTTCTCTGTACCAGGGATCATACTCAGGACCTTGTGCTTGTGAGGCAGGTGTGGCACCAGTGAGCTAAATTCCCAGCTGCTTGAGTTGATTTTTATAAACTAAAATTTCAATATTCAGGTTTAATTGCAGTGAGTTTTGGGTTGCATTTTGGGCACTCATCTCTAAAAGGTTTGCCATCACTGGCCTAGCCCCTAGGTTCAATCCCCTGAGGTAGTAGAAAAAAGAAAGTAAAGCGTAGTATCTTTTTCACTGTTGTATCATCAGCACCTTTTCCAAGGACCTTCAAAGAGAAGGTGTTCAATATTTATTTTTAAACCAATGAAAATAAGAATGAATTCATATTCTACAAATGATCGCCTACTTACTCAACTTGAGGTTGATGAAGGATGGGCATGTTTTAATATCTGCTTTCTTCAACCCATTCATTCTCTTTGGCCGTATTTAGAGCATAATCATTTGTTAATTTTCTCTTGCATTCGTAGCAAATTACCATAGACTTGCTGGTTTAAAACAACACATTTGTATTACCTAAAACTTGTGCCTGTCAGAAGCCCGATGCAGGTCTCTGGGAGTTAAAATCAAGGTGTTGGCAGAACTGTGCCCCTTACCAGAGGTTCTAGTGAAGAATCCACTAGCAAATTTGTCTGTGTTTTCGGAGAATTCAGTTCTTCGAAGTCCATTTCCTTTGTGGTTGTTAGACGGGCTGTGGTTAGCTCCCGCAGGCTCCTCTATGGCCTGTACCTGGAGCCTCATTTCGTTCAGAACTGTCAGTGGTCCACCTGCCGTTTCCGGAGCTGGGAATCTGACTTTTCCTCTTTGGCCTCACTCCTGCACTCTCTTCTGTCTCACTCTGACCCACTCTCAGACTTCCCGCTTGTCCTTCTAAGGCCTCACGTGACAAGAGTGGTCGTACCACGGTAATTAGGATAATCTTCCTAAGCTCATGCCAGCTGACTGGTAACTGTAGTCACATCTGTAAAATCCCTCCACAACAGCACCTTGTTAGTATGTCATTGAAAGCCAAAGAATGAGAATCATGTGGGGACACCTTTAGAACTCGGCCCTCTGCAGTGGTCAGTTAGTGGTGGTCTTCAAGATGTCCCCAGAACTTACCATATTTTTATTTACTCTTCGTTGCTCTGAGCGTAGAGATTATATTTATTTTATTTATTGGTTTATGTTCAACACAATGCCTACTTCAAAGTAGGTATTACATGAGCATTGTTACGATGTTCAAATTCTTGGGTGTAGATAATCAGATGTAAGTTTGTTTGTTTTTCAATCGTTGTTGTCTACTAACAAAAATGATCAATCTGGTCTTTGATAGTGATTGTCTTTGTTTTGATTTTGTCTATAGTCTCCATTCTTTTATAATTTGGGGCTTACTGTTTAAACCTTCATCTTTTAACTTTTGATACTTTTAACTTTTTTCTCTTAAAAAAATGGTCCTGGACTTTCAATTGGAACTTTTGGGTTGTTCTGCTGTGATTTCATGAGCATCATGAAGGACTAGATGATCAGTAATGATGACAGCGGTTGTCCTGGTGGTGGTGGCATTCTGATCAATATAGTACAGTTCTCAACCACGAGCAATTTTCCTCCCCTGGGTCATGTTTGGGGAGAAGTTACCGCTGGCATCTAGCGGGTAGAGAACTTGGGTGTTCCTCTACACTCTGTAAATACACAGGATGGCAATCACAAAGAATTTTATAGTCCAGCTCTCAGTAGTTCCCAGACTGAGAAGCCTTCTGGGAAATTAACTACTATAATGAACAATATTAAATCTCAGTAGCTTAACAGAAGAAAAAAGTTTCTTCCTCCTTCAGAATCCATTATGAAAGTTTCTGAAGGGAAGCTGTCCTGAAGGTTCTGGGTTAGGATCCACATTCCTTCCATCTTTTGGCTCCCGTAACCTTCAGGGTTATGAAGAAGAGAAAAGGAGGCATAAAGGATCCGGTATTGAGTGTGTATCACAGTCCCTTAGTCAGAAGTGAGCCATTTGAACCTACCCACGTGCACTGGAGATTGGAAGTGTGGTCTAGCGGGCTGCCTGGGTGCACACTGGTAAGCTCTGGCAGAGAGAGTGTCTACAAGACCGGCAGCATTAGCATCTAACTTGTATTAATCTCTTCTGTGTTAGGCAAGCGTGATATACTTTATCTGATGTCGCTAAGGTTCACAGAGGCTGAATGCTTTGTCCGGATTCATGCGGAGGTTAATGAGGTATTCAAGAATGGACCGGGGTCACTCTCATTCCGTAGCACGTGCGTGTGTCCTCTACCCTGTGCTCTAGTTGGGAATTCAATTCTAGATTGAATTCCCCTCTTTGTAGGACATTATTTTTGTGGAATGGTAGTTATACTCAGCAGTTCCACAACTGCAGATCGGTCCAGATCTCTAACGCTGCTAAAGAGCTGCAGGAGTCCCTTTTAAGGAGTAGATTGCACTTCAGGTTTTCATATGCATCACAAAGGAACAGAGGGGAAGGGATGCAGATCGTGATGCTTTTAAGCCATCCTCTTTCACTTAGGAACTGCAGCCCGTGACTGCATATATTTTAAAGAAGTCTTCTGTCGTCCCTATAGACTGCTGGCCAGGGCAGTGAGCAGCGCTAGAGATCTCGGTAGCTGACTGTAAGCGGTCTCAGTGCCACAGAGCTTTAAGAGATTGGGCCTTTGTTGGAATGCATGGCTTTTCTGTGCTGCTGAGTAATGCATTCTCACCTGTCTCACAAGAGTGTTGGGCCTTGTGTTACGTGTAACTGTCCTAATGTGGCACCTACAGACTGTCCTGCTATGGGCGGGAGGCACTGAGTTTTATTGCCGTACAGCAAGGTGAAGGAGAAAACAGAAGCCCTTACTCCTTCCGAAGGCCACACTGCAGACCAACATTTTGAGTGGGTGAGAGGTGAGCAGATTTCAGGATCTTCCTTTAGAACGAAACTGCGGCTGTTTCCCGAAAGGTTCTAATCAACTTTTCAGGGCCTGAGAGCTGACTCTAGATGTGCTATACTACTGTCTTCATTAGTGGCCTTTGTTTTGACCATCTTAGCACACAATTCTCAATGAATTTTTTATTTCATACCATTAAAATTGAAATCCTAATATTGTTGCTTAAGCTTTTAAAAAAAGTAAAACCAGTCTTGTCTTCTTTCTCCTCCGTTAAGCACTGCTTTTGTCCTTTTAATTTGATTGTAAGAGTACCACATTATCACTCTTGTGGAGACCTCTGATTCAGATACTCATTCAGAAAGTGTTTATTTTGTACACATCAGGATGAGGGGGCATTGGGCTGGAGTAGCAACCAAGAGATGAGCCTACCTAATTGTAAGGAGCTCAAGTGCTCACAGGAGTCCTCGTCTTTCAGCCACAAATAACAATGACGACAGCCTCACTGAAACAATGCTACCTTAACCGTTGTTAAGCTCTAATGCTGTCTCACGTGATGCTGGCAAAACATAAAGAATCCCACCAATATTTGTTGACTGCTAACCGTGGAAAGGAACCATGTGTTATCTCATTTAATCCTCCCAAGCCCCATTGGAGTGGTTTTGTCATTAGCCCTATTTTATAGAAAGGAAACTCAGGTTTAGAGGGATTAAGGATTCATGTCAAATCACATAGCTGATAAACACCAAAACTGGGATGCAAATACAAGGCTGTCTGACATTTTAACTCAGTTGTACAAAATCACTGAGGATGTTAGAAAGTGCCTTGATATTCCTCTGCTGTCTAACTAAAACAGTAAAAGATATATCCATTCATTAAAACCGTTCTAATGACTTCTTCCTGTTCACTTTTTCATGAGTCTGCATTTTTATGCCCTGGAGGTGTGAAAATCCCTCCCCCAAGATGGTATCAGCGCAATAGTAAATGGCATCCAGTGTATGCGCCTTGAAGCTCACGGTATGCTAGTAGTTGGGTGAGAGAGACTGACGTGGTCCTTGCCTTCGTGAACCTGGAGTGTAGAGGAGACGGTCGTCATTAGCTAACTGAGAGTGTGATGGGCAGTATGTCTTAGTATGTCTTCATGGGAAGGACCTGGCTTTGGAGAAGAACGCAGTTAGGAACAGCCACCGTGTGAAAGTGAGGGACACTGCCAGATGCCAGGGGTGAAGAGCCTGTCCCGGACATCGCTTGTCTGTGGCTCGAGAGGGTCTGATGGGACCTGTGCCCTGAAGGGTGACTGCATGTGGGTGCACAGAGACGGCTGAGTGTGGAGGGGATGAAGACAGGGAGGCGGGTGGGCAGACCCTGACGGTGTGTGTATCACGACGAGGGTTAGGGTTGTTGTCATAGAAGCAATGCGACGCACTCCAGGTCTGAAGGCAGAAGAGGAACGTGAAACGTCTGGGCTTTTCAAAGTTCACTTTGGCAATAGCATCAAGAAGATAAACTGAGGAAAACTGGAAGTTGTACATTAGGGATATTATAATTCTGTTATTCTAAGATTGATGAGTCAGACTAGTTTCCTGTATCTGTGCCTTTAAATTTTTTTAAAAAAATTTATTATTTTTTTTTAAGGCAGGGTCTCACCATGCAGTTCAGACTGACCTTAAATTTACTATGTAGCCCAGGCTGGCCTTGAACTCATGGCGGTCCTCCTGCCTCAGCCTCCTGAGTGCTGGGATTACAGGCGTGTGCCACTATGGCAGGCTGCCTTTTGTAACTTTGAGGTATATCACCTATATTAGTGCTTGTCCTGCCTCTGTCTACCAGGAGGCAAACTTATTTGCCTTGAGTGCATTACCATTTTATTTCATGGCCTTGGACCCTTTTCACTATAATCTTCCTCTGCCTTTTGTCTGACACCAAATTAAGTGTTAAGAATGTTCTCTTCTCCTCTTCATCAAATAATTAAGTAAAATGGCGTTGTGGTTACAGTTTAGTTTTTCTCATCCAAACGGAGCTGATGTGTCCTCCTCCCAAAATAATAAGCTCTTTTAAGCATATAAACCCACACTACCTAACAGCAGTGTTTATATGGTTCTGTGCTTCTTTTTCTTCCTTGTTTTTACTTCTTTAGGATTAGATTCACCTTCCTTCTAGCTCATTCATCTTGCCAGTCTTAAAAGAAGAGTTCCTTAGGACTAGAGAGAGGGAAACACATATTCTTGTAGGCTGTGGAAGGTACAATCCTGAGCCCCAGAATTCAAAGCAGGACTAAGAGGGATAAAACAATGGATGTGTGGTTGTTCTGGAATGCACTTTTGTCCCATACAAAGAGTGCTTGATGTTCAGGGTATATAATTTCCGAATGCTTTCAGTTACAGCAACAGAAACCTCAAGTCGTATTGGTCTGACCATAAGGATATTTACTCACCTAAAGACAGGAGTTGGAGGGTGTCAGGGATAGTTTGGAAGCTCAGTGGTGCCTTCAAAGATCCAATATTTTTCATGCTTAGGATCATTCATCTGTGACTGTTGTCTCATGATCAAAACATAGCTGTCTCAGCTCTAAGAATAAAATTTTTACATGCCAGCACCCCCAAAAGGGAAGAAGATGAAGGTAGAAAAATGGCTTTCTTCACATGCAACTCTGGCTTTTAACAAATGTAAAAACATCTTTCATGAAAACACTCGTACTCATTTGTTAGAATTAGATGACATGGGGCTGGGGTGTAGCTCAGGGGTAAACCACTCACCTAGCATGTGCAGGGTCCTGCATTTGATCCCCAGTACTTAAAAAAAAAAGAACAGGATTAGTTTATATGCCTTCTATTAAACATTGACTGATGGCAGAAGACATCAGCATTGCTAGGAATGGCTTAGAGCAATCATTATACATCATCTGGGCCCATTGTTGCCAATCAAAATTTGAGATATTAAAGAGGAAGAACACTTTTTGTCTCCTTTAGCATGAGAAATCATAATTATACTGTTTCTGTATTACAGCCTGTCATGGTTTGGGTGTCGATGTCCCCCAGAGCCTCATGTGGCCACAGGCTGGATCTAGAGTGTGTGAAGCTGCGACTGATTCATGGTGCAGTGGGGGGTTCGAGGGCGCTAGGATGAAGGGTGTGAGTGCTGCCCGCTCTAAGTACCCCGAATGAGAAAAAGGGGCACAGAGATGCTGTTAAGGCTCCCATTACCGTTGCTGCCATGTTTCTCCTGTGCGATGTTTGTTTGCCATCCTAACCTCGGAGCCAGCCGATTATGGACTGAAACCTCTACAAACTGTAAGCCAAATAAGCCCCTTCGCTTTTCACTTTGGTTGTTAGGTGTTTTGTCTCAGTGATGAGAGAAAAAGTAACTAATACAAAACCCCAATAAGCACCATAGCAGAAATTTCAGAAATAAGGAATTAGAAGCAATGAGGTGACTGACTCCCTCATTCCCTGGTACAAAGGCAGTCCTGAGAAATTCCCTTAACCCTCCTAGATGTGAAGTCACTGAGCTTTTTCTACTCGTCTTCGATACTTGGGTATAGAGGTGCTGGCAACTCACTTCCTAAGATCCACCTTCTCTCCCTGCCATCTTAACAGAAAGCTGATTTTTAAAAGAAAACCACAACCACATCAAGCAACAGCAGCTCACCCAGAAAAGAAAGCTCTCTGTGTTTAAATCAGTGCTGGGTTGTCAGTTAGGTTGTGATTAAAGCCGCTAAAAACAATCTGGTTCATATTCTTCCCCAACCTAGAAGCATGGATCAAGGAAGTGAGGATGCTCAGCAGTGTTACTAGCCCCCAAGGGTAATCCAGAAAGATGTGCATGAAAAAACCTTGAGAAAGAGGAGTAGAAAATATAATTGGTTTTATGTGGTCATGAAACGTCCTACTGTTTGAAGATTTTGAGCTTGGTCACTGAATGCATGGTACCAAATGCTTTGTGAAAGTAGGACGTACTGGTTGGTGGCCAGGTGGTTTGGAGGAGGCACGTATCAGACGTCCATGTTCTGGTCCCACGGGTGAACCTGAACTTTTGCACTTCCTTCAACATGGGTGCTGTTTTTTTTCCATATTTGGATATTATGTTTACTTTTGTTTGGTGTTTATAGTTTTTCACAGTCAGGTAATTAGGTCCCTAATTGAATTGTACATAAAGACATCTTTGCTATGTTATTAAGGACCCTGAAGGGACAAAATTTAATAGACTTTGGGGAGAAAATCAGATGCTCTTTTTTTTGTGTGGAGTAGATAAATGCATTGCAGCTAAGTGTTAAGGCAAAAATAAGACTTAAATTGTACTTACTGATTGCAGTGCAGAAACAAAATCAATAATTTATTTGTCTTTCAGGAATTTTAAGTTTATGACTAGTAGATAATGAGATAAAACTGGAGTGAAACATGTATCAAAACGGTCATTAAGTAAGCCAACATTGTCTATTAAAGCACATTTGCACTAAAACACTTCACACATCCTGAAATATAAAGGTGAGCTTTTTTTTCCTCCTAAAACTTATTTTCCCTCAGAAAATGACTTTATATTTCAGCTAATTGAAGGGCTCCTTCAGGTAGACACAGTGGGCTGAAATGGCCTTGCCTAGTGTTTGGGTGCTTGTGAAGGTCACCTACTGGGATTAATAAAAGAGGAGCAGGAAAACCAACACAGAGTTAGGCATGATTCCAAGGCTGACTTCACAATTGGAAGTATTGTTTGTTGTTCTAAACAGAAGAAATAGGTACATCATAAACATCAGAATATATACCCACATGTGGATGGCTGTGTATACAAGAGGAAAACCGTTAATGTTATATGAATTAGTACCTGTGCCTTTACAGATGGTTTACAGAAGCAGCATCAGACGTGATACAAGCAATGGCTGTCTCAGCTGTAGGAAAGGACGCAGTGCTCTAGGGAACTGTCAGGAAGAAAAGGTGGCTGCTTTGTGTTAGAGACAGGCACGTTGGAATGAGAATAAAACCTGTTTTCTAATATCTGATTAAATTAATGAAGTAGAAAGTCTAAGTAGATATTTAGCTATATGTGCAAGTTGGCCAGCCTTCCTTTTCAATGTTGCGGAATACTTTTATTTTAAAAATTAAATACAGTATGAATATTCAAGTTCGCCTTATATTTGTTGTTACTAACTTCTAGTAAATTGTGATTATCAGTTTGGTGGGATTGAGAGACCATGAGACGTGATCGGATTGTGATGGCTAAACTCATGGGCAGGCTACCCCACGGGGGGATTCAAAGCGCCCTGAGCCTGGATGGGGGAAGGGGTCGTTGGGCGTGACTTGGGGAACTGTATCTGGTCCCTTGCCCTTCCTCTCTCTCCTGCTGTCCGCTTCCAAGAAGCCATGAATTTAGCTGCTTCCTTCCACTGCGCTCTTCTACCGTGATGTTTCTCCCTTGGAGCTGACTAACTGCGAACTGAAACTTCAGAAACTGTGAGCCCAACGACCCCGCCTGAAGTTGTAGGTATTGGGTATTTTGTTCCAGCAGTGGGGAAGCAAATACACTCAGTAAAATTTTCGGTTTAGGCTCACAAAGTTCCTTTTCGTATGTATTACATTTTAATATAACATACAAAATTTTAGATAACTAAAGAGACTTCTAGAGTGAGTGATGGATGTGATAACTCATGAAAAGGTTTCAAGGTTCATACAGAGATGTACACTAAGTTGCCAGATTGGAATTTATTAGTCTTTGGATTTAGGTTTAATGCTGTGTTAGAGTTTAATGTTTTCATTAGCCAGGGTTCTCCAGACAAACAGAACTAATAGGATGTAGATAGAAAGAGATTTATTTTAAAGAATGGGTTGTCATTATTATGGAAGTTGACAAGTCCCCAAATCAGCTTTCCAAAAGCTGGAGACCCAAGGGAACTGATGGTATAGTTCTAGTCCAAAAATCAACAGGCTGCAGGCCCAGGAAGGGCCAGTGTTTCAGTTGAGTCCCGGAGCAGGACAGAGCCACTGTCCTAGGTCAAGGCTGTTGGGCAAGAGGAATTCTCTCTTACTCTGTTGTTTTTGTAGTCAGGCCTTCAGCTGATTGGACAGTGTATTGGGAAGGACAGCCTGCTTTGTTCAGTCTGTTGACCTAAATGTTAGAACTCATCAAAAATACTTTCACAGAGATACTGAGAATAATGTTTGGCCAACTAAGTATTTAGAACCTAACGGCCTCATCAAGTTGACAGATAAAGTTAGCCATCATGGCACTTATGGAAATGTGGGTGTGACTTTTTATATCAAAGGAATTATATCAAATCTCCTAGAAAAGAAATTATTTCAAACCTCCTTTGAAAAATGTACATGGTGTAAGATTAACCGTACCATACAAAGGTTTAGGTCTCCCTTTTTGTTCTTGTGGTGGTTGTACTGAGATTTTGTAGTTTTGTTTGTTTTTTTTTTTTGGTACTGGGGATTGTACTTGGGCCTTCATGCTTTTAAGGCAGGCAGCGGAACCACTGAGCTAAATCCCCGGCCCGAGCTTTGGAGTTTTAAAGATTTTCTTTACTATAATATCTATGTTCTTTGTCAGTAAATGGGTGAATAGGGCCCAGGGACCTGATAAAGTTCTGTATTGTTGGCAGCCTTTGGTTTTCAGCAGGTAGACTTATGACATCATAGTGAGCAGTATTGACCGGAATGGGGTGGCTGTATCCTGTATGCACTGAACTTTTACCAATTTAACGACACAGAAATGGCTACAAGGAAAAGCGAGAACACCAATTTAAATACCGTAGGTTACTGTTAGACATTCGCATCAGCGGACAGCAGCCTCAACATAGGTAAATGTGAGAGGCACAGGGCCAGTCTTGTCCCCAGTACTTCCTTAGTGTGAGCCCATTAGTGCTGCGTATGATTCTAGGACTGTGTATTTAGCACTATATGTCTGGTGAACTCATAGCTATGATCTCATCTGATCCTCAAAGCTCTCTGCTCTGGGTTAAAGCCTCTTTGGACCTGCTGAGGGGTTGCATTTTATTCTCTGAAGAATTGGGGACATTTTCAAGAGACTACCTGAGCTCCAACTTCCAGTTTATCCCCAATTTAAAATTACACTGAGCTGGTTTGGTTTGGGATTGTGAACTTCTTAGGAGGAAGTGTTAGGGCAGGGCATTTAGCTCAGGAACTGCTTACCTGGGACACAGGAAGTCTGGGGATCATTCCATGAATAGAATTTAAACAAATAAAGTTAATGTGAATTGGCAGTGTTTTCAAGAACATTATAGGTTTAATTTTGCTCCTTTAAAAAATCTCTACCTGCAGTGCAGGATAGAACCTGGGTTGCAAAAATGAGGTTTCAAATGTATGGATGGGGTGGTGGTGAGTATAAAAAAGCCTCTGGAATCATACCTGTGAGTAAAATAAGAATCAAACCTCTCTCTTCTAGGTATGTGAGAGCATTTACTATAGTGGGCTTTATTTTAAAATACAAATAATGTAAAATAAATGAGATACTATCCAAAGTAAGTAATGGGTTTCATAATTTTAGAGAAAGGAGATTTAAACAGAGATCCTTTGTCTAAAGTTTAGCAAGCCTTCATCATGCTAGCTGGTGTCCTGGCTTAGCTGAGCAGAGGCGCTTTCTAAGGGATTTCATTGAACACTTTATGACAGGCGCTTGACTCTGGATAAACAATTGATGACTAAGTCCCTTGTTTCGTCTTGATGTGGCTTTGATAGTATGTTTGGGAAGGAGATAAGAATGAGCCAGAAACAGGTAAATGAAACAGTTGTGGGATGTGATGAGAACCATTAGCAAAATAAAAGATCAATGTAACGGAGTGAGGGCTAAGTGTGGTGTGCTGCCTTAGACTGCGCTGAGCAGGGAACATTTGAGCTGGAACCCAAATGATAGAAGGACGCGTGATTTAAACTAAATAAATAATGATGCAGAGCATTTCCTAGAGAAGGGAAAGTGAGTGTGAAAGTCCTATCAAGGAAATGGTGACAATGTACCACTCACTTCGTTATTAGTGGGTCCATGCCCAGGACCTTCCAGCGAAGAACCTTGGAAAAAGGTAGCCTGGGCTGGGTGGTCTTAAATGGGGCTTCTTATCATTTCCTGAGTGGACTCTCAAACAAAGAGCATGCTCAAGAATTCCAGACGGGGCTGGGGCTTTAGCTCAGTGGTCCCGCCACCAGCCTGGAAAGTCCAAGGTTCCGAGTTCGATCCCTGGTACCTACCCCACCCCCAAAGAATTCCACCTGGAGCACAGTGAGCAGAGATGGGCAAGAGTGAAGGTGCAGGAGCAACAGGGGCCCTGGACATTGTCTTGGCTCCTGATGCCGTTGTCCAAAGTCGAACGGAAGGCAGGATCCTGAGGGGTCCAGTGTTCCCCATTCAGAAGAGAAGTATTAGAAATGGGCGAAGCAGTCTTTGTTGTGTAGTGGCCCTGACCCCTTTTGAATAAAGTGCAGTGCGTTCCCCCTACTTCAGATATTTTTGTAGTCATTTTTGGGATCAGGAAGCCAAGCACATAATGGATAAGAAACTTTCCCAATGAGTAAATGGCAGAAATAACATTTAAAAACAGGTCTGTTTGATACCAAAGTGGATCAGAGTGCTCTTTTTACAGATCAGGATCAATCAATGAAGTTTTATCCTTGTGCCATAAGAGAATGTACTCCCTACTTCAGATATTTTTGTAGTCATTTTTGGGATCAGGAAGCCAAGCACATAATGGATAAGAAACTTTCCCAATGAGTAAATGGCAGAAATAACATTTAAAAACAGGTCTGTTTGATACCAAAGTGGATCAGAGTGCTCTTTTTACAGATCAGGATCAATCAATGAAGTTTTATCCTTGTGCCATAAGAGAATGTACTTATCTCTCAGAGTAAAAACCTTACTTGCCTTGTTAGATGGGACCCAATTAATTCAATCCCTGTTCTTAGATATTTAGCTTTATTTTTGGAACACACACACACACACACACACACACACACACACACACACACATGGTTTTTCTTCTTTTTGGCAAGAGTCCTGTAAGGAAATAAGAGTTCTTCTCTTTGTGTTGAGAGGTAGGCGGTGTCCCATTGTTCAGTCTGTTTCCATGGTGAGAATTGACAGCAATCATGAATGGTCTGAACATCCTATCTATGTTGCTGTGTGGAAGGGCCAAAAGCCAAATAGTACCCTCATCATACCTCTCTACTTCCATTGTCATTCCTTTTTCTCTCTCCCTGTCTCTTCCTCTTACCTCTTCTTAGCCTCTTACTGAGTATCTACTTTTTTGTTCTTAACTTACATAAAAGGTTAGCCTGTGAAGTCTACATTATAATTACACAGTTTTCCCACTCAGGAGACAGTTTTGCAGCCAATGGGTAAAATATGCAGTCTCCAGGGGTAAATGCTGTAAATATATCTTAAAAGGGATGTACTTTCTTAGAATAGATGTGTCCAAATTTATAACTGGTCATCTTTTTTTTTTCTGTTCTGAATCTTAATTCCCTAGGTTTGTTTTCAATTCTCCATTTAAAAATATGTAATAATTTCCCAAGTGTAAAAACACTGAACTGGATGGTACTTGAGACTAGTATCTATTAAGTAATGATTTAATGTCTGCTCTTAAAGCCAGCTTTGTGAGCTCCTTTGAAGAGACATCTATCATATACAAAATTTTCATTCATTTTAATTCATAACAATAAAATAATAGATGCTTATAATCCTAGCTACTTATGAGGCTGACACAAGAGGATCACAAGTTCAAGTCCAGCTAAGGCAACTTAGGGAGACCCTGAGGATGGATAGATAGCCAGCTGGATGGATGGATGGAAGGATAGACAGATAGATAGATTGAATGAACTGGGGATGTAGCTTAGTGGTAAAGCATCCCTGAGTTTGATCCCGAGTACCACAAACAAAACAAAACAAAACACACATAAAGCTACAGTGTTTGAATGTTTTTTATGTGGCAGACATTCTGGGTATTTTACGAAGATTCCCTCTTTTGGGAGTTTGGCTGGGTGGGGATTGAAGTTTGTACTGAGTTAGTTATATCCCCAGCACGTTGTTATCCTCATCATCACCACCACCACCAGCACCACCACCATCATTTAATTTTTGGAGCAAGTCTTGCTAAGTCACTAGGTTCCCAGCTAGGCTCAAACTTGCAGCCCTCCTGCCTCAGCCTCCTGGAATGCTGGGCGTATAGGTGAGCCCCTATGTCTAGGTTTCCTCATTTTTTCTTCACAATAGTCTCACTAGGTAAATATTAGTGTTTGCCAGGCAAAGAAATTAAACTCAAAAAGCTGAAATAACTTACTCAAGGTTATATCCTTGTTCAGTGCTGGAGGCTGGATTTGAACCTGTCTCTGTCTGACTCCAAAGCTTGGATCTCCAGTCTCCTAAAGAGGCTGAGTTGGACTCAGGATTTGAAGGTGACCATCTTTGAAGACTTTGGCTTAGGTTGAAAGGACATACTGTAATTCTAGTCATCATCATGAGATACGATAAAAGTTATAGCTGAGCCCTAAGGTCTCGTTCTAAACTCCTAGAATTTCTGCTAGTTAACTTGGTAACATTTATCTTAGAAGACAGATTATAGCAAAGTTCTCAAGAGTTTCTAAATTTGGACATGTAAACTTTGTAAACTTAGAGGAACTATGCTTTGAGCACAGAAAGGAATAGAAATGAATGAAAGAAAATATTCAACTTAAAGGAAAGAAAGCTAAACTATCTTATGAAGTAGTCGGAAGCAGATTTCAGTAAGGAAGAGGAATGGAAAATAGACTAATGCCAAAGGGAAACTGGAGAGAATTCGATGATTTGGGAGCTACCTGGGGGCACAGCCACTGGCACTCTCTAGTTTACGGTGGCGGTCACGATGGGTACAGCGATAAGTAGGAAGTGCACACTAGGGAAAAGAAGACAGGGGAGTGTCTGACTGGCATGACACCATAAATTCAGGAGAAAAATACTCTTTCTTCGTATGTCGAGGGTGAAATCGTGCCCCAAATTCTCTATTTCATTTGACATCACTTGGTCCCATCAAGAAGTGTCCTGGAGGGAGTTCAAATGAAGATCAGAAATTATGAGTGTATCACGAAATGTCAACTGGTAGGAAAATTTATTTGACTTCCCATTTTTCTGTGGTTGCCCATAGGTAGAAATTTTAAAGAAAGAAGGAAAGAAATGGAGGAAAGAAAGAAGGGAATAGAGAGAATTTGTTTCAAGATGGTTGTGGCATCCTTTTATGCCAATAAAGAGACTTTCTAATGTATTTTCCAAGATAACATGAGTTCATTTGTATTCCTGATATAGCTAGTGAGGATGCCTTCTTGGAAAACAAACAGACCCTCCCCACTGGATGGACCTGTGGTTTGACCTAATGTATTTTTTTTGGAAAGAGCAGGCCCAGTGAGGGAGCCAGCCTGCTGGAGGTGTGAGCCACGCCTAAAGATGTGTGGCTGTGTGTGGGGATTCACCTTGAGCCACTTAGAATCAGCACCCGTGTGAGTGCCTCGCTGTCTAAAGGCATGTGAGAAGCTGTTCAGAGGCCTTAACCGGCGACGTGAGCTTGGGAAGAAGAGACACACATGGCATAAATTTCTCTACTGGATTTCAAAGAGTATTTGCGAATTTAATGAAATAAGATTTAGATTAAAATCCAGCACACTTATTATTTGGTCTGGGCTGGGCCATGTGGATGATATGTGCATGTGTTTTCTATCTTATTTAATCTCAACGACGACAGGTACATCTATTAATAAATACATTAAAGTTATGAAATGTCAATATTAAAACACTAGCATAAACCCAGTGGGAGGGTTTACAACTTCACACGGTGTTTTTTTTATCAGTTTCCTCATCTGTGAGACACAATACTCAACACTAACAGTTTAAAAGAAGGAGGTTTATTTTGGTTTGTGGTTGCACTCCAGGTCTGCAAGCTCAGGCAGAAAGGGCTTGGTGGAAGAGCCCAAATGGAGTGTGACTGCTCCTGTCAGGGCAGCCAGGAAGCCAGGAGGGGCAGAGTTAGGGTGGGAGGCAGCCCTTCGGGCCGCGCCCCGGGGACCCGCCTCCTTGCTGCAAGTCAGCTGCAGTCACTTCCAGAAGCCTCGCCAGGTTCTAAATCTAAGCCATAGCACACTGCATCGCCTACCTAGTAAAGACGGTGGGAGATTTGGTAGCACCTTACTGGCGTCATGGTTCGAATACCTAGATATTTGCATGTGAGCTTTTCTTTCCTTGATCCTTTTAGCCTGGCCCGTTT
>NW_022900940.1:44310013-44341872 GCF_012274545.1 Fukomys damarensis | reverse complement strand
TGTGCTGTCATCTAGAATGCACAAAGCAATATAACTTGCACCCTATGGTGATTTCAGTGCTCTTCCATGGTAGTTTTGGCTTCACGCAACATTTGCCGAGGCTGCGGGTGTTGGATTTGAGCTCCCTTCCGTAAGATACCGCTTTGTGTATATGCTGTGTAGGACCTTGCGATGCCGTGGAACTTTCATTTGCTGTCTGTGTATATGTGTTTCTGTTGCGCTTATCTCTATATGTATCTATATCTTCTTGCCTTTGCGTGTGGTACATCTTCATTAGTCATAAGTTTAATTTAAAAATTTAAAATGTTGGAGTGATTATCTTTTAATATGGCTCCATGTTCTTTTTTTTTAGCTTGATTAAACGTTTATTTTATTTTTGTTTTTTTCTTTTTATTAGTTTATTGGTCCAATCTAGGTATACAATACAGTTACATTCATTATTGAGATCCTGTACCTTTACGTGATAGGTCTTGATTCTCTTTTCTCATGTTTTTTTCCTCTCCCTTATTACCTTTCCCCCACCCTTCCCACTTTCCCTACACCTTTAGCCCTTTACTTCCTATTTCACTTATTAATTATATCATTAGGATCTTGTGTACTTTTATAGTTTTTCACACCAGTGAAACTATTCAGTATTTCAGTTAAAGAAATCTCTGTATGAACATTAAAAATAGAGAATCCTAAAATAAAACTAAAAAGTAAAGTAAAAGAGAAAAGGCAATGATGTAAAATTAAAATAATCCTTAATTCGGAAGACGAAAATGATCCCTGAACATATTTAAATTGCTTCTTGCTCTTGTAGTCTTATCTTATTCTTTTTTCTCATTATTTAGAAAATACTTTGTTAGTTTCTGTAATCAAACCCATGTATATATGACCTTACATATTTAATACAGTGTGTTAACCCTGTACAAATGGAAAAAAATTAACATTTCTAGATGAATATGGCTGTTAATTTCTGTACAATGAATGGCTCCATGTTCTTTGTATACTACATTCCTTAAGAATAATACATACTATCTTATGTCATATTGATACTTGCTAACAACTGAAAAAGGACTTGCAGAGCCTGCTTACATGATATGTACAGTAAAGCAGTAAAGTCCAAATTTAGGACTTTTTGCATAATCTCACGCAAAAAGTTACAAAGTTTTTTCTTTTCTCCTTGTATGCCAGTAGTTTAGAACTGAATTCATATGTAGCAATCATTGTCTCCCACTATGTCTTTTATGTATTTTGCATTAATAGACACTTCATTTTCCATGTTGTCATATATATTTTTGAACCACTTAAGTAGTCTTAGGTTGATTCAGACGTCAACCCGTGAGTTAACTGGTGGAGTTTCATTTAAAGTAGACTGAGATTTCTTGAAATTTGGTGGGATTGTCATCAAGTAGTCTGAGGTTGTCCCAAGGAGGAGACAGGGACCTCAACTTGCCTGAGGTATGTTCTTGACTCATGGTTGCAAAAAAGCATTTCAGGATGCTCAGGGTGCAGTGTAGGGAGACTTATTGGGAAGAGTTAGAAAGTGTGAGGAAATAGGGAAGGCACTTCAGCTGGAGAAGCTGCCCAGGGCACAGCTTTGATAAAGAGGACGAAGCTGGCTAGTTAACAAGGGAGCACATCCAGCTTTTAAGGAGGTGGGGTGGACTAAGGTCTAGTTGATCATTATCTCATTTCTGATTGTGCAAGAAGGCTCCAGGAGAGCTCCTTATCACTGAAACTGGTCCTCATGAGATGATTGTTTCTACTCGGAACAGTCTCAGTGGTTTGGAGGCTCTGCTAGAATCCAGAGAGGCAGTCAGTGTACGGTAGTGGCTAGAGACTTCTGGATCCTCATTGCTGTTGAATGTCCCTGTAATCTCTTAACTTGGTGTCCTCAATCCTGAAGTGGGATGAGATAGATAGGTTATGGAAATTTAAGGGTAATCAACCTTTTATTGCTAGCTTTTCCAAGGATACTCTTTAAATAATTAACATACCTGTATGCAGAATTGAGCGGGATTTGACCCAAAGTTTCAAAGATAATAAAGGAAACAGATACAAAACAAATATCAAGTTTTGTTCTGATATTTTTACCTACTGGACATCTGTTGACCCAAATGATGATTTTTTTTTTTTTTTTTTTTAATGAACAACTGCTTTTAAGTCCCTAACTGCTTCTTTGGAAGAAACCACAGATCATGCCTATACTGAATAACAGGTTAAGACCCAGGAGTTTTTTTTTTTTTTCCTTATAGTAGTATGTAGTCTCTGACTACATAGGAATGATTATTTCTAGTGTGTTTATAGCATTTTAAGGAAACTAAACATTAGATATACATAAATATGCATCAGCTTTGGAGGAACTTTGTATAACCTAAATAAAGCCCTATGCGGTTCATTTGGATTTAAAGTATAGCAAATTGAAATAATTGCAAAAATTATTCTCACTTTTACTAATATCTCTTCAAGATCTTAGAAAATCGTCGTATACACCACATATGGCGGCTTGTTTGTTACGTGTTAAGTACACTTATGGTGGTGAATCACATCTCGATCCCTCCTACACCCCCACCCCGCTGCATTGTCTCAACCCCCTTCCATCCCCACGGTCGCAGTTCCTGGGTCTTTCTTTCCAATAATCTTTCCCTCTGCACTGTTCAGGAGCCAGGTAACCTCTATATCTCACACCTTTACTCTCAAGTAGCTGTGGTCTTTCTCTGTAGTCTGCAGCCTCTTACTTCCCATTTACTTCCGGCTTCTCTTTTTGCTATCATTCACATAATTTTTAAAAATTCTATTCCTCTTAAAGATGAGTGAAAGAATAACTGACATTGTGAAATAGGAAGAAAAGGGCTAAAGGTGTAGGGAAAGTGGGAAGGGTAGGGGAAGGGTAATAAGGGAAAAGAAATAAATGTGAGAAAACAAAAAGATGGAAATAAAGTGTTTGTCAAGGAGAGGGGAGGAGAGGGTGAAGGGAGGGCAGGGAAAAAACGAGAACCAAGACCTGTCATGTAAAGGCGCAAGATCCCAATAATGAATGTAACTGTACTGTATACCTAGAATGTACCAGTAAACTCAGTTAAAATAAAAAAGATGAGTGAAAGAGAAAGACTATGCAAAATCAATGTATTTTTTTTGGGAAATGGAAGGCTTACAGTACTAATTAATAAGTTTTGTCTTTATTCTAAAAAATGCATAAAATATAATTCCTATTACATTTATTGTTAATATTAAGATAAGAATAAAAAATTATAAATTCCTTTGAAAGTAAATTTCCTATTCACAGGGAATAGATAGAAATAGTAGAGTCAAAAAAGAGTGGAATTCATTAATTTGAGAAAAATGTAGAGTAGAATATCAGAAAAAGTTCAGAAGATCACAAAACTGTACTATTTTGAACAACTATGCACCCTCAGAGAAAAATGATCAGACGGTCACAAAGGACATTGACTAATAAGTTAGCTACATAATATTGGTGAAGTCCAAAGTAAATTTAGAAATAAATAAAGAGAATTGGCAAAAACTCTATTTGTTGCACATTAAACCTGGTTGAACATGTTCTAGTTCTTTTAAACTTTTGTATTAGTGTATGTTTGTGGTACGTGTGGAGTTTACGTTTCTTGTGTGGACTTGGTACTAACACATCTTAATTCCCTTTTTCACCTCCATTCCCCTCCCGCTTCCCTCCGTCTGTTGTTCTCTGCATTTGAGAAAGCTCCGTCTCCCTGCTTCCTATGATACGTCTTTTATCTTGCGCCTTATGATTTGGGTTTCTCTTATAATGAGAACCATGCACTGTTTAACTTTGTGTGTCTGATTTATTTCACTTAACGTTATGATTCAGGGGGCATCCATTTTCCTCCAAATGACTCAGGTTTATCTTTCTTTATGGCGGAAGAGTACCCTGTTCTATGTAAATACATCATTTTCCTTATCCACTCGTCTGTAATGGACGTATACGCTGCTTCCGAGATTTACCTGTTATGAACTGTGCTGCTGTGGAAATGGCTATGCGTGGATCACTGCAGTGTGATGCCTTTAGTGCTTTGGGGGGATCTCTCGAAACGGAAGAGCTGGTTCAAATGGGATTTCTCGTTTTAAGCTGTTGAGGATTCTCCATACTGCTTACCATAGTGGTTGTAATAGTTTACATTCCTACCATAATGTGGAAGAAATCATCTTTCCCTGCACCCTCATCAGCATTTGTTATTATTTGATTTCTTAATGACGGGCATTGTTTCAGGGGTAAGATGGAATCTCAGTGCTATTTTAATTTGCATTTCTGTAACCTCTAGTGATGTTGAAAATTTCTTCATGCATTTACTGGCCGTTTGTACTTCTGTGAAGTGTGCTTTTCATTTGCCCATTTATTGACTGCTTCTTTTATTTTGGGGGGAGTTTGTTACTATTAAAGCTTCATTAAGAGAAATCGATAGAGATTTTATATTTTTTATCAGTTGAATACATACTAATGTCAATGTATAGGAAATTTTTTCTTAAAACTCGTTCATGTGTTATTTTGATCCATTTTCTGTGTGCAGCAAGCCTTTGGAATTTGTCTTGAAATAAAAGATTGAGTCAAAGGTAAAATTGCTGTGCTTTTGATAAATGGATTCTTTCTAAGACCGACAGTCTTGGGACCCCACCAGTCACTATTTTCTTCTCTTAGCTTTATGGTCTCTGGGTTTTTGAAGTACCATCCCTGTACCACACGCCCCAGGGTCTGGCCACCCCAGAGTATGCTTGCCGTGCAAACTAAGGTGTGTCCTTGCTCGTGTTGGCAGCTGGGAAAATGATCAGCACTCTGGGGCAGTGGTTCCAGCGGACTTTTGGACTTAATGTCAGCAGTTGCAGGGTTTGGTTACTGTCTTCTCTTCCAAGGCATTTTCCTCATCCATAAATAGGTTGGTTTGTTAGTCTTTGCCTCTGCAGCCCTTTGCTAAAGGGGAATTGAAATGTAAAGTCAGCTTGGAGTTGATTAACCATGGCACCCTTATTTGCGGGGGTGGGTGGCGCTATGTGTCCCATTAGCAGTGCACCACAGGTCTTGGGCAGCCTCCTTGTTTGTCTTGGGGTGGGGGGACCGCACATTCAGTGTGTGCCTTTTTGCTTACCAGGAGGCAGGACATCCAGCCTCTCGCAGGGGCCTGTTTGCTTGCCTTGTGTAAGGTGCCTCCTGTCTCGTGTCTGCAGTGGGTCGCCTTCTCCTTTTCTAGCTGTTGTAGTGATCCTAAAATGATTTAGGGAATTTTAAACCAAGTTTGGAAGAGAATCACAAGTAGGATTAGTCATATTTGAAAAGAGAACGCTGAAATATGATTTTTGTAAGAAAGGATGCAGACCAGTACCTACCTCTGGTCTTCACAGTGGCAGTAAGAACTGACTTATGTATCAGACATATTTGGTTAGTCACTGAGAAAAATTATTATGTGACATTGAAAAGTAGAAGTCATTTTTAAGAATAGATATTGTGGGGCCGGGAATTTAGCTCAGTGGTGCTATCGCTTACCTCACAAGTGCAAGGCCCTGAGTTTGATCCTTGGCACACCCCCCAATAGACGTTGTGTTCAATCACATTCTGTGGAAGTCTTATAAAAAAATTCATCCTTGAACTTTAATAACTTTGGAGGGAAGAATAGCATGCTTGAGAATATGTGTATAGTTTTTCTTCCCCAGCGTCAGTGATTTTTATGATATAACTAAGTTTTGTAAGATCGCACAAAGTGCCTTCGTTCCTCTTTGTTGATATAAGTGATTTATTTCTTGTTTCTGGAACTTACTACTTATGCTTCTGCTAGGTTCATGAATATTTAAAATCCATTACCTAATCAATAGGCACATTTTTCTCCTATTAAGTTTGGCTAAGTTAACATTTGGCCAAATCAGAATGGTTGAATAAGGTTCTACTAATCACTAAAATGTGCCTTTTATAAGGTATTTGCTAGGTCTTGTATTTCCTTAGAGAGTTAATGTCCCAATGAAATTATCCTAAATCAGAATTATGCTTGCTTCATTTTGAAATAGATTGTATATCTTTTAATACATATTGAAGCTCTATTTTTCACTGCTATCACTCCATTTATGTATTTTTATATCTGCCTTAACCCTAGTATGGCTGGACTAAGGTTGTTTGTTAATTAATATTATCTCCTGCAACTATACCACAATCATGTCCTCTGCCCATAATCTTCTGCTGTAACTTGCCTTGGATGAGAAAACATATGAACCCTGAGTCATTCTTTCCTGCTGATCCTGGCATGCATATATCCTTACTAATGCCAGGAAAAGGAAATTCGAGATTGGCTTCCCTTCATTTCAATGCAGACAAATGCAGGATTTTTAATGTATTACCAAGAAATTATATATAATACATTTGAAGAACTATTGGTGCTATAAATAGAGAAGATTTCTAGTTATCCATGAGTTCCCTCCTTTTGGCCTTTTAAATTTCAGTTTTAGAAACAAACGCTCAAAAGGATCAAAATTTAGCACAAGAACTTGGAGACTGAAGGAACAAAGAACTTTTGCCTAATGGCTTTAGCGGGTAAAGTTACTTCCAAGACTTGTTAGGCTCTTTTGGTTAGTACCACAGAAAGAATACTTTGCCTCTAGGTAGCATGGTAGCATTTATACAGAACTCAGAATAATGTGTGACTTTCCTTTAATTAGGAAAAGATCTATTTTGTTTTTGTTTTTGTTTTTTTGAGACAGGGTCTTACTATGTATGTAGTTGAGACTGACCTGGAACTCGCTACATAGCCCAGGCTGGTCTCGAACTCACAGCGATTCTCCTGCCTCACCTTCCCGAGTGCTGGGATTACAGGCGTGCGCCCCCATGCCTGGCAGGACAAGATCTATCTTGTCAGCCTTTCGATCTTGTGGAACTATCTCAATGCTTTTCATGGCTTCATCTGAGCCTTAAAGTGAGAAGGAATGACCTCTGTTTCCCCTGTTTACCTTAAAATTCCCTGTCCTCACTCACCACCACGTTGCCTGTGGAACTTTTGACTTCTTTCCTTCATGATTTGTAAGCCATATTCCTTTGCTGCCTGATGGTACATCTGATGCTCAGTGTAGTCTTGAAATGATGAACCATGGTGCATTGAAATGCATTTCACTAGTGGCTTTAGTTATGACCAGTCTAGAAGG
Organism: Fukomys damarensis; assembly: GCF_012274545.1. Classification (NCBI taxonomy): domain Eukaryota; kingdom Metazoa; phylum Chordata; class Mammalia; order Rodentia; family Bathyergidae; genus Fukomys; species Fukomys damarensis. Next base: position 44,334,738 of record NW_022900940.1, on the reverse strand, counting down.
AAAAGTGGTGGAGAACTCTGAATTGCTAATAGCACCCCTCACAGTTTAAACAGGTGCTTCTGTGGAGAGCCATCTTTCCAGCTAGTATGGTTCCTGGAATTACTGGAGTGTCCCTTTACTCCTAAACTCCTAAACTACCATAGTATGTGAAAATTCCTCTGGATGTGTTAAGCTAATGATAACTTCTTGAACTATCGTGCTCACATTTACTTGAGTTATTGCTTCTTCAGTTTATGTGGACTTTTGTCTTTTTAAAGGTCTACTGCCTTTGCTTACCAAGGGAGAACATTTACATCAAAAACTCATTTAATCTCTCTAGATTCTTTAAAAGGCTTAAGTAACTTTCATATCTACTATTGAGCATCAAAAAATCTTTTTTATATAAAAATGTCATATATACCTTGAAAAGAAGTCTTTGGGAACTGGGCTGCCTTGTTGACAAAATGTCTCTGTTTATGGAAAATGGTACCAGTGTGTGAACGAAAAGGCCATGATTTGGATGTCATTTGGCTTAAACTGGAACATAAGTCACACTCTGAGTTTTTTTTTTCCTTTGTCTGGTGGGAGATCAATACTGTCTAGACATGGTTTCATTAGGGCTTCGCATTTACTAAGGTAGACTGAGATTCCTGTAATCTGGGCTGGTGGTGGGCATTTGTGTGGCCCATTACCACACAGAATCTAGGTCCATAGGAGTCAACTCTGTATGAAAGCATCATCCTACTCACCTGACGAAAGACTGTGCCCACGCATGATTCTGTCAAGGTTTGGAGTCCCACAAGTTCTGGGAGCCGCTTTCTTGGATATTCTCGCATACATGATGACAACTGAATAGAGCCAAAGGGAATCGTTGGAGCATTTGAATTTCCTGTACTCTACAAAACATAAAACCAGAGACATATGCAATTCACATGTAAAGTCTTCAACCCATCCCTGAATGCTAGGTACCCTTTCTGCCAGTCTTCCCATTAATTTCTTCAAACAATATCATCATGTATAGAAATGCCACAGTTATTCTTTTTTAATGTTCATTTTTTTTCATTTATGAGAATTGTTCATCTTTTAAAATATATTTTTAAATTGAAGTTTATGATTCCTCACCTAGGGTCAGAACATGAAAGTCTTATATTTTCTCTCTTAGAAATTCGGGCAGTTGGATGTGCTGCTCTGAGTGGAATCTTAAATCCTTCATTTGTGGTTACTTTTTGGCATTTTGCAGGGGAGTGAAGCAATGTCTGACCCGCTGAAGGCCAGAGGTGGCCCAGCCTGACCAGGTTTCTGACAGTGGAATAAATATCTGTTATTTGTTCAGTATCTTTAGTTTTCAACTTTGAGCAAGATAAGCATAGACATTGAGAAATAATGCTGATTATACAAAGGAATGCTTGTGATAAAAGATCTCTTTCTGGGAATTTAAATGTTCCAGTAGATTAACATTATTGATCATTCTCTTTCCACATAGTCTACAGATGATTTTAGAATCCTGAAACTATCATTCTCCCTTGTCTAGTGTAATTACCAGAACAAGGAATAATGTAATTAAAAAACAACAAGGATGCATTCTAATTGTTCTAATAAATTACGTTAATACACAATACATGCAGTACTTTTCAACAGGAATTTATTTAAGAGATTGACAGCTTGTCCTTTACTGCCACACTTCTAACTTGCATTTCCTCTAAACAAGACAACTTAAAAGAGGACAGTTAAGTTTTCAAAAATCTGCCAGATCAGCCAATACAATCTAGAGTTCCATGTGGTACAAATGCAGGAAAAATCGGATGTGGGGTTCTTTAGATAAAATAATGACCCAAAACCAAAGAGGGTAAAATAAAGACTGACAGAACCTAAAGTAAACGTCAGTAACAGGCTGTTCTGGTGAAGGTAGTAAAGTTTTGTTTTTCTAATATGAAGTGTAGTGCTACCTGATAATGTGATGTTAACTCATGTAAATGTGTTTGATTTATTTTAGCCATTTTACACAACTCTATTCACACCACATTGCTCACTGCATGTGTGAATTAAAGGCCTCAGTTCAGTTATGCTATGTTATGAACAAAAATTCAAATTACTTCTGAAGATAAGTCCTGTTTGAACCTGGTTTATTTGAACACGACTCAAATACAGTTTATTGCATAACTGCATGACAAAGGCCTTCGGACAGTACAGAAAAAGGTATCGTGAAGAATGTAGGGAGGAGAAAATCTGGGCAGAGAGTGGAGGGTAATGCACAATCCATTCTAAATAAACATAGCCACTCTTAAATTTATATAAGGAAAGCAAATTCGCAGGTTGGCTTGAAGTATTGTCCTCACTCATATACCACCCTATGACATTTAGTTGACATGCTTTGAAATAAGAAGGAATCCTGGGTATTTTTTTGACAAGACGGAAGTGTTTCCAGAAGGGATACTTTATCACAAGAAAAACTGGGAACTCCGTGGGAATAATTTCTCACTTCTAAAGGATTCAAACTGTGAAGTTCATCAGAGAGTATGGAGTCAGCACACATGCAGATTCTAAATCATACTCATGAAGTGAACTTATTTTAGAACAGCAATCATAGAGGCAAAAGAGAAAACAATAGGCGCACAATTAGGGAAGTGAGAATTAAAAGAGGAATTGCCTTTAATGGCAAAGGAATGCAAGCACATTTTCCTCAATTCAGTGGTAAATCCTGGCCTATCCAGAGTGATAATTCTGGGCTCCTTACTCCCTTTCTGCTAATATTCTAGTTCACATCTGCATTTTTGATGAGTTTTCATGTTATCTTTTTCTATTTTTAAAGGTTTGGTATTTCAAAATTGAAGAACCCTCACCCCCACGTGTAAATTAAATCTAACCTCCAGATAGATCTTGCCTTTCTTATCTCCAAGGTGGGGAAATTGATTACCTCTCAGAGGCAGCAGGAAGGTGGACTCCTTTGCTTTAATAGTTAATCTGAAAAGAAGTAAGAAAGTAGTTAAATCAGCGCTTATGTTATCACATGAAGACCTTTCATTATGCCTTTTAGTTTTCTACACTTTTCTGAAATGGTTTTTCATCCAAAATGTAATGCCAGTTATCATCAGTGATATATCAGTGATATGCAAAGTCAGAAATGAATTCCATTTCCATCCTAGACCAGACTCTGGATGCTGGAGGAGGAGGGGAAGATGTAGCTGGCAAGGGATCAGACCAGTAATCTAGGGGCAGGGAGGGCATCAGACGAGCAGCGGTCCCTGAATGTCTCTGGGGATCTCTGGAGACAGCATTTCTAGAGTGCAGGCTGTGAGTTTAACACACTGTGCATTAATCTGATAGTTTTTCCAGCCACTAGCATTTGAAATTTTTCATTTAGTAAATAGTGAAAGTATACATTAGGATTGGTAATGTTTTGACAAAAACTGACAATAGCCGGGACTTCAACGCTGCAGGAAAGCTGAAACACTTCCCTTGCTGTACTGCCATAGCCATGACCTCCCTGCATGCTGCTGCACGTGTTCATCACAGACATGCTCACATCACACCAGACAGTAATGGGGTGTGTGAGGCAGGGACTCATCTGGATCCCATGTGTATAGGCCGTCAGTACATCTTACCCGCCCACGAACTAAACTTTGGTTCATATTAGACTAAAGGTAATAGTAATAATTTATTGAAAGCTACTTTTAAAACAGATCATAGTAGTGATCATTTCTTTAAATACTGCGTTTACCAGTTTCATCTATTTAGCAGCTCCTTGTGCTACCTAAGACGAAGTCTAAGCACGAGGTCCCCCAGTATCCCACCCTTACTTGTCTTTCCTATTTCATCTCCTTTTGCTTCTACTCATGCCCTAAATTTAGCCAAATATTGCTTCTTCTTGTTTCACAGATGTTCCATCGTCTCTGCTTTTCTCAGAGATTTTGTGGTCTTCTTGTTCTGCCCTCCGGCTGGGATCTCCCCTGTTCTCCTGAACCCTCAGGACCTAGTTCCCACCTCTCCTCTGTGAAGCTTCTGCTGTTCCTCCCAAGCATTGCTGGTTGTCCTGTCCACATGGTGCTATGACCACTGGTCACTTACCACATGTCATTATAATAATTTCTCAGCTGTCTGCTCTTCTTGCCAGAATCAGAGTTCCTTGTAGCCTGGTGACATTTCAATTCAGGAGGATCTAGTCTGTTGTACATTTTCTCCACTCGTACATGTATTATTTTTAGTTTCTACTGACACTTAGGAACTTAAAGCTTTCAAGTACTGTAATGAAAGTATCAATCAACAGTCAACCAAGAATCCTCTAGGCAGTGAAAATACGCTTCAGGAATGGAGGCTTTCTTAGATCGTGGGGGTGGGGGGAGGAAGAGAAAAAGAAAAAGGAGGAAGAAAGGGAGGAAAGAAGAAAGAATGACGCTAAGAGAATATGTCATTGGCAGAAGAGAACAGTCACAGTCACAGTCAGTGGAGCGAGAGTTAAGTTTAAGTGGAAAGTAAAGTGATAAAAACGAAATCCTGAAGCATTGAGAAGGAAGAAAAAGCTGTGAACAAAAATACTGATCCAGTTGAGATTTCTAAATTGTATTGGAAAGTTCAAACAGAAACATCAGCACTGTGACGTGGATATAAACGCATGTACAAGGACTTAAGGTATTTACTTAATAAATGGAGTAGGGTAAAGGGACATAGAGGTAATTTTTTTTATAACTCGGTCATACTGATAAAATGACAACAGTAATCTGTGTAAGTGGCAAATGTGTCATGTGATACTTAATGCAAACATATAACTGTGCCAACTGATACAATCAAAACACTATAAATAAAAATGGTATTCCAACAATGTTCACATAGCCTACAAGAAGTATAGAGAATACAAAACATAAGAACACCATGCAAAGATAACAATCAAAATAAAAACAACAAAAATACAAAAAGAAAATGGAAGGAGAGTCTGCAGATATTGATAATTACATTCAGATTACATGGACTAAATATACCACTAAATACACAGAGCTAAGCAGAGTCACTTACAGTAACATGACCTACTGACAAGAACATACTGAATATTTGAGGAATACTTCAAATATAACTGTACAGGCAGACTGCAAGTAAAACCAGGAGAAAAAATACATCGCGTCAACTTTAATCAAAGGGAAGCGGGATGAGCTAGTTATTTTTGAAAATTAACAAAGCTGACAGACCTCCAGGAAGATAACAAACCAAGATCCCCTAACCATGGCCCTCACCCTTCCCAGTTCTGACCCTAAGCCTGAGTTCCAGCCTGGGGAGGGCAAGTTTGAGCCCCTCCCCTTGCTGGGCGGCAGCAGTGAGCCCTGGCTCCTGTCAGCCTCATGATCGCCGGGGAGACTGAGGCTCTCCCATGGCTGTCTTGCTAAGCTAGGATATGCAGTAGGGCAGATTCATTACACGCATTTTTGACTTATTATATTTTTCATTTATGAAAGCTTTATTGGGCTGTAACCCTACCATATATAGGTGAAGAGGCATCTGTAGGTGAGAAGATGCTTACCTGGGCCACAGAGTTACTTTGAATCCTGGAATTTTTTATTATACAAATTACCAATATTAGGAATGAAAGGAGTTATCACTATAGATCCTATAGACATCAAAAGGATAATAAAAAAATACTATCAGCCACTCTACACATAAAAGTCTATGTAGATATAATGGGCCACTTCTTTGAAAAACAAATTGTTGTTTTATCCAATGTGAAATAGATAGTTTGGGGAGCTCATAACAATTAAGAACATTTAATTTATATTCAAAAATTGGCAGATACACAATAAACACAAAAATATATTTCCATATATGAGCAATGAAAATGTGAACCCTGAAATAAAAAATGCACTAAAATTTACAGTACTTCAAAAGTATGAAGTACTCAGGTATAGTTCTAATGAAACAATAACAGAATTTGTATGTCAAAACTGCATAATAATGAAGAAATAGAATTAAATAAATTATAAATAAATGGAGAAACATATTGTGCTTATAGTTTTAAAGTCTTAGCATAGTATAGACAACAGTTGTCTCCAAATTGTTATGTAGGTTTAGTGCAGTTCCTATTAAAATTCTACCATTTTTAAAATGTGTAAATGAGATTATTCTTAAATTTTTATGGAAGTAAAGTAAAACAGTAGCTAAAACACTATTGAAAATTTAGAGTAAATTGTGAGGAATTAGTTTACCCAATTTTAAGACTTATTACATAGTCAGAACCACAAAACATTTCACTACACATATATTGTAATGACTAAAATAAAAATAATCAGAGTGCTAATTGCTGGTGATGTTGCAGACGTATGTATGATGTATGTGATCTGTCCCTTTCTAGCTAGTCCCTATTTAAGTTGTTTTTGTGTGTGTGTCTGTGTGTTTTTAATATAATCTGCTGAATTACAGGCCCTGTGGGTATATTTATGAATGTTCACTGCTTCCAAGTTGTTCTTCAACAAACTCTTGATAGGATTTGTGTAGACGTTTGGACATAGCATAGAGGTTTTTCGTGTATCAGTAGGGGTTCATTCAGTATGTGTTGTATGTTGAATGAGTCATTCTGTCTGGGTCCGAGTCCCCAGATCTTCAGCTTCGTACCTATGATTTAGGTCTATTAATTTAACTCTCTTTGCCACTGTTTCCTCAACTATAGAACAAGAATAAAAGCAAAGGTACTCTTAAGGCCATTGTGAAGATTGCATGAGCTAAGTAGAAAAAATGCTCACACGGTGCCGAACACATAGTAAGCATTATTTGAGTGCTAGCTGTCATAGTTACTACAGCAGGCTAGGGGCTTTAGTGTTATCCCTGATTCTTGGGATAGCCTGTAAGGTAAGAACAGATAGCACTTGTCTTAAGACAATTTGACTTAATGAATTTTAGGGGTGGGCGGTACTGGGGATTTAACTCGGATTCTTGCGCTTGTGACGCAGGTGGTGGAACCACTGAGCTGAATCCCTGGCCCTGACATGATTTTTTACTTGATGATGGTAAAAAGGAGCCAGTAGCAACTATACTTCAGATTCCGTCAGGCTAGTGATGGTCGCGGTGGCCCTCTCTCCCACTATGGGTGGTGGCAGCGAGCCAGGGTTCCCAGTCAGCCCCGTGATCATGAGAGGAAACTGATGCTCCACAATGGACTGCATTGCTAAGCTGGGATATTCAGCAGGTGAGGTACATTAAGGGCATTGTTGACTTGTTCTGTTTTCAATTTAGAATAGATTTGTTGGGATGAGACCCTATCCTCAGTCAAGGAGCAGCTGTAGTAGGTGAGAAGGTGGTGCTCACCTGGACCACAAGGTCCCTTTGAATCTTGGGATTTTTTTTATTATACTATCAGTTCTCCTAAACCTTATCACTTTGCTGCAGGAAGAAGCTGTCCAGAACATTCTAGACTATAACCAAAGTACATATTTCCCACAGCGTGTTCTTAGGGACTGGGATATGGGGTTGGAGAGTTTGATGTTTGAACCCTGATCCTACCCACCTGAACCGTAGGGTGAGTTTAGACAAGCTTCTCACTGCAGTGTGAATCTGAAAGTCCTTCGAAGACCCATCCATTACAGGCTTGGTCCTCAGCCCATGGAGCTTTGGAAAGTAGCAGAACCTTTAGTAGGTGAGTTCTTTGGAGGAAGTGTAGGTCATTGGGCTTGTGCCCTGGCGATCTCCTGCTTCTCTTTTTGCTTCCCAGCTGCCACAAGGCAAACTAGCCTTCTCTGCTATGATGTACTGTGCTACACTAAGCAATAGGGCCGAGTGACCATGGATAGAAACCATCCAAACCTTTCCTTCTTTTCATTTGTTTATCTCAGGTATTTTGTCACAGTGATGCAAAACTAAGACACGATTCAACTACTTCTCTCTAACGTGGTTTCATGACAATGCCTCCCTCCTAGATTGTTATGAGGATTAAATTAGAAGCAGTATAGAAAGTCTTTGCCATACTAAGTGCTGTGCATTATCAATTTTTTTTGTTTCTGATTTTTTATCATAAAATATGAGTTAACCATCAGAGCTAGTCAGTGGTGAAAGTACAAGTGGAACTCTAGTAGGACTTTTATTCAATGTCTTCTCTTCTCTACTGTCTAGTTAGTTTTCAGCATCTTTTTAGCGTCTGAGTTGATAGTGAGGATTCATTAGAAGAACGTTTTCCAAGAGGTTTTTAAACTACCACGTCCAAAGGTTTAGGATGTAACTTGTTGCTGAAGTGATTGGCTCTCTTAGTCTTGCACTATAAGAACTTCTCTTTCAGATCCTAAGGCTGAGGACCAAGAGAGGCCCTCTCACATTTTGGTAGTTGCTCTATGGAATGAATATCTTACCTTTTATAAACATGCTATTCAGCTGCAGCTCCTTCCCATGCCATTTGACGATATCCTCAATCTATATGACATAATCGTGGTCATATTTTCTGAGTTTCCCCTTTTACCCATTTCTTCAGGTATCATTTAATAATATTTTCTTTTCAGTTTATAACTATTTGGAAAAGTTGCACATTTGTTACCACTAAAGAATTTCTTAGGAGAATACAGAAATGATTTAGTCTTAAAGATTTTCTGCCTTTCAGAGGATTGAAGCGTGATGAACGGTACTAGAAGTGAGTTGTACACTGTTTACTGCTGTTGTATCACGTCAACCCACAGTACGTGACTGGAGGTCAATTCAGAAAGTCTTGCTAATGTGTTGAATGAAGAAGCTCAAGGAGACGGTTTAATACCTCCTTGAATGCAGTATGTGTTGTGGGTTTGTGTGAATTGCACTGATTTGGCCCTGAAAAGACGGGACTCTACAGTGTTCTAATATCAATGAAGTAGATGTCATTTACATTTCTTCTAAATTGATTTCCCTCTTCCTGATAGTTAACTAGATGGATTATTTTATAGCTTTGTTTTCCATCTGTAAAGGAAACCCAAAAAAGTAACAGGTTTTCTTTTTTCTTTCTTTCAAAATAACAGAGAATATTAGGAAATGAAATTGCAAATATGTTTCCATTCTGTCATAGAAAAGTTTAATATTTTTTCTGTTACTTAGACATCATTTATAACTACAGTGTTTCTCTTGTTTTTTCTAGCACTAGAGAAAGAAATATTCCATTATAAGGAACTCATTCCCGGAGATTTCTGATAATATTTTACCAAGTTCACTTACTACTCTCATCTTTCCATCTCCATGGTTCTTCTGCCTGATTAGTAGGCAGAGTTACAGTAAAAACTCATGCTAAACCATTTAACTACTTTTTTTTGCCTTCTCCTGTACAACACAAAAATTTAAGTACAGTATGAGAGGAAAAATAATTTATCTGCCCCCTGGACTTCTTATTTGGGATGGATTCCTGCAGCTAAAGACCCATTAACAAGACAGAAATAAATATATTTAATAATAGGTATCTCTCATGTATACAGAGACGTGAATATATTTCAAAGAGGTAGCTTTGAGTTCAGGCTTTGTATTAATTAGTGTTCTCCAGAGGAACATAATACACACACATACACACACACATATATGATTATACAAAGGTAGCTGTCTCATTTACTTCTGTCATTGTTCACACAAAATACCAAATACCCACGAGTTAAAGGAGAAAAGGTTTATTTCAGCTCACAGTTTGTAGAGGCTCCAAGGCAGGGTAGTATGACAGAGGAGTGTGGCAGGGGAGAACAGGTCCATAGTCTGGCAGGCAGAAAGCAGCAGCAGCAAACCTCTCTTCAGACAACATACCAGGGTGGCCTTCTCATTATCCACACTCAGAACTATACTAAAGCAATTGGTTGTAATCACACACACTTAATCAATATTTGTAAACTGTAGATCCAGCCACCTCTGAAAATCCCCATCTATAAGCACATGAAGCTTTGGGAAGGCAAATGCATTTATTAGCCAGGCTTACAGGATTCGAGGTAGAAGAGTCATAGTAGTTGTCTGTGAGATCAGAGACAGAAGAATCAACAGTGACCATCTGTATGCTAGAGAGCCAGAGGATCCTGTAGGAGTCTAAGGTCAAAAGCCTGGAAGAATACTGTGGGGTCGTTGTGAGTGTGTGTATTGGAAGGCTGAAATGGAGCACCACCTGAGCCAGGAAAGCCTTTTATTCTTCATCTATCCATCAATGAGAAGTTTTTAAGTGCTTTGTATCCAGCACCATGTGATGTACAAAGAAAACTGCAGAAAGCACATCGGACAATTTCCAGATCTCAAGAAATTTGCTTTTATGTTCTTCTTTCTGTTCTTTCCCCTGTTCTGCAAACTTTGCAAAGAATTTGAGGGTTCTGATGAAATGAAAGGCAGTGTTCAAGTAATGTAACAACCATGAAATAGACGTGACCATCTTTAGTAGTATAAGTCTGTAGGTCCTATTAAGTGGACTAAATTTGCTGTAGATATCCTGGCCACTGAGGCATAAAGGGAATTGTCATATGTAACGTCTATGTCTTACCAAGAAAGCATTTTAGTTATCTTATGCAGGTGGAATCTTTTGGGGATCAAAACCAAAGCTGAGATTTATTGGTGACGTTGTGAATACTGACTGTGGTGTATTTTCCAGAAGAAACGGCGTTGGGATGAAAGGATAAGGCACAGTCCATATAAGTCTTCACTGTTGCATCCTCAGTTCAGCCTGGCTTGCATTAGGTGTTTGACATATGTTTTATTAAACCGAACTTGGATCTGATTCCCTGGATCGTTTTGCACAGACTTTCAGTAACAATGAAGAGACCCTGTGCCTACCATGCCTTTAAATGTTGTTTCCTCTTTTCCTAGAAAGCCATCTTTCTCCCTGCTGTTCTCCGCTTTCTTATCCTCCAGGTCCCAGGTTTGATTCAGTTCCTTTGTTTTACTGTGTCTTAAGCTGATGTGCTTCTTTCCTTTAGAGCTCTCTGCTCAGCAGGAACGCATGTGCTCCCTGTGGGAGTCTTTGACTAGTGCCTATCTATCTTCTTGAACAGCTTTCAGGAGGTTTTGATCACCTTAGTACCCCAGCCCTTAGCGTGGTGCTTGACATTTATTACATACTCAATAAATTCTTCATTAAATGAATGAAAGCAATTAATTACTAAACAATGTGGTGAGTGTGCTTCAAATGAAATTTGAAAGAAAATGAGGATAAGGGATAAAAATGAGGATACTCTTAAACATAATAATGATGATAACGATGATGATGATAAAAGGTAGTAGTAACTCCTCTATTGAATTTTAACCACGTGTTAGGACCTTTACTTAAGTTGTCTTATTGATTCCCTAATAACTGTTAGGAAGGCAAAGTTATTAACTCCATTTCACCATGAGGAAAGTGAACGTGGAAAAGATCGGAGACATGGATAAAGCCTTGCAGAGGTGTGGTCTCTAGATCCCAGGATTCAAGCCCACACCCTTTGCCAAGTACAAAGTTGTGTCCCAGCCGACTTTGATAAAGCGTGTTTGGGTATTACGTGGAGGAACACAATGGTAGCGACCTCACACGGTCTGCATAAGGGGACAAAGCCGCTGTCCCCTGTCATTTCATTGTGAGGCTTCAGTTGTGTTTTTATCCAGAGACAGAAAGTGTTGAACCAGAGGCTGTCTGACTCTTTTTATTCTTGTGGAGTTCAAGTGGGATGCTCTTTCTGTTCCTTATCTTTTGGCATACTACTCTCTGCTGAATGCCCTTTCTTACAGTTCCATTTACAAGGACTTCACACGTGCTACATTTATTCATTTGGAAACTCAATGTTTATTGCAATGCACAGCAGCCACAGTATTACAAATATTTAGGCAGAAAAATTAAATGATTCATTTGTAGCTGAAAAGTCTAATTTTCATTTGTGGAGTCCTCTTTATCATCACTCCAATTTAAAGGCACAAAATAGCACCTTTACACTGGTAACTTATTCATAAAATACTCTTTCGGCCTTGTTTGTTTTCTTGTGGCAAGCCAATCCAAGCCTCATGGGTAGGATGATGCACACAAAATGATGATATGTAAATACCAAGGCTGTGGTAGGGGCCAAGCAGTTGAGGCAATCCCAGCATTTCATTGGTTCCTTCAGCTTTCTAATTACATAAATAAAAAGATTTTAGGAATTCTCTGCTTTTTTTTAAGGGTTTAGCTAACACTTCAAAGTCTTAGAGACTCTGATAAATGTACATATTAGGCATTTTAAACAAAGAGTATTGACTCAAAAGGAAATCTTCAGCTCACAGTTCGCATCTCATGATTGCTGAACTTCCCTGCAAGTTTTTTTTTCCTCCACTGAGTCTCCGTCTGGGAAGAAAAGAAGCATTCTTCACAATTTTAGCCCCTTGAAGGAATGACCTCCTTGGCTTAAAGAGGACCATTTAATTATTAGTGGCAAAAACTAATTATCCCAAAGTACCTTTTTTTTTTTTTTTGAAAGCACAGATTCCATTTTGTGGAAGGAAAACCTCATCTTAAATCTAGAACGTGTAAGGTTAATGGCTAACTTGTTGCAAGGAGAGAAGTAGGAAAAAGTAAAATTGCTAAGTCTCTTGAAGAACTAATCAAGCATATTGTTCCCTTGATTCTAGAAAATTGCAGTGAGCTTTTTAGAAAGGTTGAAAAGATGTCCATGACACACTTTCAGTTTGCTTTGTCTATGAATGTGTTTTTCTTTCCCTTGTGTTGGTTGTTCCAAAGCCATGTGCTGAAGATGGTGGCTACCGGGTGGTGCTCTGGTCCCCTGGCCTAGGGCTCTGTCATTGCAGATGGCAGAGAGTTCCCTCTACTGGGTGAATTTAACTTCAGACCCTTAAACTAAGGCTATGGGGAAAAATCACCTCCCCCTCACTGACTAGTAAAACTTAGTTATAGGGATAGGTATGTAGCTCAGTGGGGAAATGCTTGCCTAGCATGGATGAGACCCTCAGCTTGTTCTCCAGAACTGCACCAAACACAAGAAATGTAGTTCTGAGTTTCATTCTTAAGAAAGCAATCATCTTAGCTTACATGCACTTCAGAACTGCTGATGAATTCCCTCCCTCCCTCCCTACTCCCTTTATCCTTTTCTTCCTATTTTTCCTTTGTCCTCCTTCTTTCCTTCTTTCCTTTATTTAAAAAAAACACCTAAAAATACAGACAGGCACAAAAATAGTACAGTAAACATCTGTATTTCTGCTACACAAAAATGAGCATTTGGTTGTATTTGGCCAGATTTTCTTTTTTGTTGTTTTTCCCTCTTTAAATACATTATTAATGAAACTAAACCATACCTTACACTTGCCTTCATCCTCTGCTCTCTCTGCTGCATGCATCACCCTGACCAAGATTCCCTAGCATAAAAAAAAGATTCCCTACCGTAGATTTGGGGTTCATTTGACCAGCCCATTGTTTATACTGTTATATACATATTTGTATATCTGTAATGGACATATGCTGTTATATGTTTAAAATTTCCAGCTGTGTTGCTCTCTTCGCATGACATTATTTATGAAACATCTATACTGATGCCTATAAAACCAGCTTATTCTTTAACAACTGTGTAGTATACAGTCCTGTAAATATACTGCACCTTACCCACTCCCCTTTCAGGCTGACTTTAAGGACATTTCCAAGTTTTGTTACACTAAAACGAAAGTGCTGAGAAATTCCTTTTCAAATATGTCTGCTTATGTATTTTCTTTTGAGCTCAGTATAGCCTCCAGGGAGAACCCCCATGCAGTGGGATGTGTGTAGTTCACTTTTGATAAGTATAGTAAGCATAGTAAAAGTCACTGTAATAATATACTGTTCCATGATCCTGCCAGAAGTAAGAATGTTATGTTTTTTCCCCAACATCTTGGGCGACACTGAATTTTGTCTGTCAGAATTTTCCATTTTAACTTTTTGGGTGAAAGAAAAATGGAATCCTTTTATTTTAACCTCTCCTTTCCTCGTGTGTCACGAGCCTGAGCGCCTTGTGCTCATGAATGCATTGGGATTACTTATTTGACTCACCATTCTTTTTAGTTGTTATATTTATTATTTCTTTTTCTAGACTTAAGGGTCCCTATATTATTCTGATTACTTATTCTTGATTATGTTGTCAGTGTGTTTAATAGGTCTGGCATTTGAAAAGATAATTTCTTTAAATGATTGGTAGAGTTAAATTTTTATGGTTTTCAAGTCAACTCTATGTACTATGAAGAAGTCAGGCATCTCTCTCTCCAGCCTGCTACAGATTTTTTTTTTTTCTCATTGAGTTTATTGGTACATTTTAGGTATGCGGTACAGTTACATTCATCATTGCGATCTTGTACCTTTACATGACAGGTCTTGGTTCTCATTTTTCCTCCTATCCCGGCCCTCCCTTCACCCCCTCCTCCCTTCCCTACTTACAAATACTTAATTTGCATTTTTCTTTTTCTCATTGTTTTGTTTTCTTTTCCCTTATTACCTTTCTTCTACCCTTGCCATTACACCTTTAGCCCCCTTTTTTCCTATTTCACATTGTCATTTATATCATTAGGATCTTGTGTACCATTATAGCTACAGATCTTTTTGGATTCACTTTCAAACTATGCAGCATGGGGCTGACCACTTTTCTCTTTCCCTGGTACTGCCTGACAGCAACTTTGCTCACCAGGGTTACTGCAGGAGCCTCTGAAATGAGCTCATTCTTCAGTTTATTCTCACAGAAACCTTATTAAAATGAAGTTGGATCTTGTTCCATCTCTGCTCAGAACTGTGCCATGGCTTTGTACCTTGCTCCAAGCAAAAGCCTGAGCCCTCAGAGTGCCCATGAAGGCCTTGCCCAGCTCTTTGTCCCTGTTCCTTCTCTTCTCGTACCCCTACCCCTCACTGTTCCAGTCAGCTGGCCTCCCTGCTACTCTTCTGACACACCATGTTCTCAAGCACTTTCGCTTTCCTGTGCTTGGCATCTTTTCGGCTGTCTCCTGCAGCATCTCGTTCAAGTTTTTCCTGAGCTATTATCTCCCAGTGAGGTCTTTGTAAATTTTCTTGCTTTAGATTGCAAGTCTCCCCACACTTGCTGTGTTTGTCTCACAGGCTGCAATAACACAAAGCACTGTGAGCTCAGTAACTTAAAACAACAGGAACTCTTTCATTCACCTTTGGAGGCTGCAAGCCTGAAATCAGACTGTCAGTAGAGCTACTCCCTCTGGAATCTACAGGTGCTCCCTTCCTGCTTCTTGCTGGCTTCTGTTGGTTTCCTGGCAATCCTGGTCTCACAGCTGTGTAACTCCAGTCTGTGCCTGCCTCCCCACATGTGTTCTCTTGTGTGTCACGTGACCATCCTCTTATGAGGACAGCAGTCCTATTGGAGTAGAGATCTGTCCTACCCCAGAATGACCTCATGCTCACGTATTATGTATTCATCAGTCCTGTTTCCAAGCAAAGTCACTTTCTGAGATACTAGGGGTTAGGAATTCAACTTTTTTTTCCCCTGAAGGGCAGGAAAACTTAATTCAACCCCAAAGCACTCATCAGCTCCTTTCCTACTGTTTGTCCAGAGCACTGAGCATTATTTAACCATGGGTTTAACATTTATTTTGTCTATCTTCCCCCAGCAGAATGTAGGCCGTAGGAAAGCAGAGTGGAGCTATCATATTCATTGCCACAGAGAATAGTGCTAGAGATGTTGGTCAGATCTTGACACATGTTTCTTATGTGAACTACTTCATTGCTTTCATTTACACCATTAAGCAGACCCGTTCACATGACATGGCCCAAAATAATTAGTTTAAAAGGAAATAATTACTCTTAAACAAAACCTGAGAGAATGAATTGATGTTTATGATTGTATTTTGAGTTCAGAGAAGGCCATTTGAAGAAAATACAGAGGTGGAGATCAGAGCAGAGAGGAACCGACCATTTGAGGCATTTGTATGTTGTTGAGTGCTTTATGGGCAGTAAGGTCTCTTTAGCCTCTTTACCCGTCCTTCACTTTGGAGTTGTTTCTGTAAGTGCGATGGCGCAAAGGGGCCTCCTTCTGCCTGACATGTTCTAAGAATATTTGGCATTTCATCCTCCGTCTCAGTCACTTTCTACTTGCTGAGACACAGTACCTGATACCTTCAACTTACAGGAGTAGAGGATTACTTTGACTCACGCTGCTAGAAGTTTCGGTTCTTGCATGGTTGGCTGCATGATGCTAGGTGATAGGAGAGGAAAAGCTGCTCGTGCCTTGGCAGCCAGGAAGCAGAGAGAGGAGGGAGGAGCCAGGGAGGGAAATATCCCCTTCTAGATGCCACCACCAGTGACCTTCCTCTTCTTTTTTTCTTAATACATTTTCTTTTATCCCATTCCCCCCTGGAGTCCCCTTCCTTCTCTATGTACTAAAGCTTTGTTTCCATGTTTTGTTTCTACTTTCACTTTTTTTGTCCTTTCCTCTCTCTCTCCCTTCTCCCTTGTTCCCCTTCCCATTCGATAACTTTCTTCCTGTTTCCCAGCACCCGTTATACATCTCAGTCCTTATTTCCACATTCAGTTTCTCACACCAGATTATCAATGTGGTGCTTAAACCTGTGTGTCTGATTTATTTCCCTTAAGAGTATGGTCTCAGGGAGTGACCTCCGTCTTCTGACGAGGCTCCGCCTCACAAAACCACGCCAGGTGGAATATCCCCATAATCCAGTTGCCTTCCATAGGCCCCGCCTCTGACTGCGAGAGGCTTTGGGGAGACATTCCAATAGAAACTACAGCATCCTCCTTTAGCAAAAAATGTGCTTTTAATAAATGTGCCCTTCACATATTATTATGTGCATTTGGTAGAGGTGAAGATCAATGAGGTTGAACACCTGTATATGACACAGAGAAAACCCAGATCCAAACCTAAGCCAATTGGACCCAAAAGCTATATTCCTTCCCTGTTGAGATTCCTTTAGTGCCTAGAAGACACCAGGGTTTCAAAACGAGCCTTCAGATGAAGGATTTGGCTTGGGATACCACAAAACCGAAGAAGAACTCATCTGGACGCACTTAGGAGGGGTTGGCCTTGTCTGTTTTGCGCAGTGGAAGCCCCTGTGCCAGGACTGCCAAGCTCCCAAGGAGGGATGGATGATATGATCCAGAACAGACTGGGACTAGATTTCAGAAGGTGCAGAATCTAGGCATCATTCTGCATTTCTTTTGCATGATCATGTATGAATCTCTTAAGCTACTCTGTGCCACATCCTCTCTGCAGAGTAATGTTATGCTGCACTTTAGGTAATATCTGTGCAGTCAGCCCAGCTCACTCTGTGTGGTGAATGTGACATAGAAGCCACCTGCTTCACTTCTCAAATGATTATCCGCATCTCTTGTTTGTGGCGTAGGTGTCCTGGGACGAATCACCGGCCTTGGCCATCTCTAGAAACTCTGCATCCTGCCATCAGTTCTCTCGGGAGGCAGCAGTAGTCTGAAAGGTAATGTTTGCTTAACTTTGACCTTTTTCAGAGTGTGATATAATTGTTTTGCTATGGTCATCTTTGGAATAGTGTCAACATTCCTATAGACATATAAAATAGAACTTTTAAAATGGGAAAACTTCAAGTCTAGATTCCCTTAGATAGTGTGTCTTCTTCAACTTCTATTTGTACCTGTGATTTTAAAATTGAAATATAAATATTATGTCAGTTAAATAAAAGAGTGATGACTTCACTGTGTGAAAGAAAGCATTGCTATTCCTTTCCATGAAGTATAGCTTTAACTATCATCTGACTGACACTATATTTTATTGTCCTCCCCCACCAGTTACACACATTTAATAATTTTTATGTATGAAAGGTAAGGGTAGACACAGAGGTAAGTTGTGATGCCTGGCGTGGCTTTGAGGATGACGGAGGAATTTGAGTGAAGTTTCCAGAGGCAGGAGGAGGCTTCTGCCATGAGATGCACCTCCTGAAACACGTTGGGATCACGGGGGATCAGAGTCCTAGCACATCCTAGGGCACAGTGAAGGGGCGGTCGTGACACGTGAAGATGGAGTAAGTGCTTGCATTTATGCATCTTTAAATGGTTTCACTGGAAAAGGTGAACAGGGCTTTTTTTTTTTTTTTTTTTTTTTTTTAAAGAGCAATAAATGAGAAGAAATGTACTGTTGAGGCTCAGAAAACAATCCCCAAGGTACGGCACTCTGGCATACCAAGGCTCAGGAATTGGCGCAGCTTCAGAAGCCAGGTCTTTTTTTCACTCTCTGCTGCTCCCCTTTTCTCTCAAAATGGCCCACAGAAACCAGAGTTCCTCTTCCTCAAGGCAGGCTGTAAGAACTAGAATCTTTCTCCCTCACACTTAAAAACTAGAAATATAACTCTGTAACCTTCCTTCAACTTTTTGTGTAAGAGTTGGCCATGAAGGAATTCTCAGAGACCTACCTTGTCTGATAGTTGTTTCGTAAGACTCCTTGGGGAGGGATCCTGCCCTGGAGGGGCCGAGAAGAATCGGAACCAGCAGGCCTCGCTGGCTTCCCCTCCAGTGTGTTGTCAGTAGGTTTGACCTGTTCTGTCCATTCACATTTCTCTGTGGCTGTCCATTCTTCATAGAACCAAATATGAAAATGGACAGTTCTCCCTGGGTCTTGGCTTTTCGTTTCTCAAGACCTCTGCGTCCCTTACAACTTGAGTACTATAAACATTATACTTTGCTCTTGTTAACTTGTCTTTATGGTAGGAGCACTGGCTGTGACCCTTCCGATGGGTGAGGAATGTGTCTTTATCTTTCTACCCCTACAGAACTAAACTGGCATTTTCCTCAGCAGGTTGTCTGTGGACTGCGTTCATTTCAGCCCCCCTCATTTGAATACCCCTTTCTTTTCCCATCCGTACTTCTCATCTTCATTCTATGGCTCCCATTCCTAGGTCCCAACAAACATTTTAGCATGTACATGTAGAATAGTCCCATGTGCCAGAATGCAAAGATACTAAACTTCTTTCTTGCTTCCAGTGAAGACGCAGCCTCCTGTGTCCACTGGACATTGTGTGTGTATGTATCCTGCCTCTCTGTGTCATTCCAGTGACTGGAAACCCAGGAGAAAGTTGTTCGGGGTGTACAGCCTGAGTTTGTAGGACTGTGAGGTGTTGCCACCATCTCCCAGAAACACTCCCCAGTGCGGTTGTAGTGGGGTGAGGCAGGCGTGTTCTCTTCCTAACACACCTGACTCCTCTCAGGTGAATTAGCTCTGACCAGAGCATTTTCCTTGGAAACAGGAGGGTTAACAACAGTAAATGCAAGGAGTGGGAAGGGAGTGCTGGTGTCACTTACCTCGTTACTGTGAGCCTGCCCATGCCGTTATTTGATCATTTTGTTGTTGTTTTTGTTTTGCTTAGTGTTTTAAGCCCTGAAGCAAGACTGCTTTTCACATAAAAGCTCTCAATATCAAATATAATTTGGAAAGGGGAGCATTTTAATATCAATAGTTATTGAAAAGAGGAATTGTGTACTATTTTCAGGTTTTAGGAACGTCAGTTTTTGCTCCATGTTTAGAAGGACTTTTGTCTCCTGATAATAAAAGTCATGCTTCTAATTATTTCAAGTACTCCCTCTCTCCTTGCTATTTTTTAAGATTTCTGCTGTTTGCTGTGTTGTCACACTCAGCCCACTTAACCTCTCTGAACTCTGATTTCATCCTCCATAAGATGAGGCTAATTATATGAGCTACCTTATTACAATGATTATGAAGGATTACATGATAATTTATGTAAAGTGGTAAGAAGTTGTATTGCATACAGAAACTCAAGAAATTGAAGCAATAATAATGATTGTTAAAGGAAAATGTGCACTCAGTAACTGTTGATATTCAAGGATTTTCAGTATTTTATTTCTCTTAGAATATTTCCTACTGTAGTCTTCAAGGATGCAAAATATAAAAATATCTGAGACCCGAAAAGTAACTAAAATAATGGCGTAATACTGGTGGATAATCTTTGGTAGTCACGATCTGTATAAACGTCATTGCCATGAGATTCAGTGCTACCACTCTAAGTTCCACTTGATATTTTATCATTGCGCGCTCTGCTATGCTTTCAACCCATATCTTCTCATCTACTTGGTGAGATAATCAAGGAGGCCCTGAATCTGATTTCTGCATCTTCTTTAAGCTAAAAGCAAATATCCCTAGTTGAGGTAATGGGTGGAAGTTAAGTATTTCGAGTAGATGTGGTAGGAAATGCAAAAGAATGCTTCCAAAATGATTTTTCTTGTTTCCACTTCTCTTGTTGAAATAAGCTCTACTGGGCCTGACATTCTAATATATATGGAATAAAATGTAAGAAAAATATTTTTACCTGGGGGCACCTGTCTTAGTTACTGTTCTCGTGGTACCAGAGTTAAAGGAGGAAACATTTAATGTAGCTTATAGTTGAAGAGGTTTCATTTCGCAGTGGGCTGGCTCCCAGGCAATGTGGGACGGCAGAGGGGCGTCTGAAAGGAGAAATAGACATGGTAAAGCAGAGCAGGTAGAAGGCAGCAAGCAGCAAGTGACAAGCAGCGACCCTCTTTCTGTCCCTTGTATTCTATCCAGGCTACTCACCCTTAGGGGCCCAGGGTGGGGCAGCCTTAATCTTAAAATTAAGATTGTGAATCAATCCCAGCATCAAGACTTTGATCCTGGCAACACACATCCTGGATCCAGCCACCTATAACCACATGAGGCTCTGGTGGGAATCTAGACACAAGCTACAACAGCTCTAGAGAGGAAAAATAAGGGATATTCTTTGGAAGAGTTGAAATTCTCTATAATCCAGTGCAGAGTAAGTTTTCCATTTTTCACCTTTTAGACGGAAGGCAAGCTGAAGTCAGTGTTTCTTGGGACAGTTAATCTCCAACAGAAAACCTATAGTCTTTTAGGTTTGAAGGCCAAAACATCTGAGTTCGGGGCAGTCGTAGCCACTGGAAAATGAATTTAGAATCCTGGAAGGGAGAGAGAAAGAGAGTGAAAGCCCCTACTTTTATGTGTGGATACCACCCGATTTCTTTTATTTTCAAGGGATGTAGAAAAGTTTATTACTAAAGTTTATTAATACACAACAAGAGAGCAGTGGGGAAATTCCAAACAGAATCACACTAGCAGGGAGAAAGTAAGGACATTTATGTTTGATTTTAGTATGGAGAAATCTATGATAAAGAATATAGGTCTGTACTTAGAAGGAGTTTTGAAGTTTTATTAAAAGTAAGAGGAAAGATGAGTGCCCTAATTCCTGACTGGTACTTAAACTTTGTATAGAAGGAGCAGATACAAATTAGCACAGTTAAAAATGAAAAAACCCATCTGGGATCTGAGCTTCCACCCAAGAGTTTCTGTTCATTTTGAGCATAACTAATCTAGTTCCCTACTACAACAAATAAATCAATATTCTTCAGATAACCCAAATAATTTAAACTCTTCATGCCATAACATTTATATTTATATACTCACATGATTCAACCCCAAATTCCATGACATATGAAGAACCAAGAAAATGTGACCAATTTTAAGGAGAAAAAACAATTATCTGGTACTGATTTCAAGGTGACCCAGATGTGAGAATAAACAGACAAAGATTTTAAAGCAGCGATTGTAACCATTTTCCATGAAGAACAGGAGCTAGAATCAAATGAATAAGAAGACAGTAAATAAAAAATACAAAAGAGAACCAAGCACAAATTCTGAAACAGAAAATTCAGTATTTGAATTAAAAGTTAACCAAGTTTAAGATAGCCAAAGAAATGTTAGTGAAACTGAAGATAGATCCATAGAAATGTTCTTTCTGAAGCACATAAAGAAAAGAAAAAAGAAAAAGATTTGAGCAACTAAGTAGAAAAAATGAATAGTCTTAGGATGTGTGTGATAAAAATGAAAATGTCTAGCATTAATGTAATTGGATACCCATATGAAAAGGAGAAAGATGATACGAAAAACACATTTGAAGAAATAATGCCCTAGACTGTCAAATTTGGTAAAATATATAAATGTATAAGATCAAGAAATATGCCAAACCCCAAATGGAATAAATTTGAAGAAAGCTGTGTCTTGACATTTCTTATTTCAAATTGCTAAGCACCAATAGTAAAGAAAAAGTCTTGAGAGAAAAATGCCCAAATACTTTTGGGAGAACAAAGCTTTAAGTGGGCACTAATTTCCCGTTAAAAGTTACAGAGGGTGAAAAAGTGAAATATTTAAAAAGTGTGGGGTGGGGCGGGGGTGGCAAAAATCCGAGAATTTAAAATTCTATGAACAATGACGATCTCTTTTGAAAAGGAAGACAAAGACATTTTCAAATTAGAGAAAAACGAAAAGAGCTTTTTGCCAGCAAACTTATTCCACAAGAAATGCTGAAAGTTGTTTAGGCTGAAGTGAGCTATCAGCAGTTAGAATCTTAAATCTTAAAGAAGGACTGATAATTAGAAAGAATAAATGAGAAAGGCTATTTTTCCATTTTAAAACCTTCAAAATACATAGGACCTATTACAGTGAGAATTATAACATTGTCCCTATCTTGGTTACTTTTCTGTTTGCTGAGACAAAATAATCAACAACCACAAGTTAAAGGTGGAAAGGTTTATTTCAGCTTACAATTTATAGAGATTTCAGTTTATAGTCAGCTGGCTCCAAGGCAGGGTGGCATGGCAAAGGGCATCACAGAGGAGAAACAGTTCGTTGCAGAGCAGACAGGAGGCAGCAAGCAGAAGGCAGCCTGCTATCCATTTTTCCCTTTTATTCCCGTCAGGTGATAAGCCTAATTTTTGGTGCCACCCACTCCTAGGGTAGGGCTTCCCATTACCCAGACCCAGAGCAATGCTAACCAATCAGTGGACTAATCCAAATATTGAACTCTTAATCCATATTCATATACCCTTAATCCACATTCAGCCATCTCTGAAAAGCCCCACCTATGAGTGCATAAGGCTTTATGGGGGCATTTAGATATGTCATAATGGTGTTTATAATACAGTATGTGTAGTTATATAATAGTTGTTGCATAAAGAATGGGGAAATGGCTAATGAATTTATATAATTTCAGCGTTTTCAAATTTTATATAAGGTATGTGAAATTAAGTCTTAGAAGATTGTGAGAGATCAAGAATATAACCACTAAAATCAACCAAACAACCACTAAAAAAAATCAATAGATAAAATAGAATTCTCATTTTAAGAAATGATCAAAAATATTACAGGAAATAAACAGAACAAGAAGCAGAGGAACAAATAGAAAATGTATAATAAAGTTGTTTAAAACAAATAAAATAATTGTAAGTAATTGGTAGTTCCAAAAATGCACCTGAATCAATAATTACGTCAAATGTTGATAGACTACACTCTAAAATGCAGAGATATCAGAATGTATACAAGTCAAGGACAATTATATTCTTCTAAGAGATATCTTTTAAATATAAAGATATAGGTAAGTTTAAAGTAAATTGGTGGAAAAAGGTATAATATGGAAAGTGCATAGTAAGTTTAGAGTGGCTATGTTAATATTAGACAAATTAATCTTTAAGACAAAAATTATTACCAAAGATGAAGGTGATTGCCCCATAATAATAAAGGGGTAATTATATAGTATTAAGAAGACATAATGATTATAGGTGCATATATACACCTGATACAATGCTAAGTGAGAGCGTTTATGCATTTCTGACTCTATAATTTTTTTGAGGACTCGGTCATGAATCATAAGATGCAAGTGGCTCATCAGCTTAAGCTAACAATCAGTTGGTAAATCATGGAATGGAAGTTAACACAGGCAGAAGAAAACAGTTGGAGAGTCTAAAAATCTCAGTGTAACTAACTCCTTAGACAAGTTCAATTAAAATACTTTATGGTATTTGTTGGCTTCTTTTAATGCCTTGTATAATCCAGGATTAAGCTCCAAACTTTCACAGTTCAGTCCTACAGAGTTCATGTTTAACTGGTGTTTTGGAGAACAGATATTAAGTCTGGTTGGTGCCCTTAGCATATGCGGTATTAAATATTTTGGTCGTCAACCCTGCTTACAGCAGTTACATAAGTTCTCAAATCTCCTCCATTTGTCAGTGGAAGAATCTTTGCCGCAGGTAGGTTCAGTGGGTTGCCCAGTGTCACATATCTGTCAACTAGCAGAGCCAGATGCCAAATCAAGACTTTTTTCTAAAGCCTGCCTCACCGCATCATTTTCTCTGAGCAAGTATTACTGGTTAATATGTATAAGGGTTTGCATGTGGAGATGCACAGTATTTTTTCATAGTTTCTCTTGCAGATCCATGGACATTTTAATGGTACGTCTGAGTACATTCTGAATATAGTCAGTGGCTGTGAAACAAGAGGCATCTGGTAACTGCACCAGGAGATAAACCCACAGGCTTGACCCAATTCTTGAGGCACACTGAACTGTAAACTGTTAAACCAGAAAACTTTATATGTATATACTCTGGTGGAGTTCTGAATTTCCAGCAGACAAATTTATAGTAAGAGTTTAGAGATTGTGGACAGCTTTCCTAGGCTTCCATGTTCCCTGTGACATGAATGAAGGGCAGCAAGTGTGGATGTAGGGTAGAATTTTACAACTGGCCGAAGTTTGAAAAGCTAAGGGATTTCTAAATGATGTTCTGGGCTCTGTGCATTTGAGTCTTGCTTCTCATTGGTAGGACTGCATTTTATTTCTTTAAAGTTGACATTGCATGCCAATTGAAATTCCAACACTATATTTCACAGAACTAGAAAAAAGAATCCAAAAATTCATTTGGAACCACAAGAGACCTAGAATAGCAAAAGCCATTATAGGCAACAGTCACATGGCACCAAGTGTAACAATTCCCAATTTGAAACTATACTACAAAGCCACTGTGATAAAAACAGCATGGTACTGGCAAAGAAATAGGCCTGAGGATCAAT
>NW_022900940.1:44308187-44308787 GCF_012274545.1 Fukomys damarensis | reverse complement strand
ACTTGTCAATTGTCAAAGGGGATTAAATATTGAATATTTTACTGGTTGATTTTGTAAATACTCCTAGTCTTTGCAGCAATCTTATGAAAATTTACAAATAAGGATGTTGAAATCTGCACATTTTCATCCAGTAGATTAATACTGTACTGTATCCCTAAATGTACCAATAAACTCAATAAAAAAAAAATTAAAAAAAAAAAAAAGTTGACATTGCAGACTTGTCAAAGGGGATTAAATATTGAATATTTTACTGGTTGATTTTGTAAATACTCCTAGTCTTTGCAGCAATCTTATGAAAATTTACAAATAAGGATGTTGAAATCTGCACATTTTCATCCTATAAATAGTAGATTAATACATTTCCTCTTCTCTGTAAGAACCAAGCAATAAGTTATAGTTTTACTATACTTGCGTACAAGATTTTCTAGTCATTTCCATTTTACAGGTAGGGGTTCAGCCTGAAATCCAGTAACACAGATCTGTGTCATGGCTCCCTTATTAGTTTGCTAGGAAAGCTCCATTTTATTTGTGGTAGGTTATAGCCAACTTTAAATAAGGTGACACACACACACACACACACACACACACACACACACACAC
>NW_022900940.1:44297351-44307141 GCF_012274545.1 Fukomys damarensis | reverse complement strand
ACACACACACACACACACACACACACACACACACACACTTGCTAACTACCATTCTTAGCTAAAAGAGTGCAAAAATACATTGGACATGAGAATTCAGAGCTTTGTGGCAGGCAGAACAAAGAGGCCAACACAGGAAGTTTCATATTTTTGTTATCAGAAAAATTAAAACATGGCAGAAATTTCTCCTGTCTCTAAGATTCCTTCTCACTTCTGAAATACTATAAATATGAGAGCAATAATTCCATTCAGATACTTGGCAGGATTAAATGAAGCTGTATTTGTGCAGAAATGTAATGTTGTTTTTTTCTTTTTTTCTTTAACCCCAACTCAGGATCATGGTAGAAATCTCAGGACAGTCAGGCTGTAAGTAACTTGTTAAAACTCCATATTCGGAACTTCTGTGAGTTGAGTATTATTAATTCAGCTACCCTGTATTGTCAGTAACAATGAGAAAGATGTTTATGATCTTCTTCATACCTTAAGTAATGTTATTGTCTATATTTTGTAAAATACGAAGCTGAGCCTTGACAAGTGATGTAATTCGACCAGGCTACATAGAAATGTTGCCAGAATTTGAATCTCTGTGTATGTCACAAATGCCTATGTTTTTTCCGAGTCGTTTCCACGGTACTGAACAATGTATCTGTTGGGGCATTATTTCTAAGGCCAATCTCACTTTATAAAGTGGCCAGTGTGAAGAGCTGAAATCTCATAGGTTAGGATTCATTCACTGTGAAACTGCAAATGGAGTCATATCTCAGAAAGCTCCACAGACGGCCTGACAACATCAGACCAGCTTTAAATATCTATATTTTGTGTTTGTGCTTTTTTTTTTTTTTAAGAACTTTTTCATCAAGACTTGACTTGAGAGTAACGCAGAGTTAAGGTCATCGAGGGACCTCCTGTGACAGCTTTGTCTATACACTTGGAATGTTCCTTTAACTGTAAAGTTTTTTTAAATGAAAAGAGACCCAGATAAACCTTCCTGCTAATGTGTAATGCTCTTGACATTTTTAAATGAGCAAACTGACGGCCTGCTGATTGCCATGCATACAGTATATGCTCATTAAATCATGCAATGTGGGTTCCTTCAGGTTGTCAAACTGCTTAATTGAAAAAATGTGTAGTGTAGCTCTTATGGGAAAGAGGCAAGAATCAAAGGGCTGAAGAGCTACTCTTAATATTTCAGAGTTTGCTTTTAAACTCCAGCCAGAAATTGTTCTGTTTTACAGTTTTGATTAAAGGACTGTTCCTTCTTCATTCTTCTTGTTTTGTTTATAATTCAAACACTGTAATTATAATGGAGTTGCTTTTATAATAGAGCTACTAAATCATTCTGCCAACAGAAGAAAACCAACGGGGAAGGGCTCAGTTGTTTGTGCTATAACTGTAAGGCCATGCTGGGTGTTTGGTGGCTGAAACACACTAAGAATCTCGAGATCCAGAAGGGTTTTAGTCTTGCTAAGTCTCTGTTCCAGTGATTACCTGTTGCTGGAGAGAGAGGCCTTATCATCACCTCAGTGGATAGGTTAATTATCTCTGAAAGCTACTGCCCTTAGGATGCCGATGTTTCTCAATTTGTTTGTACAGTAGCTTTAGAAATACTGATGCCCAGACTCCAGCCCAAACCTGAAAGATCAGGCTCTGAAGGAACAGTGCTTTTGAGTGCTCTCCAGGTGATTTTAACGTGAGCCAGGGCTGGAGCGATGGACCCAGATCCACTCCAGTCATCCAGTTCCCAAGTGGAGACTCCCTCCCATCTGTCACCCACCCACTCCCACTGCACCTTTACAGTTCCCTCACATCAAATCAAAGCCACGAGTTCTGGGCTCTGCTTGGGTCTATTAAATAGGACTCTCTGGGGACAGAGCCCAAGAAAATCTCTCTCTCTCTTTCTCTCTTTCTTCTCTCTCCTTGTGTGGTACTAGGGATCGAACTCAAGGCCTTCATTTCAGCCATTTTCTTGGGTTTTGTTTTGAGATAGCACCTTACTAAGTCACTAAATTGCCCAATCTGGGCTTCAATTTGGGATCCTACTGCCTGAGCCTGTCAGACTGCAGGCATTACAGACCAGACTAGCACCACAGGAATCTCTGCTCTTAACAAGAGGTCTGAGCTGGGTGTGGTGGAGCATAGCTATAATCCCAGTAGGAAGCTCAGCACAAATTCCAGGCCATTCTGGGCTGGCCAAAAGCCTGGGCCAGGTGCGTCTATCCCCATGGTCCAGGGGCTACACGTAGCCTGCACAGATAATAATGCAGCCTCCCAAAATTGTAAACTAGTAACATTATAAGGTGATGTTAAGTGACAGTTTTCACGACGCAGTGTGTGGCACTCACAGTGTGTCAGTGACAACGGGAGCTGTGTGGGAGCACACAGTGTAGCGTTAACACCTCCTTTACCCCTGCTCACAGTCATACGAACTGAAACATACTTGATCAGATGTTACATGCGCTCGCATGACCTGGCGTGTAAAACAGATTACGATGCAGTGCTTCAACCCACATACACCAAGTGTGCACCTGAAGACAGGCGTTTACTGATATTTAGTATTTATGTGAGTTTTCTCATTTCATTATTAAACTTGTTATTTTAAATGTTAAAATATAAATAATAAAGTTTTGATATATGTATACATTAACTATAATATATATTTTACACGCTACCCAATTGCTGTGCACTCAGTGCAGCCCAGGCAAGCCCAAAGGTTGGAAACTTATGCTAGATGGTTCTTATGTACTCAGCTTGAGGATTTGCTAAACAAGGATTCTGATCTTCCTAAGAGGAATTCAGTGGAACTTCAGAAGACGGCATGACAATCACAGTAAATTCTGGGAAGGCTTTTTTTTTAGCAGTACTGATTTTGGCACATTCTTTGGGATCTCCCTGGAATCACGCATGGCTACACTGGCATTGGCTTTATTAGGGGGAAGCTCCCCACTGTCTAATGCCATACTGAGACCCACACAGATTGCACACATTTTATAGCTTCTCTAATCTGTACGTACTAATGACTAGAATTAATGCGTTGTTAAAAGGCCTACAAAAATATTGAGACCAAAATGAGGAGGAAACATTATTTTGCTTTTACTCTATGGAGAATTTGCAGAGTCAGAACAATTTGAAATCAAGTAAAATATTGACAAAATACAACATTATACTATTCCTATAAATTACTAAATTTAGTAATTATTAAAAGTCTACTTTTAGAGACAGTTTATGGATTAGCTTTTTCTATTTCTATTTTCTGAAAATTCAGATGATTACTGAAAAAAGTTCAGCTAATTTTAAAATTAAATTAACCAAATTATATGTAAGCATATAATTTCAAATGCAAAAGCATAAGATGGTCTTGAAAAATTTCGCATAAGGAAATTATATCGTGTAATCTGACATATTGCTTTCCAAACGTGGTGCACCTATATCCTTGGAAGGCCGTTTAAGTACATGCAGGTTCTATGCCTCAAAATTAGAGGATGTATAACTGTTGGGCTCCATTCTTATTGAAATGGTTATCAAAATATGTGCACAAGCAACCTTCAAAAGGTACAGTTGAAGTTAGACTTAGCATTATACTTCACACTTCTTCAACCCAAAAAGATACCCAAAAGAAAATAAGGAAAAGTATTTTTAGTCCCATATCACCCTACCTTTGGGTAGGTGACATAAAAAGCTGGGCCTATGAGAGTGACAGGGCACTTCGCACACTACAGCTAGCACTCAGAAAGTTACCGCTCAGCAGTTGCAATCATAGTCGTGAAACAACATATAACTGGACTAGAACACAGAAGTGGATACCACTGGACAGTTCATCTCGGAGGTCAGTTGATGACCAGAGCTAAATGTATGATTTCTGAATTCTTCATGGCAAATCCATTCTTTGGATTTGATTGCATATGAGGTGCACAGTTTCAGGATTCTCCTGACCCATGGGTTCCTACTACTGAAGTCTCTACCAATATCTTCATGAAGGCTTCTTTCTCCTGCCTTCCTTTGAAGCTCTTTTCATTTGTTTCTTTTATGAAAACCTTCTGTTCTTTTTTTCTATTTATCTTCCTTTTTGACAGTCTTTTCTAGACAGAATGTCAACATCGTGAAAGCAGGAGCATTGTTCTCCTTTCTCCCCAGGCTGTCCTGGGGAGATAAAGGCTGGTGACCGTTCTTCTCTTTGCTCTTGCCAGCAGTGAACAGTCAGGAGTGCTATGCGATGATGAGCAGTATTACAGCTGCTGGAGGAAATAGGTCAGGAAGTACTTGTGTGCATCTCTTTTCCTCGTAGGGTTCTGTAACTCCAAGTCATTAATAAATGAGTGAGAAGAGAGAAGTTATATTCAGGGTTCACGCAGACTTTTACCTCCCCCAGTATTTAACAGGGAAAAAAATCCGCAGAAACCAGTTTGGCTATCAGTTCTGTACCTTCTAGATGAATAAAATGATTAATTGTTCACTTGAAGATGACTGCTTTATACTTTTGGAGAAAGGCCTGAAAACTTCTTGGCAGTACTCCAGCAGATTAATAATTGAGAATGATGATTGACTGGAGATTGGAAGTGGAGCTAATAGCCTCTCATTTTCATCTTTATTATTTCAGACAAATTGGTAAGTCATGGTGGAGGTGTGGAATGTTTTTAGGTCGGCTGGCTAGAGTTTTGAATTAAGAAGGGAGGCTGACGTCTGATTTTCGCTCTCTAAGGTGTCGACCTCTCCCAGGATGGTGGGAGATCCATTTGTGATCGTCTTGCCTCTAATATTTAATGTTTCTGTTACATTCCCAGAAAAGTCTGTGTGAACTACAGCAAACTTTCCTTGCAACTCTACTATGTGTGTAGTATTGTGTTAGACACTGGTTGGGATAAAGAAAAAAAAAATGGATCTGACACAGTCCTAACCTTAAGTAGTTAAAAAAAAAAAGCTGAAAAGAGAGATACATATGCATGTAAATCATCCTTCTATCAGGTTGAAAGTGCTTTAGTATGTTAAGAGAGGGTCATGTACAAACACTATGAGAGCCATTAGCTTACAGGATTGAGGTGAGGGATCTACCTAACAGGGAATTATGGATTAAGACAATATGAGAAAGTTAAACTGTGAAGTCCAAGTGATGTTGCTGATAACAGCCATTAGAATTCTAAAGTGGCTACGCAGGGAATGCTGCCTGAGAGCTTGCCTCAGATTCTTAGGGCTACAGAAAGTTCCCGTCTATCTTCAGAAAGGTAAGATTGAGATAAATTGTATCCTAGGACGGAATGACCTTCATTCTGGAAAGTGCAGAAGTTTCTGGTTTGGGAGAGACTGTGGTTTTAACAGGAGCCATGTTGCTGTGGCTGCTGGCTGGAGGCTGAAGTTTTCCTGTCTCTGTGAGAGACGTGGTTGAGCCCCTCACCTTCAGTAAATGCCACATGCACTCTAAAGACAGTTTGGTTTCTTATTCAAATAAAATAGTTGTGTCCTTGGGTGTCAGATCTACTTCTTCTCTGTTATTTTGGTAATATAAAGATCTGGATACAAGCTTTCACCTCAAAGAGCAAAGGTTTATGCACACTTTCCCCCTCCTGCTAAGGAGTTGAATATCTTCCAGAATATTCATACTTTAAGGATTAAACATTTCTGCTTGTATATGTTATTATTACAGATGGAATTATTCCTCCCAATATCACAGGTTGAACCCTATCTCCTGTTGTGACTGTATTTAGAGATAGGCCAAGATAATTAGGTTAAATAAGGTTAAAAGAATGGGTCCCTAATCTAGTCTGACTGATATTTTTATATGAGGATCAGAGACAGAGAAAAGGTCAAGTGAGGACACAGAGAGCAAGAAGGTAGCCATCTGCAAGGCCAGGAGAGAGGCCTTGGGAGAAGCCAGTCCTCCCAGTCCCATGGGATTGGCCATTGAGCTTCCAGAACTGTGGGAAAGAAACTTCTCTGTTAAGTCACACAACCTGCTATTTTGCTATGGCAGCCCCACCTAATTATTGACAAATTTCCCTTCTGGGTTTGATTTGTGTGTCTATGTCCTTGTGAGACACATCTCTTGATTTGGGCCAAAGCCACAGTGAAAGTCCTGAAGATAAGATTCTTCTGTCTATCCCATTACTAACGCCCATCGTAATTATACTACAGTTTTTTCCACGTTGCCATCTACTTATTCGTTGAATGCCTGGCCTACTATTTGCCAGACACTCATAGGTTATGCTTCAAAGGCTCTGCCACTTTGGAGAATGAAATCAAACAGGCACCTGAAGCACCTTCACCTGTGAAAATGCCAGGGCACCTGAGGAGTGCAGTGATTCATTGTAACAGAGATGGCAAGGAAGATTCCATGGGAGAGCTGGCCTTGAAGGAGGGATTTGCAGGGTAGATGCTGTAATAGTTCATCCTGATTGTCAATTTGATTGGCTTCAGAGATGGCTAGAAAATTAGTAAGGAGCACTTTTCAGTGTGCCTAGGTGGGTCATGGGTGCCTGACCTTGGGGACAGTTTGAGGTCCCTGGTCCCTTCCGCTCAGGCTCTTCCCCTGTTCTCTGTTTGGGGGCCATGAATTGTGAAGCTTTTCTCTGCCTCGTCCTTCTACCATGATGTTTCTGCCTCGGAGACAGCTAACCATAGAATAAAATCTCTGAAACCGAGCCAAAATGAACTTCCCTCCCTTTAAGTTGTATATGTCAGGTATTTTGTTAAACATCAGAAAGGTGACTAATATGGATGGCACTTGGTCCTCCAGGGCTGGGCAGTGGGGGAATGACATTTGAAAAAGGGGAAGGAATAGTGAACAAAGGTTGAATCCCTGAGATGTTCTCAGAGAGGCAGGGTCTTGGACAAATGCAAAGTATGTAGTGGGAAATTGTCTTCATAAGACTCAGCTCAGATGGAAAGGGATCTTGTAAAGAGTACTGACATGCCAGGCATTTTCCCGGGTGCACTTGTGCATCGATTCATCCATAGTCACAGTAAACGTCAAGACAGGTTATCCCCACAAGACAGTTGTGGGAAGCCAGGCCTAACTAAGTGTGTTAAATTCCTCACCGAATACAAAGAAATGGTAGACTTGAGATTTGAACTTTGGCTTCCTCGCTTCATTAGCGAATGGGGCAAGATGCAGAGTTTCAAAGTGGGCAGTACTGCGGATTTCTTTGAGCAAAGAGAAAGGCAGATTCCTGTGTCCACCAACCACGAGGGCGATCACAGTGCCCTCGACTGCCTTCCTGCAAGTTATCCATGTTTGCAGCCCTCCATGGAGATGAATTGTTGGTGCAGAGAAACAAAAGTGTTTTTCAAGCACTCTGCTTCCATGGTTAGCCTAGGACAGCGTAATGAAAGGAGCTTTTCTGCCCCTGCTGCCTTCCGGGGTTACATTCTAAGTGAATCTGCAGCTTCAAAATGGAGCTTGTTAGTTGCGTGTCATCCGAGGGTGGCAATTACTTGCATGTGTTTGGTTGAGTGCCAGCTCCTGGGGTGCCAGACCTTAGTGCGGGAGCCACTGTTTGTCATGAATTAGTCTTTAAATAAAAGCAAGTTTTAAAAATGGTGCATGCTAATTTGGGTTTTGCTAACCCCATCTGAAGAAGGGTTGGCCTGTTCAGTGCCAGCTGGCTGAGTTGGCATTGAGTGAGAAACTGGGTCCCTACCAAAAATCTCATTGCTCCTCCCTCCCCCTCTGAGAGAAAAATGGCAGCGAGGAGCCAGTGGGCACTGAGAAGCAAGGTGAAGCACAGGGCAGGGACTGCACGCAATCGGGCTGATAAAGGCATTGAACTTGCTCTGGCCTCACCCTTGCCCCACCTTAGAAAGGAAACTCTGCCCCTGTCTTTTCCCACTCACGCTGCCCTGGGCCACCCATTCAGTGACTTTTACATAAAAGGCTTCCTCATCCAATTGCTTATACACTGCACCTTTTATACTCTTCCAAGTCATACTTAAGGGATTATCACTGCAGCTTTTAACTTCCCCAGAAAGAGCTGAAAGAACGTGAATGGGGCGGAAGTCTTCAGTGAGAAAGTGCCCTCCACCCCAAATGCTCACAAAACCCCTAATCATCATGTAAGAATGCCATCCTGTTTTTGGTGGCGGCTTGCTACAAATGCATTAATTAACAATTACTGTACATATAGGCCGCGATTACAAGAAGTCATGTTGCACACGACTCTTGGTAATGAATGAATGGTGCATCGTTGCCCAAACTCGGGCCCTAGTCACTCTAACATGATGGCTTTTTTAAATTAAGAAAGAGCCATCCCACCCATCATACTTTTGATTCTTGAAACTCAGTGCAGTACTTTGCTGAAGAAGTGCTAATTGGAAGAGCTTTTTTTGTTTTTTGTTTTTTATACTTGCCAGGTGGATCGTCTGAACAGGAGAAATGTCAACTGTGATGCAATCGATAGGTGAAAACAAGATGTTCCTGTTTACTTATTTATTTTAGTTTTGTTCGCAAGCATCTCTTTGTCTCCAAATAGGATTGCTCAGTATTAGGGGGAAGAGCCACGCACATAGGCAAGACAGAAAAGGAATAATAGTATTCTGGATGTTCAGGAAAGAACATCCAGGAAAGAAGGGAGCTTTTTCTCCTGTGAATGTATCTATGTAGTAGATTGCTGAGGAATGTGAGTTGTCCTGGTTACTAATGTAGCATCCTTTAAATTTCCTAGAATGAGGTTTGTTGCTTTTGTTTTTAAACTGTTTATTTGATGCAGGTGCCACTGTTCGTTTCTGTTCTCTGTTGAAGGCAGCGTATTAAGTTTACTAATAAATTGATACTCGGTTCCTAGGAGACCTGACCTGAAAGCATTCCTGAAGGATAAGAATTGCGTTTTTTATAGATGCTGAGGCAAAATTGAGGACGGAGGACACTTTGGATACTTGAGTACTGTAAATAGTTTGAGGGGAGTTTTATTTTTTTCATAGCAGTACATTTTGCAATTTCTTAAAATGCTCATTTAATATTTTGGGTCTCGCCAGGACACTGTACTGCTTTTGCGAATGAGATCCGATAATGAGACTGTGGAGCCTTTAATTTATGATGCATCTGACAGCATGGTGGTGGACCTGATTTGGGATGCATCTGATTATGTCTGCGAGCTGAAAATAAACCAGCTGGTATTTGTTCTGAAAGCGTTCTGAGAACACCCTCCTGTTAATGGCCCGTGGCTTGATCCGGCGTCTGGTAAACTAATACTTTGTCATTTTTACCATGAAAGTCAGCTCAAATCATTAATGATCCCATACCCATTTGCAGTCTTCTCTTGTCTAGAATACACCAATTACTAAGAAATTATTCCTATTAGCTACATGATTGAATGATAGTAACCTGCCTGTAACTTGTTGGCAGAAATTCTCTCGTAATGACAATAATGGGCTGTACTTTTGAGTCCTTGCAGGACTCTGTTAAACAGGGAGGGTAGTTATCATATGTTTCTGACCTATCGTGAACAATCCTTCTTAATGACTGTGAATTGGAGGAAATGTGATGTTTTGTAGATTTGTTTGAATATGGGAATTTACTGTTTTTGTTTAAGTTGTTTGGGGGAAGGAGTCACTGTGCACCATTCAAAATGATGTTTAGAGACCACTTTTTGATGTGTGCAGATTGTGATCATTGCCAGTATATGGAGCCTACCACGGTCTTGCTCTCACGATGCACAATGTCTGATTTTTAAATAAGATCCTTCTTATGTAATTATCACCAAAGAAACAGTACCCATCAGCATAAGTGACTCTACGAAAAATACAGAAAGTCTGAAGTCCAATACTGTCATGAGATTGATAAATTGATTTACTTTTTTTTTTTTTTTTT
>NW_022900940.1:44293740-44297199 GCF_012274545.1 Fukomys damarensis | reverse complement strand
TTTTCTTTTTTTTTTTTTTTTTGTACTGGGGGCTCAAACTCTGGACCTGGGACTTGCAAGGCAGGCGGCAGCACCAGTGATCTAAATCCCTGGCCATAATTTTATGTTTTTCTTTACCTACTCTAGATCTGTAAGGCCACCTGACTTGCATAACTGAATATGCAACAGTGGGAGGATGATGGTTCAAAATCTGTAAGGGGGCCTTGAGAAGGCCCAGGCAGCCCCGTGTAAGCTCCTGGTAGGGCTTTGGCATGGGAATGGGACAGATCAACAATATTCTGTACAGATCTAAAGAAGCTCACTGAACATACTGGGCACTTCTTGTGGCTCATCTCTGCCCTTTTATCTCAGGACTTCATCCTGGAAACCACTGCAGGACTGATGTGATGCAAAGCCTCTTGCCTGAACTGCACTGAGTGTCATCGTGTTCTCTTTCTAGGGTTTCTGTGACACTGGCAGAAGACTGTTGGCCTGTGCTGTGATTTATGTCTAAAATGTACCCTAAAGCTTCATGTGTTCCCAGCTGGGGCTTCTGAGGGTGGCTCGATCCTGGGTGTATAACACTAGATTAAGGGTGTGTGATGACTGAATTAGTCCACCAGTTGGGTTAGCACAGTTGGGTGTGAGTGATGGGAAGGGCGTTCTTTTAGTCAGTTACTCCCAGCAGAATTCATATCTCAAGTCCGCTGCCAGGCCTTCTTCCATGTTTCTTCTTTTCTAGCCCCTCAGTCCTATGTCTGGAGTCTTTCTCAAAATGAACTACCTGCTTTTAAGTTTATGCTTAAGCTCTGTTCTCCATACTAGGGTGCGGATGTTGGGTGGGGAACCTAGACTAGGATGAGGAACGATAGCACTATGTTTCGGTGCTCCACTCTTGTGCTTTCACATGAATTAGGTACAAATGATCATTCTTGCATATCCTTTTGAGAGAAGTCATATTTAGGAAAAATGAAGCATCATATGATTATATATGCAAGTGTGAGAGTCAGATGACAGCTATAGAAATTGAGGGGCCTATTATTTATGGCTAGCAACAGTACCAGAGACTTCAGGAACAGAACTGAAATGCAGAATGAGAAACACATTTGGGAGGGAAGAAAAGAATACGGGGAGGAAATTCAGCTTGGGAAGACAATGTGAATAAAGGCTCTGAGAGAACTTGAAAATCTTTAGTTCAGGGAACCCTGCTGTTGCTGTCCCTGTGTGAATAAAGGCTTCATGCTGCAGTGATCAGATAGGCTTGGAATGTTATTTTATTCATTCACTTAGCAACTCTCTTTTGAACACCTGTGAGTTACAGATATTATGACAGATACTGGAAGTGATAAACAAAAATAGAAATTGTTCCTGCTCTGAGAGAGTTTGCAGTGTAACCTGAAAGAAATGACCGGGGCGTAATGACAGAAAATAATAAGGACCTCTTATGTTAGACTGAGTAGATTGAGGAGACCACACTAAGAAAATAATGCTTACGTGGACGTCAGAAGAATAGAACGGAATGGGCCCTGCTGGTGTGCAGATCTGTTTGAATGTGGGAATTTACAATTTTTGTTTAATTTACTTGGGGAAAGAATCGCTGTAAAGGAGATGGGGCAAGAAGGAATGACAGGCAAGGTCAGACAAGAAAAGCCTCAGTGGTTTAGAGCTGCAAGAGGCCCTGTGACCAGACAGTGCCTGACTGGGAAGGGAGGTTGCAGCAGCCGTAGGTGTTTACTGTCTTGTGCCTCACATAGAAACTTTGCTGACTTCTAGCTGAAGAATTAACTAAATCACATTTGTATTCAAAGTGCATAAAATTTGAATATATTTGCATCAAACTTTAATTTTAAAAATTAGAAAAGTTAAAATTATTTTTAAATGTTTTCAATGAAGTTATATTTCTTATGCAATATGCAGAGTTATTTATAAGGATTAATAGGCAAAATGCAGAATATGTTGACCAATGTTAAAACTTTAAAATAAATTTTATTTGTCACTGAATTTTATATTTTCATTCATCTTGTTAAATATTTTTATAAAAAGCAGTTCCCCCGTTCATGTCTGATCTGGCTAGTTGTCAAAGTAATATCAGAGTTCATACATATTAGTTTGCACCCTCCACGTAGCCATATCGTGTTTAGGACATCGTGGCTTGGTTACTGCAGAATGGGCCTAAGCTCCTCTGTGTGGCAGCGGTGACTGCCGAAAGGCCTCTGAAGCTATGAATGGAACCAGTGGGCCTTGGAAAAGAAGATAAATATTGTGCACAACTAGGGACTGAGGTTTCTTTGTGTAAGAATCTGCTACACTCATGGTGTCTGAGAAGGGTTTGATAAATTAATTTGTCTCTCTTGTTTAAGCCTTCCCATCACTCAGATCCTGCGCACACCGCAAAAGCAGTGTGTGTCTACTGTCCGCAGCAACACAGGGGCACTGCTCACCACCCACAGCTCTTCAGCGTTCCGCCCCAGTCACCCTGTCGTCAGGGACGTCAGGCAGCCGAGGCAGGGGACGTTTCCCCAGCTTGTGTGTCATCTGGCAGGCGAGTGGGTGACCACCCCACACCTGGGCCTCTGGAGGGCTCCATGTGTTTTCTCAGCGAGTTTGCTGGGGATGTGCTTGTGATGGGAAGTCCCCTCTGAGATGTATGGTTCGGGACATGGCCAACCATAGCCATGGAATAAATGTACGAACTACAGAAACTCAAGGAGGAATGCACAGAAACACAGAAGCAGAGCATTTAAATCTCCGAATTTGTACATGATCCCCCCAAAAAAATGCTATGAAAATGAATAAGATGGTTTACATTTAGACCCTGACATTGAGGATGTATCTTCTTTTATGAGTGTTTAAAAATTTGCAATACATGACCTTAATAGGTTACAAAAAAATCAAGAGGAAACTTCAAGAGGCTTGATGTACTAAAGTATCCATGAGCTGATTACAATGCAGTAAGTTAGAAATTCATTTATATTAAAACCTTACAATTTGGACATTTAAAACCCTTTGGTAGTAACTTTTAATTCATGTAACCATTCCAAATCTTGAAAAATATCTAGACACCAATGGTAACAATAAACTTATGGGCTATAGCTAAAGTTTAGAACAATGTTTTTAGCTTTAAACAGCTGAATAGTAAAAGAACAAAACTGAAGACATTAAGCATTTTAAGAAAACAGAAAAATAGAGGGAATGAAGACAAACTAAATAATAAAGGCAAGAATCATAAATTTATTAACTTAAAGATAAACCCTGTATTTTAAATCCAAATGCTTTATCTTTGAAAGAAAAACCAAACAATAAAATAATCTACTTATTAGCTTTGTCAAGGAAAAAGAATCGAGATGGGTTATAGAACATCATCTCCCCTCAAAAATGTAATCATTGTGTATTGCAAACATATACAAGTTTTATTAAATGTAGTTTTTATTAAAATGAAAATTTAATAAAAAAATAAAAAAGGGATCTTCAGCGCCAGAG
>NW_022900940.1:44274558-44293687 GCF_012274545.1 Fukomys damarensis | reverse complement strand
CCCACACCCACACCCACACCTGCCATCTTTAGCGCCAGAGGGTCTTCTTGGCCATGCCCTTCCCGGCGGAGTTCCCACCACCTTCAGCGCCAGAGAGTCTTTTCCGCTGCGCCCTCTCCTGCAGGTTGCATCTGCCATCTTCAGTGCCAGAGGAGGCTGCGCCCACCCCGGCGGAGTTCCCACCATCCTCCGCGCCAGAGGGTCTTCTCGGCCACGCCCTCCCCTGCTGGCACCACTGCCGCCATCTTCAGCGCTAGAAAGGTAGCCGGGCGGGCACTCCCGAACCCCACCCCCCCAGCCTTCTCCCTTGCGCTTTTAGACCTCCTGATTGTACCAGTCTTTGGACCTACTCTGTAGAGGCAGAGGTGGTCATAAAGAGTATTTTCTGTTACTTTCAACTTTGAACATCTTTAAAGAAATGGTGGGGTAAACTTATATTAGAACTGAGTTCAACCCTTTAGGAGGCCGGGGAACTCAGTCTGGGCCTTGCAGCCGGAGCTCAGTCTGCTTTGTGGGGTTCTACCACCAGCTAGCTGAGGTCAGGGGACTCGGCTCTGCAAATGGCAGCACATATTGTATATTATGACAGCAGTGATATAGTCTGAAAGAGGCCCTTTAAACTCATTTTTCTTCCTTTCTTTTTTTCATCCTATTCTGCAAATTCTTTTTTTTTGTTTTGTTTTCTTTCTCTCACTCAGTCTCTTACTCCACTATAGTATCCCTCATCTCTCTTTTTGTTTCTGCTCTTATCCTAAGTCAGATTTCTTTTCATTATTTTTTTCTCTTTTCTTTATGTTCTTTTCTTATGGTATTCTACCTCACTCAAGGGTTACTATATTTCTATTTTGTTTGTTCTTTTTGAATTTAACAATTTCCTGATGATTGATCATTCTACGTCTTTTGGCTTCATATGAAACCTTCTCTAATTCTTATACTTATCTACTTCTCTTGTTTTAACTTTGTTTTAAGCCCCCATTATAAATGGTAAATATCCTTATTGAAAAGTTTATTTACTGTAACTATATTTTGGATTGCTTCTTGATCTTAATGAAATTTACATGGTTTGAAGGTGATAGATTGATGACTACGGTAAATGGTCAGTTTGCAAATTGTGCTTCATTATATTGTGCTGATTGTATCAATTAGGATAAAGGATTGTGATTGATTCAATGAGCTGTTTTTTTCAGTATGATGAAAATGAGAATATCTATGAGTCATTAGAGACTCATGGGCTGCAGCCCAACTATATCAGGAAGATTTAAGTAATAATCTAAAGGTTAAACTAAGGATAACCCAACAACAATAGTAAAAATGAGAAAACGCTTAAGCAAGATACAGGGAAAGACTTCCAGTTCACCAATGGCAAATAGTGGGGCAAATGAGGATGAAAAGTCTGATAGTGAATCATCAGGACACCCTGAACTCAAAGCACAGGAAGTAACAAAACTGATCAATCAGGCTCTAGAGAAATATAAAACTGAAATAATTTCCCAGATAATCATAGAGATGACAAGCAAAATGAAAGTTATAATTCGTGACTCTAGAACAGAAACTGAGAGGAAAATAGATGAGCTCATGACCACAATAGAAGCCCTGCATGTCCAGCATAAGAAAGAACTGGAAACAATAAATGGCCAATGCAAGAAAGAAATAGAATCCATGGGACAGATTCAAACAGATATCCAGGAGATTAAAAACTCCATTGAGAGTACTCACAAAAGAATAAGAGTCTGAAGATGGAATATCAGATATAGAAGATAAAATTGCAGTCAGTGACCGTGAAAAGAGAGGTCTCTTAAAAGCAGTAGGAGACCATGAGAAATTGATACAGCAACTCTTAGACGATACTAAGAAGAATAACATAAGATTGATAGGAATGCAAGAAGTAGTAGGAGAAAATGTAAATGACTTAGAAAAGCTGTTCACAGAATTAATTATAGAAAACTTCCCAAATAGAGGGGAAGAATTTGACATACAGATAAGTGAGGCATATAGGACTCCACCTAGCCGTGATCAAAAAAAGAAAATCTACACCTAGACATATAATAATCAAGATCCCAGAAACCCAACAGAAGAACAAAATACTATAAGCAGTAAGAGACAAGAAACAAATTACATGCAAAAGAAAGCCTATCAGAATTACAGCAGATTTTTCAATACAAACCCTTAGGTTAAGGAGAGCCTGGAATGAGATATTTCAAGTACTAAAAGAAAACAACCTCCAACCTAGACTGATGTATCCTGCGAAACTTTCTTTTAAAATGGATGGGGAAGTAAGATATTTCCAGGATAAAGAACACCTGAGAAACTTTATGAATACCAAACCAGCACTACAATAAATTCTAAACAATATCCTAGAAAAAGACAATGAAGGTAACAATACAATGAGGCCCAACAGAGCAAATCAAATAGGCAAGCCAAGAAACTAAAAGGAGAAGGCGAAAAAAAAAACAAAAAACCCAAAACCATGATAATAATAAGCTAGTACATATAGGTTATAACCATCAATATTAATGGCCTCAATTCACCAATCAAGAGAAACACACCAGCAGAATGGATTAAGAAGCAAGATCCAATAATATGTTGTATACAAGACACACCTAGTGTAAAAAGAAGCCCATAGACTGAAAGTGAAAGGACAGAAAACACTTCTTCATATAACAGGAGTTC
Source organism: Fukomys damarensis (assembly GCF_012274545.1). Lineage (NCBI taxonomy): Eukaryota > Metazoa > Chordata > Mammalia > Rodentia > Bathyergidae > Fukomys > Fukomys damarensis. The sequence continues at coordinate 44,291,017 of NW_022900940.1, read as the reverse complement.
CCCTGCCAAAAAAAGAGGCAGGGGTAGTAATCTTATTCATAGACAAAGTAAGTTGCAAACTTAAACTGATTGAAAGAGACAAAGAAGCTCACTACATCCTTGTGAAGGGAACAATTCAAGAGGAAGAGATAACAAATAATTTATTTTTAATTTATTGAGTATGTCAGAAAGTATATATGCTTTTTTTCCCCTCTTTTCTTCTTTTTTCCCTTTTTCTTTTTCTTCCTCTGATGCTGGGGATTAAAACTCGGCACATTGTTCTGGCTGGGCAGGTGCAGCACTATTGAGCTAAATCTCAGGCTTTACATTTCATATTTTTAAAATTTATCAATAAATTAATCCTTGTCTCTATATGTTGGTCTTCCAAATTGATGAGTTATTTTGGTTCTCATTTTCTTTGCTTTTTTATTTGAGAATTTATGAAATCTGTATAGATGAGTAGTATGAAAAGTATTAAGGTCCATCTGTCATTTTCCTCTTTCATCTCTGCTTTCTACAAACTTCCTTCTCTGTCACTACAGCTTGTTTGGTCTGAAATTTGTTAAGATAAATGTTGTTATGTTATCAATATATCTTTGTACCTATTTTCTACTGATGATGAATATTAATTTTTAAGTAAATTTTATTATAGCTATTCTTAATCATGAATATCATTTGGTATCTGATACATATTACAAATTCTCCAACTCCCTCAAAGATGATATTTGTTTTTTCTCAAATTATACAAATCACCAACATTCCACACATCACTGCACTATTTTATTATACCTAAGTATATATTGTATTGTTGAAAGTATGCATTGTGTATATGTGTGGGGGGGTGTGTTTTTACATATATGTGTGCACTATTAAATGAGAAACATGGGCATGAATGTGGTAGGATTGTGCGCATTTGGCATATTGATAGTTTCTCTGGCATCCTTATGATTTCTTTACATTGCATGCTTGACTTCATAGTCATTCGTTTGGGAAGAATATTACATATCTATTGGTGTTAAATTCTATCATGCCTATAAAAATATAATAAAAATAAGTATGGGATATAATAAAATAGAAACAAAAATCTGATCTTAAAAATGTGAATTTTTTTAGTTGCTTTTGGATTTCAAAGTATATATTTTTTTCTGTGGGAAGTTTTGTTAGAAAATGTAAGTGGTACAATCAACAAGTATATGATATTCATCAATTAATTAAATCAAGGAGTTTATAAATCATAAAATTTTGAGGACAGTTTCTCAACTGGAATATGTAACTTTGTTTTATTTATAATTACATTATTTCAAAAATATTATAAGAAAATGAGAAAGAACATAATGTTTGAAGATCATATCAAACTAATATATTTCGATTAGTCTGTGTTACGTAAATTCTTGTTTATTTCCTTAAAAAAAAAGGAAGAACGAAGACACAGAATTAGAAATGAAAAGAGAGAAAAGAACCATAGGTAATGAAGAAATCAAAAGAATCAAAGGATGCTTAGCAAAATGTTTCACAGATAGGGTTGGGGATTTAGCTCAGTGATTCTACTGCCTGCATTGCAGGCAAAGGTCCTGAGTTCGATCCCCAGTACCAAAAAAGACAAAAAAGTGTTGCAGATAATTTGATGCACTTGATTTTTTGGTAAGTAAGCTATCTAAGTATGTCAGAAGAGAGAGAAGAACATTAATAATATTAGAAAAATGTTGAGAATGTTATCATAGATCTTATTATAGGTCTTATGTAGTTATTATAAGTCTTTATGCTTTTCCAGGCAAATTATTTTGAACTTTCCAGGAATGGATACTAATGATAATATATACAATGGCAACTGGTAAAATTAATTTTATATCTGCTTAATGAATACTGTACAGTCACTAGATATTATGCAGAGGTTCTGTTTATGGCTATGCAGCAATCTTCAAAATATAATGAGTAAAATGAAAAGAAGGCAAGATGTAGAGCCTTGCGTCTGTTGCCCTATTATTTGTGTGTGTAAGCATGCACATGTGTCACGTTTCCAGTGGAATATAGAAGCTGCTGACTGTATAACAGGGACTGCCTCTGCGGGAGGGGCTTGTCAGTTGGAAGACGGAGAGGAGGCACATACCTTTTAATTTATGCCCTTGTTCACTGTGTGAATTTGATACTCTGCCTGTGTTACTTAATCAAAGAATTAGAAAATGAACCAAATTGTCCATAACAGATAAAGAAAACTGCCAGTTCATTTTTATGAAGCCAGTGTAACATGGAAATTAAAGTTTGAGAAAGCACAACATGGAGCATTATAAATCAGTCTCATTTATGGAGTCATTATGAAAATTTAAATTAAAGTAAATATCATTAAATAAGATTCTTAAAAGTGTTTGGGGTGTAGCTCAGTATAGTAGTAGAGTGCTTGCCTGTCGTGCTCAAGGCCCTCAGTTACACCCCTGTGCGTGCACACAATATTAAAAGTTACCAGCCCTACCAATCTGTCAAATGGGTTTTTTCCTCTGAATGCTAGGGTCTCTGAGTAGGGGGCAGAGTGTTGATATATTCTCACCTACTACCCTGCACTGTTACTCAAGTGTCTGAGCAGTGTGTAAACTATCCAGTCATCTCTCACTATCACTATAGATCTAAGCACTTGGAGAATCTAAGATGTTTGTTGGAAGACATTGATTTTACAAATGTAAAAACGTGAAAACCTGTCTTTAGTCAGTGAAACACAGTACCCATCTATTCATTTCTCTTCTGTTTATCCATCTGTCCGATATTCCTTTGCTTTCCTTCTTTCCTGTATCTAATCTCTCTCGGAATATGTATCTACAGAGACTATCATTTTCTAGAGCCCCAACTATATTTCTAAGTGAAAAAAAGCAAGATATAGAAAAGTTTTGTATACATTTGTCCTCTTTCTTTGAAAAGAATATTTAGATAGTGTGTGTGTCTATATGTGCATTTCTCAGAAGGATTTACAAAAAGCTATGTGCATGAGTCACCTTTGGAAAGGACCAAGTGAGGTGCCATTGGAGGGTGTCAGTGAGAAGGCAAGCTTTTATTTTCCATCCTTCTGAACACTTCTGTAACATTCTCCTCTTGTGTTTGTTTGTTTGTTGGTTTGTTTATGTATTTTTGTTCTGGGGATCAAACTTGGGCCCTTGCACTTGCGAGGCAGGCGGCGGAACCACTGAGCCAAATCCCCGGCCCTCGTGTTTAGTTTTTACAAGCTAGCAGGTGTTATTATGGCAGGAAGATATGGTCATTTGTTGCCTTGTTGTGGCCAAAGCTGCCAGAGCACTGTCCAGGTGTAGCACCCTTCTCCGGCCCCAGCTCCCGACTGTGTGGAGCTCTGGCCTTGCTAAATCTGCTGGGAGCTTCAGGCACCCAGGGGCTTATGAACACCCAGGACAGCTCTTGGCCATAGACTGACTGGTGAGGGAGGATGAAAGCCTCATTCCATCTCTGCTGGGAGAATGTTCTTAGAGGATTTTACTGCACATCATACCCTTGCTTGATGTCTTGCCTTGCCTTATTTTGCTTCTTGCCACTATCTCCGCAGTTTCTCTGGGAAATCCTTTTTTAATAAATCGCTTATTTAATAATCATCTTGATAACATCTTGTGATGATATGTAAGACATTTGTATTCTACTTTGAATTTAGGGGTATAGGCAACTGCTATACCACTGAGCTACATATACCGTCAGGCTGGAAAACAAAATTTTATGCATCATACGTGTGTACATAAAAGATATAACACATTAGAGTCATACCGACCACTCAGAGTTGCACTGAGATATCAGGAGAAGATAACTTGCCTCCTTCCTTTAGGCAGTGTTTCTTTTAGTCTCTGGAACTTTTCTTTTAAACCTCTGCTTTTCTAGTTTCAGTAAGAAGATAACAGATAGAGTGCAGCATGGCCACTCAGTTTCTTGTTCATTCTTGAGGACTATTATTCAGCTACTCCTAGCTGATGTATTATGCAAGTTCCTAACAACTTCTGGGGCTCATCTTAGTAGAAAACAAACCATCAATTCAAAGTAAAATAAAAAATAAAATTTGTTTTATTGAAGCAGTCTCTCAAGATGGAATTACTAATGCCTGTAAAGAATTCTGCCTGCTTTAGGAGGGACCTGTGTTATGATTCTTGAGCGGTGGTCTTTAGTGGGCAACTGAATTATGAAAGATCACTTTGCTCAAGATTGCTGTGGTGCTGCTGAGTCCAGAGTTCATTGTCATAGACAGCGTGCCATTTGGGTGGAATCTCTTTGCATTCTTAATCATGTTTGATCTCCCAGGCTCTCATTGGCACCAGGTCATCAGTGTGAGCCAGCAAGGCTGTATTGCGAGTGTTGATGCTCCTCAGACAGTTTACTCATTCTGGCAATATTTGAAGTATATATAATCCTACTGTCTTTATCTTAAATGTGTTCCTGCATTTGGAGCCCTAAGTTTCTCTGGATTTGAGTGGCTTTGACAGCATGGTTTTAACTGGAGCATACTATGTGAGTGTGTGTATGTGCATACACTGTGTACGTGGATATCTATTCTCACACCCACTAGCAGAGTAATTTATAGCACACACACACACAGACTTAAAAAAACCACACACAACAGCCTGCTCAAGGTGTAAACAGCAGAGTGCTTTCCCTGTAGCGCAGTGCTAGGTGGTAGAGGGAAGCATGGTATCTGAGGTGTTAATTTCTTCAGCAGTAGAGTGAGGTTTCTTGGGCCGGAAGCCATCCTTATGCTGCCAGAGCCCCTCGCAACAGCCCGCCAGGGAAGTCAGCTGCCCAGGCCCCTGTGTCTCTGTTTGCAATGAACCTGCTCTCTGCAGGATCTAGGGAAGGAACTCCTTGGTGACTGCTGGTGAGGAGACAACGGTTTGAGAAGAGGCATATGTTCAGTTGAAGGCAACACAAGAGTAAGCTTCACTGACATTCTGCTTTGCTTCCTTCGTATATGTGACTTTAAGAAGGGTGATGTCCGTGATGATCCTCAGACTTCATTAGCTCTCAGTTTTCCTTGTTAAAGGAAATGTTTAGGAAGGTGGGACTTCCTTGGAGGTTGGACCATCCCTCACTTCACTGATACTGGACTGAAGATCTGAAATGTATTTTTAGCTCAAGTCAGGTGCTGGGTGCCTCAGATACATATTATTGTACTTCTCTGCTATGCTATTTCTCTGTCCTAGAAGACTAAGCTTCTGGAAGGCTTTGTATTTTCCTGTATCTACAGACCATGTCACACATTCTAGCAGAGTATTGAATATGTTGTTGATGCATAGCAAACACTGGTAGATGGATTACGTCCAGAGCCGTCATTTAGCATCTGCTTAGCTCTGACGCAGTCATAGTAATAGCAGGTGGGCAGTTTGGGCTAAATGTGTATTTGTTTATTCAGTAGTTCAGGGCATTAGTATGTAGGGATAGTAGGGTATTTTGCTGGACTTTTATCAGTGGTCTTCATGCCTGTATTAGTTGACTTTCCTGTTGCTGGACACAATACAACGATACCAGGCCAGGATTTGGCTCAGTGGTTCCGCCATCTGCTTTGCAAGTGCAAGGGCCCGAGTTTGATCCCTGGTACCCCCCACATACATGATCCCCACAACAAGGAGGAAAGGTTTAATTAGCTCATGTTTCAGGGAATTCACATGGTTTAGTTGGCTCCAAGGCAGAAACATCTGGTAGAAGGGCACGGAGCACAGCTCCTTAGTTAATGGCAGTCCGGAAGCAGAGAAGGAGAGGCACATGTGCACAGAGGCTGGGGACCATGTATAGTACCCAAAGCCCTGCCTCGGTGACCCACCCAGATACACCCCATCTCTCGGTGGCTCCCAAAGCCAGTCAAGCCAGCACAGTCAAGCTTAGTTGTCACAATGCCTTTTTTTCCTTTTGCCCAGGAGCCCTTTCTTTTATGGGCTCCACTGGGGGGCAACAGTATTCCTGAGAGATGAAAGGGGGATGCTGTGTTTAGGTCAGAGGACAGTGAGGCCACAGCTTGGGCAGCCAGCCTCCTTGGCAGGGCTCCCTCATCGATGCAGTTTGTCCTACTGCATTCTCCGGGCGCTCCCACACTGAGCGACTCATCAACTAGGATCCTCCGAGTAGAACACCTCAACAGTTCACCCAAAGTGAGGTGTCTTTAAATATATCGTTGCATTTGGTTGACCATTTTTAAAAACAGACTGTGTCCTCTAGCAATTTTAGATTTACAGAAAAATTGAGTAGAAAATATGCAGAATTCCATACACCACTCTCTCCCTGCCCACAGTTTCTTTTAGGATTCAGATCTTGCATTGGCGCGGTACACGTTCCATGGTGAGCCGATATGCATACGTTGCTGTTAACTAATGGCTTTAGTTTACATTAGGATTCATTCTTTGTGTCCTACAATTGTCTGTTTTTGGATAGATGCATAATGTCTTGTATGTAACAGTATAGTATCATACAGAACAGTCTAACTGAGCCCTATATTCATCCTATGATACAACATTTTTTTCTTTGCCATATGGGAATTGAACTCAGGTTTTTGTGCCTGCCAGGGAGGTGCTCTGCCCCTGAGGTGCATGCACACAAACATGCACAAGAGTGGGGGTGGCAGGGATCAAGTTTGATGTGACAGAGGTTCCATTCCATCCCTTCATCACAGCTGGAAAAAGCCTAAGGTTATGCACTCTGCACTGGGAATGGGGGTCAAAGATTACAAGTGTGATCCTATTCTGATAATAGTAGATTAGTCACAGCTTCTGTGTTTTGGAAGAGTTGAAAATTTGTTAGTGAGGCTAAATGTCAAGATAAATTTCATTGGATCCATGCCAAGCTTATTTGGAATATGTTGTGATATATTTGAATCTAATATATATTAATATGTGTCCAAAGGTTAATTTTGACTGTGTTTTATGTCCAGATGCTAAACTTGTCTTCTTCACTGATTTGTAAAATACATTTTCCTTACTTCAGGGGCCTCTTTGACTTTGGTGCATTGCTAATTATGCATGCAATTTAGAATGACACTGACAATGAATACAAAATATTAATAAACCAACAAGACAAGCAGTTTTCAAAAATTACATTATGTATACTTACTGCCTAACTGACCTTTTCTACAGTTACTTAAATCTTTTAAAAATCCATTTAATTTCAATGCCAGAGTATTAGCCTATTTATATGTAAATTGTGTTTAATTCATGCATTGATTTAAAAGACTAATCCAAAAGATCTTTTACCACAAGTGACCTTTTGACCCTATACTTCTGGGAAAACTGCGAAGTGGTTTCTTGGTGACCTCATATCTACCTGTGGTACAACATATGCCAGCTCTCGTCTGTGTAAATCACTCATTGTTGTATAATTTTCAGCCAACACTAAATTATCAACAGTGTAATCATTTTAGTTACTATCACAATATCCACAGGACCATGTGTAGGTATGAATATTTTTCCTTATAGCGTCTTTCTTTCTGTTTCCATCTTTAGCCAACAAATGTAATGAGATGCTTTAGTAAGAACCTAATCTCAGAAATATAATCTGTTATTTGAAGGACACAGAGTTAGGTGCTTAATAGTTAGTATCCCCAAAGAGCTAAGACATCAAAGAAGCTCAAATATATATTACTGTCTATCATGTAGACTTGAGAATTTAGGGGTGTTAGGAAAGCAGATGAAACAGATGAAATCCATATTTTTTCAGTGCTTTTTGACAAATATATGGGGATACATGTATTTTGTAATTGTCCAGTTCTTGCCACTCATAGGTATAATGTAAATAATTTATATTTTAACCTATGTGAAACATTTGCTATAAGAGCAAATGTGGGCAGGGATGTAGCTCAGTGGTTCCGCCGCCTGCTTTGCTAACACAAGGACCCGAGTTTGATCCCCCATACCAAAAAAAAGGAAATGTGTCATTTATGTATGCTGGCACATTCCTGTAACCTTATCTTCTCAGAAGGCTGAGGCAGGAGAATCATGAATTGGAGGCCAGTTGTCTTAGTTTTCTCATTGCTGAGACAAAAATACCCGACATCCAAGGTTAAAGGAGGAAAGGTTTATTTTGGCTCACAGTTTATAGGGCTTTCAGTTCATAGTTGTCCGGCTCCAAGGCAGGAACGCATGGTAGAGGGTCATCCCAGTGGAGCAACTGTTTATGATAGGCAGAAAGTGACAGAGTAATGAAGCAGTAGCAGGAGCAGCAGCCTGCCTCTCCCTCTTCACCCTTCTGAGCTACGTGACCTTTGGGTGGTGCCACCCACACCTAGGGCAGGCCTTCCCATTATCCACACCCAGAACTGCCTCGAACTACTGAGTGAAATAATTTGGTAATCATTCATCCTTAATCGTAGCATCTCAACTTAATCCCAGCACCACACAGCCTAGATCCAGCCACCTCTGAAAAGCCCCACCTATGGCTGCATTAGGCTTTAGCGAGACACCTAGATACAAGCCGTAACACTAGTCCAGGCAACTCAGTGAGACTTTGTGTCAAAAACAAAATAAAACAACAAAAAACGAGTGGTCCACATATATAAATATACCAGTACATGCATATGAAGATTAATCTTGATTGAATTCAGGAAAGCTAGGAAATTAGTAAATCGCACATACAGGAGTGTCTATAGAATGTTTCCAGAGACTCTTGTATGGGGCGGCAAGCTACTGAGAAGACCTGTCCTGAAGACAGGTCCAGTAGGGTGGGGACTAAAGCAGATGGAACTAAAGCAGCAGGCGTTCTGATGTCTTATTGGCTTTCCCCTCCCACTTCCTTGTCCCTCTCCCTGTCCTTACCCTTGTGTCTCTGTCTGCCCGCGCCCGCCTCACTCCCTCACCCTGCTCTTTCTCTGTCTCCTTTTCTTCCTGGCTGCTGTGAGGCGAGCAGCTTTCTTCCACTATGTCCTTCTACCGTGTTGTTGCGCGTTACTGCTTTCTTGCTCTTCGGAACACCTGAGAGCACCCCGCAGTGCACTTCAGGACTACTGTAAGCACCTCAGTCCCTGTAGAGCACGGCAGGTGGAAGCCACAGCACTAACGAGGACACAGGGATACTCGCTCACAACGGGAGGGCTGAAAAGGAAGGTACATATTCACTCACATTGTCTGGCCTCAGTGGGAACGTGTGTCAGGTGACACTGTGGTCACTGCTCTGTGAAGATTGTCAGGGACCCAGAGCTGTCCGACTTGAGGTTACAGATACATTTTAAATTGTTGAATTGTACATCCCCAATTCAAATTTTCTGATGCCTCACTTTTGTCTTTTATGTAAAATCGGTGGCATTCACATACTACGTACATATTTTTCAGTTTAAGGAAGCATGTGTGTCGCTTTGTGACAATATTTTACCCACATGGGTCATTAACTTGGAAGCTCCTGCTCTCTGACCCTTTGTTGAAAACTGTAGTTAGAACAAAATGACAGTGAGGGGTAAAATCTGTCTCTGGGATGGAGAGACCCTTTCTTTTCTCCATCTTCTGTTTTTCCTCTCCTTTTGTCTTATCTGCCTCCCACCTCCCTCATTTCCTCCATGCTTTCTTCTTTTAAATTGGCTGCACCTTTAGAGACGATTACCAGGATTATGAGAGATAAAAGATACCCTCTCATTCTTCCCAGCACGAGAAGGGACACAGCAGCCTCACTGGAAGATGAATAATAACTAGGTACTATTTTTAAGCTATAAAAATGCCTCTGGCTTTTCCTAGCCCTTACAGAATAAACTCGACTTGCTGAAATGAAGTAATTTAAAAACTCATTGGGTTGGGTTTAAATACTTAAAAGGTTTGTGTCTTCTTTTTGGTTGAGGCCAGTTTAGCTATATGGGCTTGGCCTTCATGGAGGAGGAGGAAAATCCACCAGTTCATTCATTCAGCCATCCATTCTTTTTTTTTTTGTATTGGGGACCGATCTCAGAACTTCGTGTTTTCAAGGCAGGCATGCTGCCACTGAGCTAAATTCCTGGCCCACATTCATTCATTCTTTATTCACTATTTTTGTTTGAATTCCTACCTTGTGATAGATCCTGTAAAGGCACTGACAATATAAAGATAAAAAAGGCATGCAAAACTTTTTGACATTGGCCTTAGCCAATGATATTTTAGTCATTACCTCAAAAACCTCAAACCGCAAAAGCAAAAATACACACACACACACACACACACACACACACACAAACGAAAAGCCCAGCAGAAACAATCAACAGAATGAAAAAGTAGCCCACATATCGAAAGAAAATATTTGTGAACCATTAGAAGCATAGTTGAAAAATAAAGTGAATATTTTAAAACAATTCAAACATGTATTATAGTAAAACACGCTGTCTGTAATCCCTCTCAAATTAGTTATCTTTACTTGGAGCGCACTTATCTCATTTTTCTGGCACTTTTTGAAGCAGTTCTGGAAGTTCTGCTTCAGGAATGTATTTAGATGCACTATCATAGCTGCCTCGCCAGCTTTTACTCCAAACATGTACCTTTCGTGGTCATTCTGACTTGGGGGAAGAGGCAGAAATTGCAAGGTACCAGATCAGTGGACAAGGACACGTCATAATTATTTGATGGGGTTGCCTTTTGGTTGGATGGCACTGGGCAGCAGGATTCACCATATTTTTTAGTATATTTTATAAAGGCATAAAAGAAGACTCCAGAATTGCTTCAGAAAGTGTCAAAAACAGTGGAATAAGCATGTTCAAAAATGTGGATGAGTATTTTGAGGGGGATAAATGGGAATGTGTCTTTTATTGTAATCCATTTAAAAAAATTTAAACATTTACCATTTATTGTGATCACATATGTCCGATAAGATGTTAAAATATAAGATGTCTAAAATATGAGGTTATACAACTTGATAGTAAAAATACAAAAACAAAAGAACCTTATAAAAAAATACAAAAAGTACCTGGATAGACCTACCAACAAAGAAGATAGAAAAAAATTCATGGATATAAAAGCTAAGGGAAATGCTACAGAAAACTACAGTGAGGTAGTTTTCCCTTATGTAGGATGTCTGTCATCCAAGAATTGACAGATAAATGTGAGGATTTGGAGGAAAGTGAGCCCGGGTACACTGCTGAAGGGAATGTAAACTGGTGGAGCCGTCATACACTATGGAGGTGCCTCAGAACATTAAAAATAGAACTGCTACGTGATTCAGCAGTGCTACTTCTGGGTATATACCCAGAGGTAATGACATCAGCACCACATAGGTATTCGCACCCCCATCTTCCTTCCACCGTTACTCAAAATGGCCAAGATATGGAAACATGCTGTTGGCTGACAGGTGAGTGGTACAAATCTGTAATAGCACAAGTCAGCCTTGAAAGAATGAAATCCTGCCATTTGCAACAAGATGAACCTAGAGGACATTACACTAAGTGAAGTAAGCCAGGTGCCAAAAGAAGAAAGTAGTTCATGTCTTCACTTATAAGTGGAATCTAAAAGAAGTACAATCTAAAAGATAGAACAGAGCACTGGTTACTGGGATAAGGACTGGTGCTGAGGGAAAGGAAGTAGGGAAATGTAGGTGACAGAGTGCAAACTTGAAATAATGAGTATGAATAAGTGTAGCAAGGTACAGATTGAAGTTTGTAGTTGGTGACATTGTGTCATCTACTGAAGTCTGCTATAAAAATATTTCCATAAATGATAACTGTGTGAGATGATGCATATGTTAATTCACTTGACTGCAAATTACATTTCCTGTATATCAGAACATCATATTATACATCTGCAGTGTATACAACTAAAAATAAAAAAGACATGTACCTCTTCATGTCTGTCATCTCAGATTTGTCTGAAGCAACATCAGCCTTTTAAGATGATAATCATAATCATATATAAACATTAATTAGACGCATATTTTGTGCCAGATAACTTGATGGCGTTGTGCATGCGTTATCTTCACAAGGTACCTGTAAAGTAGGTTTCATCATTTTCTCCATTTAATGGCTGAAGTATCTGAGCCAGAGAGGTAAGGAAATTTATTTGAGGTCCCTTGCTGGTCAGTAACAGAGCTAGTATTGAGCCATTCCCATTAAGAAGCCCTTTACCTTTCTTCCTAATATCCTTATAAGTAACTTAGTAGTAACATTGAGGATTTTAGTTTAAAATACCAACTAAAGTAAGATTATCAAGTTTTTTCTGCCTGCTTCGCGAGTGCAAGGTCCCGAGTTTGATCCGCAGTACCAAAAGACAAAATTATCAAATTTTTTAAAATAAATTTTATTTTATCCCATTCCCCCTCAAGCCCCCTCAAGATTATCAAATTTAAATGTATTTTTATTCTGATAAGTTGTTTGTGGGCTGTGGTAGTCTTGTTTCTTGGTTTCTTACTAGCAAACACCTACTTTGTCCTTATACTGTCTCCAAATTTTGTAAATGGGAAAGTTCAGCCACCAACTAGTGAAGGAACTTGCCCAAGTACAAGTTGTAGGGTAGCAATGCGTCTGGTCCTTCAGCTCAGGACATCTGAAATTTTGGTGATCAAGTTTTCTTCTTAAATCTATTACAATTATTGTTTCTTTTTCTGATTTCAGTACTCACTAATTCAATTCTCATTCTGACTGGAAAAATTAAAACACACATATGAACTATGTACAGATTTATACACTAAATTCTTCTGTCTCTGTTTCAGTAGAATCCCATACTTTCTTAGTAATAATGAAAATGCTTTGTGGTTTTTTTTTCCTGCTTTGTGTTTTGTGTGTGTTATTTTATTTCTAGCACGAAGCTATTTGCTCCTGGAGGGACACACCATTTCATTTAGTTCTGTATTTCCTATAGCAATTGTTACTTTTCAGAAAATACTTGTTACTTTACATTGAACTGGTCACCTGCTGCCCATCATACTACTTTTGCAACTACAAGAAGAAGCAACACAATCCTGGAGGCCCAAGGTGGGAAGGGAATCTTGTTTTTGTGTCACTCTCAAATTCTGTCCCCTATGCCTGAGGAATTGCTTAATTGCTATGCTTTTCTTTTGGATAAAACTCAGAGGAGACCAAGGTCAGCATTCAGACAGGAGAAACAGCTGTAGCAGTGAAGAAACCTTCTACCATTCCTTGGTTTGTAGCAGGAAGACCATGTACCTTGGCAGAATGAGCCAAGGAAGCACTTCCTTCTGTGGGGGTCTCATGGTGTGTGTTCTCTACCTTCAGCACAGGAAATGGGTTCCTAGACATTCACAGCTGTAGATTCATGGCTATAACAAGCCAACCTGTCTCCATTATGACCCAGAGTTCAGTCATCATGTGAAAGGTCTGCTTTCAGTCTTCACTTTCTGACCTACTCCTTTAAAGTGCTCCTGTCCTCTGTCCCAGGTTTGATTTCTTACAACTAATATGTCTTTGTCCTGTTTTTCAGCTTTCTTTACTTTGGATACTTCCTAAAGTTTACTCCTTAGCTTCCTGCTCTTGTCTCTTGATGATGTCATTTGTATAATGTTCTTCCAGAGTTCCAGCCTCAGTGATCATCGGGGTGGAGGACATCAAAAAGTCCATTCCAACTCTGCCTCTGGAGTCTTCACAAAAGTATGGGGGAGTTTGCAAAAACCTATGGCTACTAGGGGCTCTTACCACCCTCTCTTGGACTTTTCTGGTTGGTCTAAGAAAATACTACAAACTGAGGGAGCTTATAAACAGCAGAAATTTCTTTCTCACAGTTCTAGAGGCTGAGAAGTCCAGATTCAGTGTCTAGTGAGGAATGTTTTCTGGTTCACAGACGGTTCCTTCTTGTTGTGTCCTTGTATGGTAGAAAGGGAGAGCCCTGGTTTTGACAGCCCAGTAGAAGGGCACTGATTCCGTTCTCAAAGGCCCCACCCTGATATCCTCCTCACATCTCCGTAGCTCCACCTCCTGTTAAGTCTCATTGGGAATTTGGAGGGACTCAAATGTTAGACTGTATCAGTTCCCTAAGTCTGAAGGCAAGTAGTGGGGAAGCACTTACCCTAAACTGGAAGGAGGAGAATCTGGGTGGAGCAGCCCCTCTGAGAAGCGCAGTCACTTAAAATGAGGGATGCAGCTACCCATGGACCCTTACAGGGAAATCCTAGTCTTAGGAGCATCTTGCCTCTATTCAGGGCTTCTGGTTAACAGGACAGCTGTGGAAGCAGGAGGGCACAGGAGGGCATAGGAGGAGCTTTTCCTCAGGAATTGATGTGCCATTTGTCCTACATTTTCCGTGACTTTTCTCTGGGATTCCTTCGTGGATATCCTGCTGGTGTGCTTTCTGACAGGTGTGCAGAGTCTTCTGTGTGCCTTTGGGTCCTAGTGCAGCACAGTGGCTGGCAGGTGGTAAACTCACTAATAAAAGGATAAATTGATGAGTTGGTGATTGAAATCCAGCTTGTCTTCGGCCTAGAGCTTGGCAGTCAGTGAAAGTTGATTTTTGAAAAAAGTGTTTAACTCATGAGAGTGAGTTCATGTGTGTATTCTCATTCATTTGGTTCTTTTGCTCCTGGTGACTTAGAACAGCACTAGAAGCAAATGCTGGTCCTGGGGAGCAGAAAGCCTGAGTTGTTATCTTAGCTTTTTCAATATAGTATTTGATTAACTCATTTTTGCACTGAGCTTTGGCTCCTTCTACTAGAATAGAGGCTTTTTATAAGTTATATACCCTTTGTTCAGTGCAAATGATGATCCTACCTAGATATCTTTAAAAAATAATATAATGTTAAGAGGCCTACACTAATTGAAGCGGTGTCATGGGCTTGGTTCGTGTTGACACATTTCGGATAGTACTGATCTGTAAAAATGGGCCTAATGACATGTCCCCTTCTCAGCTCTTTGTGTCCACTTAAGGATCAAATGAAAGAAGATACATAAAAGAGTTAGAAGTTTTGTCTATCCATTATAAGGTCATCCTGAAGATGATTTTACCATTTTCCTATCTTCTGTAAGCTCTGAATCCCTAAATGCAGACTAAACTAAGAAATTGCTAAGTTCTCAAAATGTGCAGCCATATCCAGTAGGAAAGTTCTGTAGGAGGAATGGCTTTAGAAACACTAGGAAATATACTGATGAACAAAGTTATAAAATGCAAAATGATAGAGCAGCTTTATGAAAGAAGATGTTATTAAGCTAGAAACTGGACTGCCATTGTTTGGCATTAATTAAACTTGTAATAAGTCATAACAGTTCTGCTATAGTAGTCTGGGAAGCTATAATCTCATTCCCAAGTGAATAAACCATAAGGCCACAGGGTGAATAGTTTAACAAAAGGTAATCAGATGATTATCTTGTAAACTAGAGGAGTGATGATATTGTGGCTTAATTAGATAGCTTGGTAGTTCAAATAATGTTGTTTGCCTGCTTGTTTGCAAGATGTTAGAGTGGTTTAATTTATGAGAAAACGGGAAAAAGTACAAAATGGTCACCGACATCTAAGAAAACTGAAATGCTAACATGCTTCACAAATGGTTGCTGGGGGAAAACACTAGGGAGAGTGATTTAATATAGTGATTATGAAGACTAATGGGATGAACAAGGAGTGTTTCATTAGCAATCAAGAAAATTGCATTGACAGGTAGTGGACACCCATATGATCAGGGAATGAAGTCTAGGGAGATGTTGGTTTTAATTGGACTCAGAGCTGGAGAATCCACTAATAGAGAACTGTTTGTGGTTTTGACCTTGGGTTAGTTGTTGTAGTTTGACTGTTTTGATGTGTCTGTGATTTTGACCATTACAGTGCAGATCATAACTGTTCCATTCTATGTTTTTGCCTGAAATATTTGAAAAAAAAATTGTCTAATTCACCTCAGATTTCCCTCATTATTTTCCTAAGGAACTCTATGGGTAACTTGATTTTTCTTTTTCACAGCCTTTCAGATTTTGGTAATTTCTCTATGGTATGAAAGCAAACATAATACATAATTGTACACAAATCACCTAACTGACAATCTGAGTCTTTAGTTTCTATCTCAGGGATAATCTAGATATTTCCAGGTATCAAATCATTAACCCAACTAATCATGGGGAAAGCCATTACAAGTTCTACTTGTAACATTTTTTCCCTGAAGAATGTAGCATCTAGGCCACAGATAGTTATGAGTGTTATCAATTCCACTTTTGGTAGGAGCAGAAATCCTTGTAAATCATTGTTATATGCCACCTATGTTTTCTCTTTTCAACACAGTTCAGAATCTGTCAGCAGAGCCCTGCTAATCTGTTATTGCCTAGATCAGGCACTCCTCTGGGCTTTCTGCACAAGAGAGCCAACATTGTGTCTGCAGATTTTCAGCTTGATGACACCTTGGCTTAATGCGAATTTGTGAAGAAGAGAATGTGATTTTTTTTTTTAGGTTCCAGGCTGATGAAAATGAACAATTTTGCATAAGAAATAAATCCTTAGCATTAAGATAAATGAGAAGCACAGCTGATGTGTAACTGAGTTTGCTTTGACATAGATAAGGGGGCTAAATAGGACTTCTGTGGGAATTTGCACACTGGATCTAAGTCTTTTTTTAATTACTGCATCAAGAAATTTTTTTTTCCCCTCTCATGAGGACTATT
>NW_022900940.1:44225377-44274296 GCF_012274545.1 Fukomys damarensis | reverse complement strand
TTTTTTTTTCCCTCTCATAAGAGGACTATTTAAATACTTTCTCTAGCATTCTTCAGTTTCCTGGCTTGCCCTGTGCTGTTAAGCTAGAAGCTTAGGGAGGCACAGAGATACTCCTTTGTGAAAGTATGTCCTGGTGGCCTCTGTAATGTGCCTGAGTTTTGTATTCCATGACCAGCCTGGGAAATGGAACAATTCTTGGTGTTCGTGCCTGCTGTATTAGACTGCTGAGTTCCTGTTTTGAAACGACTGACATATTTCTTAACACTTTGAAGGAATTTGCTAAAATGACTGCATTGCTATGTAAAATGTAACCTAAAAACCAGAAAAAATGATTGTTAAAGAGTGAGTCAGATAGATAAATGTTGCATTCAAAGCACTGATATGTCCAGCGATGTACCTACAGCTTGGAAGATAGATGAAGAATTAAGCTTTTGACTGTCTCAGCCAAAGATGTTGCCATGTTCACTGACAGAAAGGCTAAAAAAGAAAACTGAGTTGGAAAAGGAATGCAGGTGGGATTCTGGAAATAGGAACCGGTCACATACACTCCCTATGGCTCCGATGTACAGGAGGGCATTGGAAATTCCACATCACTGGGTTTGTTTCCTGAGAGGAAGCTGATAGCTTGTGAGTGGTTAAAACCATTATTTGCTTGGATGTTGGAAGTGGGAGAAGGAAAATGTGGTCAGAAATATTTTTTGCAGGTTATAAGGTGGGCTCTGGCTCATTTAAATAGGAAATTTATTAAAGGATATGACTCTTTCAAAGAATCATTGGTAGTCCCTGAGAAATAGGCTTGAGGCTAAGCTTTGGGGAAGAATGCACAAAACCATGCTGCAGAACCAGCCTGGCAAGGAAACCAGACATCTTCTGTGGGAGACAGCTGAGGTGAGGCTGGTGGCAGCAGCATGGCAATCGGAGATGCATCCTTATCTAGTACAAGGATGTTTTCCGGTGAGGACGCACTCTTCATCAGCTGGTGCGATGGCTCCCTCAGCCCATTTTCTTTATCTTTGGCTCAGGGTTGATATGTGAATGAGGATAAGTAGGGTAGGGTATGTGCTAAACAAATTAATTCTGTAGTCTTAACACAACCAAGATTTAATTCTCACTCATGCCAGTCCCCTGGCAGTTGGGACAACAGGGCAGTTGTCCTCTATGCAGTAAGTGAGCAGTCTGGTGTTCTCCGACCTCATCTTCTGGTGTGCAGGTCAGTGGAGTGTGTAGTCGGGCTGTGAAATCTTCACAGAGGCTTCCAGATTCGGTCTGCCTATAGCCTGCTAGCTGGCACTAGTCACACGGGCCCAGCTTCCTACAGAGGGATCCTGGAAATGTGATAAAGCACACTGGAATTAGCAGACAGTAAAAGCCTCAGAAAATTAGAAGTCCCTGTCGGTCCGCCCTTCCAAATCTCTGCTTTTGGCCATCATCAATATTAAATAGCTTTTCTGAGTATGTGGGTTCAAATATGAATGAGCAGAGAAATGGATCATTTTGGCCCCCTAATTACTGAACGCCTTCTCTATGTTGGGGATCCTCTGGCCTACATTTGCATGATATATTTTCCCACTCTGGTTAAAGTTTAAGAGGGCCAAGATACCTGTGTTTCCTACCCTTTCAACTTTTCTTTTAATTCTTTCAAATGCATATCCTCTTGAGTCCATGAGCTAAGGTGGAGAAAAGACAAAAGTACAAGATGTACTCACCACGCCAACTGTTTGAAGTTCTTCCCCTGGAACCATTTTGGGTGGGTTTATGACATCCAGGGTCCACTTCAGATTGATGGTAGCTCTTTGTGTAGTATTATTTGTAAAGTCTACTTAGTTTTTTTTTTCCTTTGTCAGTTTACTAGTCATACAGAATTCTTTATACAAGGTAATAATGCAAACCTTTTAGAGACCGAGTGTCAGACTGCAAGCCCAAATCCACTTATTTATTGCAAAATGCCAAACTGCAATTAAACCTGAATGCTGAGGTTTTAGTTTAGAAAAAAAAAAAAAATTAACATTACATCTGTTTAGAATGTCACCTCTGCCACTTATTAGGCACACAGTCATGGGCAATTTAAATTCTCTGAACTTTTATTTCCTCATTGAGAGAAGTGGAGAAGATGGTAGAAATTCTGTTAGTCAGCTTTCTGCCAGTGACAAAATACCAGAGATCAACAACTGATAAGGGAGGAAGGTTTACTTTGGCTCGTAGTTTCAGAGTTCAAGTCCAACGTGAATTGTACAGCCAGATCCTGTCTTGGAAAAAACTATTGGTTATAACACATTCCCAAAAGTATTCAGATCGTGCAAACTTAGAAGAGACACTTGTGTTTGCTAGGATGCAGTATAAGAAACACTGCATTAAACTGTGGCTGCTATGGAAAAGGGTCTTTCTTATCTCAGTGTTCTTACTACGTAGTCCAGTACCTGGTATATGTTAACATTAATAGACATGATGAAAACGATGAGGGGAGAAAAATCTCTTTTCAAACTTAGCTCCTATAGTTATTTCAATGCTGTAGGAAGACCGTGATTTCTGAAGTCAGTGTTGATCTTGAATTGCTGATCTGCTATTTGTCGTCCTGCATTAAAGTGCTAACCTCTGGGCTTCTCTGAGGTGATAGAAATCTAAGGGACAAAATCCATTAATGTGTTACAGGACTAAATTATTAAGATATGGATGTTCATTGTCTCTACCATTTCTCTAGCTTCTACACAGGAAGATTGTGTGATTCCTGGGTAAACTTCCAGGCCCTCTCAGAACTAGAAAAAGCAAGAAGAACACTGAAGAAATTGAGAGACTGTTGAAATACATAGAGAAGAGTTGAGAGGTAAAGACAGTGAATAAGACAGGGTCCATATGGGGAGTTGGAGTATTTGGGTAAGTGCTGGGAGGTAGAGTGTTCCAGATCTAGCGGCCAACCGCAACCCCATGCGAAACGGTCACAAAAGCAGCAATGAGAAGAGGGTCGTTTTGGGGTATTTTCTATGCATGGAGACTGAGGATTGTTTTATGCATCTAAGTAAGAATGTGAAGAGCTCTCTGAATCCTACATTGTGTTCTCGTCTGTGTGACATGATGCCATGGCTAGAACACGTGAATTCCCCAGGAATTTTTAATGAAAGCGTATTTGATTGATTTTTGTTCCTGGCTTCTGCATTCTTTCCCTGCTATTGTCACTCCCCAGCTGAAGTTGGCAGGCCCCAAATCATTTTGGATGAAATTTATCTTTCTATTTTAAACACTGATGCTCACTTTCATTTGAAGGTTTACTTGTCCACATTTTGAACATCTTTGAATCTGTAGAAAATTCCTTTCTGAGCAGATGGCTGGTGTCCTGGTGTCTAAACTCCCTAAACTTCCTTTTGCTAAATCATCCGTAAAAAGAACACTCGAGTTTCTGTCATGATTTTCCAAGTAGCATCATTCTAGGCCAAGCAGTTTTCAGGGCCGGTCTTATCTGGCTGTGGCAGCACGTTCAGAAGCCTTCTTGTTTCAGGTCCCTGGGAACTTCCATCCCTAGGTGCTAGCCGTTTGGCTCTGAGCTTCCAGTCTTTCACCTTCTCTTTTTGTCTTGTGGCATCTACTCATCTAACCCACTAAGAGAAGAGATGTTAACTTCTGCTTTGCTGAGACCAGTGCCACTGAGACAAATGTCTGCCACCTTGTTGGGGTGATGAAAGGCGAATATTTCATCTGGTATCCTGGCTTTGAAACTAAACTGGCTCTGTGGCTTGTTACCTGTCTTGGTACTTTCTTTGGCTTCAGGATAAGATGATGAGCACAGTCTCATCCAGTGTTACTGTGTTTTCTGTAATCCTAAAATTCTCCCTGTTCTTTACTTTTTATACACATCATACAGATGAGTCAAAATACGTGTGTTAGTCCAGAGAATTAAACATATGTAATGCCCTGACATTAAGAAATACGAAATTATAGAGGAGTGGAGGTGAATGAAGCTCTTCTCCATATTTTGTCTAGGATGGTCCTCTTTGCTACTCCATGCTTCATAGTGGTGACAGTTCAAAGGTTTTTACCATGCAGTCCACTGTTCCATTGTTAACACAGTCTGTCCTCCTGTCCGCCTACCCATTCACTCCCACCTGAGGAAGTCCTATTTCATGCTGAAATTAACTCTGTGCTCTGTTTCTGAAAGACAGTCTGGGGGTTTTCTGCATCCTTGACGGAACTGTTATAAAATCATGTTGGCAGATGGAATTACAGTGTAGTGTGTGTGTGTGTGTGTGTGTGTGCGCACGTGCATTTTCCTACCTCAGTTTCACCCTGAGGAGCTGATGCCATGCATCGTCAACTCCAGGCCCTGAGAACTGGCGGGGCTGACAGGTGAAGGAGCCTAGCGTAATGCAAAGTGTGCTGTGCTGCATGTCAGGAGACAGCTTTCCAATCTCCCCTGTGCCATTAATTTGCTGTGTGACCCTGAGCGACTCACTTAACCTCTGTAGAGCTTAGTTCTTTCACCTGTAAAATGGAGTTAATACTTACATGCCCTTCTCAACTCAAAGGGCTTTGGGGAAAATAAAATGAGATCACAGGTGTATGGAAGTCGGAAGTAGATCAGCCAGGGTTTCCACAGATGAACTTCATGGTGCCTGTTGGCAGGGACATCTTCATCTGAAGTACAAGACAGTGTTAGCAGAAGCTGGTGTAGCTCATAGGCAACAGGCTTCCACTTCATTTCAAGCTAACATGCTCTCCTGGGTGAGCGAGTGAGCAGCCCGGGAGTGAGAGGATCTTGCTGAGCAGTGTGCATGCACAGGTTTTACTCCCACGTGATCTGCTGCTCACACGCCAGTTCCGCTTCAGCAAATGCCTCAGTAGAGAATTCAGCACGTCAGTACCCGGTTGGTGGCAAGTGATGGACTTTAGAGTCCTTGGACTTGGGTTTGATCCCTCCTCTGAGCATTTACTAGCAGTGTGTCCTGGCTTCCTTCTTACTTCTGTTACCTACGAAGTGGGCGCCACAATTTCACCTACCTTCAGGGTGTTGAGATAATAAATCGAACTGCTTGGTACACTGCTTGGCACCCAGGAACTCAATAAATCAAGTTATTAGTAGTAACAGTAGCTAGGGGGCCAAGGTGATAGAATGTGTGGGTGTGCTTCTGACCTTTCAAATGCTCAATATGACTATATTCAGATTTAAAGAAAATTATTTTAAATAAATGCAACTGAGCAAAGGATTATGGTTGAAGAATTATGACAGAGTCACTATGCTGTTCATTGTGAATTGGCGCAGTGACTCCTCCAGGACTCTTGGGTTTTCTCACTCACACAGCACTTTACACAGGCTGTCCGTACAGCTTGCACAGTGGGTGTGTGGAGTCAGTGTGACAGTGTTACCATTTTACAGGTCTGAGGCTAGGTGTCACGGAGGCTTGTGCGCAGCCAGACAGCTCACAAAGGACCAGAAACTCACTTAGAGTGGGAGAGGTGGGGAGGGTGCAGGGAGAAATAGGCGAGAGATAGAGAGCTACAGAGCCAGAGAGGGGAGAGAGGGGGGAGGGAGGGAGGGAGGGAAAGAGAGAGGGAGAGAGAGTGTTTAAGGCAGTGACCCTTATGATTATAGGGGCAGGAAAGCCCAAAATCTGCAGTACTGGAGACCCAGGGAACAGATGATGTTGCAGTCTGCTGGAAAAGCTCTTTTCCTTAGGAGAAGCTAGTTGTTTTTTCTCCCCCCCCCAAGGGTGCTTGGGATTCAAACCAGGGCCTGTGAACCAAGCCCTTTTTATTTTTTATTTTGAGATAAGGTCTAGTTAAATCATTTGATTGGCCAGGCTGTCCTTGAACTTGGAATCCTCCAGCCTCAACCTCCTTCCTCGACCTCATGGTGGTACAGGCAGAGTGTCTTGCCATGCTCAGCTCTGGTCTTTCTCCTAAGGTCTTCAACTGACTGGTCAATGCCCACTAACGTTGAGGGATTTACCCAGTCTCCTGATTTAATGGTTGATGTCATTAAAAAAAACATTTTCTCAACAACATTCAGACATGCTTGACCGATACCTGAATACCATGACCTAGCCAAGTGACATAAAATGAATGATTAGACATTTCTAGACCAAAGGAGGATGTCATTTCCTAGCAGGTTAACAAGGTCAGAGTGCCACCTGGGTCCAGCTCCTCCTAGCCTTTTGCCCAGAAAGAAGCGTGACCAAAGCCAACAACTGTTTATGTTATCTGAGTCTCCTGTTCTGCAGACTTACTTGGAAGCCCCACCTGGCAAGTGTGTACAGGTCTTATTCAATGGTATCCTTTGGATCACTCTTGAATGCAAAGGAGTCTGGGAAGCTGGGCCCTCCCCCACCCCAGGCTACTCGAAATAAAATAAAATAAAGGAGAAAGGGGCCGTATTTGTGTAGGGAGTGGTATTCTGATGCTTCCACATTTGCTCTGCATCACACCAAATCGCTTAAGGTTCGTGCACAGATCTGCTAGCCTTGGTTGGATTTCCCTTTACAGTACTCACTGAGTTCTCTGTGCATAGGTGACTCCAAGATCAAATCGAAGTTACCTTAAAAGGAAAAATGCTCTCAAGATTGTCTTTCGTTTTCCGTATCCTTATAGCCCAAGCAGAGAAACTTTCTTCATTGTATTCTGATGGGAATGGCAAAAAACCTGGAAATAATGTTGAGGAGTAAGAAGGCATTGGTAAACATGCAGCCGATGTATTATACATGTGAGATAATTTTCTAAAACTTGTTTGCCTTATTTGATACGTTCCAGCTGCAAGGCATGAAACAATGTCCCTTAGTGTCATTGTCACAGTTTTAGTGTTTCACTGAAACCCAAAGAGAGACATCTGTAGCACTGGAATTTGCAGTGCCTAGAATTGAAAAAAAGGAATTGGAAGAAATTCATATCAGAGAGTACTGATTCATATCCAAGTATCAATCTGTGTTGATAAATGCTTAATTTTAACTGAGTTTACTGGTACATTTTAGGGATACAGTACAGTTACATTCATTGTTGGGATCTTGCACCTCTACATGACAGGTCTTGGTTCTCATTTTTTCCCCTTGTCCCTGCCCTCCCTTCACCCCCTCCTCCCCTCCCCATTTACAACCATTTTATTTCCATTTTTTCATTTTCTCCTATTTTTTTCTTTTCCCTTATTACCTTTCCCCTACCCTTCCCACTTTCCCTATACCTTTAGCCCTTTTCTTCCTATTTCACAATAAATGCTTAATTTTAAAATAATCAAACATTCAAGAGATCTCCTTTATATTTAAAAGTGAAAATTTCAGGAGCCATTTAATGAAAAGTAACTTGGAACTAAACAAGAATTATGTGTCACATTGTTGAAATGCAACCAAGGTAGTATCTATTTTTAAGTTTTGCTTTAAGTTTTAAGAGCAAAGAAATAAAATGATTTTTTATCTATGTGTCTCTCGGACACGTGTGTGAATATACACACATTTGCTTAGACATCCACAGCACCAGAGTCTGTCTCTCCCTGTTTTCTTGTTTCATTTCCTATTCCTCTCTCAATAGCACTGTGAAACTACTTTGTTGTCTAATTTCCATGTTGCTTTTTGGCACTTTTTCAATTCTAATTCTCTGCTGGTTATTGCCTTGCCATAAATGCAGGGAAGGTAGATTTGCATGCGGGACATTTAAAATTTTAATGTCAGGGGTCATTAATCTTTTTTTTTTCTTCTGTTATGTGTAGGAGTGGGGCTTTCATGTACCTGGAATAATTTACAAGAAAGCTTTTATAACTAGGATTTTTAGATTTATTTTTCACATTCTCAGAGCCTGAAAGGCTAAATGAGAAAGAATCTAAAATAAAGACCATTTCCATATTTCCGAATGTTGTTGTGTTGGGTGCATGGCTGTTGAATGTGGGAACAGTGGGGGCTCCCACATTTTCTTGTGCTTGCTTTGGTTTCAGGCACAGCAACTGCCTTCCCCCCGGGTGGGAAACTTTCTGTGCTAACTGGAGGAGAACGTGGTAGTGGGCCATTCTTATCACTTCTGTCACTGTATCTTCTGCATTTTCCTTACATGTGTGTCTGATTTTCCCTCTACCTTAGACTAGCATCAGTCCCCTTTATTGATGTCAATGTCTTTATGGATTCCCATTAAAGGCAGTTGAGGCCCAGCAACCTTGCCCCATGTCCCTTTTCCACCGATGAGCACTGTTGATGATTTCCCCCTCTCTTCTCTCAGACCTCTGGTAGCTCCCCCTTCTTCTCACGGTGTGTGGATGACTTTCACTTCCTGCTTCCCTGGGCAAAGCTTCCGCCAGCTCTCACCAGCCTGTGACTAGACCTCATGCCCTGTTTTGCTTCTGTTGCCTCCTTCATGGTGCCCTCCACCAACTTGATTTCCCTACTAGATAATGCCTGATGGCGTACAAGGATGCTGTGCTTTCTCTAAACTTAAGAGATGGAAAGAAAGTGAAAAAAGGAATCCTGCTTAGCTCCTTATGGCTACCGTACCATTCTCTGCTCCCCACTCAGGACAGGGAACCCCAAGACGAGTGATCTATGCATGTTCTCCCGTCAGACGTCCGTCCTCACTGCTTCTCGGAATTCCCTTGTTCAGGTCACTAGTGCTTCCTTGCCAAATCCATTGTTCTGCTCTGAGTCCTCTTCTCACTGGATCTGTTGGCAATGCCTGACACAGCAAATAACCTTTTTCTTCTGGGAAGACTTCATTTCATTTGGGGCTTTGGGGACACTACTCTGCTTTGGTTTCCCTCTTACTATACTGGTCGTTCCCTTTCAGTCTCCTCTGCTGACTGTAAACCTGCTGTGACTCGGGGCTCCGTTCCTTAGAAGGTCTCTTGTCCATCTCCTCAATCCTCAGATGATCTTACACACTCTCCCGCATGTATACTGCTGTTTCCTGATTCTCTGTTTCCAGCTCAGATCTGCTCTTTCACCCCCAGGCTTTGATCACACATCCCATGTCTATTCATCTCCCCTTGGATATCAATATTATAAATGTTGATGCTACCAGTCTGGTCCAGTCACCAACACCTCTGCCCTAGACTTCGTTTAAGTACTTTTCCTGTTTCTTTCCTTGCCACTTTATTTGTAACACAGTGCCTGGAAACTTTTCATTACTGTAACAAAATACCCAGGGTTCACTCACGATTTCAGAGGTTTCATTCTATGGTCAGTGGTCCTGTTGCTGCCACATCACAGTGCGTTGCACACGGCAGAGCGGAGGTGCTTACCCTATGGCCAGGAAGCCGGAGAGATGGAGTCCCATGATCCCTTCCAGGGCCCAGCTTTAGGGATCTAAGATCTCTCCCCAGGCTCCACCTCCTGACGTCTCCAGAACTTCCAACAGTGACAGGGTCTGGGAACCAAGTCTTTAACACTTGGGCTTTGGGGGAATGTTTAGATCCAAACATGGCAAGCACAGCAGCTAGCACGGTACTTTTCAAATAACCCCATCCCTGCCACCACTCTGCTCTGCTGAAAACCCCGAAGGCTTTTTATCTCAAAATAGGAGCCAGAGTTCTCTGAGCTTTGGTCTTCTCCCCTCTGTCTCCCTGACTGTACGGCTACCACTTGTCCTTCCCACCCCTGCTCCAGCAGCACCAGATGTTTACTGTGGCTCGCACCTTGGGTCTTGTACCTTCTCCTCCAGGAGCGACTTCCTCGATGTCCTAATTGCTTGCTTCATCTCTTCCTATAATCTCTGTTCAAACACCACCTTTTAACAAAAGGCATTTTCTCATTTATGAATCAGAAGGCCTGTTCCTAATCTCCCATTCTCTGTCCTCCTTATCAGTTGTGATAAGGACATAAAATGCTGTTGACGTGTTTAATTTCTGACCAGAAATTTTTCTAGAATGCAAACTCTTAGGCATTTTTGTTCTGGTCTCTGCTCTATGTCTCGTTCTTAAAATACGACTTCACTAGTACTTGGTTCTGTGTAAAAATCGAAGATTTAATGACAAGTAGAAATCTAAATACTTAAGCAGTAGTTCTTAGCAATGGGCCGAGAATGAAATCTTCATGACTATCGTTCTTATTTTGTTTTCTGAATCCTCAGACCCATGATATTGGCGCTTTATCTCTTTGGTCAATTTATAATATTGGGTCCCCTGAAAAGATAAGGTAATACAGGATTGCTTGTTAGCATTTTTGTGTTTAAGGTTCTTGCATCACAAACATGGGGCACTTGTAGAAAAGATTATTAGTACTTGAGGATCCGGGTAATTGAGTTTTTCAGTATTACATCTTGCTTCTCCCCTATACTGGTCAAGGACTCACAGAAAAATATGTGCATCTCCAAACTGGGTAAATGACTAGAGCTGAATAAAAGTGTCACTTTCAAACCACAAGGTGGAGTCATACTGAGGAGCTCCTTCTGGTGTTACCCGAGCATGAAGGGGGAAGGGGCGGGAAGGGATAGGCCTCGGAGAGGACAAGGGCGGGGCGGTAAGGCTGTAGGAACCCTGGGGGAAGCTGACAGGAGCGGGGCTGCAGCCCTGAGGTCTCCACCCAAACTATGTAAACATCACTGGGGACTTTGGGGTGTGATAGGAGCTGAGGAAGTAAATGCCCTGGCCTCTCTGTCCTCCTTTCTTCTGCTCGCTGGCTGCGGCTTCCCCCTGGCTTGCTGACGGGATGGGAAGTCAGGAGAGGAGGCCCCGGGCGGTCCTTGCCTAGCACAGTAGCTGGCTGACCCCAGGATAGATGTGCAGGAGGCAGGCCCAGCAGGACAGTCAAGTGCTGCCTCCCTCAATGTCCCAGGTCCCTCTTCCTCACAGGCCTTCTTACTGACCTTCACCCAGCATCCAAAGGAGAAGCATCACCATGTTCACAGGGGGCCTTGGTCTACAACCACGTCACTCAGCAGCTTTCCACTGCGCTTGGAATAACATCTGAACCCACCCTTGAGTGTCTCAGACCGGAGGTGGCCTGGATGCGCCTCTGTCTCCGAGCTGACGCTGGCTCGCTCTCACAGAGGCTGCTACTCCCATGGTAGAGAATCTCGCGGGCCTCACTTCTTTGTCTTTGCCGACTTGGCTCCCTCTGTGCAGAGCATCCTTTCCCCACCGGGGTGCTTCTCCCTCCGGTCACTCAGATCTCACCACTCCGGGGAGGGCTCCCTGGTCCCCCGGTCTGGGGCGGGTCTTCCACTTACTCTCTGTGAAGGAGCAGTGGCTTCTCCGTTCTTCCCTCTTTTGCTTTGTTTTAGTCTCACTGCAAGCAGAGTATCTGTAGGCGTGGACCTTCTCTTTCTTATTCACTGTGTTAGCCTCAGAATCTAGAACAATTTATGGTCCAGCGGTTTGTCAATAAATATTTGGTGATTGAGTGAATAAGCATTTCTTTCAACAAAAATATCTTCCCAGTTAATTAAAAAAGGGAGCATCTTATCTCTGAGGCTATTTTGAATACAGTTGGATGTTTATCCTTTGTGTTAGTTACTTTTCTCTCATTGCTAAGACAAAATACCCTGCACCCAAAGTTAAAGGAGGCTCGCAGTTCATAGAGGTTCTGGCCCACACTGGCTCTCTCCATGGCCGGGTGGCACTGCAGACAGGCATTGAAGAAGAGAAACAGCTCATGGCGGGCAGAAAGTCGCAAGGCAGCAAGGGAGCTCATCATAGTCTTTCTGCTCCTTTCATCTTACCCAGATTATGAGGATTAGGGTGGTGTCCAACGAGTTAGTGCACAGATTTAGTAACCACACTCCCTTAATCCCAGCCTCACACACTCCAGATTCCGCTACCTCTGGAAAAGCCCTGTGACCGCTTGAGGCTTTCGGGGGACATGCAGACACAAACCGTAACATCCTTCTAGTATTTGGGGGACAGTAAATGTATTAATAACAATTTAATACCTAACTGAAAATAATATACCTATTAATAATAGGGCTAATTTTTTATTTCTGAAAGATCATTTTCTGAGGTTGGTCTATTATCTCTTTAACAAAAATTAAGATAAAAAGTGAGTGATATTCTCTCCCCAGTCCAGTTTCACAGCATGGCTAATTACATGCCACTAACTTTTCAGGTGGCTGATTTGGAAGGAGGTCAGGTGTAGCGACCAGGGCTGAGATTTAGAGGCAGAAGGACTTGGGGAAAATTCAATTAAGCCGCTTACTGCTTGGATAAGGCTAGGGCAGTTGCAGGTTTTGTAGGCTTTCTGAACTGTAGCTTTTTCATCTGCACATGAAGGTTAATGTTGGTTAATTCTGGAAAAGAATCACAGATGATAACATGGATGTGCTCTACTTCCATCCTTTTCCTTTTAACAAAACACATGAGCAAATCACTCTTTTTTGTCCCTCGTTGCTGCTAATCCATGTTTTATTAGTCTTTGGAGCTTGTGTTCATATTCTGGTTATTGGGAATCTTGCTAGGAGGTGCTTCTGTCCAGATGCCCTTCTATGAAGACGAACTGCCTCACTGAGGGAAGCAGCTTGGCGTTCAGTTGTGCCCATGACAAACTGTAGACTCGTCATGGTTTCAGTTGGCATCTTCTTTGCAGACAAATGTAGACAGCACTTTTGTGCAGCAAAGCACTTTGTTAGCATTTGACCCTATGGGACCATACGCACTGGAAGAAAAGGCACTGAAGCCTGGTATAGTACTCGCCCCATTACAAAAGCAAACCAAGTAAGTTTGTATGACAGGAAGATAGGAAAAGAAACCTAAGCCACAGTGCAAATCCATTCTACAGAGAGATAAAGCTAGTTGAGGTTTGTCTTTGTTTATTTTCAGTTAACTTTAATATGTTTGGAATGCATTCTCTATCTTAGGTACTTGTTTTTTACTCTTTAAATTAGTTTAAACTGAGAAAGTTTACAGTAGAAATATTAAGGCACATGTAGTTTTACTAATGTTTGACCGAAGAATCAAATACTTTGCTGACAGTTTGGAAATGTATTGGTGCTGTATGTTTCATCTGGAAATACTAAATTTCGAATGTATGCATTTCTTGGTCTGGGTTTTATTTGTTTATTTTTTATTTTCTGTAGAACCTCACTATGTAGTTCACTGGCCTTCAACTAACTATGATCCTCCTGCCTCAGCCTCTTGAGTGCTGGAACTACAGGTGTGCACCGCCGTGCCTGCCTCATGAGCCTGCATCTTTAAAAGCTTCAAATCAGTTCCAGTCAAACCTATACACTTAGCATTCTTACTCGGCACTGACTGTAGTAAAGACCCAGTCCCTGCCCTGTAGGGCTTTACACACTGGGATAGCATTCCTGACTTCTTTAATCAGTGTTTCTGTTTCCAAATATAAGCATCACTGGCCCTCCTTGTACATTATTTAAAACTTGAAATAAGCAGAAGTCGAAGCCAACTAGTTAGAGCCCTGCCATCTTTTTGAGTTGCCTGTAGCTTGTGAATTTATTCACGGTCTCCTGAGAAACACGGACCTACCTGGTGTCATGAGATGTCACCATTGCAAGTGTGCTGCTATTGCTGAGCTTCATCTGTTCAGTGGGGACCAGAGGTTGCCAATCAGTGGGTCCATGGGCCCAGCGCAGACTACAGTTGCATTCTTAACCTTTTTACTCAGACCAATATTTAAAATGGAGATGTTTTCCATAAAATGTAGACCTTTGGCTTCTCTCCAGACATCCCCAACATCAGAAGATCTGAAAGTGGCAGGCTAACTGGTGCCCCCACTGCAGGCCTGGCATGTTCTCCACAGTCCTGCGTCCAGTATGCCCCTCCTGCAGTGATTGCTCTCTTCACCTGGAGACGGGCTGGCATCATGCTGGCGTCCTTC
This sequence comes from Fukomys damarensis, assembly GCF_012274545.1. Taxonomy (NCBI): domain Eukaryota; kingdom Metazoa; phylum Chordata; class Mammalia; order Rodentia; family Bathyergidae; genus Fukomys; species Fukomys damarensis. The sequence continues at coordinate 44,260,575 of NW_022900940.1, read as the reverse complement.
CTGCTCCTGGAAAACACTTGGGCTTGAGGGTCCTGATAGATTCCAGAGAGAGGAGATTGAAGGATTTTCAGAGTGTAGACGGGATGAATCTTGAGATGTTGGTAGGATTTGCATACTTAAAAGGTGCCAAGAGGAGGTCATCCAGGCGGAATGGCTTTGATGTTGGTTTCCACCAGGTTTTCTTCAATCATATTTAAATTGCTTAAGGAGGCAGATGATGTGCTTTTCTCGTAATAAGGAAAGGTGATTTATGGTCATGATTCTTCCTTACACCCTTGCATCCTTGCACTGAGATATGCTTTCTTTGAAGGAAGGACAAAAGCCAGAAGAGCAAGTAAGAACCAGAGCTAGATGTAACCAAGGTTCCAGCAATGGGAAGCTATGGGGCTGATGAATTTTTTCTTTAAGATGATACGTGCGTGGGTGTTGAAGGGTTCAATGTTTGGAAGAACTGTGCTACTGCAACAAAGATTCAGATCTGTCAGAGTACAAAGCTGACCAAAATACTATGTTAGTCTTCCAAAAGATAGTAAGAGCTTCTTTGCCTACTTGTCTAGCCTATTCCTCACAAAGACAGCTGGGCATATAAAAGAATAAGAAATGGTAAACTTGACCAAGACATGTTCAAGGTTGTGTTCTTGTCTCCAGAGACACCCAGCATCCTGCAGTGTTTCCCAAGCCAAGCTCTGCGTTCTCGTGGAATTGCGCCTGTGAGCATCACAACACGACATCACAAAAAACAAAGAAAGACTCTTGTGGGATGAACTGCAGCTATGATAGTGCCACCTCTATATCTGAGGGCTCTTTTTTAGTTTTTAGGTTAGTTAGCCTTTGATTAAAGGAAGGTAGAAGGCTAAGAAAGGATGCAGATTTGGGAAAGTTTGTTGTGTTTTAGAATTATTGGAGAATATGAAATGGAGAAATTTTACATTCCTGGTGAGGCGTCCCTTGTATAGTTTGATATTTCCTCAGTCTTCAGAAGACCTACCATGAGGATTTATTTGTGTTAAACTGAACACAGGTCTCCTTCTAGAGGAAGGCCCTTTTATTGATCCTGACCTTTTCCTTTTGCCGATAAAGGCTTGTTGAGTTGCCTTTTAAACAACCAGAAATCACTGTGTTTCTTTTTCTTTTAATCTTTTATATATCCTTTTCAGAGACCTTACATGCTTAAAAGTAAGTTTCCTATGGAAATCGTAGAACAGCACCCCTCAGCAAACAGTTCAGAATATAGACCCCCGTAACACATCATCACATGTGTGGTTCTCCAGGCTCAACACTTACTTGTCCCAAGCCTGCCGAGTTTTCTTTGCCTTTCTCCTGCTGTTTCCATCTTGTTTGTCCTCTTGAGAGATACTTCAGACTAGATTTCAGCTAGTAGTGCCCTGAGAAAACTTGAAGCACTGAGTTGGGATTACATTAGCTGGAAGAATAAAAAAATTAATTTCCTTCAAGAGAAGAATGGCATGTCTGGCTGAACAGAATATGGCCTAATGTAATAGACCTCCCAGATGAAACGGGGAGCTAATCATTGCTTTACCTGGGGGATGTGAGTTTATTGAATTCCAGATCCCTGTATAAATTAGCATCCAAACCCAGGGGTCCGCCCTCCCCCGCCAACCATTTCCCCTTCTTCCAGATTGCTCTGGACAGGAACCCTGCTGTCACCTGCGAGAGTCCCTCACGTCTTCAGCTGGCTCCAAGTTAGGGAATAGAAAAATTAATGGAACAGAGCTTAATCCCTAACTCCCTAACTCTGCAGTTTTATTTTTTAATAGTTCATAAACTTCTTATTTCCCCTTTAGCTTAGGTTTCTTGTGTGGTGAGGAAGGGGTCTGGCAGATTTTTGATCTGTCTCATAAACACGCTGTAAAGGACAATGCTGGGTTGTGTGAATGCTGTAATCTACCTTTGTGTAATGTTCAAGAACTGTCCAGAGTTTGTGTCTGAATTTGTTCTAATATAAAGAACCCTGGGGTCGACAATACAACTAGATATAATAATTCCAGATGGATTAGGTTTTGCATTCCTAAAGACCTGGGAGGCCCATAGAGATCGCTTCCCTTAGAGCTGTCAAAAGCATCATGACCGGAACTGTGACACATGCCTTACTGGACTCCCAGAGATCTCCATTTTGAAATTTTAAAGTGACCTAGTAGGATTTGTATTTTTTTTTTTAATTTTAAATTGAATTTATTGGTACATTCTAGGTAGACAGTACAGTTACATTCATTACTGGGATCTTGTACCTTTACATGCCAGGTCTTGGAGGATTTGTATTTTTTTAAAGATGACGAAATGAACTGTCTGTCTTTCAAGAGTAAACTCTGCGGCATCTCTTTTGCTACCTTCTGCCCTCTCCTAAGAGAGAGAATGGGTGATTTCTTAGAGCGTTAAAGTTTGAGAAACATCTTTTACAGGATACATGTGCCTTACAGGAAGGCTTTGAATAGCAAACAGGCCTGGATGGGATTTGAAAGAGTGGTAATTGCTGTCAGGAGGTGACGCTCCAAAAGCAGAGCTATCTGACCTCTGGGCCCGAATTAGTTAAGACACAGAATCCGCTGTTGTCCAGCAGCTTGAGAGGAAGCCTCACTTCTCAGCACTGTTGTGTGATAAGCCCTCAGGAAGGCTGGCCGGCCCCACATCCTGGTCCTGTTTTCCCTCCATGGACACCGCCCTTCAGATGGTGTAGAAGCCTCTGTTTTGTGTGCTTCTTGTGGGAAATGGAGGCCACGGCTGACTCTCCTTCCCAGGGCTCCACATCCATTAGGTGAACAAAAAATTAGCACAAAATCAAAGCACAGGTTATAATTAGTGTAATTTCTTCCTGAATATACTTTCTATTTTTGAAGTGACATATTTTTTGCTTTCTACATGTTTCTTTCATCCTTCCCAAAATGAAAATAGTTCTTTTTTCTTCCTGTTTTTTTGTGTATGCCTTTGGCATAAACTAAAGAAGTTTAAATTTAAACACTGAGAGATACAAAATTTTGTATAAATTTTACATAAAAAGTGAAACATTCCATATGTAGTTTTGTAACCTAGTTTTAAAGTTTAACATCATCTTTTTGTGTTACTAAGAATGCATGTGCCACATTTCAAACCCTGAATAATGTTCCATTTATAGATACCCCACTGTTTACTTAACCTGTTCCTTGTTGATGAACATTTAGTTGTATGTTGTATTATTACTTTTGTATGTTGTAAAGGATGGTAGAACAAGCATCCTTATACCTTTCCTGATCTTTGACAAGTTATTTCCTTAACACATATCCTGAAAATGAAATGGGTATATAGAATGTAAAATTTTAAGAACGTTGCCTCCCTGCCTTTCAAAGAGGTACTAATATCTATTCGTCCTGTCTGCGACCAAGTCTTTAGTCCCTTTAGGCTGTCACAGGCACTGAGTAGCATGCGTTTGTTAGATCTTTGTCAGGTTGAAAGATACGAAGACATTTTTATGATTTTTGTTTGAATCTCTTTAGTAGTGAGGTTAAACATTTTCTCATTTTTGGCTATTCATGTCTTTTGCCCATTTTTCTGTTAGGTTTTTGCCTTTTTCTTATCATATGATTGATTCTGCATATTTGTGATTCTTGTACAGCCTGTGATCAGGGCTTGTCAGGAAAGTCCTGGGGAAGAATGCGGCAGGTGGAAGATGAGTTTATTGTTTCTCCACTCTAAGTGGCCATCTAACCTTTGTGTTTTTCTGTTTCCTTCCATGTGAGGTTAGCAAAGAGGGGCCAGTCGTGTCTTCAGCACTAACAGAGCCAATAGTTATTAAAACAAACCCTGTAGCTTTCACAGTAAACATTCCAGGGTCTTCGACTGATCGTGGTCTATCTGCTTGGTTGGAGAGAGAAGGATCTAAATTCTAGGTTTATAGAGATGGCTGAACACATGACCCTCAGTACTGGCGAGGACGGATTGACAGGGTTTATCAGTCACCTATACTTACAGCCCTGGGGAGAGGGAACTGCATGCCACGTAAGACCACATGTGTGTTGCACGTGGGAAAGAGACCAGTCGGGAGCTGTGAGATGCAGGCTTTGTAGAATCATGAAAATGGGGTGATCCCAGTTCCTGCAGGAGGATGGAATAATGTCAAACAGAAAACTGAAACCCACCACTCAGGGATAAGCAGAAACTGTGCTGGTCCTCTTGTTAGGAAGGATCGTTGCTAGGGGACTTCATTCATGGGAGCGCGGTTGGTTGAAGCACTCACGGTTAAGCCGTTTAAATCCCTTCCTGATTTCCCCAGATGTCCAAGGATTGCATAATAATTTTTAGGTCTTCATGACTACCTTTTGACAGGCAAGTTCCCAGTCCTCTGACTTTGAGTTCATCCTATCACTTCCTGAAAACTTTGCCTCTGTAGGGCTCCGGGTCACGGCCCTGTCCAGGGAAGCAGATGGCATGAGGCAGACGTTCTTCGAGTAAGATGAACATGGCTTTGATCCCACCTCTGTCTCCTCCTCGCTGTTTAACTTTGGGCAGGATGTATGACCTCTCAGGCAGTTTCTGTGAAATAGAGGCAGTACCTTTCTCACAGAACAACATGTAAAGAGTCCCTCACATAGCGCCTTAGGTTCTAATTCTTCAGTGTCTTTCCCTCCTCAGTCTTGCTTTATCTGATGTCTAAATGTATTAACTAAGGTTTGATGCAAACGTCTCACCCTCTTTTTCTCTTAGCCCCTGAAGAGAGAGGCGCACATTTCCCATGGCTTCAGCTTGCATGGAAAGGGAAATGACTCTCAGGCTGTGTTTCATGCACAGATCATCCCTGACATCTTGTCCCACTGTCTCCTAGAGATTTTTCACTGCAGCACCTTATCTGGCATGTTTAAAGTTTTCTCCTTAAACCAGCACCTTCTTCTAGGTACTGGTAACTCCTCTCCTAGGTGTTAGTGGGCTCCACGGTTTCTCTGTCATCAACTGTACTTGCTGGAGTTTTGTTTCAGGATTTCTGAAAGCCCATCTGTTGAAGGCTTAGTCCCCAGTTTGGCCCCGCTGGGCAGTGGGGGAACCTTTAAGCACTGGGGTTTAGTGGGAGGCCCTCAGGTCCCGGTGGGCATGCCTTTGAATGAGGGCCCTGTTCTCTTCCTCTTTCGCTTTCATTTCAGCCAAGAACTGCACAGGTTTTCTCAACCACACAATCCCACCATGATGTGCTATAGGCCCAGCAGCAACTGGGCCACATGGCCATGGACGAAAACCTCTAAAGCTGTGAACTGAAATAAACTCTTCCTATTTAAAAGTAATTATTTCAAGTATTTTAGTGCAGTAATGGAAAGCTGACTCAGTGCTCTTGTGTCTTCATTAGTTTCCTTTTTAAGCCTGTAATAATTTAGCTGACAAGAGCTACTGGTATCATCTCTCATGGAATGGCTTGAATTCTTACCTCCCATTCAATTCCCCAGAAGCAGAATCAGTGCCTTTAGAATTAGACAGTTGGTTAGTGAAGATCCTAGATGATAATGTGCTGGCGCACTCAGAACCCCAGAGTGGCAAGAAGATTCTTCTAATTTACAGATACAGGAAGGACTCTATAGATCCAGAAAGAAACCTTCCCTAAGCTTCTCTTATATGGCTACAGGCAGAACCATCTGGAAATGAGCTTTCCAGAAATTCCTTCTTCAGGGTAGTTTTTAATCCTAGGAAGGAGATTAAGAGTAAACCTACAGTATTCTCTTCGGGGAGCTTGTGGCAGTGAAGAGTTGGAAAGATCCTTGTACCTGCAGAAACAGACATTCTTATCTCCTATTTACCTTCCCTAAAGAAACCAACTGTTCTTCCAGTACAGGGTTTTTCTGTCACCAACCTCTCCTCCCATGAAGTTAGGCCATAAACCTCTAACTAAGCTCCTTCTTTTGTGAGGATCCATATGCATAGTAATAAACATTTTTTTCCCTCCAGCTAATCTGTCTTTTGTCAATTTAACTTGTAGGCCCAATCATGAAAATAAGAGAGAGGAAAAATCTTTCCTTCTAGTTCTTACCTCATCTGTAAACTTCCTTCTCCTCCAGGTACCATATATATATACTATGTCCACTGCCTAATAAGCCTTTACCAGATTTATTTGTGATGGTGTTTCCTCCACTCCAAGGCCTCTCATGGCTCCTTGGTGCTCATGGAAGGAGGAATGTTCCTCAGTCCGGTTTGCAAGCCCCAACAATGTAGACACAACTCATTTCCTTCTTTATATCTTAAGCATTTCTACATTCCTTCAACTAATTTTTTTTAACTTCATAGACCGTGCATTGTGCTGAATTGCCTTTGTATTTCTTTTTCTGTCATGTTTTAAATAGTGCATGTTTATATTACATAATAGCGATGCTCATTTGGGGAAACCGGTACATTCTATAATATATATTTCCTCATTTTCAATCCTTTTACCTCCGACTTCCCCTCCAATGATCCCCTTACTTATTTAGTTAATAGTGAGAGATTATAGAGAATCGCCACCATTCTGAGTTTAATTTGAATGCTTTATTGCTGGCATTCCAGAGTGGCTTTCTCCCAAAACCTCTCTACAGGAAAAGCAGCTTTTGGCTTCTTTGAAATGGCTCTTCTAATTGGGGAGGGCTTAGGGAGAGGGGGAGCACACGTGGAGTTTCATAGGTGCAGAATTTTGCTAAGGTAGTAGGTAGGGGTCCGGAAGTTTCACCAGTTTAGCTGAAACAAAATATCACACAGGCAGGAGTATCCTGTTTATAAGATTGCAAAGATTACACATAGTTGCAGAGTGCTCTACCAAATGGGAAGGCTCGAAGGTAACATATTGTTGCAGACTGCAGAACCTGGGGTCCCCTGTGTACTAACTGAGGGGACCCCCCAAGGGGGAGGAGGAAGGTGTCCACCCGTGTTACTCCACTTTATACAAATGGAGTCAGGTTGGCAATCAAAACTTCTGAGAGCATATCTTCTAGTTATTTATATTTATATTTTAGGGTTCTCATCTAAGAGAAAGCATACACTATTTAACTTTCTGAGCCCAGTTTATTTAGTTTAGCAGAGTAATCTCAAGTTTCATCCATTTTCCTACAATGATATAATTGCATCCTTCTTTATGGCTGAATAATATTCTTTTATAGTGTTCTTGCTCATAGCCGTTCTGACTGGGGTAAGATGGAATCTAAGAGTTCTTTTGATTTGCATTTCCCTCATGGCTGAATAATATTTATGTATTTATTGGTCTTCTGTACTTCTTTTTAGAAGGGTCTGTTCAAATTCATTTGTCATTTTGTAGATTGGCTATTTGACTTTCTGCTAGTTCATTTTTTTTTAGTTCTTATATGTCCTAGATTATTAGTCCTTTATCAGAAAGGTAACTAGCGAATCATCTCTCCCATTCTCGGGGTTGTTTATTCACTCTGTTGTTTCCTGGGCTGTGCAGAAGCTTTAAAATTTGATACGATCCCAGTTTGTTGATTCTTGGTGTCATTTCCTGTGCCATCGGAGTCCTGTTTGGGAAATCCTTGCCTGTGCCTATACATCCAAGTGTTTCCCCAGTGTTATTTTCCAGAAGTTTCTTTTGTTTTTTTTTGTTGTTGTTGTTCTTGTTTCATGGACTAAGAATTAAACCAGGGCCTTTGCAGTGAGCTACGGCTGTGGCCCATTTTTAAATTTTATTTTTTATTTTGAGCCAAGGTCTCGTTAAGTCTCTTAGGCTGCCCAGACTGGCCTCAAACTTGTGATTCTCACTCAGCCTCCCAGAGTCCTGGAGTTGTAGGCTTGGGCCACCTTACCCATCTAAAGAGTCTGCTTTTTATATCCAGGTCCTTGATGTGAGAAATCCAGACAGTTTCAGTCTTTTGCAAGTAGATATTCTGCTTTCCCACCATCAATTAAAATCTTTTCTTCACAGCAGTTTATGGCCCCATTGTAAAAAATGAGATGGTGATAGTTGCGTGAGTTTGTTTCTGTGTCTTCTGTTCCATTCCACGGAGCTGCATGTCTTACTGCGCCAGTACCGTGTTGCTTGGGTTACTGTAGCTTTGTAGTATGACTTGAAATTTGGTATTGGGTTGCCTCCTGCTCTGCTCCTTTTGTTCAGGATTACTTTTGCTATTCTAAGTCTTTCATATTTCCATGTGAATTCTAGGATTTTTTTTTTTTACATTTGTGCAAAACGTTATTGGTAATTTAATAGGGATTGCATTAAGTCTACAGATCACTTTTGGTTCTATGGCCATTTTAACAATATTATATCTGCCCATCTAAGAACAAGGGAGGTTTTCTCATTTTCTAATGTCCTCTTCAATTTGTTTTTTCAGACTTGTATAATTTTCATTGTAATGGTCTTTAACCTCCTTGGTTAGGTTAATTCCTAGATATGTATTTACATTTGAAGCTGCCATGAATGGAATTGCTTTCCTGATTTCATTCTCAGTGGGTTCATTATTGGCATACTTGTATATGTTTTTCACTCTTCCTGAGAAACCACCCTTATTTTCAGTGTTTTGAAATCTTGGATTCATAGTTCAAATCATAATTTTGTTGGTTACTAGTTATGTGATCTTGAGCAATCAACCTCTCTGAACCTTGGTTTCTTCATTGTTTTTTGGGACCCTGTTGTCACATTATATGGTGGTTTACAATGATAGTTTACATAGTATATGTAAATACTTACTGGTTATCATAGCTGTTTTGGTTCCTATCACCCAAGCTAATTGTACCCTGCCCCCTCTGTTTTGTTACTCACTATGTAGTATTTAGATGCTGCCTTAGGTTGAATCTTTGTGTTACATATTTACTGACTGTGCCTACATTTTTTTCTTTTCTTTCTTTTTTTGAGTGTCAAGTTTTTATATTTCTTCATTTGGTAAATCTCTGTTGGAAATTTTGTGTCTCATAGTATGATGGGGCTGGCAATGCAAGATGGATGAAGATTTTGTCTCTGTCGTTTTGGCTTAGATACCAGCTGATTATTACTGAATGATAATTGTTAGCACCTCGTCACTACCCCTTGGATCCCAAGGAAGGGATGCTTGACTCGGCCAGGAACCAAGGAGAGAGCGCTCCTCTGAATTGCGGTGGGAACTAGAGGGTCGCAGTCATTAAGGGCGGAGCTGAAGGGTGAGCAGGGGAGGGTGTTCGGCGGGGAGAAAGAGCTTCCCATGCGGAGTGGAAGCCGAGCTCGGTCTTCTGTGAAAGGCAAGACAAGTATGACTTCAGTCCCTTAAAGAAGATAGAAGTAACGTACGCCAAGATTAGATAATGAAGGGGTTTTTAATTCTTCCTGCTGTTGTGGTGCCCGGTACAGTTCCTGTGTCTGTTTCTCGTCTTCATGAGGAGTGGGTACTCAGGGTTTAGTCAGGGAATGTTAAAGTTAAGGAAGCTTATTTTGTTGAGAGAACAGTTTTAAAATAGCTGGACTTCACTTCTATTTCTAAGAAATTATGAGCGACAGCCACATATCGAATGCAGACCCTATTATTAATAACTTGCTTGCTTCCGCGCACTTTTATATTTTTACATCCATGTCTCTTTTTTACACCTTCCAAGTAAAACCAAAACAGAAAATATTTTCTGTTCTGCCCACTCGGCGTCCTTCACAGCCTCTTCCTCACTCGTCTCCCTGCAGTACTTTCTCCAGGCGTCCTCCCAGGCCCTCGTCTTCTCTGTTTTTCTGGAAGTCTGAAGTGACTGACTGAGCCTTTACCAGATCCAGTGGGTCAATAATGGTGTCCAAGCAGCTGCAAGGGTTGAGTGCTCCTGTGCGGGAGGACCGGCAGCTGCTGCTGAGAGTCCTGAGCCCCGGTGGGCTGAGCTGGGTGCAGCTCAGCAACTCTTGTCTTCATTTTCAAGCCAAACTTGTTCATTAAGGGTTCTGTTTCTTGCCCCACCCTCTCCCATTATTTCTCCCAAACTTTGCATCATAAATTTTTAGAAAGCACTGTAAATAATTTATACCCTTTTATTACTCACTGGCTAATTCCGTTTGGGGGAAATGAAGAGAAACATTTATCTTTGGCTGCTTACTCTCCTATGGACTGAGCCTTCGTGAGCTCCAGGTGATGACAAAGATGTATGACCACAGGAGCTGTCATTGTGGAACAGCTGATTGACCCACAGTTTTCATTAGACAAAATTAAAAAAAAAATAATCATAAGCAGTGCTAATGACACTAGAGTAGAAATTCAACACTTTGCCAACTTAGACTGAAAACCTGCTTGTTATCATCTTTCTTGTCAGTGCTCAATGCTGAGTGGCTCCTTCCCTGCCTACTTAATGAGTTTCCTATGGAGTCTTACTCAGAATTTGTAAGTTCAAATAGAGAGCTAGGACTGTTAAAGTACCCGACGGTCTCCCGCTGATGAGGGAGCATGGGCGCATCCTTTTTTGATTTGTTCCTTCTAAATGTCTTTACTCAGCTCACAGAAACAGGAATGACAACCAGTGACAGCCTTGGGCCACTGAGATGACTCTGGTACGTTGAGTTGGCCCTGTAGCAAGCACTGTGGGGTAAACCGGCTTCATCCCACCATCATGAGCACCAGACCGGCCAAGCCAAAATGCACCCGCTCTGAGACATTTCTAATCCAGGGGTCTAGATCACTCTGTCTACCTGAATTTACTCTGCTTCTCCTTTCTTCTTGCCAGCCCAAATCAACTTTTTTTCAAACCATAAATCGTATCTTATCTACTACTACCACTATACTTACTTAAAGTCAATCTCTAAATTGCTTCTTTTACTCAGAACCCTTGAAGTGGCCCATCAGACCTGAAAGAGTCTTACCAGGTCTCTACTTTCTTCATCACTCTGTTACTTGCATACTCTGCTCCAGCCACACTGGCCCTTATTCAATCCCTATACTCGAACTCACCACAGGACCTTTTCGTATCTTTTTACCCTCAACCTATGACGCTCTCCCACCGGCTTTAAATTTCGGCTTAAGCATTATTTCTCCTAAGATACATTCTCTGCCTCTTTGCTCCCCATCCCTACCCACAGCTAGATTACTTGTTTGTTATAGATCCTCTCATACCAAATCTCTCTCTTTTACCACTTTCAGGGATCTGTTTTATATCAATCAGATCTTTTGGCTAGGATCTGCCTTCCTCTGGATTCTTTGAGGGCAAGGTCTATCTTTGTTTTGGCTCTCCTTGATATTGGTCACCTTGCTATTGATTAGTAACTATGCATGGCCTGATTGGGTGAATAAATAAATTCAGAATAGATTTTGTCTTTCCTTGTCATTGGGGGATTTATCTAATTGGTAACAGTTCCACACAAATCTCTATTGGAACCACCCAGAGTAAAAATGTGTTCAGATGCAGAAAGGCTGAGTGCAGCCTGTAGCAGTCAACTGTACTCATTCCATTCCGTGTAGGTCTTCATTAACATCTGTTTAAAATGGGGACCCCACTAGCAGTCGTGGTTTTGGTGGATGGAGGAAGAATCTCTCTGGGCCTGCTCATAGGTCATTCTACTCTGTTAGCAGATTCACATGCCGGGGTGTCAATCCCCCCACCCCACTCTGAGAAATTGTCATGAATTCTCTTTTCTAATGAAGTTATACACACTTAATTAGCAAGTCGAAACAAATGAGCTTTGGCTGATTCAGTGGTCCATCCCAATTAGCTGCCCCTCTTGCTTCTATCTGCCTGGGAAACATGCGCTGTGTCATTTGGGAGGAGGCTGCAGTTCTTGGGCATACAGTCATTTCTTTTCCATGAAATTACTGCCTGTCTGCTAAGGAGAGAAGTAAGCAGTACAAACAGGGAAATGCATGCTTTTGGTTTTTAGCCTGCTAGGGAAGCCAAGGGACAGGAATTTACTAGGCATTGAACTAGTAGCTTTTGTGGTCTTGGGTCAGAGCATCTGTCTGTGTCTCTGGGCAGATTTAGTTTAAGGCCAAAACAAATAGCTTCCCTTCCTTGGCTTCTGATCCCCAAGGCAAAAAAAGGTGAACTAAGCTAGTCCAACTGCTACTGCTGGGGAAGTCATTGTTCTTTCCCACCCTCTGGGAGCTGCAAATAATTAGCTGTGCAAAGAGTAAGTTGGAATCAGGATTCCCCTCCAGGGTTTTCTGTGTCCAGCCAAACAAAGCGAGTTTAGCTGAGAGACAAATACAGCCTGCAAAAGTGAAGGAGTGCCAAGTCTTCTTCCTCCTTCCTGCTGCAGCCCTGCTCCTCTGAACCGTGTCTTCTGCTTCCCTTGTCCTCCGTTTCCTTGGGCATACACCCCTGTCCTGTGTAGCGAGAGGGGGCTTTCTCCATTAGAGAAACCCCTGGTCCATCCTTGGGCAGAAGGAGGTGCTGTGTTTTGGGACACAGGCTTGGCACACGGGGCGGGGGGGAATGTCTCTCCCTCTCAGAATATCTAATTTTTTCGAATAGCGGCCAGAAATCTGGACTTCGTGTGATGTCACCCAATTTTAAATTGTTAGCTACGTTTTGTTTTGTATGGTTTACAAAGAAAGGGCAGGGCACTTTGTGTGCTTGTGATCTAGACCATGAGCTTCATGAAGGTACAGATTGTGTATACCGTTAGCACCTGTATTTCCAGGACTGAGCACAGCCACAATTCAGTATCTCTTGACTAACCTCTAGGGGTGACTCACATTATCCTGACATTCTCTTGATATTAAAAAAATATAAAATACAATAGTTACTGAAAGATAATAGTGACGCTCAACAACTCGGCCACACACACACACCGACAGGCCTGACTGGAGATTTTATTCAAGGGGTGGGAGTAGAGAGAGGGAGAGCAGAGAGAAAGTGGAGGAGGAGGAAGAAGAAGAAGAGAACAAAGAAGGGAAGGTCCTTTTATTGGTTTTGGGCTGGGCTATGGCTTATTCATGAGGAGTGGGCTACTTTCAACCTATCACAGGCCAGGTTGTCTTTTATGGGTCCAGCCCTACAGAAACAGGTTTCCACTTCTCTGTCTTGCTGTGGCCTTGGTGGGAAGGAAAGTAGATAGATAAGAGCATGAAGTCATTCGAAGAGCCAAGAAGCACCAGGAAAATGCAGCCTGTGATGGCGGTGTCACAGCATACTTTAACATGAACAATTCCCTAACAGTTACAATAGTATTGTTACTGCCCAAAAGGCTCACTCTACTCTCCACACTAGGAAAACCAGTCGGCCAAGTGGGAAAATAGAACTTCACTCTGATGGGCTAGTGGGTCTGCAGATGGTTCTGTAAGGGGCCGTCTTGCGTCCGATGCTGACTTGGAGCAGATTGTAGAGGAAGTGGGTGATCGTAGGCTTGCAGATGCTTTTATCCAGGTAGAGCTTCGTGGCCAAATGATGTCCCTCTGCACTTAACTGCCTAGTCATGAGATATTTTTCAGTTTTGGAAATCTCAAGAACAACGATGATTATTTCCTTGGGATATTCTTGTCACTGATTAGTTTGCCCACGTATCGTTCCTGACTTATTACTCAATGGACAGAGAATGGGTACCTGCCCCATGGCCCCGCTGAGCAAACTCACAGTAATGGTAGAAAACAGGCTTCACCTGATTCCTGTGGAAGACAAGGGTCAGATCCGGCCAAGATCTGGTCTCCGAGTTTGGTGTCCACACTTTATGGAACACATCCCAAGTGCTTTACAAGAAGTTGCTGTGTACAGTGACCTTTGCACCCCCTACCTATTAGTTGAGTGCCTTTCCTGGTGTGCAGAGCAGAGTGAGCCTTGTATTGTTATTGTATGGTGTTATTGTTGCGAGCAGAGAAAGCAACCCTGACCCTAAAAAGGATGTCTATGCCTGTGATCCGGATGATGAGTGGATTCATTCAGGCCAGTCTATCTCCGGAACCAGTGTTTGTGACCCATGCTGCACCACTTGAATTCCACACACTCTGGCAGAGAGCAGCAGTGAGCCCTCTGAGGGTTGGACCTTCCAGAAAGGTCTGCCCTCGAGTTGAGTCTCCTGGGCAGACATTTGAAAGGATGAATTGCGGTGGATATTCTACTTTTCTTCTTACCTAGCATTTGAACCCATTTCTGGATTTCCATTGCCATCTCTCTATGAGGAGTTACCTGCAAGGGGCTTTTGATAAGCAGCGATTATCATGGTTTTGTGTGGTTTGATGTCTCAGGTGATATAAAACAGCCCATACTGGGGCACTCTGCTAGGGGTTGGGGCCCTCAGCACTGAGGTGCACAGTGTCACTGTTTGACTTTCTTAAGTAAAGGCAAGAGTGGTGACTAGCAGTCAGCTTAAGACACAGTTAAACCCAAGTTTTAAAAGCAGAACACTGAATTATAGCCTGCTGGTCACCAACACATTTTTTCTTACAGTGCAAATACTTTATTATAGGTATTGAAGTGTCAAAGCATTACTGTATTCTATGAGAGACATAAAAGCCCAACTAATTTCACAAAGTGGGGTAGCTTTCTGCAATAACCATACAGTGTACTTACATATGTTAATACTTTCAGCTACTGGGGGATCCTTTTAATCAGAATAAATGTACAATGGGAAGAAAGAATACAGGCCTTCTCAAAGAACTGAATTAATGCTCATGCCCTGCTTTCTATGGAGGCTAATCTTAATGTCCCCTTCCTTTTGATTTTTCCAGGCTATCATCCTAGTTTGAAACCCATTTGCTCTCTGAATAAATTGTTCTTTGATAGAGGAAGGTTTTGCAAGCTGGACCACTGGTTTTGTGGAGTGGAGAGTAGCTTTTACAAAGAAATTCCTACTAATCAGCATCATGGCTCCACTGATTGAGGCATCCTTTAAGGATTTGCTTTAACTCACTCACACTGTCCTTCCTCGGAACTGGCGAGGTGGCCATTTTTCTCTGGATTTTCAGAAGAGACAACAAGGTCAGAGAAGCCAGTTGACTTGCCTGAAGTCACAAGCTGATCAGTCATGACGCTTGACTGTGCTTTCAGGTACTCGTGTGTGCAACAGAATATCCAGGAAACTTCTGAACGGTAAGTACACAAACTGCTGACCTGCTTTCTCAGCCAGAGGGGAGGCTGTGAATCTATTTTTCAGAAGTTTCCAGTCACTGAAGTATAGTCAGACTTGGAAAACATTGCCACATATTACACATGTCCTTTGAAGCAAATCAAAGTTTGGAGATTTCAGTGCCCCCCCTTTGTTTCAACACAGGCATCTATACTTCTGCCTCGGGGGCTACAGAAGGGGTTTTTCAAAGGAGGTAACATTTGCTTGGTCCTGGAGAGTGGCTCAGAAGGGGAAAGGGGAAATGTATTACAAAGTGGCCACAGGCAAGAGTCCTAGAGCCGCACTGGGCTTGAAGTGCCGGGGGATGTTACAAGTCAGTGCATCTGACAGATGGTGACGTGCACACCATGGACGTTATCAGCTGAGCCCTGGAGGAGACCGTCTCGGGCTGTCTTCCTGGCAGCACAGCGTTCCTGGCTTCACCTGCAGAGCTCAGCGTGCCTCCTGCATCGGCCACTTTGCTTAACATCCGATTTCTGGGCTTCCTCAGCTGTGTGCTTCTGCCCAACCACTTGCTGGCGGAGGATCAGGCAAAGTGATGACAGCTCAAACAGGGTTCCCGTCTATAAACTCCTGAAACTCAATTGCAATGGGGTCAGATCCACGGTGAGAAACAACAGTGGATGAGAAGTAAAGGCGTGGCACGGTAGACGCTGAAGTGGAGGCTTGCAGCAAAATTAAGAACTCTTGTACACCAGGAGCCCCCTCCCCTTGCTCCAGGTAGACTCTTCACCAAGGATGTTCACTTTCTGTTGAAAAGCGTCTTTGACTGTTTAGCCCAGCAACTTGTCCTTTCCCTCTGTGATGGGAAATGCGACGGGCAGGCCCCACGTCCTGGAGCCACTGCCAGAAAAAGAGGCAGTGAGTGAATCGCTCAGAAAGCTGCTCTTAGGAGTTGGTCGATGGACACTAAACTCATCAACCGGATCTCAAATGACCATTTCAAGCACTATTTCTGTTCATTTTCCAGGGCACTGAGGGTCTGGATTGCTTTAGCTCTGTTGTAGACCCTTGTCCTCATTCCCCTGGAAGGAATTTTGCTGGATAAGGACCCCTTTAAGGAGCAATGGGGAGGGCTTGCTGAGGAATGTGGGCTTCAGTGTAGGGTGACGGAGAAAGTTCTGGAACGGGTGCCCACAGGTCCTGCATAGTGTGGGTGTCCTTTGGGATAAGGCACTGTACGTTTAACGTGATGAAAATGGTAGATGTGTGTATGTTTTAACACACTGTGAGAAACCAGCCAGGCTATAAGATAGACGCAGTAATATCAATGATTGTAACTATTGTTTCCATAATTTATGCTTTATGGCAGGCACTGTGTTAAGCACTACATACAATAATTATCTCATTCAGTTCTCTAGAGAAATCTGTGAGGTGGGTACAGTGATTACACAATACTGATCTCATTTAATTCTGTTGACAAGTGCGTGAGGTGGGCGTGATGCTTGACTAGCTGATGGGAGGGACCAGGCAGTTGCCACAAGTCACAGAAATCAAGTGGCTGAATCCAGGCTTGAAAGGAGACTCTGTGTTGGCTTCTGCTTTTAGGCCAAACCACCTCCTAGGGTATCGTTTTTCACTTGGAGACACCCCTATAGCAATAAACATCAGCAAGCAACCAAAATGAGTCAGTCACCCAGACTTCACCTTGTCAAGTGATCTCAGCTCTAATATATGCACTTATAATTTGTCAGGCAAGAGTTGTGCTGAGACTTGGCTGCTGTAACCGTTTACTTGTTAGTCAAATAGAATGACATCATAGAAATGAGAGTTACTTCTCTCCCTCACCCGTGTAGGGCTGTGATGATGCTACTTTGCACTCAGACCATGGGCTCCTCAGGAGCAGGGACAATATCTGTCCATTGGTCTTTCTAGTTGGCAGGTAATAGGTGTTCAATAAAATTTTTGTCAAAATGAATTCACAGCAACACTGTAGGAATCTGTGTAAATTTACCTAATTAGTTTCTCTATAGAGTCACAGCTGTGTCTTAATTACTTTCTCATTGCTGGGACAAAATACCTGACACCTGCAACTTAAAGGGAGAGACTTTTTTGGCTTAAATTTTGGAAATTTCAGTCTGTTGTGGGTGCCAGGCAAAAGTGGCATGGGGGAGGGGCCTGCCAGAGGGGAAAGCTGCTCACCTCCTGTTGGCCTGGAACCAGAGAGAAGGGAGGAGCCCGGAAAGGCAGTGAACCTGCCTACCAACAGCAGGTCAGGAAAGCGCCCCATGGTCCATTCACCTTCAGACACTCAGGCTTAGGGGCTGTTTCAGATCTAAATGACAACAGTCTGTCTTGGATACTTTTGTGTTGATGACAAAATGCCCATCCCCAGAGTTAAAGGAGGAAAGATTTTTTTAGCTCACAGTTTGTAGAGGTTTCAGTCCAAGCCAGGGCAGCATGGCAGGAGAGGCAAGGCAGAGGAGAGACAGTCCATGGCAGGCAGCAGGTAGCAGAGTGGCAGGCAGCAGGTAGCAGATTAGCAAGCAGCAAGTAATTATCAACAACCTTCTTTCTGTCCCTTATGTTTTATCCAGGCTACCTGCCCTTAAGCTAGGTAGCACTCACACCCAGGGAGAGCCTTCCTGAACTGTGGCAGAACAATGAATGGACTAATTTAGTAATCACACACCCTTGATCCTGGCGTCACACTCTCTGGATCCAGCCACTTCTGAAAAGCCCCACAAATGACCCCATAAGGCATCAGGAGGACATCTAGGTATAAGCCATAACATAGGGTGTACAGTCTATTAATTCATCTCCCGGAGTCTAAATTCTGGAAGATTGAACAGAACATTAGAGATTGTCAACAGGAAGTCATTCTGCCCCTCCTGGGAGACGTCTGGCAGTTTGGTATTGTAAAGACTGTTTTGATTGTCAAAACGGGGGGCAGTATTGGTGGTCGGAGATGTGGTGTGCCAGTCTCAACCACTAGGTAGAGGCCCACGATGCTGGAGATACCCTACAGTGTTCAGAGAAACCCCACAGTTATCTGAGGGTGTGAAATCTTGCTTTAGAAGGTTTATTCATTCATGTCAGATTTATTACCTGCTGCCACTCAGATCGAAAGGCAATCCCGACTGCTTGTTCAAGATCACACAGCTCCGTGGTACAGATTCTCAGACTTGAACCTGCATCCAGGGATACTTCTTCAAGTGCATCAAGGTGTCCTCTTACAGTCAGTTACCTATTCAGATTCCATGTTTGTGGTCACACTGGAGCAGGTGTTACCAAGACTGACAGGGCCGTGGGCCAGTGCTGCTTGCCCAAAGCTGATGGAAAGGGCAGTGATCTAAGACGGTTTGTTCAGGTGGCTGAAGTCCACAGGCTTGGGCTCCCCGAGCTCTTGCAGAGGCAGGAACCATTTTTCAGTCTTCAGTGGATGCTGCACTCCAATGCCAGGCCAGTCACCCTTCGCTGAGCTGTAACACTATGTCAGCCTCCCTTGTTTTCACAGAGCCCTATAAACCATACTGTGGACTGTGTCGGAAGAATGATCAGGTTCACACAGGGCTCTGTATTTGCAGTAAGCTTAGGACTCTGTGCAGATTTGAGCACTGGGGTCTTTAATGTCATCTGCTTTTCATCACCTACACCATGTGCCCCTTGCTCTCTTCTCCCAGTTTGACTCCTGGCTGCCCTGTGAGGGTCTGCCTCAATGTGCGGAGTCACCCAGGTGAGCACATGTGCTGTCTAATTCTCAGGGTGGTGGAGCTGATGGATTTTAATCAGGTGAGTGCAGCTTAATGCAAATACTCTTTTAGCTGAGGCTCATAAACTGGGCTGCTCAATATTATAGTCCCAAATATTAGTTCAATGCTCATGGCTTGTATAAATGGCTTTCCTTGGGGGTTAGGTTAGGAGAAAATCAATAAAAACCAGCTGGAAATGCAGCAAGGAACTGTGTACTTACACTCTGTAGTGATGTAACCCTGTTCACAGCCAACACTACCTCACACTGGTCTTTTTTATTTTCTTTGCCAGCTTGCTTTTTTTTTCTTTTGTCACATTTAAGGCTTCACAAAGATATGAAAATCCACCCTGGCTCCTCCATCTATTAAATGGGAAATGCATATGAACAGATAGAAGAGCCGCACCGTACAAGACAGCTGAGATACAATGTTATCATCATCCTGCTCTGAGCATTTCTCAGGATGGTTTATGCCCCAGCAGTTAATCGTTTGCTATTGTTAGTGTACCAACACAATGCTATTAGCAACGCAGAATTCTCAGGCTTTCTATTTAGATTGTCTTCCTGAAGTCTAGCCAGAATTTAGATATTTGTAAACGGAATTTGACCAGTGGCCTTTCGTCACAATATAAAATTCAGATAAGTGTAACCGGTCATGGCCCAACTCTTGTTTATTAATTAAGGCTTTATAGTATGGCACCATTTTTGGAAGCTGTGCCTTATGCAAAGAGGAATACTAATTATATTCTGCATTTTCTGTAATAATGGGGCAGCATTTTGGACAATGCAATTTATCCAAGCAATGCATCTGGCTCATAATGTAGTTTATTAACAAGGAGGCTCTGAATGTTTAATGGAAGACTGATGGAGTTGTGAAAGGGTGGCATAAATAATATCCCTAGACAGGCCAGGGCAGCGGCAATATGTTGCATGCTGTTAACCTCAAGAGGTCTCCAAATAGCTTTTATGAGTGCCTGCTATATATTTGTTGACTATTATTTGATACAGATGAAGCCAAGAGACCCGAGAAAATCTTTCTGTAATTTTATTTTCCCATTCCCTTAATGTTTGCTGGAGCTTTCAAAACAATAGGTGTTGGCATTTGTGTGAATCTTCTTTTTCTTTGGCTTTCCCAAGAATTATCACTTTTATAGTACCATCACCAAATATGTTTTATAATGACCCTCCGTGAGGATCAGAATACCCTGCCTTTTTCTACTAATGCATTTTTATTGAGATAGAATTTATATGTGATAATGACCACTCTGTTAAAGTGTACAGTTCCTTGGTTTTTGTATCTTTACAAAGCTGTGCAGCTGTTATTTCAATTCCAGAACATTGTCATTACCCCCAGAAGTAGCCTGCACACCTTAGCAGTCCCTGCCTGCCGTCCCTCCCAGCTCCTGATTGCTGCCAGTCTGCCCTGTCTCTAGGGATCTGTATGTTCTGGATAATGCATACATAAATCAGCTAATTTGTGTTCTTCTGTGTCAGCCTTTTTCCATCTAGCGTGATGTGTTCAGGGATCATCCGTGTTGTGTCCTGCATATAATAGGACTTTATTGCTTTTACAAGCTGAGGAGTGTGCCATTGTGTGCTACCTTTCTATCCAGTCATCAGTGGATAGAAATTGAGTGTTTTTTCCATCTTGTGGGTATTATAAATGATGCTGCTCTCAACATTTGTGTATAATTTTTTTGTGTACACTTGTATATTTTTTTCCTCAGGGAGATATACCAGCGCAGAAGTGTTGTGTCATACGGTAACTTTATGCTGAAGCTCTTTGAAGAACTCCAGAGTGTTTCCAAAGCACTGCTTTTTATTCCCTCCTCCAGTGTGAGAAATTTCAAATTTTTTCACATCCTAGGAAACATTTGTTAGTATCTAGCTTTTCTATTCGAACCATCCTGGTAGATGTGAAGTAGCAATGAAAGTTTGTATGTCCACGTTTACTGATGATATCGAGTGTCTTTTCAAGTGTTTAATGGCCATTTGTATTCTTTCTCATGGGCTACATCATATATTTTAACCTCATACATAAATGGGGAAACCAAGGAACTTGCTGTGTTCACTGAGTGAATAGCCCCTCAAATTTAAGGTTTTCTTAAACAGTAATGCAGAAGCTTACATATTCAAAACCTAATAGTGAAATGAGCTATTTGTATTTAGTCATTACTTTTTCATTAGCAATTGATAGAAACTAGCCTAATGAAAGGGGGTTTTGGCTTGCTTTCTTAAAAACTAAGGGCGCTTTGCTTTAAGGAATAGTGGGTTCCAGCAGCTCTTAGATGACATCAGAAGTCTGTTTCTCTCAGCTCTTCATCTCTTTCTGTGGGGTTGGTGTCATGATGAGGCAGTCTCATTGTGGTGGTTAAGTGGCCACCAAAGCTCAAAATTTATCTTAGCAGGTTATCAAGCCCACATGATTTTGTAAATAATTTCTCTTCTCAGTAGTGCCTTCCTTCAGTACTTTTCAGATCTTAGAGTTGAGTAGTATTGAACTGACTTGAATCAATGGTTGGCTCCCCTAAATAGTTCACCTGACAAATGTAGTGATTGGTCACTTGCCCAGGCTTGGAGGTGGGGATCCAGTTGAACCCCATCTCTACGATTTGGACTAAGCATTAGGGGTGATGTTCCCATAGGTGACAAAAATGCTGGTAGTAACCAGGAGTGCACCTGGGGCAAGCAGAGCCCACAGACACCACTGTGCCACTCAGTCTGTCCTGTGGGCTTTACTTAGTGCTTACTGCGTTCTTACTGTCCATGGATTTGAGTTGGGTACAGAGTCTCTGAAAAGAGATTCTTCCAACTAAAAGATGAATGGAGAAGTTTACATTTACTTTCTCAGATATAGAGTGATTGCTTACTTCAATAAGTGCCAGTTAGATTTCTTAGAATCAAAGGCTTTTCATCATAATTCTTGATGCTGTTCATCTTGGGTCTGAGTTCTAAATTGCTTTGGTTCAGTGTCAGCAATGAAACAGATCCTTGAATATCACAAAAAGCATTTATTTATTTGTTTGTTTAGATTAGAAGCTTCAGTGAACCCACTTACTGCTGTATAGTTCAGTACATTTCACAAGGCCTAACAAAAGCAGCCTTATCGTGTAGTAATTCTTAAGATAATTAAAATTTAATGAGTAGTGCAAGCCTAGGGTAGTCATTAAAGTAGAAATACTACTTTGTCTTTAGCTTTCTTGAGTATTTACCTTTAGAAACACAACTTTCTCCACTGTATATCATCAGACTCTAAATATAGATAGGGTGGGAAGCAGTAGACTTCATGTGTTATGTTCTCTATTTTCTAAACAACAGGATTTTGTGTGGCTTTGATGAGGCTTTCAGCTCACTGGCAAACTGTTTCTTAATAGCTACACAGATAGACATGGTCTGTCTAGAGTGCTGTGTTGAAAGATTTCTAACAGTGTAGACCCAGCACTAGGAATGCTGAGATGAAAGGACTGCTTGAGCCCAGGAGGTTGAGCTCAGAGCCAGACTGGAGATTGTAGCCTCCCCTGACCCCACGCATGCACACATGGTGTCTGAGGTTGCATTGCATTCAGGATCAGCAGGACAGAATGCTGTGATCGATTCATGTCTGTATCTGGCCCTGGAAATGAAAGCAGGGGTGCCCCCATGACATACGGTCCATCATGCTTACATCTTAAAACTGAAAATCCACACCGAATGGTTGCCGGTTGGTATGGTTATCCTGATGATGTAGGCCAACACTTGGCTTTGTCATTCTTTGCTAAGATAAAATTTTTGCACTGCCTGTACTGCCAGTCCCCAAGAGAGACTTAGCTGCAGAGACTTGACTTAAGATAACATTTGATAGAAAGGCGCCAAATACAGAACAAAAACTTGTAGCCCAGCAAAAGAAGGCACTTAAATGTACATGTAATGTCTGTAATGATATGAGCCTTCTGCTGAGTCCTTAGGAATGCAAGGATGGTAGGAGACAGGTTTCTCACTCTTAGAGATTCATAATCTAATAAGTTTAGAAAAAGGGATGAAGGGCTCACCACTGAGGCATGGATTTACATACAAAGACTACAGGAATAAAATAGTTTGCTTGTGAGGAAGGAAATGTGGAATGATCTAGGAAGAATTGTTCAGAGAAAGAGAAAGTGCTTTCTTAAGCAGTGCCTTAAAGGAACTGAAGGGCTTGGACTGATGGAGAGGTCAGATGGTTGCTGTGAAAAAGACTAGCTGCTATTGGTTAGGAGGTGGCACGACCCAGAGGTCTCAATCTCTCGGCTTACTGACAAAACAAAAACAAGAACAAATAGAAAACCAAAAGCAACAACAATAAAATCCTACAAACAACAGAAGCAGACATTTGCTACACTTATGCATAGAAAAGTGATATACTGTATTAAAAAGCAGATTTCATGAAAAACTTAGAAAATACTAGAAGATCTGAAGATTTCATGTGCAGGTTTTCTTCTTTTTCTATAAAATTTGGATGTTCCCACAATATTATTCCTAATTTCCTACTAGCCCAGAGTGGCTTGCAGTGAGTAGTGATTATTGCCACCTACTGGTAGTTTGCCAGTCTCTACTCCTTCAAGTCTCCCCGCAAAAACTGTCCTCTGGCATCGTCCTTACACTGGTGAGTCTATTTCATTTTACCCACGTCTCCAAAAAATTTTGGAACCTTAAAAATTGCTTTGAGAAGTTTTTGTTAACAATCAAAGTGATGAGAGAAGAGGGGTGAGCAAGTGTGTGTATAGTGTGCAGCCCACTATATTGCTATCTATTTCTCTTATGGGTAGAGTGCTCCATTTCGTTGTTTATACTGTCTTACAATGTGATAAGCAACTTGAGTTCACATTCCTCCTGGGATAGGGAAAAGTACCAGATAGAATTCGGTGAGAAAAATATAAAGGATTGCAGACAATTCCGATCTGGCTGGAATTGAAACCATTGTTTTTATCTCGTTACCTGCAGGCTTGAAAGGCTGAAGTGATAAGTTTAAGAATTTAGTTTCAACTTGCCTGAAAGCGCTGGGGGTCAGAAGGATTTTTAACAGAAAGGTTAATGACTATCTAAAGACAGGATTCAGTGTGAGTTTGCAAAAAAAAAAAAAAAATGGTAACCAGTGTTCTTCTTGCTAGGGTTACTGGGGAGTAGAAGATAAAGTCAAGATTGAGAAATAATGTGTTTCAGTAACATATATGTGTCTCAGGGTATTCTTGTAGTCAAAATTGAGAAATGTCACATGCTTCATAGAACAATCATGAATTTAGAGCTGGTAGGAGAAATTTTGTTATCTGTGTTGTCTGTAGCATTTTAAAAATTTTGCTACAAGGTTTCAGCTGTGTTCTGCTAAACAAAATTGAGATTTCCCCGTTGATTCCCTTATGGACTTAGTATGTACCTTTTTATTACTGTTTTGTTAATCAAATGATTTGATCCCATTTTTAATTTATAAAATAACATTGGATAATATTTTAATAATAGGACAAATGTTCCTCGATCTCATAGATGAGCTTTATTTTCTAAAAGCACCTAGTAAATTAGCTTTGCTTTCCTATAATGCGGCTTCTGCGTCACTCATATTTTATATGGATATAGCTTTCTGGCCATACGAACTATACACCCCAATGGCATCACAGCTGGGGCCCTGTCTGCTTCTGTTCCCATTGGCTGGATTAGTCTTATAGTAATTATGTCTTTGCCAAAGCTGCTCTAGCTTCTGTATCTCTTTCTTGTTTATCTCAGTTAAAAAATATAAAAGAATACTAACACTTTGATACACTGGATTCTCTGTAGGGCTGAGTCCTATATTAAATTTTAGTCCTTAAATATAGGGAGAAGGTAAATGGACTTGGAGCATTTCTGGTGCTGAGTTGTTATCACATTGCATGCTTTCCTTCAGCACTTTAAGAATCCCTCTTTTTCAATACAGGTAAAAGTGGGGGGACCGAAAGGGAAATTGTTTTCTGCATTCTCTATAATAGTTTTTATTTAAGAATCATAAAGCAATACTTGGTAAGCCTGGACCAGTTCTGCAGCAGACAGTGCTGAAAATCCCAGGGGAAAAGCAGGGATGTTTCTGCGTTGGGAGGAAATAAACTTCAAAATGTTATTTGATATATAAAGTTATTTTAAGTATACTGAAGACAGCTTTGCCAATGTAAAAATGGCACAAGTTGGAGCTGGGCTAGCTGTGCTTAACCCCTCTGTGTCTGGTTGCTTCTGTTCTGAAAACAGAGAGAGGTGTAACTAAGATAAACCCAGCGCAGTGTTCGGTCTCCCTCCGCACATTGGATAGGCCAGTCGACATCCTAGCATCTCCTTTCCCTCTTACATGAACTGGGAGTAATAATAATGCTTCATATACATTGGATTTAATAAAGTAGTTGCCATCGTTCAGATTATTAAATAGAGGGCCATATAATATAAGTCTCAAAGAATTGCAGCTAGTCTTGCTGTACTCATTATTGAGGACTTGATTGGTGCAGAGGAAAAGAATTAGACTTGAAGTGGGTAATTCTGGCTTTTTTGCCATAGAGTTATTTGACTTTGAAAAATTGAACTGACTTCTCTATCTGCATTTTCTCTAATGAAAACTGATTGTATTCACTGCTACATATTGAGGTCTAAGTTAGTAAAAGCAATAGTCTCAGACACGTGGGAAAACATTCTCAAAACCTAGTAGCTCTGTAGTTTCAATCTTCACAAAATCCGTTTCAGCCTGAATTTTTCCCCATAGACAGAGAAAGGGTGATTTTGAAAATTGATGCTCTCTATTATATTATTGGGTTATACATTTCTAATTTTCTGAGACTAATTGACTTCGTATCTGGATTTCTAATCTGGTTCCAGTTGACTTATTCTGTCAATCCACTAGTGACTACTGCAGTTCTTTTTAATTTTTTCGGTACCAGGGATCGAACTCCGGTCCTTGCACTTGTGAGGCAGGTGGCAGAACCACTGAGCTAAATCCCCAGCTCTGTGTAGCTTTGAAGTGTCGAGTGATGTCTGTGTGATAAGATTTCTGGCCATTTGTTCAGTTAGAAGGGAAACCAGCCCTTTGCTGTCAGCAACTTGATTAGAACCCCAAGTGTCATCCTCCGGTGCTAGATTTTTTCTTGCTGATTTCTGTTGTTTATTTTTTTTACAGGTATGTGCTTAATTACTGGTTGTTAGACATTGTTATCTCTACCTTCCAAGGCCATTTCTTCCCTCAATTTGCTCCCCTTTCCTCGTAGCTCTGTGGTCTAAGAAGAATTACATCAGTAACCCATAGTGCCATCAGAAATACTGATTCTGTCCATCTGTGATGTTGATGGGAATATTACATACCTCATACACTAAAGCATTGGAGGCCGTGGAGTGCTTATAAGAGAATACATGTTAAATGCAAGCACCCTGGCATGAGTGAAGTACTAAGTAGCTGCTGAACATCACCAGCAGCAGCGGTGGTGGTGGTAATAGTAGTACTGTTTCCTTATGTAGCAGAAGATTAAACATATTCCTAATGTAGGGAAAAAGAGCAACAACAAAGACTTTTAAAAGGTCCTTAGGCTGTAGACCACATGCTTATATTCTATGTACTGGTACCTATTAACTATGTTGCAGACAGCAAAACAGTGTAAGAAAAAATAGTTGCTTGAACATCATGAAAATTAAAATATTTATGATTCAAAGGATGCCAGTGACAGAATTAAACATCCATGGAAAGGGAGAATATTTTCTTTAATTTGTATATCTGAGAAGAGACTTTGGGGAAGCTTATGAATAGACATTTATCCAAAGATATGCAAATGGCCAATAAATTCATGAAAAGATGCTCATTATTATTAGCCCACAGGAAACCACAGTGAGATAATTTCATACACATAAGATTGCCATATATAAAAAAAGACAGATAATAATAATTGTTAGTCAGGAGACGGAGAAATTAGAACTGTCATACACTGCTGTTGAGAAGAAAATGGTGCAACTACTTTGGAAAAGAGTTTTGACATTTTAAAAAAAGTTAAACATAAATAGAATGCAGTGATTGTATTTGTAGATATCTGTCCATGGCAAATGATATGTAGGTGTTTGTGTACACACAAATAGTTCATAGTAGCATTATCTATAGTAGCCAAAAAATAGAATAAATAGAAATTTCTATGTAATGAATGAAAAGATTATGTACAGTGATGTTCTATGTCCATGCAGTGGAATATTATTCCACACTGAACAGAAATGCAATACTGATACCTCTTACACCATGGGTAGACTTTGAAAACATTATGCAAAATGAAAAAAAAACCAATAATAAAAAGACAACATATTATATGATTCCATTTATATGAAATATCCAGAATAGGCAAATATATGAAGATAAAAATCAGTTTTGTGCTGGTTGGGAGTGGACATTGGAGGATAGCAAACAATGGCTGCTGACAGAAATGGATTTCTTTACGGAGTGATGAAAGCGTTCCAAAATTGTGTGGGCAGAGTGGCATGTGGATTATATAGGAGAAAGAGATGTTACATAAAACAAAAAAATCGATGTCGCAGTGCTTCTTTTCTTTGGAAGAGGCTCAGAGTCTGCTAGAATAAATGCTTCCCTGGCTGCTACCACCTGCTCTGTGAGGCCTGAAAGGTTAGCTCTGTGTCTCGAAGTAGAGGCTCACAAAGAAGTTGTTGAGCTGTGTGAGTGGTCCCCGAGACCACCTCCAGATTTTGTCACTCTCTGAAGAATGCCTAGGAGTCGCTGTAATCTCTGGTTGTTGTTTTTCTACACTGAAAAGATACAAAGCAAAATCAGCAAAGGGAAAAGGTGTTGTGTGAGGTCTGGAGAAGCAGAAGCAGGTTTCCCAGGTCCTTGCCCGGCGAAGTCACACTGGTGTGCTTAGTTCTTTATTTTTTTTAAATTGAGTGTATTGGTACATTCTAGGTAGACAGTACAGTCACATTCATCATTGGGATCTTGTACCTCTACATGACGGGTCTTGGTTCTCATTTTCCCCCTTGTCCCTGCCCTCCTTTCACCCCCTCCTCCCCTCCCCATTTATGAACACTTTATTTCCATTTTTTCATTTCCCATATTTTTTCTTTTCCCTTATTCCTTTTCCCCCACCCTTCCCACTTTCCCTGCACCTTGAGCCCTTTTCTCCCTATTTCACATTGTCAATTATCTCATTGCTTACTTCTTTTTTTTAAATTGAATTTATTGGTACATTCTAGGTAGACAGTACAGTATGATTTATTACTGGGATCTTGTACCTTTACATGCCAGGTCTTGGTTCTCATTTTTTCCCCTTGTCCCCGCCCTCCCTTCACCCCCTCCTCCCCTCCCCACCTTCAAACACTTTTAATTCCATTTTTACATTTTCTCATATTTTTTTCCTTTTCCCTTGTTCCCCCTTCCCTATCCTTCTCACTGTCCCTACACCTTTGGTCCTTTTCTTCCTATTTCACATTGCTAATTGCCCCATTAGGATCTTGAGTACTATTTTAGTTTTTCACACCAGAGAAACTATTCGGTATTTGCATATGTGTGACTTATTTATTTCACTTAGGAGTATAGCCTCAAAATGTACCCATTTAACTATGAATGAATCTACTTTCTCATTCTTTATGGCTGAGTAGTATTCCATTTTATAGAAAAACCACATCTTCTTTATCCAGTTTCCAATTGATGGGCAGATGGGCTGTTTCCACGTTTTAGCTATTACAAACTGTGCTGCTATGAACGTGGGTGTGCATATAACATTGTGATATGATTCTTTCAATTCTTTTGGAAAGATACCCAGCAGAGGGATGGCTGGGTCAAATGGAACCTCTAGTCCTAGTTCTTTGAGGTATCTCCATATTGACTCATTGCTTACTTCTTTAAGCAACAACCACAACAAAGGTGAAGTGTTTTTTACTAGGGAAACTCATTAGAGATTCAGGGCCAAATTTTCTACTGGGGATTGGTTTGCCTTGTTTATACCAAAAGTCCACCTTTGTAAAAGGAAAGCAAGCTTTCAGCATAAGCCACATTGCTTTTACTGTTTGTACATGTTAACCCCTCTGTCATTTAGGGGAAATCGTGTATTAGCATAGGGAACCGTGTATCACTTCTGGTTCCTAGGTGCCAGGCACAGGCCTTGTATGCATCTAAGTGCGGTAGGTCATTTCATCTCTGCTGCTTTTCCCCTTCCTGCACGTAAACAAAAGGATCCCAGGTCTCAAATTTATGTTATGTGTAATAAGCCTATATGCCCAGCATCGGATGAATTAAGATTTAAAAAGCAGCAGTTCTCAGTGGGGTTAATTTAGCCTTGTGTGAGTTGCTTGAGCACTGACTCTGAAGGAGTTTGTGAGCAGTAGTATCAGTCTTCATACTTTCGTGGTCCAGGTCCTAACAGCCAAGAGTTATTCCTGATCATGTATCTTCCTATTTATCCCTGCTCTAGATAGCCTCATTTCCTTGTTTTTCTTTTCATAGTATCTTTCACAGTGGAAGCTAATGCGAATTTTGGTGATCTCCAGCTCCTAACTGGTATGTCTAACACCATCTGATTGAATTAATTTGAACTATTAAGTATGAAGTACATATGACCATGGAGCTTATTCCAGATGTACTATTGTTAGTTTAATTCTTATGCTGAATCATTGTGGTTTCTCTAGGTGCTTGAAATAATAGTAATAATAATAATAATAATAATACTCTTTTTAAATAGTGCCTTTCATTTAAGGATCTTGAAGAGCCTGCATCCTGGAACCACTTATTGTAAAATTGTCATTATCTGTGTATTCTCATTTGGCTGAAGTTGGAAAGGGCTGTGCCAGTGTATGATTTTAACAGCCAAGACAAATTTATATTCATGAGTCATGCTTTTTAAAAATTTTTGCAATTTACCAGCATGAAGAAAAAGAGGGAGAGGGAATTTAGCCCACTGAGATATTATTTCCAGAGAGCAGTCCTGCGCTACTTATAATAATTCTGAAGTCTTTGTGTTAGCATAGTACTGGTTCAGATTGCTGTGTTTTAATTGTAAATGGTGCTCACATTGTGTGAAGTCTGCATTTTATTTTGTCTTTCAAACCAAAGCATTTTGGTTCTGTGTTTTAATGTGTGTGTATCTTAATCCCTTAAAAGAGATAAAAAGTTCTTTTGGCACTCTCACTTACATCACATTTTAAAAAGTTCAAAACTAGTGAGAAATAAGATCCAGTATGCTGGTGGTTAAACATATATTCACATACACAGGAAGTTGGGCATCAGGAAGGGGAGGGCCCTTCAAGTACTGTTTGGTTTCTTGAAGTCCTCAATCCTGGAACAGTGGAAGAGACAGAAGAAGACAAGGGCCAATGGCTCCCTGCTCACCTATTTCTTTTTGCTGGCTAAATATTCAAATGGCATAACCATTTTTCAGAGGTTGAAATTCCCACAAAGCTGTTGATATCACAAAACATTTATTAAAGGCTTATAATGGAATTCTGATGAGTTTTGTTAACAACACATAACCCTAAGGACTGGAGTCATCTTCACGTGTTACACAATGTGGGTTTCCTGGAAAGTTATCAGTCTGGTCTGGGTGCTACCTGGAGAAAGTTCACCATCTAGTTGTTATAATGAGGCCCAGAGGGAATGAATTGCTCGACTTTATCAAAATAGATTCATTTTATTGTCCCTTTCCATGAGAGAAGTGAGGCCATGGACTTGTGCCATGAATCACGTGGCCTTGTCTTGTCAAGGCATGCTTTTTTTCCAGCAGACTGGGAAACCATCATGAAAAAAAGGCTAAGACACTTGCTCTCTGCTTTGACTTCTGGAATCTCCTGTGGATCCTTGAAAATACAGTGATACCTCAGTTCATGAACTTAATTTGACCTACATTTTTGGAAAAACTGTGTTTGTGTGGGAAAGATGGTCACAGTTGTGTTTGTCACCTGATGCAGAGTTTGCAAATAGAAGCCAAATTTTATCAAACACTTCTGTTTATGAACCAAATTATAATTTGGTTCTACTTCTTAGTAGTTCTTAGTAGGACTAATATTCAAAATATACAGACTGAGCTTTTGCTTTCTGCCAGCCCCTGTACCAAGTGCTTCACAGGTATTAGTACATTTGAATGTCACAAAAACCAAATGAATGAGCATTGATTAGTTCATAATTTATTTATTCAAATATGTGTAGGGTACAGGTAATAAGCCATGCATTGTGCTGGTTCTTAGGGAGGAAGTCCAGGAAATACTTTCAGAATCAGTATCATCTGAGCTGACATGAAGACTAAGGAGGAGAGATCTAGACCAAGAGGGGAGGAAAGGCACTGCTGGCAGAGAGGATGGCTTTTGCAAATGTACTATATCAAGAAGCAGGATGGCTAGTTCAGGATGAGAAAGAAAACCAGTGCTTCTGGAACAGCAGAAGCCAGGCCGAGCATAATAACAAGAGAAGAGAGGAGTGATCAGGAAATACCTGTGCAAGAGTTGTAGATCTGCTAAAGGCTTTTGGCCTTTATTTGAGATCAAATGGATGCTCTGATCACATTTATACTCCTGAAAAGATCATTCTGCTTGCAGGAGGAAAAACAGAATAGAAGAAAGCAATAGGAGATGCATTGTGTTATGGCTTCTATACAGATGTCTCCCCAAAGCCTCATGCGGCCAGAGGCAGAGATTTTTGTAGGTGGCTGGGATCGATTCATAGTGCAATGCCGGCATTTAGGGTGTGGGTGCCACTCAGCATAAGGGTGGGTAGCCTCAATAGAGTACAAGGGATAGACAGTGCTGCAGTGGTTGCTGCTTGTCACTTGCTTTCTGTCTTCTGCCCTGTTTTACGATGGACTGTTTTTCCTTAATGATGTCCCTTTGCCATGCCACCCTGCCTTAGAGACAGCCAACTATGAACTGAAACCTCTACAAACTGAGCTACAATAAACCTTTCCTCCTTTAACTTTATGTGTTGGCTACTTTGTCTCAGCAATGAGAGAAGTAACAGACACACTGTAATGAGTTGGATAGCTTTTGCAGTGATTTCCCCCCCAAATTGTGTAGACTTTCTCTCCCCAGCACAGAATGAGAATGGCTTACACTAAGATGGTAAAGGGAAAGGAAGAGGTGGGTATACATGAGTGATATTTACCTGATGAAATCTTTAGAACATTGCGATGGATTCAGAGAAGCAGGGGAGGAAAATGATCTTTATCCCAATTTTACTCTTTAATATTATTACCCTCAACTTGCAAAAGAGCTGAAGACACTTCAGGAAGTGTTTCTTAAACTTGAATGCATTTAGATACCACCAGAGGATCTTGAAGACCTGCAGATTTTGGTTCAATAGATTTACAGTGGATTCTACAATTCTGCATTTCTGATAGGCTCCAAAGATGCCGATCCTGCTGGTCCATAGCACATTTTGAAAATCAATGCTCACAGAAGTTAAATACCTTATTCAGAATGCAGCAGATTGGAGTCAATACTTAAATCATGCCACTGAAGCCCACAGTCTTAATCATGAACCCCAAAACTCCTGAAAGAACTGTACTTTGTACTAGACTGAGAAATTTGGATTTTTATCCATAAGCAGTTGGCAGTCATTGAAAAAATGAAAGCAGATAGAGCTCCAATCAAAGTTTATATTATGGTTTAGGATGCATTTATGCAGTACTTTGTACTTTCTGATATAGATTTTCCAAGTCAAATTGGAGTGGTCAAATTAGGGTGTAGGAAGAAAAAATATTAGGTATCCAAACTTTGCAAATAATTGTCATGGTTTATTAGATCCTCTACTCTGTAATGAGGGTAATAACTGGCTCTTATTTAGTGCTCCCTGCCCAGCTATCCCAAGGCCCTGTGCTAATAAGAATCATCTTTGTTTCACAGTTAAAATGGCCCCTGGAGAAAAGCTAAAAGCCTGGGTGTGGCCTGGCTGGCTGCTGGGCATGCTTTCCCCATTCCTTTGGTATCTAGATTCTTGTATCACGGTTCAAGTATATCCCTAAGCATTCCTCTTAACTACCTGACCTATCTGTATCGGTGTTTCCCTGAATGTGTCCCTGGGAGAAATTTTCTCTCTCTTTAGAGAGGCATAATGCACTTTAGTGCAGAAGGGCACTGAGAATTCCCACAGTGAAAAAACTTATTTAGTTTGATATAACTCAGAGTTTCCCCGACACAAGTTGACCTTAACATGACCCACAACATTCTTCTCCCTGTTAACCTCCACATTCCTCTGAAGAGATGTTCTGTGTGATGGACTTTCTGAAATGCTGGCCTGTGCTCACAGATAACTGTGGTGTTTGAGTGCATTAGTGTCAGTTGCCTGGGGCTATGATCTTCCATGAATGACTGGCAGGCCTGACATTTTGGCGTCTAGGACAACAGGATAGCCTAGTTTTCACTTTGTATTTTCTTAAGGCTGGTGACCCTGCAACTGTTATAATACACATCTCTGTCTCAGGGGTTAGTTTGAAGGAAACGGATTTATTTGCATGTTTTTCT
Organism: Fukomys damarensis; assembly: GCF_012274545.1. Classification (NCBI taxonomy): domain Eukaryota; kingdom Metazoa; phylum Chordata; class Mammalia; order Rodentia; family Bathyergidae; genus Fukomys; species Fukomys damarensis. Next base: position 44,227,501 of record NW_022900940.1, on the reverse strand, counting down.
GTTATGTAGGAGAGGTGATCTGTACTTTTCTGTTACTTTATTTCCATATATGTAATTCTATTTTGGCAGCCACAGTATCTTCCTTCTCACTGTTTCATTTAGAAAATCCCAGGAAGAGGATCATGAATACACATGACATTTACATTGAGTCATTTTTAATGTTAAGGATATATACCATGAAAATTTAATGGTTTTCTAAGATCTGAGTCATTTTGATAGTTTGAAAGTGAAAAAGAAATCTTTATCTTTTCATCAGACAAAAAAAATCAGACTATATATAGTTGGCACTTAAATAAGAGCAGAAAATTCTGGCTAAATATATTTTAGGCTATTAGGGAAGAAACATACAGGATGAGATCCAGTACTCTAACAGGATGAAAATGAAGTATACTAACAGAAAAGGACAGAGAGGTGGATTTAAAAAAATGCTGTTTTAAAAGATGAAGGTGTAGCTACTGGGTAGACTGTCTGGATGAGGCCTGAGCTACCTAAGCAGTGTGTCTGTTCCCTCAGCTTTTGTAAAGTTGATTTCTTGTATACAGTTGTAGCCTTTGTAGGACTTTAATCTTTTGATAGGCAGAAGAATTAACTCTGAAGCGTCTTGAAAATGCAGATGTTCAGGCTTCTGCTGAGAAGAGCCCAATTAGATAACTCTACCATGGTTCTCACAAATCCGTGTTTTCAGTTCTAAGACACTTCTGAGGCACATAGATTAAGAACAACTGCCCTAGGATGCTCTTTAAAATTCTTGTGTGCCCAGGATTCACACAGTTGGTTAAAAATGCAGATTCTAAGCTGCGGACTTTGTTGGCTGTGTACCTTTGTGCACGATGTGCAGTGCACACGGACTGCAGTGCTGTTGAGGTGTCCCCGCCTCAGACTCTGCCTCAGCAAGCCTACGGTGAGTTTCAGCAGTGTGTCTCACTCAGTTGTTTTAAGGTACAACTGAAAAAATTATTTTTTGCATTTACCAAGTCCAGTGTGAATTTTTGATTTTCCATAACTTGCAAATGGTTAAATCATTTAACTTGCAAATCATTAACTTGCAAATGGTTAAATATTCTCTTTGACTAACATCTCTGTATTTTCCCCTTCTGTCAGAGTCTAGCAACTACCATCCTACTCTCTTCTATGAATTCAGCTCTTCGAATCTATGCCTATGTGAAACATGCAGTATTTTCTTTCTGTACTACCTTTAACCTTTGTCATCAGAAAAGATATTCGATATGGTTTTAGCCTTCTTCTTGTATTTCTTAAGGCTTGCCTCTCAAGGTAGTTTTGCAAATGAATAGTTATTCGATTTGATGTTTTATGAGAATAAGTTCTGGAAAGCCACAGTCTACCATCATGCTAAGAATATACATTTTAAAAAGCATCACACATGATTCTGATACAAGTGACTCCATGATCATATTTTAAGAACCACTGCTGTAGAAGTGTGATTCAAAATAGATTTGATCAATGTTCCCCTGAATGAGGCTGTTGCTTCTTCTTTGGGCTAAAGATGAAGACAGATTCATTTGGGTTGGCCATGCCTTTCTCACCAGAGGTCTCACATGGCTGTGTAAGTTAGGGCACCTCCAAGCTGCAGACAGACCGCAGTCTCACAGATGCCTCGTGGCACATCTTTGTTGTGCATAAGTCACAGCATTTCTCATGCTTCCCCTGGAAGAATACACTAGAAGCTTCCGTTCTTTCATCAAAAGATGCACAAGGCTTTCTCTGTGAGCGGCCAGTAGGTTTCCTGTGGTCGTGACCACATGGAAGAGGCATTGGTTGTACACATGAGTGTGATCCTGAGAGGGTACTCTGGGACTTTCGGATATGGACAAAGTAATGAGCATTGCAGAAGAGTAGACCTGACTTATGAATTAATGCGCTCAGAGGATGAGCTATATAGTGATGATTAGAACTTTCCTTTCTTTTCTCCATTCAGCACTTTTTTCTGAGCAGATTTTGAGGACAGAGTAATAGTTCCACAAAGGTAGTAGACAAACTCCTGGGAATCCCTGAGAGCCTTTTTTGGAAGTCTACAAGTTTAAAATTATATTTCTATAGTATTAATTATTATTTGTCTTTTTCCTTATGTTAAATTTGTGCCAGTGGTAGAACTACTAGTGTTGT
>NW_022900940.1:44135043-44225026 GCF_012274545.1 Fukomys damarensis | reverse complement strand
TTTACAAAGTCTTTCTTTCCATGTTTTCCTTTTCTCAAATTTTTTCTGTTCCCTTATTTCCTTTCCCCCACCCTTCCCACTTCCCCTATACCTTTATCCCTTTTCTTCCTATTTCACATTGTCAGTTATACAATTTGGATCTTATTTACACTTTTAGTTTTTCACACCAGAGAAACTATTTAGCATTTACACATCTGTGTCTTATTTATTTCAATTAAGAGTATGGCCTCAATAAGCATTTGTTTTACTATGCATGACTCTAGTTTCTCATTCTTCATGGCTGAATAGTACTCCATTGTATAGAGAAACCACATCTTCTTTATCCAGTCTCCAACTGATAGGCAATTGGGCTGTTTCCAAGTTTTATCTATTAAAAACTGTGCTGCTATAAACATGGGTGTGCATATATCACTGTGGTATGATTCTTTTGGAAAGATTCCCAGCAGAGGGATAGCTGGGTCAAATGGAACCTGTAGTCCTAGTTTTTTGAGGTATCTCCATGTTACTGTTCCCTTTTTAACAATAAATATTATCATTTTAAATATCTTCCAAAGGCTAAGTTAAAACATGGTATGTCAGTCTTATTGGCCCTAAATTCTGAAATTTGAATTGAAGGGCCAATCATGTTTTGTTCTAGAATAGATTCCAGACAGTAGCTTCTTTTGACTCCTGCAGAGCATGGCATCACTACATTCTGCTGTTTCAGGTTTAGAAACTTAGATGCTTTGAAAAATTAAGTCTCACAGGTAGGCAAATTCATGCAAACTGGCGATGGTAAGCTCACGTCTCCAAGTCTTTAGTGGCAGTGGACTTGGGGACAGGATCTTTGCTTGGGGCAGAAAGACAGTAAATTAGTGGCTGCTGCCTTTCCCTTAGATGAAGTCCTTGTGATAGCACCTGATTTCTTCTTTCTGTGTCAGTGCTTAATTATGAATGCCATCTGATTTGATTTCCTGAAGAGAATCACCCTACTGCTGGGCCAGTTTTTTCTCCTAGTAAATGCTGGCCTGGTAGAATTCTACTTTAGGAATTGGTTTGCTGATTATGATTTCTTAATTCGTAAGATAAGATTATACTTGAAAATATGCTTTGCTGGTTATTCTATTTCCACTTTTGGGAATCTCCTCTAAGGATTAGGAATGTTAGATAAAACTATTTCTGAAGATGTTCTCTAGAGCATTATTTGTAATACTCCTAATGAAAACAACTGAAGTGTTTCTTAATGGAACCATTTGAAAACTGAAGTACAGGCATTCCTTGTTTAAGAACATACCAGGTTAACGACTGTTCAGGCTTACAACTAGCTGCTCAGACTTCTGACCTATCTTTTGGTCCAGTTCTGTACATCTTGTTTACAGAGTGCCAATTTTTTTGGTATGGTGCACCTTATTTATACAGTCCTGTTATTTTTGTGGATTGTACTGTATAGTACAAGTACTGCACTTTTATGTTGTTACACATTACATTACTGCATATAAGAGTTATGGAAATAAAAGCAAAGACATCAAGGTTTCCTTTGACCATTTCTTTGTCTGATTATTGTAATGTGCATACTACACACAATTCCTCATTTAGGGACCACTTCGTTTAACAACCTGGTTAACAAACTAGTCACAGAGAAAAAGAACTCAGTGATTAAAGAAGGAATGAATATATAGTCATGTAACAAAATGCATTGAGACATTTAAAAGTCTGATGTTTGAGGCTTTCAAAAAATAGGACAATGTCTCCAAAATAATACCAGCATGATAAATACACCATGTTATACATTGTCATGTTGTTTTCTAAGAGGATTGTTTCCATTTATATTCCCAGTAGCATCTTTGGGAGTCTTTTTATTTCTGTGTCATTGCCAACTACATGCGTTATTTTAAATAATATTTTCCAAGATATAAGTGTAAAAATGATATATTATTCTTCTATCAAATATATATTTAATAGAGAGACAGCCATAATTGGCACTTGCAGAAAAGATTTGACAGTGACTACTGATAGCCAGAACTTTTGCCTGAAATGAGCACAGTCTGAATCCTAACACCTGACATTCTCTGGAAGAAGGTTCTAGAGCCCAGGAGGTTGATTTGAGTCTAGAAATTAAAAACTACCAAGAAAATTTCATTCATTGAGTTAGTTTAGTCTCTTATAATTTGTCTTTGCCTGGATCAAATAAATATTATGTTAAGTTCATCCCCATCTATGTGTAAAAGCCCCAAATCAACATTTAAGGGAATTGAGAGGCACAGGAAGCACATGTTCCTGTTAGTCTCTTTTGTGTCAGAGGCGTTGCCATTATAAAGTTATAGCAGATCAAAGAATGATCTGTCAAGCCATTAAAATTGTCATCACGGTTCCATTTTTCACATCCTTTAGTTAAGGCATGTATGCAAAAGCCTTGCAGAGTGCCTGTGGGCTTTTGGAGCCATAAAAGGGACTTGTTGCCTATCTCCTTTCCCTGCCACTCACCACAGATGTGCCAATCATGCCTGCAGAAATCTTTTGTCAGAGTTACATTGCAAGTGGGTAGAATATTGAGGGAAATGTCAAAAGCGTAGCCATGTGAAAAGAATCAGAAGGCACTGTTGTTATTCAGTTTGCTTCTGGCCTGTCTGCATACAGCAGGCTGGATGTCTAATTTCAGCAGTACAATTAAGTTTTGGACAAGATGAGAAGAGATATAACTGCCACAGTTGTGCAACTGGGATGTTGCTTTCCTAATTCATGTGCTTATTTTCTTTTTCATTTCATCTGAAGCATCTTTTGAAGGCTTTTTGTTGTTGCTGATTTTTTTCCTCTTTTGAATGATGAAAATGGACAAAAACGGAATTCAGCAAAATGTAAGTGAATCATAGTAAATGAGATACAAGTATATATTGTTCAGATTCAGAACAGAAATAGAGATATTTGTTCTCTTTTGAAGGGAATCATAAAACTTTCCATGATGTGTCAGACATTGTGTTTTACATTCTCTATTCCCAGATGTTTAAAGGTGACAAAATTCAGTTTTAAAGTGTTGAAGTTATTATTGCGTATTCTGACAATAATTAAGTGTTCATTCTAACACAGATTTGTCCTCTAACCCTGAGATGCTATTTAAAATCATTGTGAAGATTTTTTTAAAATACTAATTTTTTTTTTTTTCTTGGTACCGGGGATTGAACTCGGGCCCTTGCGCTTGCAAGGCAGGCCACCAAACCGTTGAGCTGAATCCCTGGCCCTTAAAATACTAATTTTACTTATAATGGTTTTACTTTTGCATCTTTCTATTATGCTATCACTTAGTAGAATTATTATATCCTGGATGAAGAATTTAAAGAATATTCTAGAATGAATTTTAGAAAATAGCAGTTATCTACTGAATAAAAGTAGTAGGACAGTGATCTATGTTGCTTGAGATACAATTTTTAGAATATTGTGAAAGAAAATATACAGTCCCAATATATTCTCATTTAAATGAAAGACTGCTCTCAACCCATATTATATACTAGGTAAATCACAATATTAAGATAATCAGGTAGGATTGCTGTGTGGGAAGTGGAGGAAAGATCAAGGGTTGGGGAGTAGGAATTTCATGGGTAGTCCCTTAATTGAGCTGTAAAAGGTTTAATCTCCTATATGTTATGCATTTACATTTGCACAGGTATTTTCTTCAAAGTCTTGTAAATATTCATTGCAGTCTGTGAGTTTCAAAATTGTACTTTTTTCTAGGGTAGTGTGATAATGGCATAAAACCATCACGGTCAAGTGGTCTTCAGAGACTATCATTGAATTTCAAGGTCTAATGCAATTAAGAAATTCAAAAGTCCATTGAATCAGAATTAGTGTCTTGCATCCCCATCATCTTTCTCTTTCTTGGTGCTAACCTCGGTTGCCTAGCTCTGAAATATGATGAAGGTCTTCATTTTTCTTTGATCTCCACTTTATTACCTATAAAGGCTATTTGTATATTTAGTGTCACTTTCCTCTCTGAAGTTCTATGTTTATGTATCAGTCTTTTTTGGCTGCATTTATTATGAATTTATTATAAGGGGAAAATAAGAATTGTCTTAAGATAGTTTGAAGATTGTAATACAGTACAGAAATTTAAAGTATAATTGTCATCAACTTGTACTATTCTCTGTGGTTGCTTTATGGGTAATCTTAGACTTAAAAAAAATTCCACAGTACTCAAAGCAGTATGGCCAAGGAAACACTCGTGGATTAATTCATTATTAGGTGGGGGATGTATAGTTTCAGGCAGAGTGGCAGTCTTCTAAAGCTTTCCGTGTAAATAATTTGCTATTAGGTATTTCTTGAGGCTAAAGGCTGATAATCGACAGTTAAGAATATATTCTCAGTCTTCCAAACAATCAAATAGTTGGTCATAAATTTATTAAAGTCCATGGCTTTTAAGTGGTATCTATAATGATTTAACAGAGGACTGGCCAGTAAGCAAAGTGTGACCCATGACTGAGTCGAACCACTCTATTCTTCCTTCAGTTTGTGTTTAAAATCCAAATAGAATATCATTGAAGAAACTATGATGCAAAAGCTAATTGCAAAAAAAAATTCATATTTAAATTGTTTTTATGTCTCTTTATGCCTATAGCAAACTCTTGCTCCATGTAACAATAACCCCTTGAAATGCCATTTAGATTGGAAGTGCTGATGCAGCACTAATGATTTTAGAGCAAATATGTTACTCTAATTTTCTCCATCTGCTATGAATAAAAGGATATGAGTGTGAAGCCTGGGAAAGTTGTAGAGAAAATTGTCTCTTAGAAAAGATAAAGATATTTAAAAATGTGTGCAGGTGTGAAGTTGAGACTAACTTTTTTTAATTAAATGTCTCAAAAAATGAGTTTACTGTAGCTCAAGGGAAATGCCAAGGTTTTTTTCACCATAGCTTTGCCAAGACCCCAGGAGAGTAAGAGTATCAAATGGCTTAGAGACCAATCATCTAGGTTTTATCATGCTGCAGTCCTGGTGATTCATAGGAAACTTTTTCTGTTGTTTATTTAGAGGTTGTGAGCGAGGATAAGAGCTACCTTGATGCCTTTGAGTGAAGAATAGGGCTTTTTGTTTCCTTGAGAATTGCCCTCTTATGATTTAACCCACATGTGGGAGTGCAGGAAGAAGGGTATACCTTCTCTCTTAGCTTCCTGAACAGTTCTATCAGTCATTATTGAAACTACTAGATTTAAATAATTTTGTGGCCATTTACTATAAAATCTAGAAGAAATAGTGATATATATGTATATATATATATATATATGCACACACATACATATATATATATATATATATCAAGTCAATAAGCAAAGTAAAAACAATACAAATATACAAATAGTAATAGAAAGAAGTAAAAGACTATTAAATATGTACCACTACAAAAGGCACCAGGCCCATTTGGTTTTACAGCTAAATTAAATCCTTTAGTTACCAAAAGTTCAAGATTACAGAGAGAGAATGAACCTTAATTAATTATTCAAATCCTCCAGAATCTTCTATCAAAACCTGACATAGATAGCTCTAAAAAGAAATTTAATATCATATTGATATTTAAATATATAAAAGTATATAATTAAAAACCAACACCCGAAGTCTATTTGCTTATGAAAATACAACAAAATCTTTGAAATAGCATTTATTTTAAAAATTATAAATTGGGTCACAATTAAACTTATATATAACATTAATTGCATGAGCAAATTAATCAAAATGATATGATTTTATCAAAATTTTCTGTGTTAGTTTCTTTTGGCTACTGTAACAAATTACGAACCTGGGTCATATAAAGTAAGAGCCATTTATACTCTGTCGGCTCTGGAATCTAGAAGTCCAAACTGAAGTTGCTAGCAAAGCCATGCTCTCTCTGAAGCCTGAGGAATGGTCCTTCCTAACCTTTTCCTGCTTCTCAGAGTTGCCTGGTGTCCTTGGCATTTGTTGGTAGCTACTTGCATCGTTCTGTCTCTGCCTGTATCATCACACAGCATTCTTTCTGTGTTCCAACCTGTTTCTCTGTTTTCTTGTGAGGACTGTCATTGCATCAGGTAGGGCCCATTCTAGTAGAGTATGTCCTCCAATTTCTAATCACTGTAACTTAACTAATTAAATCTGCAAAGACTTTATTTCAAAACAAAGTTCTCTGAGATTCCAGTTAGCCATGAATTTTAGGGGTACTTTGTGTAATCCATTATTTACGCCAAAAAAACAATTTGGTAAAATTCATTGTAGACTTCTAGTAACACTGTAAATAAAATAAGCGTAGAAGGAAGTTAAAGACTATAAAAACCTGCTGCCAACCATTACATTACCCAGTGCATATAAAACCATTCATAATATTGGAACTATTCTGGATACTGGGGCAGAGGAATTACTTAAGACCAACTTTGACAACTTAGCGAGACCCTGCCTCAAAAATAAAGGCTGGGGAAGTTGCTCAATATTCCCTGGGTTTAATCCTGAACAAACCAAACCAAACCAAAACAAACAAAACATAATTCATATTAAGACAGGAAAAATACAGAGAAGAATTTTCTGTTAAAATTGTTACCTGGCACTGCCCATTGGGTTTTGCCTAATATAATTAAACAAAAATTAATCAATATAAATAATAGCAAAAATGACAGTTCTTTCATTTCATATGATGATACAATTATAGTGCTAGAAGATATAATACTCTGTTACACAGTTATTGAGAAATATGTAAGCTGTCTGGCCATAAGCTCAAAATATAAAAACCAAGCTTTTCATTACCCTGTCAATACTCATTTATACAGAACAAATTCATTTATGTACACAAAAAAGTTTAAAACCGTTAATAATAAATTTAACATAAAAAGTGAAAGGCAGTTATAGAAAAAAAATTTTATCAAGGGAGAAAGAATTATCTGTTAAAATAGGGAGTTGTTATTTTCTATAATATTCCCTAATGATATAAAATTCACTCCTATGTAAAGTAATACATAGTGATGTAGTTCTTTCTAATTGCAGCAAGTTTTTATTTTAATTCTTTCTTCTAGACATTTGAACTTAATATACAGTTACTGTTATTAAAATGGTTGGTGCTTGATCAGTGGAGCAGAAAGGAGAGGCAGAAACAGATCTAAACTTATAATGATTAGATAAAGTTTTAGTAAATCCTTTCAATTAAGTGGAGGATGGGGAAATATGTATTTATATAATAAATGATGTTAAAGAAATTAGATTTTCATTAGTAGATTGGAAATACTAGATACCCATTTCTTTCATAAAAAATAAAACAAATTGAAGATATGAGCATATAGTAATAAGCAATACTATAAATTTGGAAAAATAGGAACTTTCATACACTAGAAGATAAATTATATGTAAAAATTGAGAAAAATGACTAAATAAATGGTAATGCACAACTTCACTAGCAGTCATGTAAATAAATCCACATTAAATAATAATACTCAGATAGTTTCAAAAATTTTTCAAACATTGATAATGCCTATATTTTGTAAGGATGCAAGGAAATGGAAAAAGTTTCATATACTGATAAATGTGGAAGTATATGAATCATACAATTAATAAAATACTTGCTTTTTGACACATTTCTATTTCTGGGAAACTACCATGAAAATTTATATTCAGATATGTTTGCTGTGTGGTAAAAATAAAGTGAATTTAGACAAAAACATTAGCATAAAAGGTAATTCATGATTGAGGAGTGTTGCTGATCACCATATTGTGGAATATTATGAAAAAATAGAAATGAATCCCCTATCTGTGACATCTGTGACATGGTGTATCATCATTTGATTGGGACAGTTTGATCATGAAATAGAAAAATTACTATGTAGTATTACCTGTGTGTATTTTGTATGAAACTAGAGAAATATGTGGATAAATAAGTAAATATTTTTAATTTTTATTTTTTAATTTTTTTGTTATCATAGGAAAAATGGTATTGGAAATAAGATTGGGAGAGAATATTATATATGCATCTTTCACATAAACACATGTGTGTTTTGTTTGTTATGTGAAGTATATATTTTGGTGATTTTAAAAATTTTAGAGCAGTATTTATTTTAAATCCTCATGGTATTGTATTTCAATGTACTGTCCATAGAAAAATGGGCCAAAATTAAAATACTTTATGAATTACCATTCAAAAAAGTATCTGAATAATAATTCACAAAGGGAAAGATTTAAAACACCAATAAAAATTTCAGGTTCATTAGTTATCAAAGCAATCATAATTAGAACAGTAATTTACTCATATTGTCAAGGGTCCAAAAATTTGATACTTCTCAGTACTATAGAGAGGGAAAGGAAATCTGCACATATTGCATAATAAATTTTCTGGAAGGCACTTTGGCAATATTAATTGAAAAAGTCTAGTAATATTCCTACCTCATAGCCTAGACATGCTACTTCTGGAAAGTAATGAATTCTTTGGCAAGAATTGCAAAGATTGTGTGTGTGTGTGTGTGTGTGTGTGTGTGTGTGTGTGTGTGTGTGCATTTCAGCTTTGTTTAATAGGGACAAAAAAGTTATACATCTCTGTATAAAGTTGAGTATTTAAATAAATCTACTTAGAAGTTTATTACATTTTAACTGTGACACATAGATGTACAACATTTTAAAATTATAATGAAAATTTATATGTGTTGATTCAGATTGCATTTATGGCAAAGGAAGATATCATGCAACCATTAATTTTTATACTAAGTAGATTTCAGTTGTTCTACAGTATGAAATAATTTTATGTTTAGTATTAAAATGAATGAAACTACACAAACCAGACTTTTAGCAGTAGTTTTCTCTAGTTGATAGATTTCTGTAGGTAATAGATTATTTTGTTGCTTTTTAAAATGTACTGAGTGAACTTTAATCAAGAAAAAAATGCATCGAATCTTTTAAAAGTACCATAAGTTGTTTTTTTCATTAAGTGTATTGGTAGTACATTTTAGATATAAAATAATCACCTTAAGTTTTTAAAAAGTAACAATAGACTAAATTGGAAATGTTTTTAAAATAAAGGTTAGTATGAGTAATAAAATGATATATAAAACAATTCCCGACTCAATAAAGAAAGTACTGCTTGTAGCTATTGATAGTCTCATAGCACAATTTGTTAGTTCATAAGGCCTGAGAGCCCCCTTGGAAAGTTTGCTTTGAGTCTATATTACTTAAATATCTGACCTTTTTAAATTAGCTCTCCTGCCATAGGTAATTTAACAAAGGATTCCTCACTAACATGTTTACTTTATCTCATTTGTTTGACTATGAGGTTTGCAATTTTTCTCCAGGGAGTAAATTGCTTCTAGTACCTTGCTCCAGGGCACTTATCTCAGAAGCAGCACACCTCTGTGATAGAAGGCAAATGTCATGACTGTAGGCAAGGGACAGAGGCCTGATTGCTATTCCTAAAACGCCTCTTTTATCTTCCAGAAGCCCAATCTGCATTCTTTTGAGTGATATAGAATGTCAGTACCAATGCTCTGCCTTTGCTAAACCTGGGGAAGGGGTTGGGGGAGTGCACTACACTTCTTTATTTAGAGTTTTCACTGAGAATGAACAGCAAGCACTATTTGAAAGGTCATCCCATTTCAAGTAGCAGATGGATCGGAAAAAAAGACTCTTGCTTTTACAAATAATTTAATTGAATTCTCCTTGCCATTTCTGCAGGCAATTCAGGATATTTTTTAAAGCATTGATCCATAATTTATCTTTCAGAGTGGTTAGTATTGTTAGACAGATGTGTAATTTTTCATGTATATAAGGGAGAAAATACAGCATCCATTTTACCTGCTTGATTGTCTTTTCCTTTCCTGTACAAACAAATGCACATTATAAAAGACAAATTATTGCTTTAACAAAAAGAAACAAAACCAATTATTTTCAGATTTCTTTTTGAGATGAAGGCCTTTCTTAGGCATGATTGTATTTACAAAGGTCATCTCCTTTGCTTTCCTATGAGCAAGTTACAGTTTGTGTCTATGTAGCTCATTTGTTTATAGTCCCTTGGGTATAAGAATCATGGAGACAGGAAGGTCAGGGAGGTCACAAGTCTGAAACACAAATTTGTCGTATTAATAGACCATAAGATAATAACTGAATGCGTTCTATTTGTGGTTTATTTTCCTGTTTTTCTTTCGAAAATATTTGTAATCTCTGCTGCTCTGATTGGATTAAGGTTGCCAGGTAAAATTTAGGTTGCTCAGTTAAATTTTAATTTCAGGAAAAAAGTGAATGTATTTTTAGAAGTGCTGTACTCTGGGTAATACTTTAGAGAGTAGCCTCAGAATAGAGCGTCCTACTTAAATACAGTTGTGCAATACAATTTATGTAGGAAATGGATATAAGACAGGGATACACAGTTTAATAGGTACAGCAATTACAAATAGACACTCACTTATCTCCAGGTCCAAACAAAATTTCTGGCACCTTCACAGTCCCCTGAAAATCTCTCTGATCTAAACTAGCTCTGACCACATTGGAGGGAGTCACTATCCTGTCCTTTGAAATCCTCATTTCTCTTCATTTCTTGTTAATGTTGTTGTCACCTTAACCACTACAAGTTTTGTGTATTCTTAATTTTATATGAATGAAATCACACTGAATGCTTCGTAATTCGATCTAATTTGGTGTCAAACACTAGTGATGTTCTTCCACCAAATTATGAAATAGATAACACTGTTAAGCTCAGATATGCTTGAGTTTTCTCTGTAGGAAAGACTGAAGGGCAATCATTTACAAGAACTATACTTGATGAGTTTATTCAGGTACTGGTACCATAAATATTTGTAATTTAAATACTCTTCCACTCAAATGCTTGCTCTCCTGAGGCTCATTGATTTTCCAAAACTTGGGGCCAATCCAGTGATACTTTCTCCAGGTTTCTGTTGCATTGATATCAGTGAAGTAAATCACATCTCCAACCTAAGGTCATAATGTTCAGCATTAAATGGATAAAGAGCCTTTTGATTTATTATTCATGTAGATAACAATGCTCAGAATGACTAAGGAACATTCCCTTTTATATCATAAATTTTATCTGGTGACATTTAAAGAACGTCTTCCAGAGCATAGCTCTCATCCGTGGACTCTCTTTCCATTTGTTAATGGCACCGTATTTTGCTCTCCTCGTCTTTCCTTTATATCCTGAATGCTGAGGATGGCACATTTTCCAAGTTGCTTTAAAGAACTACCATTGTAAAAGCAAGAAAAAAAAAAGGTAATTTAAAACTAGATTTCTAGGAGTTCTAGGAACTAGGCAATTTTGCATGGCAAGCATTGAACCTAGGCGTGATTTATTATTCACTTAACCGTGGTGAATATTCATGGTTTGCATATTAAATTAGAATTAGAGAGTTTTGTTTACCCCAAAGAAGCGGGGGAAGTTGTATCTTTATTTTGAATGTACTGAAATTAACATTTTAAGGTACAGAGAACTTTCTGTTTGGTAGAATCTTAAAAATAACCTGGCTTAATCACCTAGATAATGTTTATAAGAAGATTCAATACTTTATAAACCTGGACTGATGTATTTTTTCTGATGGTATTTTTACAGAGAGAGAGCTAAGGTTTATTTCCTGTCCTTACCTCCATCTCTGCCTTCTTTCTTCCCCTTCTTTATAGCTTTCTTTACTCAAAGAAAATGTAAACTTGGAAGAATGGTGAGGCTGGGCCATATGTTCCTTATTGCCACAATTTCATGTGGACCCCTGGAGTCTACTACCGAACCCTTGGTTTTCATGATCACAGTTGTAAAACCGTTCACACCGAGATGAATAATTTATGATGTGCCAGGCACTGTTGTAAACACTTGAAAATATTAACTCATTTAATTCTCAAAATGTCCCCCCTAATGGGCGTTATTATTTCTCCCTTTTTATCGATAAAGAGAACTGGCCTAAAGAAGATGAGTGAGTTGCTCATTACCACACAGCTTGTAATGGCTGAGCTTGGACAGTGTTGTTTCAGGGTCCCTCTTAAATAGAACGCCTGCTGCTTCTTCCTAGCCACAGCAGCAGATACACTGAACCCTTACACAACGTAGCTATTGACTTAGGAGCTTTACATGAATTATCCTAGCTGATCTTTCTAAAGCAGCCAATGAGGTGATGGTATTATCCTTAGCTTGCAAATGCAGGAAATGACGCATGATGAAGTCACGTGATGTTTTGCTAATGTGCAAGGCCAGCAGTTGAACCTCTCACTTTGACTTACAAGTCCATGCTCTTGAACATTATTTTATAGATTCCCACAACCATGAAAACATTGTATATTTCTTTGAATTCTGATTATTTTCTTTCATGTCTGTTTCATATTAGCTAATAGTGCCAAGGACTTGAGTACATTCTGAGGCGCCAAATTGTAGCTCTAGCCCATGATCACACCCTGAGACAGGCATCACATTTGGCTCCATAGTGCTTTTTACCCATGGCCTTATAATTTTTGTATTTATTTTCTATTCCTTCTCAAGTTACATTGCTTAATTTTCTCAGAATTGTTTGCAGTTCTACTAATCAATGTCACTTAAATAACTGCACCTATTTGACAAGGAACAGATGATTCTCCTCAGTCAATCTACATTCTGACTTAATCCTGCTAGGCAGAAAAACTCTTTGTCCAAATGATGACTGTAGTGGTGGAAATGCTGTATTCTGCTAGTACTAGTACTACTAGTACACCACTTTTTTGTATTCAGTGGTGGCCTAGTGGAAGAACTACATCTCCAAGTTAGTTATGTGCAGTGTGTAACCCTAAAGTGATCCTCAGGGTTGGAGCAGTGAGAAGCATGATGATGTAAGCTCTCGTACTATGGATGCATGAGTCTGTGATGCTCACTAAGCCATGCTGTACTTCTTTGTCTGTTTCGTAGAAATGTGCAGGGGAAGGGCAGGTAAAGAATTACTGGCTGGCAAGTATCTTCAGCAGTGCTGAGGCAGAGGCTGTTGCTATGTTAATTCTGCAATAATGTTTCTTTGAGAGAAGTGTATTGTCTATTTCTTAGACTTAATATGCCTTTGTCAGTTCCTTCTTCATATTTACCCATGACTTTAGCTTCGTGAGTTAAATCTTGTGTAAACAGAGTTTACACTGCTTTCTAGAGACCAGCGAGTAGGGAAAATATCTACTTGGTTATGTTAGAACTTACTTGTTACTAGATTCCAATCCGTAGAAAGAAACATTTAAAACTATTATCTTTTACTCCTTCTCCAAGGAAAATTGCTGCTATTACAGAACAAAAATTCTTATAGTTTGGAAAATGTGCCCACTTTATCTTAAGTTTGCATTCTTTTGTGGAGAAACAAATTGGGAGGATCAACACCTTAAGCATGAAAGGATTGAAGGCTGCCTGAGATAAAATTGATGTCTTAGTAGTAGCCTCCATTATAAAATGCTCCAGTTTCCTGGGAAAAAGGCTCTAGAGGTTATATATAAAACAGTTACTGCCACTGAAAAGTAGTTTTTGTAATCAGTCTACTCTAGATTTCTGTAGAAAATTCTCTTAATGAAAAGTTTGGTGGAATTGAATGAACAGTTTTAACTGGTGGTCCTTTTGTGCTATGGCTGAAAAAGGGATTACCTTTAATCTTTTGGCTGTTCTTTCTCCCCTGGTTCAGAAGCATACAGACACTGATCAGAAAAGAGGAATAAGTCTGATACATCATACTTTTCTGAAGCATCAGTATCAAGGCAGACTTTTTTAATTTCCCTGAATCCATGTGGAGAATGTAAATAGTGGTTGACCAAAGAGATACGCATATCAATTTTTTTTGGCTGCTATAATAAATTATCAAAAATTTGTGGCTCAAAATAACAGCTTTATTTTTTATTTTGCCATGCTGGAGGTCAGAAGTCTGAAATGGAAATATCACCGGGCTAAACAAAAGTTTAGCTAGTTGAGATGATTCTTTTCCAGAGTCTGGATAGAATCTGTTTCCTTGTCTTCTCCATCTTCTAGAAACTTCTTGCATTCCTTGTTATGTGGCCCCCTTCAAAGCCAGCTTTTATCTTCAAAGGCAACTGTGGCCAATGAAGTCTTTTTCATATTGTGTCACCCTTGACTCTTGTACTTGTGTCTTTACTATTTAACAACCCTTGTGTTAACTTTATTATAAGGTCAGACGATTAGTACCCTTAACTCCACTTGCCACCTGAATTCTCCTTTGCTATGTAACTTGACACATTCACAGATTTGAGGGATTAGAGTATAGACATCTTTAGAAAGTAATTGTTCTGCCTACCAAGTAGGGATTTACTATTTTGGAAGTATATTTGTCATAATTATAGCACTGTAGCAATGCTGAAAGTAATGAGGGCCTAGGGATTATTGTTTTTCCCAATAAGATTGGACATAGATCCAGGCAGTGGTGCTAGAAGATTCTGTGCTAATCCGTGGATCCGCAGGAGACTCTCCATTGGGTTATAATTTCTGCATGCCAACTTTTCATCCAACTGTAGGGGATTCAGGTAACACAAATGAAGATGGTCATCATCTCCTTCTTGGTAAATGCTGCCTCTTCTGCATTGAATCCAACATTTTAAGGATCATGATGACCAAAGAAAAGAAAACAGTGCCCCAGAGACATACAGTAAAACTTAATCCCTAAGATTTGCCACAGAAATATAACGGAATTTTTAGAAGTTTGGCATCCTCAATAGCATCAATACACAGAGAAAAATGAGAGACTAAAGTTAGGTTATAAAAAGTAGGGTTACTTATTTTGAAAAGGAGACATATTAGGAAAACATAGTAGAAAAACTAAAATGCCACTACAGAATTAAAATACCATTAGAAACTGGCAAGAAATCACCACTGAAAGTAATTGGTAGATGGAACCTGCTGTCAGCCTAGCATTTGGTAGGCTGAGGTAAGAGGATTGTGGGTCGAAGCCTAGCCTTGGCTACATAGTGAAAACACATCTAAAAATAGCACTGATGGAGATGGATGGGGACAAGGGTCAACGTCAGTAAAAATGAAAAAGAAAAGTAGAATAAAAATTTAAATAATGAAATAGAAAATATTAAAAGGCTAGAACATAGTGATTATAGACTTAAACACCTAAAAGCAATCAAGAATTATAGTTGTTCTTGATGTCGTACACAATTAGAATAAAACAGTAATTAAAGATTAATAAACAGTAATTAAAGATTAATTAAAATCATGAACAAAAAACACAAAGAAGAAAAATTAAAAAGGCTTTCCATACTGTAGAGAACATTAATGAAAATAATTCCATACCATTACAGTTTAGCTATTCGTGTGTGTGTGTGTGTGTGTGTGTGTGTGTGTGTGGTATTGAGCTACACCCCTGTTTTTTATTTTGAGACAGAGTCTGTCTTATTACTTAATTTTGCATTGCTTAGACAATATATCCAACATCCAAAGTTAAAAGAGGAAAGGTGTACTTTGGCTCACAGTTTATAGAGGTTTTAGTCCATAGTAAGCTGGCTCCAAGGCAGAGTGGCATGGCAGAGGACCCTTGCAAAGGGGAGACAGTCTCTGGCAAAGCAGAGCAGGCAGAAGGCAGCAAAGCAGCTAAGCGGCTAAGCAGAAGAAGGAGCAAACAGCAGCAGCAGCAGCAGCAGCAGCAGCCTTCTTTCTGTCCCTTTCTGTTCTGTCTAGGCTGTCAGCCTGTTGCTCGGAGTAAGGTAGGGCACCCTTAATTGCAGCATCCCATACTTAATCCCAGCATCACACCTCTCTTTCTAGCCCGGCCAGAGAGCTCTACCTGTGACCATATGAGGCTTCTGGGGGACAGCTAGATACAAGCCATCACAGGATCTCACTAAGTCACTGAGGTGTTTGGGTTGAGTTTGAATGTCTGATTATTCTGCCTCACCCTCCCAGAGTGCTGGAATAACAGGTATGCAGCACCACACCCCACTAATTTTTTAAAAAATTATAGTTAAAAAGTCCTTCAGGAACGCAGGCAAAGAAAATAGTTTACAAAGGAGCAACAATCAGGCTATGCTTCATTTTTAAGTCAGCCACACTATATGATATGATATAAACATTGCTTGTAAAATCTCCAAAATCTGCTTGGAACACTTCGGTAGAGTGTACTTGAGATATGTGTATTTAGTCAAGTTGTCTTTCATTTGTGAAGTCAACAGAAGCGGATCTCCAAATCTGTAAAAGAAAACATAATGCCTCTTAATGAAATAGGGTGAGGATTTTACCCAGGTTCGTTAGGTAAGGTGAGGTGACATGTGTATTAGTGTTTTAGAGAGATACAGAATCAACATAAATATATGGAAAATTATACAAAGGGATTTATTACACAGGCTTACAGGGTCAGAGACAGAAAAATCCAAAATGGCTGTTTGCGTGCTACAGGGCTACAGGATCCAGTCTAAGGCCTGGAAACTCGGTGTACAGTACTGCTGTGAGACTGTGTTGGAACCCTGAAGAGGCTGCCTTGGCCAGCCGAAGGAACTGGAGACCAGTGGTGTCCATAGGCAATGGCAAAGCCTGGGATTCTTGATAAAGCAAAACACTTCCTCCTTTCCTTTTTATTATGTGCTGGCTACAAGCCTAGGGGTTGGTGCTGCATTCAGAACTTTACTGACCTGCTAGACGGTTTTTGCTCAAGTCAAGGTGACCATCAACATCACACCAGGGTCCAGCAGCATTGACATCGTCCAGACACTCAGTAGAAGTGCACGGTCACTACGCCAGATGGCCTTAGTCACAGCTGGGCATAGAATGCAGCTGTCTGTGCTGTCACAGTCTTTCTACTAGAGTCTCATGCACATCCATGTGTAAGAAGTATTGATCCAGATAACTGAGAAATTGAAGCAAAGAATTCACTATCAAAGAAGTAAATGATAGTAGGAGATTGACTATTAATAATGCAACAAATTAAACAAATTAATATACAGTGAGATTTAAAAATTGTAACCTAAGATGTTTAATGTAAATCTAAAATTATACATTTGAAAGGAAAATATGTAATTTGAAGTCATGATTTATTGTTAAATATTTAATATCTTTACATTTAATACTTTATAGTAAAAAACTCAAGGTCTTATTTACAGGGCTTAGAATGAAAGTTGCAACAAATCTTCATTTTTTTCCGAGGATGAAATCAACGATTGTATTTGAAAGTTTTAAAATGTATTTATTCAGTCAAAAAAATTGTAGTATTCTTTCTGGTATATCAGATACCAGTATTAGAAACAAAAGTTGGATGTGTGACTTTCAAATCAGTGGAGAGAGAAGAGAATGTGTACTCTGGTCTCAACTGCCAAGTATATGAAGCAAACAAAAAACAGTGGAGCTTAAAGTATGCAAAGCATAAAATAAGATTGCAGAGGTATAGCTAAACATACCATTTATGCCACTACAAATAAATAGTGTAAACACCTTTTCTATTAGAAAAAGCAAATAATTTGACCAAGTAGTCCATCAAAATATTGGTATTCACTAAGATCAAATTATATGTTGGTAAAAAGCTATTGTTTTAGAATTAGCGTCCTTTGACTATTTCTTACTACTGCCATGTGTTGTCAAAATGACCTTGAGGAAACTTAGATGTTCATGTAAGAAGGAAAAATGTAAACCACAGACAGGTAAATAAATATATAAGCCTAGATTTTTCACTTAAAGAAAATCCATGTTTGTTTAAAAATTATAACATCGTGCTGTGGAGTTTGTAATGTATGTAGATGTAGTTCAAATGGTAATTTGAATGGGAAGATAGCTTGGAAACAGACCATGCAATTATAGGGTTTCTGTGTTTTAACATAAAATAGTGTAGTGTTAACTGTTGGTAGACTGAAAAGAGAGGGGAGGCTCTATCGCAAGCAGCCTGTGAGTAGAAGCGTATGGGAGTGAGGGGACTTATCTTTGCAGGATGGAGTCTTGTAGATCCCTAATACCCACCTGGCATGCAGACAGAAGTGTCTCTACTTTTTCTGTAGATTCTAGATTAAGCAGTCCCTAGTCCAGAAGTAACTTGGTTTTGACTGTCAAACTCAGTGCCCTAGGCCAGGACAGAAGACAGAGCATGGTGTCCCTGTCCATTCGAATTCCTAAATACTGCAGGCAGAAAGTCCAGGGATGAGAGGAAGGATGATATTATAGGGGAGGCAAAATTTTACCCATTTGGCTCTTTGATGGGCCTTGGAATTAAATTAACCTAAGACAAATCTACAGGAGAAATTTATTTAATACAAGTTTTATGTGAGTAGGTTTCTTCATTAAGAAATGAAGTTGCCAAGATTCAGTTAGAGTCGAAAGGCTTGGGCTACAGTCATTTGGTGAAGAAAATTCCTGCGTAGGAATACAAGGGTTAGTGTGGTAAGGGTGTCCCTTAGCTCAACCTCCCAGCCTCGATGATGAGTGTATTGCTTTCCTTGTGGTATAGGGAGGACATGAACTGTCACATAGGAATTTCGTCTCCTGTCTTAATTGTGTTTTAAAGGGGTACAGTAAGTGCCTAATTTATGAACATCTGCGTTGCAAACTTTCGCAGATATGAAGGGACCTTGCATTATGAACATCCGTAGATGCCAGCAAAGTAGCTCCCATGTCTGCTGGACATTGTCATAGTTGTGCTGTGCTTAAAAGTAAAAATCATTTATTTACAGTATTTTTGTGTGGGTTATTTTAATGCTTCACATTGTATATATTTGTGTTAAAGGTGTGTAAGACTCACTTTGTCCTTCTTAAAAATGAATCCAACTTAACAAACACTGTCTGAAAAACAGAACTTGTTTGTTAGGGACATAATATATTTTTCTTGAATTTGCTGCTTTTCAAAAATTTTTAGCTCGGAATAGTTGACATGCCAACATGGCATATTTGGGATATGATGAACTCTTTCAATAATTAGCATTTTTCTTCTTTGTCCTACCTGAGACTAATAGGGACTTTTGAGAAACCAAAATAAATGAGCAAGATAAGATACTCCTTGTGAGGTTGCTTTGGGTGGACTAGACCAAGGAAGTTGGCTGAGCGTTGGAAGGGGGGCCAAGGGTGTGTGAGGAAGCTGTTGACAGGCAGCGCAGCCGTTGTGCACTCATCTTGGAAAAGACCTGGAGCTAGAACTACAGAGTGTTGACCTTGCGAGGTGGGGCAGGCTGAAGGGGGCTGAGGTGTAAGGGAGACAGAGATGAAAGGTCACAGAATCTGATGGAGGATAGCCAGCCCGTGGAGAAGAGAGAGCATGAGTGCTGGAGTTCTGCAAGTCCTGAATCGGATCTTGTCTATAGCATGTTGTGCTGTGTGAGCTCGAGCTTCCGTGTGAGGCTAAAAATTGCCCACAAGTGTATATACTGGAACTTATCAAAGTGACTTTAGCTGGAAAAGGGTCATTACAAGTGTAATTCAGAATCTTGAGAGGAGTACATCATCGGATTATCCTGGGAGTCCTCCGTGCTATCGTTATATGGGAGAGCCAGAGGGAGATTTGACAGTGACAAAGCAGTGTGAACGCTGGAGGCACTGGAGTGCTGTGGCCTCCGGCCAAGGAACACCAGTGACTTGTGGAATCTGGATGAAGCAGGAATGTGATCTCTTTTAGAGTTTGAGGAAATCAAGACTCTGCCAACACCTTGATTTTGGCCTTCTGGTCTCCAGAATTTAAAAAAAAAGCATTCTTTTGGTTTAAGTTACCATGTTAGTAGTAATTTGGTATAGAAACCATAGACACAGAACTAATACCTCCCCAAATCTCATTGCCTCATTTATAAAGTAGGATCATAGTAGCTACCTTGTGATCATGAGAAAATATGTAAAAATAGAAAAAATAAACAAAAGATAAAGAATATGCAGGAAAATATACAGACATTCTCTTTGTTAGATGTTAGTAATTCATTCCTTATGGTCAGTTGTTTTATCTAAAAATGATTTTTGAGAAACAATTTCCCATTATTTTAAATAGGGAAAAATGACCACGTATTATATATCATCACAATCCCCTAATCAACTTCTTCAAAGACCAGTAAAGCACAGAAAAACACTCCAAGATGAATAATAAATTATCATGTTGGGATTTAAAATACCCTAAAGGTGGTTTCCTTGATTGTCTAAAAATGCGGTCGTTTAAAAGACTTGCTTTGTATGTAGCAGCCTGTCTTGCTTGCGTTGCATTCTTTTCCACAGTTGTCCTCAATGTTTTCGGGGCTCCTCAGGGACTTTAACAATAAGCAAAAATTGAAGTTACTGTGAAAGTCACTGTGGAAGTGTGTGCGAGTCCCCTTGGCAGAGTGTGGTCCACACTGAGGCCCTTACAGACAGCCATCGGCTCCGGCAGTGCCGGAAATTCATTTCCCTGTGATGGCACTCAGCGGACTTTTCAAAATATCTGCGTGTGATTTGGTGTTCTATGGAAGGTATTTGGAAATTGTCTTGATGATTTCCCTGTATATAACTTTTTAAAAATTTGCGCTGAGTTTTGGTGTCACAAATATAGATTTTTGTCACATGAGCATTGTCAAAAACTTGCAAAATTTAAATTATAAAAACAGAGGCATTTTACTGGGGAGATGGTAACCGGCATTGACATTCGGAAGTGTGACTTTCTGCACTGTGTTTGTGTTTGCACTGTGTTTAATAGCAGAGCCTTAATGTGCAATATACAGACAATTAATATAAGTAATCAGAAAGAATGTGACTAGAAAAATGGCAAGGATTCTGAACAAATGTAAATTAGGGAAGTAATAGAAATGGCTAATGAATGAACACAGGAATATGTAACCTCAAAACTAACCAGGAAATAAAAATTAAAATTGCTGTACCTTAGCTTTTTACATCCATTCAATTGATGAAATAAGCAAATCTAATGCTACCAAATGTTGATGATGTTGTGAAGCAACGAGGATTCTGATCCACAGAGCAAACTGGTAAAGCCACTGGAATAGAGTGTGGCATCACACACAAAATGGAATCTTTTGGTCTCCTGTGGCTTATGTTGCCCAAGGAGATATGTACAACATACTCGAAACAAATTTGTCCTAATTAAAAAACATAAGTCCTTCCTTACCAATGACTGCAGAGTAAATATTATTAAATATTTATACAGGAGTGAGTTTTTGAAAAGCAAAAAGAAGGAATAAGAGCAACACTAACATGGATTAATATAGGAATATTATGGTGAATAAAAATGTTTTAAATATGAATTGTTTAAGGATAGGGAGGTGGGTGGGGAGGGGGAAGGGGCTAAAAACAATCAAGATGTGTTATTTACAGGTCCTCTCTCCCTACAATCAATGTAAACTGCGGACGTATATTAATTTAAAAAAAACTTTAAAACAATTAAGACACGCCAAAAGTATTTTCAACTAGTTTACAAGTGATAAATGTACTGCTCCTACTGCTGCTGCTACTACTCTTTAGACCTAAAGACTGTGAATTATTCTATGTTGATAGTAAATATGGGGACAACTTCTCTATAGAAAAAAAGGCTTCTATAATTTTTGATTGAATAATCTGATTTCTACAGATCTTTCCTAAGGAAAGAGAGATGCAGACAGAAATTCATTATATCAATTGTGTATAACAATTTGCATATGATTAAATGCTCTCAATAGTCTGCCAGTGAGTTGGACAATTGTTAAGTAAATTATTGTATAGAGGTAGCATGAGAAAATCTTTTAAAATTTTTGAAATTATATCTAGTGGCATAGGATACTACAATACAGTTTTCAGTGAAAAAGGATTCAAAATTACATTGTTGTAAACTTTGTTTTGAAAAATCAACAGTCAAAAATGAAGGGATAAAACTGAGAAATATCAAAATACTATTGATGTTTATGTCTTAATAGAATAACATATGATATTTAAAACATGCCTTGCTTTATGTTCAATTATTGAGTGCACTGAGAAGGTACTATATTCATGATGATAACAAACAGCTTTACTGGATTCCCTAAAATGGGTAGAATTTCATGAAGATTGAGGTTGATTTCACTAATCAGATAGATTTTTATCCATTTAGTTTTGTCCCTTTTTTTTTTTTTTTTGGTATTGGGGATCGAACTCAGGACCTTGTGCTTGCAAAGCAGGTGGCACCACCACCAAGCTAAATCCCCAGCCCTGGTTTTGTCCATATTGCAGCTTCTGTCTGTGCTTGAATAGAAGGGCAGATTTGTATATAAAAATATTTGAAGGGATGCAGAAAGTAAATTAGGTCACATGGAAATTGTTCTAGTTAATGAATGAAAAAAGTCTAGCACAAGTAAGGAATTATTATTATCATCATTAATATTATAGTTTAGTTGTTATAGATAAGTCTACAGATCAGTTTTATTTTAGGATCCAAACCAGACTTCCTTGTTACTTACAAGTACATATCTGGAAGATGAAAAGATGAGTGAGGTTTATTCTGTCACTGACATAGTAGAGCCAGTGAAGAACACACACACACACACACACACACACACACACACACACACACTTCAAATGGTAAATCTTGCTCTTAAAAAGAGAGGGCTTATTTGTTCCCATTGCTGGTCATCATCTCAGGCTAGAGCCATTCTTTGGGCAGAATTAGGGAAACTTGGAAATGGAAAATCTTTGTGCCTGTAAATGTTGTATTTCACAGTATAGGATTTGGAATTTAGTTATCTGTCCATCTTCTCCGGCTTACTCTTGGAAAATGACTCTGTATATGCAGTGTGTGGCAGGGAACTCAGGAAAAGATCTTGCCATTGTTAAAGTCTGGGTTCTGTTGGGCATTTCAGAGAATTCCTTACTAGAAAGTCTGTTAAGGATATAGCCAATCAAATTGCAAAGCTGATCCATGCTAATATTGCTTTCTATTGAATGCTGATATGTGCTATAATATATATTATAATGCTGCAGTAAATGTTTCTTTCCTGTCATTTAATTGCCCAACATATTGACACCTATAACATGCAGTTTTGAGATGAAAATAGCACTGTGTTTTAAAAGAAAAGATTTAGCAGATGTGTCTTGATATGCCTAAAATGTACATTAATAGCTTTTAAGATAAGTTTGCTTGAAGGGAAATATGGTGAACTTGTATCTGATGTATGCCTTCTTTGTAGAAATCACACAAACTGACCTAAAAAAAAAATGCAAAACTAAGGCAGTTTTATCTCTTTAAATGGTAGGAGTGCATTCTTGTGGGAAATTCATGATTCCATTTCTCTCAGTTTGAGTTTATAAAGAGGGACTTTCTGGGAATGATCGAAACATACTTGCTGTCCAGATTTTGTCAAGACAAGATTGTAGATCTTTTCTCAACTTACATAACAGGTACATAATGAAAGATTTTGACTGTGTTAAATTTTTGTGCCTTAGTCTACAGAAATATATTGGACAAATAATATAAAGAAAGAACAACCTAGTAGTCATCCCACTGATCCATCCATCCATCCATCCATCCCCCCTTTGTCTGCACTTCCATCTGTCCATCTATCCATAGGACCATCTGTTGACCTCTCCTGGTTACTGATTTCTTATCAGAGGTGTCAACCTTTGTTTTCTCGCTTTGAAAAGTTCTGCACTATAACGAGTTGCCAAATACACTTGGTAAAAATACATTGAGATGAGGTTTTAATCTAATAATTAAAGAGATTGATAAAGCTAACAAAGCGAACTGTACAACTTTGGCCATGCAGATGCATAAAGCCACTTGGAAAGATATCAGCAACCTAAGAGAGAAAATCTACTGTATCCACTCTTCTCTGCTCCACCCATAGCTGTTATTCACTTTTGCTTCTCTTAAACATTCAATTTGTGACAATTTGAGGGCCCTGTTCTCACTTCTAATATGATCGTTGAAGAATGATATATTTAAGCTGCAGACTCTTTAGGTTTTTGATCAGTATGAGGGCTTCAGATAGGTATTGTATTTTGTTTTGAAGATAAAAATCAATAAATACAAAGTTAAAAGAGAACCAGACTTATCCTGGAACAATGCTAAACATATTCCTAGTTCTGAAAGGGACATTACTTAATCTGTACTTCAGACTTCTTTTGCAGGGTTCAGTTTGTTGTGGGTTCATTTTATTTAAATGTGTAGAAGGTAAAAGTTGAAGAAAGTTCATTCCAAACTAGATGCATTTGAAAGCTAATGTAATTATTAAATGTCACTGGTCTTGGTAAACTCTTGATAAACTAAGATCAGAGTGCATTGCAGAGACCATTGTGACTAATTGTATAAAAGAGTGTAAATTACTGCTAAGTTATAAGGTACAACCCCTATGTAATTACTTCTGGGGAAGTCGTCTGTGATAATGATGTGGGAAGCTGCTGAGTCAGACCTTTTGAAATCTTCACATATCTCCAAACCTTGTTGTAAAACTATTTCCCAACTCAGTGCTTTTGCCTAGTGTTATCTTTCATACATTACACTTAGTTTAAGAAGGGTCCTTAGGATTCTGGAGGCAAGAGAAAAAGTTTTAAAGCTTTAGTTCAAGAGTGTTACGAGAGTAACCTACCCTTTCAGTGTTGTTTTAGATAATCTGGAAATTAGAATGCGTTCTTGCTGCCACCTGGGTGTGCCCTCTTTGGGTGGATGGGAACAGGGACTACCCTTTATTTTTAATTCTCTTCAGGTCCAGGCCCACAGTGAGCACAGGATGAATTAAGGTGGGCCAAGTATTTATTCTGAGTATAATTTTGTGTTTTGTGGGCATTCCTGAGGAAATATGGCAGCTGTTGGATGGTTCTCCCCTGGTTCTCAGCTATGCTAATTATTAGTGAATATTGGGGCTGTTTAACTGATGACAACTTTTAAACTAGAAAAATACTTTAAATTTCTTTGTTTAATCTAGCTCTTATCTGATATCTCTCAACTCATAATTACTAACATTGAAACATTGCTTGCTTTAAAATGAGGCATATAAGATTGACGAGAGCTTTGGAATCTGAGAAGTTACATTGAATATATTCTAAATACCAGGACTTATTTTATTCTGCAACTATCTCTTTAACACAGGAAACACTGCATAGCTCATTTCATGTTTTCTGAAGTGCTATTTCATCCAGTCACATTGTCCAGCAGGGCCCCGAGTCTGCCATGTAACCAGTAATCGAAAATCCTCTACACAAAACGTGCTCAGGAGAGTTCATGAGCTTTAGCAATTACCTTATCCTTGGGGACACAGTGGATGATATGTGTGACCCTCGTATACAGAAAAGAGCAGACTCTGAGAAAAGAGGGACGTTGTCTCCAATCTACAGTAAAGCAGGACAAGGATTTTAGGTATTTGAGAGAAGTGTTCCATTCACTCCATTTCTGCCTCAGAAACACCAAGCAGTATGTATCTAAGGCAGAGTTTTCTACTCTGGGCAATGTTATTTTTTTACTTATCAAAAATGTATTAGAGTTGGAAGAATTACAGACTCTCTCCCACCATATGCTAAAATTAATTCCAGCTGGATTAAAGCAATAAATAAATGTATAAAATCAATCATTAGAAACCCAGAATAGAAACGAGTATTTATCGCAACTAGAGTGAGAGAAGAATTTGTAAGTTTAAAGGCAAAGAGAAAATATGATAAAAGAAGAGAATAGTAGATCTAACTGCATTAAAAATTAAAACTTCTATTCATCAAACAACACTGATACAGCAAAGTTATGTGCAGAAAATATGGGACACGTGATCTTAAAGGACCAAGCCAACTTATAACAATGCATGCTTCCAGTAGTTAAGTAGTTTTTCAGGTTAAAGTCATCATTTCCAATCCTTTCTTGCTCAGTGAGCGAGCTCAGCTGGCCAGAATTGCTTCACGCTTGTTCTTGCAGAATGCCTACTTGTGAGCCTCAACAGAAGGCGGGCCAACCTTCCACTGCATCTTCTGCCTGAGGCCCTCCGGCTCTGACACACAATCTGCGGTAATGTTTCTGTGAGTTCTAAATAATTTGGGTTTTCTCCTTATAGTTGTTGTCTGCCATTTGTTATTAGGTTTGGTGTTTTACATCCATCTTCTGTTGGTGATGTGATAGGTTCATTTCTAGAAAAAAAAATTGTGATATATTTCCCTACTTCCTAACTTCTCTGAAAACCTGAATGCTGGCAGTATGTGTTTTTGTGTGCAAGTGTGTGTGTATGTATGTGTGTGGTAAATAGGCACGGGTCATGGCAATACAAAGTGCTGGTGGGGAAATATATCCCTGTATCGCCTATTTTCTGATCTATGGGGAGCCGGAAACATTGTGTTGATCTGAGGGAGATGATAACCAAGTAAACAAATCCTGTGAACCAAGTGTTAGTAAATCATATTGAGCAAGATTCTTCCAGTTTCTCCTGTGTCTGTTTGGTGAATACTTATAAGGCATGATTAGAGTCTCCCCAAAACCACTCTCTTAACAGGTAGGTCTTGGGCTATTATAAAGGCCCTAGTGAAAATATGCATAAACATTCATCATTTCTAAGAACTCTTTAGTGTGAACTCACTGCATTCAAGGCATTATAAAATATACAAAGAGGAATCCTCAAGATCCTTCAAATCTTTGCATAGATCATGTTCACAAATAAATGCAAGATAAAGATGAATGTCATAGTAACATAAATGGAAATATGCAATTAAAGTATAGCAAATGGAGACTTATAGGCTATCAATGATAGTGTAGACCCATTTTTACTCACTCCTCTCTGCTAAGAACTCCTGTGATCTCTGGTAATGGGTAAGAGAGAAGCAAATGGGAACTTTGAAAGGCAGTAATAAGAAAGTGAGCTAGTTCACAGCTCTAGTGCTGGAGGGATACAATACAGCAGCAAAGTGTCCAGAGCTCCCCAGCCCAACAGAAGGTTTTTGTTGCCCAACCTGGCCACGACAATCACTAACATTGACGCCAAGATGAATCAAACGTTGGAATTAGCTGACACAATTTTGTTTTTGAGACAAGTCCCACTGTATAGTTCAGGTTGGTCTTGAACTCACTGTGTAGCCCAGCCTGGCTTCAAACTCATGGTGATTCAGCTGTCTCTGCCTCCTGAGTGCTGGGATTACACTGAGTGCTACCACAGCTGACAAGACAAAAATACTTAAGTGTCTGTTACATACATGACTTGACTGCAAATTGTTGGATAAAAATAAAAAATAGAAAACTGGAAATAGAATGTATAAAACACCAAAATGGAAATTCCCTAACTGAAAAATATAATAGTGGGAAAAAAAAGCATTGTTGGATAGTCAGTAGTAGAGTGGATATGAGAGAGGACAGAAGTTTTAAAGATATGAAAGAACAATAGAATTCACTCATTTCAAATGACAAAAAAAAAAATAGATGTAAAGGAGTAGAATCTCAAGGTTCAGCAAAAACACATAGAGCTGAATGAGGAATAAGTCAGCGATTATAGTTGGAGATATCAATGTTTCCTTGGAACGACAGATGAACTACTGTTTAGAAAATCAGCGAAGGCATAGAAGATTGGAACATCACAATCAGTATTTAACTGACATAATACAATAAGGATAGAACAAATATAGAGCACTCCTTTGAACAATAACAGAATATGCTTTTTATTTCACGTGTCTGCAGAACAGTCACAAAATGGAAGGTCATAAAAGCCAATAAATTATTTTTAAAAGTGAGATCATATAGAATATGTTCATAGGCCACAACAAATTAAACTGGAGATCAATAACAAAAACATACATTAGAAAATCTCTCAACATATCAAAATCAGCACATTTCTCAATTAGCAAGAGATCAAAGACAAAGTTTTATAGGAAATTTTGAAATGCATGGAGCTGAATGGGAATGAGAACACAATACTATCTCAAAATGTGTAGTGCTGAGTGTCAGGACATTTAAACCTGTAAATGTTTACTTTAGAAATGGAGAAAGCTCCAAATTCAATAAATCCCTACTTTAGGAAGCTAGAACAAGAGAGAAAAATAAATCCAAAACACACTGACAGAAGGAAATAACCAAGATAAAATAAAAAAATCCATAGCGTTAAATAGAGGGAAAAAAGGCAAAGTAAATAAGAAAAACAAATTCTTCTGAAAATCACTTAGCAGGCACAGGACCTGGACTGGATCCCCAGAA
The DNA here is from genome assembly GCF_012274545.1 of Fukomys damarensis. Taxonomy (NCBI): domain Eukaryota; kingdom Metazoa; phylum Chordata; class Mammalia; order Rodentia; family Bathyergidae; genus Fukomys; species Fukomys damarensis. The sequence continues at coordinate 44,197,088 of NW_022900940.1, read as the reverse complement.
TCCAAAGAAACATTAACCAAAAAGAAAAAAAAAAAAGATGAAGAAAATACTATAATCAGGTATTTGCATAATTATATATATTTACTCTCACAAATTAACAAATTACAAGACATGCACCAATTTCTTGAAAACCATCAACTACCTCAACTCAGCCAAGATAAAATGAACAGCTGTGCATTGTCATAGACCTGAGATAAATTGAATTAATAACCAATGGCTCTTCATGCAGCCTGGGTGCACGTCTTGAGACCTGAACTACTAGGCAGGTTGGGACAGGAGGGTGGCTTGAGCCCAGGTGTCTGGCCTTCCTGGGCAATGTAATGAGATTCTCAAAAAATGAAACATTTCTCCAGAAGAAATCTCTAGGACTACATGATTTCACTGGAGAAGCATGCCAGAGTTTTGAAGGATTAACCTTAATTTTATACAGTATCTTCAGAAAATAGAAGAGGCAGGAGTACCTTCCAACTTACTTCATAAGAATAATATTACTTTGATACCGAAACCAGAGCTCAGAAGCAGCAGGAGCGGTGGGGGTGGCGAGCAGAGGGAAGCAGGGAGAGATTACAATCCAGTGTTTCTTTGGATCTTTGGCATAGAAATTCTCAACCAAAGAGTAGCAAATTGAATCCAAGAATTTATAGATTGATTATTTACCATGACCAAACGGATTTATTCTAAATATGCAAAGTTGGTTCAGTAATTTAAAATAAATCGATGTGATAAACATACCAACAAATTGAAGAAGAAAAAATTATGACAATTCTATGACAAAATCCAATATCCATTCCTAATAAAAACATCTCTGCATTGGATGAATAGAAGCAAATTGCCTTGACTTGACAAAGAGTGTCTTTGAGATTGGGAGTAATGCAAAAATGTTTCCTCTCATTCTTTTTTGAGGGGCAGGGGGGTTGAGACCGGGTCTCACTATGCAGTTGAGACTGACCTGGAACTCACTGTGTAGCCCAGGCTGGTCTCGAACTCACGGTGATCCTCCTGCCTCAGCCTCCTGAATGCTGGGATTATAGGCGTGCGCCACCACACCTGGCTCCTCTCATTTTTAAAAATTATTTTATTGCTGGAAGTTATAGCCATGTTAAAAGGCAAGACAAGGAAATGAAAGACAAGCAGTTTGAAAAAGAGTGAAATAACATGATCTCTATTTGGAGATGACATGATTGTCTAGATAATCTCTAGGAATCTGCAGCAGCAACAGAAACCCTTAGAACTAATAATTAAGTTTATCTAGGGAGCACAATGTATATGCAAATCAATTATATTTTAATATGACTACAATGAAATATGCAGAAAGCAAAATTGAAAACCAATACCACGTACAATAATTAAAGAAAATAATACTTAGTATACCTTTAACAAAACAGGTACAGGGTTGATCTCCTAAAGCAATAAAATGCCCATGAATGAAATTAAAAACCCAATGAATAAGAGACTTGGAAATTTCCACAAAATAAAGATTTTATTTTCCCCAAATTGATTTTTAAGAAACTAATCTCAGCAAGCTTATTCTAAATTATATTGAAGTACACAGGCCCCATAATGGCTAAAATAATCTTGGCAAAGAATAGAGTGGAAGAAACTCACTCTATCCAATATTAATGCTTATTGTATGGGTATAGTTATCAGTCGATATGGTTATGCAGATTAGTATGCCAAATGGAACAGACGACCTATAAATAGACTCCCACGAATAGGGTCAAATGATTTTTTATAATAATAGAAAAGCAATTCATTGAAGGAATTAACAATTGCTGCTAAAGTATTAGACTTGCATTGGAAAAACTAAACATTGCTTCATGCCTCATATCCAATACAAAATGTAACATAAATGTAAAATTATAAAAAGTTTAGAAAAAATAAACCTAGGAAAGATATTTGGGATCTAAAGTTAGTCAAGGAGCTCTTAATCCCAAACCGGAATCAATAAAAAAGAAAAATGGATAGATTAGATTTTATCAAAGTGAAGGCATTTTCTCTATGGATGCCCATGTAAAGAAAAAAAAAAAGAAAAGCTACTGACTGGGAGAAAATATTTGCAAGCCACACATCCTACAAAAGAGTGGTATCTATCCTATACAGAAAACTCTTAAAATGAGAGTAGAAAGCCAAATGATACAATTAGAAAGGGGGCAAAAGACATGCAAACATTTTACTAAAAGATATACACAGATAGCAATAAGCATATTAAAAGGTATGCAGTATTAGCCAGCAGAGAAATCGAAGTTAAAGTCAGAATGAGGTCTTATTACGCACATATCAGATTAACGATGCTGGAGGAGTAGGAAGTACTAGGAATCTATCTCCCACCCTAGATGACAATTATGCTGACAGGACCTGTCTAATGTCTATTTAAGGCTTACAACTCGTAGAGGGATGGCTTGGACAGCAAGTTGATGGTAATTTGAGCTCTCAGCAGTCTTGTCTACCCATCATCCACTCCAGCCCAGGGGCAGTCAGCCTTGTTTGGTTTCTAGGAGTGGTCTGCTCAGTCTGTGAGAGCCAGAGTGTAGATGAAGGACATTGCCCTCCAGAGTACAATAGATACATTGCTGTGAAATGTGCCTGACGGTCAACAAGGGTGATCAGACATCTCTTGGGGATAGCGGAGAACGAGGATCCTGACCAATTCACTGAGAGTGATCTGATATGGAGTTTAAGGAGTTCTGGCTAATCCAGCTCAGGAAAATTCTTATTAAAACCAGGCAGTGTAATGAAAGACACGGAAATCCACAAGTCTAGTTTTGGGAGAAAATGTAGAGCCATTTGGCTGTAATTTCAAGGGTAGATTCTATTCATTTTGTTGTGCATACAGGTACTTAACTTATATTTATTGAAATAATTAATGACTTGCCATCTTTTCACCGCTAGGCAATTCCTCAGTCATCTACTGTCCTCCAGCAGGTCAGGGTTTGCAAAATGGAGCAATGGGAGGCTCAGGACAATGTGCTCACGCTGCCTTACTGCAGTGTGGCCTTTTCCCCAGCCGAGACAGGATTTCCTAAGGGGAACCTATTGGTGTTCTGGACAGGTCAGTTCCTTGTTGCATGGAACATGCTACAGCCCTTCTAGCAGGATGCAGAGCATCTCTCAGTTGTCAGTGTTGTTCTTCCGTTACCGAGACATTAAAGGGCACCCTCCCCATTTCCTAGTATCCCCAGTCACCTTGGTAGGAAACCGGCCTATGTATCTTTCCAGTTATTAGAGATCCAGTATAACTTGGGGAGTCACATGATTTGAGAGCTATGCCCCATCTTCCCTGTGGTAGGACTGCACCACATGATAGAAAGATCTGGGACTTCCTTGCCTTCAGAGTGGCTCCAAGTTTGGTCCAAAGTGTTTGCTCTGCTCTTTCATGTGGGGGTGGGCATGGGAGGGTAGTTGTTCCTTCTGATGGGCTTAGCATTTTTTTCTCTTTTCAGAGAAATGCATCACAGCACATACTATAGAGCAAACTCCAAACTAACGCCTTTCAATCTCAATAGAAGAAAAATACTTGAAGGAGAAAAGAATTAATGGATTATTTTTGCAAACATGAAAAAAACCTTTTCGAAGGGCAATTTTCTCATGTTGACTGGCAGGGAAACAGCAGCATTAATTATGTTGCCTTGTAAAATCTGAAAGAATGTAGTTAGCGTTGGAAACCTTTTTAATTGCTTTTGTGGAAGGGCTTCTAAGGGATCAGAAAGCATCTCCATCAGAGGACTGCTGAGACAGCTGTGCCCTCCAGGGGCACTCAGTCTGGATGTGCTCAGAGGAAACAGTTGTGTGAGCTTGGGCCGGTGGGACTTTGACCAAAGTCATGGAAAGTTGTAGGTAGGGAAAGGCAGAATTAACATTCACTTAACATTTTGAGCACCTCCACCTTTCTTTTCTTTTCCTCCTTCTCCTTGGAGTGGGAAGGAGATGAGTTAGAAGCAAGGGTGGGAAGGTACCTGGGTTCACTTGGGTGCCACTGTCTGCATGCTTGCTATGAGCTGTGGGGTCAGGAAAAACAAATCTTGTCCCTCATAACGTAGTACCTCGTTCCAAAGGGCCCAGACAGTGTGTGGTTTAGACAGAAAAGAAAAATAAAATGATGACTTGCATTAAAAGTGGAAACAGCGTGTTGCTTTATGATAAATCGAGTTCCAGGAGAGGAATTTGGGGTGAACAGTGAGCCCCAGAAGTGCAGAAGCTGCCTTTTGAGGTAAAAACAGGAGTTCAGCGGTCTAGCTTTTGTACTCTGCTTGAATTTCAGATGAGATAAAACCAGTAGCTCTGGTAAGTTGCAGTGCAAAAGCTTACATGGCTGCTTGAGAAAAGCAATTTATTTTAGATTATAGCACAGCAGCTATCATTTAAACTGCTAGGGATTGTAACTGAACTCCGAACCAGCCTTCTCTACGAGCACAAGGTGTAGTAATAAGTTTACCCAGGCCGTTCTAAATAACATGGATGCCAGGGCTGCGAGACAGATGGTGCAGTGGCACGGATGCGGAGTCGCTGGTGTCTTGCCAACCTGTAAGTGGCGAGCCCCTCAAAGCACATTCTGGGAAGTGTTCCTAGAGGAGTAGCGTATGCACACTCACTGTCTGATCGGGATAGAAGCAAGAAGCAGCTAGGAGGCAGCAGTCTTGGAGGCATGCGAGATGGCAATGGGGAATTTTTTAAAAATTCCTGTCTCTGGGGCAGTGGTGGCGAACCTATGGCACACATGCTGCAGCAGGCTGTCTGTCATCACTGAAAGCGCTGAAAGGTTCGCCACCCTGATGTAGGGTCAGGATGGGATTTAAGGTTGGGAGAATCTGGGATAAAGGAAAGAGTCCCTCGTGATAGCCTTTGATTTGATAATGAAGGGGATGTGCTTCCCCTCCTGCTTCCCCTTAATGGCAGAATGTCATCCTGTCATTAAGTCCTAATGAGAGCTTAATTGTGCTGTTGGGGAAAACTGATGTTTCTCATTTCCGTGCCCTGCATTTGCTCTCTCCTCCTTACAGATAAAATCCAGTTATCCCACACAGTTTCTTCAGAGCTGTTCAGAGGTTTGGAAGACAGCGTTTCATCCCAGCCCTACTATTTCTGTTGTCAGTACAGGAGCTTGTCCTAATACTCCTGCTCTTTTTAGAATCTTCTTTTCTGTTTCATTTTGTCATGAAAGCAAATATCAGCACACAGTTTAAAATCAAGTAGTTTAGAAACACTTCATAATGCACAGCAGTGGTTCCCAGTTCCAGCCTGTCCACCACTCTTTCCTGCACACGACCACTTTCACCGGTTCCTTCTTTAATCCCCAAGTTCTTAGTTAATACGTATTAATTTTTTAATATTTGGTATTAATATTATTACTATTGAGTTTCTTGTACAGTTTTTCATATTCTCCTGCTAAAATATGATACTATTCTCAGCTTTTGCCACTTTTAAACTATATTCTAAAAATCTTGCTTGTCCGTTCTTAGATGTTCTGCCCTGATTGTCTTTATACCCTGCTTCCCCCCACATTTTGTATACTTACTCTGGAATACTTCCTTGACTTTGTCTTTAGACTTTGTACCGAATTTTTATTTGAACAGTGATTATTCACAGATCTTTCCCATCTCCCATATTCTTGTTTTCTATAGTCCTGTTTTGCCCTTTGCAGTTACCAAAAGCCTCATGTCTTTCTTGAGGTTATTAAACAGATTTGACTTTTAAAGTTTGTCTTTTCCTACACTTCCTGTTTTTTCCAGAGTCAAACTGTTTCTTTGCCCATTCTCTTTTCTGTTGTTCTGGTATATTATATTTCTTGTGGTTTGCATGTGATGTTTATAAATGAATGAGACTATCAAAAGGCTGCTTGGCAGCTGTTTTTCAGATTTTCAGTTCTTGTAAACGGCAGACTTGAAGAGTCTCAGTTTGGGGTTTGTACATAGAATGTGTCAGGGCTGGGCTCTGACAGTGGGGAGCGAACCCCCCCCCCATAACTGTTTGAGTTCCCACCGGAGGCTTCCTACTGTCGGGAAGCTAGTGTTTGCCCACACGGAGAGCAAGAGTGCAGGAAGTTCATGTTACGTACTCGGATTTTCTTACTTTCAGGCATACCAACTTCTCCCACCTATTACTTTTGAGGCCTGGCTCTGCTGCACACAGAGATCTGCTTTCTTTTGGCACAACCCCCTTTCAGGCTGTGGTTTTCTTTGCTACAGTTTAGAAGTCAACAGATTTTTACTGAAATCATTTATTTTCCAACATCTTCTTTCTCTTTGTGATTACCTTTGTAACCCTTTATAAACTATTTGTGTGGGAAAGAAGTTACATAAGTTTGCTCAGTCCACTCTTGTGAACTAGTATGCAGCCTTCTTCTTTTTTTTTTTTGGTACCGCGGATTGAACTTGGGTCCTTGCGCTTGCAAGGCAGGCCACCGAACCGCTGAGCTAAATCCCCGGCCCCAGCCTTCTTAATAAGAGATTTTTATATACAACTATGGCAAAATATGACATTGTTCTTTATTTTACTTTGAACAGTTTGTTAATCAAATCCTTGGAATCCTCAGACACAGAGAGCTGCACGAACATTTCATTAATTAGAGGGAGATTATAGAATCTAAATGGAGACAAGTGTCTTGTGGACTTTTCTTTACATCTCTTAACTGGTTATGTCAGTTTGGTTTCCTTAAGCTTTAGTGAATTCAGTAAGGTTTTTTTTTTTTTTTTTTTTTTGGTATGGGGGATTGAACTCAGGACCTGTCGCTTGAGAGACAGGCAGTGGAACCACTGAGCTAGATCCCCAGCCCCCAGGTTAATACTTTTTTAAGGCTTATTTTTCTTCAGTTTGTTGAAGGGAACAGGATTGGATGTCTTTGGTCAAAATGCTTCCCTTTTCCTCAGTGTATAAATAGGCAAAGACCTTACCTGTGGATCTTCTAGAGGAGAAAAACAAATCCAGCGAGTATATGAAACTGTTTAATGACAGGGAGATCCAATTAAAATGGATATCCATATCACCTATAAGACTGGCCAAGGAAAGAATAACATTAACAAAGATTTGAAAATACTTATTACCAAAACAGCATAAGATCTGTACTTTCATATAATTTTGGTAGAAATAACAAAATTTGTAACAAACTCTCTTATTTTATGAGTTCAAGTAAGAGAACAATTAGAAATTAAAACCAAGGTTTACTTCTCAAAATGCTCATTGTAGTACTCTATTATCTGGTAGAAAAATCCCAAGTGACATACAGTAAAATATAAATAAATTAAATTTGGCATGCTAATCTGTGGAATATTGTTCTATTTAAATAACGTTTACAATAGTTCTTAATGAGCTAGTATAATAAAACAGTAAAGTGCTTAGGTATAGTTTAGGTGAAAATATATGTATTAAGATCTCAATCTCTCAAAAAGGAGAGGAAAACTAACATTTTAACTGTGGTCTCTATTTTGGTTGAATTGTGTGAGTTGTTTTTTCTATTTCTTAATGTTTTGCTGTATTTTCCAGATGTTTTATAGTGTATATATGTTTGGCTTTTATAGAAAAAAAAGGAAAAATACTTTAAATTTTGTGTGTCTGAAAGCAAACCTTTTAAAAATGTCACCAAATGACCCACATGGCTTTTTTCCTATGAACTTTTTACCTTTTGTATCATAAAATCAAGAGTGGACCGTATAAAATAGTGTGTGAAGTGTTTTCCATTACTGAAAGCATCTCTCTGATGCATCTGGAAAACCTAAATGGCATATTATCTGAGATTTGCTGCTTTTTTCTTCTGTATCTCACAACAGATGTCTAAAGTCTGATTTATGTTAACATTAGCTAAATAAATATTCAGATTCTCTAGGAAGGGGAAATTACAATTGCATCTTTGTAAGGAATTAGAGACAAAGTGAGAAGTAGTGGGCTAGGATTCAGACTTTCAGTTTTAGTCCTGTCTGGCTCACCTGGTGATTGGTTTGTCTTGTGAAAAATGAGGGCATTGAGTTCGATGATCTCTCAGGTCATTCTAGATCTTGTGTTCTAATGTTGCAAATATCTTATCCTGCTGTAGTCCAGATGAAACTGAGATGCAGAAATGAGTCAGTGAGAAGCACACCTAATAGTATGTTTCTCTGTGCTTTAAACACACAGCATTACCTTTGTGAATTAATGGTTTTACATTTTATTTAGAAAATGAGAAAATGGGAGCACTAACAAAGCCAAGGTGGAAGACACAGATGCTGCATTTTCTAGATGCCTTTTAAGTGTAGAAAGGATATATTTGCTCTCAGAATTGCTGCTGGGACTGAGCTTTTTGGACCACAGACCATGAAGATCAGGTGCACTAATGATTCTTGATGCATCTGTTTCTCTCTCTTCCTCTTCAGTGAAAGAGGAAAATTCCTCAGTGGAATTTTGTCCACACAGAAGCCACTGTAGGATGGATGCTAGTGCTTTGTGTAAGGGTAGCTTTCTGGGCGCTGGCATCTGCTGTTTCATAATGGCTGCTGCTCCTCCTGTCCTTCCTACTTTAAAAAAGGAAAGATACAGAAATTCCTATTTTTTCAGATTGCTGAAGAAACATTTAGTTACTCTTCTCTCGTTGCAGGGACAAAATACACCCAAAGTTAAGGTTTATTTGGGTCACACTTTGTAGAGGTTCAGTCTGTAGTCGCCTGGCAGACAAACATCACACCAGGATAAAACAAGGCATGCACAAAGGCAGCAGAGGACCTTTAGAGCACCTTTCTGCCCTTTTATATTTTTCAGACTGTTTAGGGCAGGTAGCACTTGCACCCTTAATACTAGTGCCCTCAGACCTAGCCCCACCATGACTCAATCACACACTCTAGATCCAGCCACTTCCAAAATAGACCCATCTCATTTGCGTGAGGTTTTGAGGGGACATCTAAACACAAGCCATAACAAATGCCAACCTAGTTCAGAAAATTAAAATTAAAAATCTAATACAACACAAAAATATTTTTAAATAAGAAAGTGTCACCAGCCTAACACAACAGCAGTAAGCCGAAGTATTTTCTCCCAGACTTTGTTCTTCACCTCCCCGTACCCCAGATTAATACATTCCATGATAATCTGTTGTTTTGTCTTCTCTTGTGCCATGCGCACAGAACTTGACACCATCACTTGTAATTCTAGTAGAGTTTACATGGATGACGTACAGTTTGCTTAATTTCTCTTCTCTCATCAACCTGTAGTTGGCTCTGTCTTGGAAACCATGCTGCAGAGAACTTTCTACATATATCTTTGTACCCTTTCGCAGTGATTTCCTAAGGAGAACTTTATGAAAATGGAATGTCTGTAGCCAAATATCTATCAGATGTTTGCATATGTATGCGCACATATTCATATGCAAGGCCAGGTTGCCCTTTGCTGAGGCGATCCCAGCGATTCTTCCGCCATTGTTCAAGCTTTACCCCTCTGTGCGCCTGCTCATCGCCGAGTGGAGCTGAGGAGAGGTCAGTAGACAGCTCTTGAGCAGGGACCTCCGGCTGAGTGCAGGGCTGGCCTCTTTCCAGAAGACCCAGTTTTTGGGAGCTGTTAGTGAGTTATTCCTGATATATCAACAAGTAACAGGTCTCCCAATGTGGACTGCCAGTGGCAGGACCCTCCCTCTGATTATCTTGGGTGTGGCTGGTGTTTTGAACAGCAGTCATTAAGTCATTACTCTTTTTTTTTTTTTATGAGTCTTACTCCCTCCCCCAATCACTGCCCTGCCCAACCTCAGTACTTTCTACCTGGTCGCTGCAGCAGGATGATGAAAGAGCATGCACAATTGTTCTTCAGCCTGGAAAATTGATTTTCCTGAGTTTAAGCTGGCATCATGAGTTGTTAACCCTGTTAGAAAAAATACCAGTTGGATTTATGATTCTCTTACACAGGTAATTGGGCTCTAATTTTAAATTCCGAACCAATTGATTTACACCATATTGCATTATAACATAACAAAAGAGCAATGGAGTCCAAGTGATGTATGAATTTGAGCTTCCAATCATGCAATAAATTATTTTCAGATGTTTAGTAAACAACACCAGCCTGTATTGGTTCCCTCTGACCCATTCCCATCTGCACCCATGTCCTCTGTTTCTCTCACTCTTCATTTTTTCCTCCTTTCTTGCTCTAACCTTGAAAAGCTTTTAGACATCTAAACCTTGCATGTAGAGACATTATAATGGAAAATTTGTGCCTCATCCCTTCTTGCAAACTGTTGCTTATAATTTATCTGAACCCACAGTGTGTTTCTGCTAGGTCACTGTTAATGTATTGCTTTATAATACTTGCTGTTAAAACACCACATATATAAATTGTTTTTTGGTGTATGACAGTTCATCCAGAAGATTCTTTTTGGAATATTGGTGCTTCCTCTCCCTTTCCACGAGACCCTACTGTGGGCTCTTTTCACAGGCTGCTTTTCCAGTCCTCTCTTTTTCCTTTGCAGCAATTTCCCTATGGTATTTATTTTTAGCTGGTTGTAGTGTGCAATTCCTGTAAGACACACCAAGCTATTTTTGGAACAAGGATTGGATATAAATAAATAACACATACTGCTGGAATCATTTTCTATAAAACTCAGAGTTATCCAGCAATCAGAGACAGTTAATTTGAATCTATATTTCAAATTACTTTTCTTTTTTGGAAAGTCCATGTGATTTTGAGCAAGGGATCATCTAAAGGAGGCTTTGAACATTTGTCAGGGAGAGGACAGGGGAAAATGGGAAGTGGGAAAAGTTATGGACTGAGTCTCATTGGCTGTCCCATTTCAGATTCATTCCTACCAGACCTTGGTCAGGTCACTTCGCTTCCTGAAACTCACTCCCAATAGTCTTTCCTCATCTCTGAGGCCCTTCTGAATTTAGGGAGTTTGGGTTTTAAGGCTTTAACTTTGGGTAGGATTCTATTGACTCATCCTATTGTTACACAAACTGTGTTGTTTTTACTCCCAGTTTAAAAAAAAAATTAAATTACTCACTGCAAAGTATTAAAAGCATTAAGTAATTGATGGCTACCCTGAAAGAAATGTGTCTGCCTTGTTCTAAAGAAAGTAAAGATGGTGGACTCTCTTATGTGCCTTTTCATAAGGGAATGTTTTTGCCAGTGTTCAATGCTGAAGGGAGTTTTCTGTGGAGAACCATGTAGGGTTATGAAAGAAAAATATGAGGCAGCAGAGGGAAGCTGTTAAGGAAAATGTGCTTTATATTAAAGGAAGTGCTCTTGCTGTATCTAGGCCCACTTCTTGAGCATGTGCAATTCAAGCTATTTTAAAAATAAACTAGAGCATCATAATTGCTGAATGATAACTGTGCAGATTTTTCTATATGCACTCTGGGGAACTTAAAGAACACATATTTTCTTTTTTCCTTGTCTGGTAAATTGTTTGAGGTAATGCAGGGGCTTGGGGAAATGTGTTCTGATTTAGTTGTTCTAGGTGAAGAGAATGAAATAATAGTCAGTTTTGTTTATCTCCTTAAAACTTTAATGACTGTGAGTAATGCCATTTTACTGTTGCCTTTTAAAAACATCAGTGAAATTCTTTTCTTTTAAAAAGTACTTTTCCTCATTTCACTTTTTCCTTCTCCTGGTGGTAAAAAAGTGTTTCCCCCAAAAGAAAATTAGAATTCTTATTTTTATAAAATTTTCTTAGAAAATCACTGAACTTTCCTTTGTGGCTGATTAATCTAGTTGCTCCAGACCCTTGATCTTAATGGGGCAAAAAAAAAAAAAAAAAAAAAAAATGAAAAAAAAAAAAAAAAAAAAAAAAAAAAAGTCTTGCACGGACCTGAATCTGAAAGTGCCTTATATTTTGTTGTGAATCGATATAAAGCATTTTACTTATGACACCCTTATATGAAGCTTGATGATTAGACATCTGACCGAACTATTAGGCAGTTTTTTTTTCTTAAATTTAGGGAACTAATAGAATTCTTTCTTACATTACCATTTATCAGATTTAATACCACTTTCCTTATTTTGTCATTAAATATGTATTTGTATATGTGTGTATTTTTATATGCGTACATATGAGTATTTAAAAAAAAATCTTGGCCACACACTACCTTCCAACTCATGTTTTAAGTGGTAGGAATTTGATAGTATTTATAACCTTAGTTGCAAATACAGCCAAGTAGGTTTTTTTTTTTAAATGAACTATGAGACAATTATTAAAGAATATTTAAAATCATTCCATTAAAAAACAAGTATCCCAAATTTGATAAAGTTCTTTTTGACCATCTGGGTTTTTTTAAAAGTTGAAAAATTTAGGTCACTATGAAGCATGTTACCAATAGCTAGTAATTTAATGTGTGAGGAATATGTTGGAATACTATTTTAAGTCCACACATTTCAAGTAGGTTTTATTTATTCTAATCTGTGAGCATATGGGTTGAAAAATTCTCAAGGTACGCTGTTAGTTTGGGACTCGTTTATGAACATCATCACCATATAAATCAGCAGTGAGTAGTGAGAGGTGGAGAAGATGGGGGGGTTAGGGAATCCTTTGGCTCTTAGTTACTCTTTCCAATTTGAAGTTGTTATAGAAAGTGCAAGATACAATGTTTTATATATATATATCTATCTCCAAGGAATGTAGGCAGCAGATGCAAGAATGTTTGTCATCTTGCTTCAATTTTCAATGAAGCACCTATAATAAAGCTCTCAAAAGACAACTACACTATAAATAGAAAGTCATGATCCTTGTCATCAGCATTAAAACATATAAGGGCTGAGAGGAAATTAGAGGACATTTCTCCATGAGAGCTGTGGCCACACAGTCAAGTGTCACTACCTCCTTTGGAGAAATAGTGGGGTTTACTAGCTGATAATGCCAGGTTCTGACAGAGGTAATCAAGAGGGCTAAACAGAGAGAGATGAGTGTTGTTTCATGCCGTTGCAAGATCCACCGTGTGATATGATTAATTTAAAGTGGAGTGTGCATTGGAGCCCTGTGCACCCTGGAAACTCTGAAAGACAAGGTGAAGGAGGGATGGCCAACTGCCTCGGCAGACATGCTGTTGCTTGGGAGTTTGCTGGTATTTACAAGACTTTGTGAGAGCATGAGTTGTGTGTGTTTTCTGGGTACTAAATCTGGATTGTGCGAAGGAGAAAGCCAACGTGAAACCTTTTTATGGTCCTAGTCCAATATGGTATCTGGAGATGTCTTAGGATCATAGAATATGAAGTCCAAGGCAAACTTCCAGACAGCACGTCCTGTGGCTCAGTTTCAAGGTCGCAACCAACCAACCACAAAAGAACGGATCTGGGTCTAGTGAAGCAAGAGATGAACCCAGCAGGAAATCTCTGTAGAGTTCATGAAAGCTCCCCAAGAGACGATGTGTTAGCTGAATCTTTCTGCCAGGACCAGAGACAGCAGTGCTGCTTATACCAGAATCATCACAACGAAGAAGCTCTCCTATTCTTTAATCTCTACCTTGAAAAACATCAGAACATTATCTCATAAGACTGGAAGAGAGGAGTCAGTAGGGATAGTAGGACAGTATTGTCCCACCCATCCTCCCACTGCAGGCTGCTTCTAGTCTAACGTAGGACTGAGGTGGGAAGGGAATCGATTCAACCCAGAAGGAGGCAGAGATTTGATCAGTACAACTACGCAGTCTCATTTGAGACGGCATTTGTAACTGGAAATTGTTTTAGAACTGTCCACTATCCATGAAAGACTCAAAATTCACAGGCCTACTAGAGCTTTTCCCAGTAACTGAAGAACGTTGTTACCACCTAATTAGAGGAACATTAGGAGAGAAAAATAAATGAATCTTTGTTATAACATACTTGTTTCATAAAGGTATCTGTATATTCAGGTCTAATTAGACAATATATCTACAAAACTCTTAAATACATACCCATATGTTCAACATATTTTGATAAATATATCTAGTTCAATGAACTATTTTTCTATAAAATAATTTGCCTTAGGAACTAATATTAATCAAGTGATTTTAAAATTTCAGGATATCATTTGAATTTTTAAAATATTGCCTATTTTTGAAATACCATTTGGTTTCATTTTAAGGGTTTGGGCAATATTAATACAAGATATTATGAGGGTATATACCCGATGAACAAAAGAGGAATGTATACAGGGATTCAGTGGAGGACAAGCTTGTGAAATTTTCTCTTTTTCAGTGTTGTAGTGCCTGTTCTGAGACATCTTTTTCCTAATGTAGCATTTCCTAAAACATGGTCTCTAGGGTAGTAAGAGAAATTACTTGAAATAAAACTGTTTTCTAGTTAAATATGTATCGAAAACATGTTTCCATTTGCCAAGACTTATTTGCCTTAGGACTTCCAAAGTCTTTACATATTAGTTTATTTCTTATAAGTTTTTATACTAGGAACATAGTGTGTGGCACTGTGCAAATGTTTTAGTCTATGGAGCATTATTTTTGTTGACAGCCACATTTTACAAACATATCTTTCAGACTGCTAGTGCCCCCAAGTCTGACAATTAGCCTTACAAACCCAGAGAATCACAACAGAGATTCCAAATTCTGAAGATACCTCATGACTCTACTGCTAATCTGAAAGAGTTATTTCCCAAGGCAAAGAAGAATGTTTCATCAGTCAGTTCGTTCCTTTCTGGTTTGGAGAAATCTGTTTACTGTAGATTCCACTGAGGTGCAGAATGAGTACAAAAGAATGGGATGTTTGTGGACTGAGGCTGTCACTGTTGACTGCCTGAGGAACATGGGCAGATCTAAAATTCTGCTTTCAAAGGGTTGGGGATTTAGCTCAGTGGTGCCGCTGCCTGCCTTGCTCAGGTGTAGGGGTGTAACTACCTTGGTTTTACCAAGAAACTGTTTTTGCATCTATGGTCCTACATTTAAGCTTTAGTTTATTATAAAGTTATGTTCATTTTGCCAAGTGTTTACAACTCAGCATTCACTTAACTGAATACTTTCTGTTGTCTTTCATCTTGCACATCTTGGACGACTTGGACACATTTTTATGTGACCTTCCAAGTCTTGTCTTGATGAAAACTGCCCATACATGATCATTTTTTGGGTTAGATTTAATATGTTTTAAAAATTTAGTATTCTGATAGCATCCATCTATCTACCCATATAGGTGAACTTTGGAGTCAGGCTAATCAGGTGTGACTGGTCTCACATATCTGGTGATTAACCTTGAAATAAGCTTCTGGTACTTCTACTCCAGTATCTCAGTCTACAATAGCATCTTCCAGATTTTGGTCTGCCCTGGGCTTCTAGAACTGGCTTGGTTTGGTCCATGAGAGATTGAGAATCACAGTGGACACAGAGAGGTGTGGGGGTTTTTGTTCCTAGTCCTGCATGTCTTTCTCCTTTAGTTTTTCACAGAATCTGCAAGAACCGTGGCTTCATGTCCATTACTTCTGGTAATAGCTCTTGTCCCTTATCTCACCAGGCTCTGGTAACAAGGTCTCTTCCTTTACTCTTTTAGGTTCAGGTTATTAAAGGCATCTACTGTAGCTCCTCCAAATGCATCAGTGACCTGAACGTGTAGTTGTGTACCACCGAAATTTGTTCCTTCACTTAGTTCTCTTTACAGCGGCAGTTGAGTGTAACTGTTTCTGCCTTCCAGGATTCTGACTGACTCTGTCAGGATTTGTTTCTCTACTATTCATTTTATTCTCCATCTTCCATATCCTGGGTGGGCATCAGAATGAGATCTCTGGGGACCAGAAAAATGATGGTGAAATTTCTAGGATTAAATGAGCTCACTTTCCTCCTTTTCGGCTCCAAATAGATTAGTCACTGGAGGAAGCAAGGGCACTGTTTGTCATCATAGATCTGCCTGGCTGTCACTCAGGACCTAATTGGGCTCTCTTAAATTATATTCTACCGTTTTTCATGTTTCTGGGGCCCTGAGAAGTTTCTTGCCATGTGTGTTCTGAAGCAGGGCATATTGATACTATGGGCATTTTGATCTTTAGAATGGAAAAAAAAATAGGATTTAGGACAGGTACAGGAGATATTTTTATACCTTCCTGGACTTTCTACTCTGTCCAGAACCTAACCTTCACTTTGAATTTAAACATTTTTTTAAAAAGCAGAATTTCTTTATTATGCAGAAGTCAAGGGAATAGTATAATAGACCCCCATGAGCCAGCCAGCCAGCTTCTGTCATGACTGACTCGTTTCCCAGCACACGGCATTTCTGCTGAGATATTTGAAGCTGATTCTCTTCATCTTACTCACTTAAAAATACTTTATTATGTTTGTTTTAAAGATAAGAAACTTTAAATGTAACTATGGCACACATGCAATAAAATGATCAATGATTGTTCTTTAGTATCTAATATGTAGCCCATGTTTGATTTTTCTCCATTCTCTCAAAAATTTTTAGTAAAATTTTACAAATCATAATCCAAGAAATGTCCATATACTGGCTTTGGTTTCTATGTGTTTTAAGTATTTTTTCATTTCTAACATTCTTTTACCTTTGAATATTTTTAATGAAGTATAACATTAATCCAGTAAAAGCGCACACATTTAAAATGTGTAGTGCAGTGACTGTTTACCAAATGGAACTACAGTTTTGATCTCCATGCACCGATTCCTTTGAGGGTCTAATCTTTCTCCGACTGCCTATTAGTTTAACTAACTTAGCTGTCTATGATGATGTTCTATTGCATTCATACTGCAAATTTTCTTAGTGTACACTTGGTTTACATATAGGTTATTTTCAATTTGTGAAACTATAGGTAAAACTACTGTATTAGTTGCCTGTCTTGTTGCTGAGATAAAATACCTGACACCCAAAGTTAAAGGTGGAAAGGTTTGTTTAGCTCACAGTTCATAGAGGTTTCAGTTGGTTGGCTGTTAAGGCAGAGACGCATCTCAGAGGAGAAGTGGTTCATGGTGCCCACAAGTTAACAAAAGCAACAAGAGTCTTCCTGCCCCTTTTATCTTATTCCGACTACTCAGGGTAGACTACTTAGTCCTAGTGCCCTCCAGCCTAGCATCATACTGTGAATTGATCACATATTCTAGATTCAGCCACTTCTGAAAAAGCCCCACCTATGACCACATGAGACTTTGGAGGATGTCTAGCCACAGGCCGTAACAACTACATTATAGATGTTCGTGTGGACATGTTTTCATTTCTTTAGACAGATACCTTACCATTGAGTGTCCAAATTTTATGTTACTATGTATTCTATAAATTTTAAAGAAAACTCGGTTTCCAAAGTGGTTGGCCCCTTTTAACATTCAGATAACCAATGTCAAGGATTCCAATTACTTTAAATTTTTGTGAACCTTTGGGGAGGTCATTCTTTTAAATTTAATTTTTCTAAGGGAGTTGTACTGCTATCTCATTGTGGTTTTAACTTGCATTTCTTGATTACTAATGATGACGAACACCTACTTTATCATGTATTTATTTGCCATCTATATAACTTATTCTGTGAATGTTTAGATCTAGGTTCTTGTCTTCTCTCTTCTTGCGGAGTATAGTTTTTTCTGTATTCTCGATGTATTCCCAGTTTTGGGGGCCCAGGGAAATTCTTGGTGTCCCAGACAAAGACTTTATTTTGACACAGAGATAAGATAAGACACACAGAAGAGGTAGTGAAGATGTACATCTGTTGAAGGTGGAAAACAAGTATTCTTTGCAGAACAGGTTAGGCAGGTGAACCCACTCACAGAGGCCATGAGGATGATGAGGGAGGTCTTTAGTATCTAGAATTCCTAGGTTGGCTTCACTGTCAAGCATATAAGGTGTCTGGGATGATTGTCTTATGAAAAACTCGGCTTGGCGCCAGATTTCAATTGTCCTATTGAGGACTGGCTTGCTTCCAATGCCAGACATCAATGAAGAATCAAAATAGCTCTTTTCTGACCAGTTCACATTATAGTACTCGGGAACTGCAGTCACCTTGGATTCTGTCTTGTGCATGTGCCTGGGGTCTCGTGATTACAGATTACATCCAGTTGCTTGACTAGTTTCGTTGCAGCCCTAATCTCCTACCTCAGATGTAAGCCCTTTGTCATTTGTATGTAGCACACATTCTTTCCTTGTATGACAGTGGCTTTTAAAGAGCAGAAGTTGTAAATTTTGGTTTATGTTTTTCATGTCTTTCTAAGAAGTCTTGGTCTTCTAAAGGTTGCAGAATTTTCTTGTGTGATTTCTTCCAGAAGTTTTATGGCTTTGCTTTTATGTTTAGGTCTATAATCTATTATGAAGCAATGTTTGTGTATTATATAAAGTAAGTACTACTGTTTTTTTTTTTTTTTTTTTACTTCATGGATATCTAGTTGTTCTAGCACAGTTTGTCGAAGTCTTCTCTCCATTGAATTATCTTGGAATCTGTCAAAAATCAATGGGGCGTCTGTATAGCTGTCTCTGGATCCTCCATCTGTTCTCGTGATTCACTTAGCTGTCCTTTTGCTATTAACACTCTGTCTTGATTAGTGTTGCTTTATAGTCAGGTTTAAAATCAAGCAGTGTGAGTCCTCCAGTTTTTTTGTTTGTTTGTTTGTTTGTTTTTGTTTTTACAATTGCCTTGGCTGTACTTTAGTTCATTTGCATTTCATATAAATTTTAGAATCAGTTTGTCAGTTTGTACAAAATATCTCCTTGGACTTTTAATTGGGGTTACATTGAATCTTTAGATTGATTGTGAGAGAAATGACATTTTAACAATAGTGAATCTTCCAATCCCTGAATATGTTCTATCTCTCCATTTATTTGGCTCATTAATTTCTTTCTGTGACGTTTTGTAGCTTTCAGTATAACAATCTTGTATATATTTCATGTTTTTGAATGGCACAGAATATGGAATTGTACTTTTAATTTTATTCCAATTGTTCTTTGTTGGTATGAGAAGTGCTATTGATATTTTTGTATATTTTCCTTATATCCTTTGAGCTCGGTGAATTCACTTTACTACTCTTGTTTGTCCTTCTGCAGATATTTAAGCTTTTTTCACATTCATGATTTATCATCTGCGAAGAAATTCAGCTTTAATTCTTTTTACTATTTATTTAAGCTTCCTCATTTCGTTCACATTATTAATCCTGTTTGAAAATGTCTTTTAAGTGTTTATTTATGACACAGGGCTCTTAATAAATCCACTAGCAACCGTTACCATCCCCACGTCTGTGTCTTGTCATGTAATTCAACTCCGTACCTGCAGGAGATTTTTATTAGTAAAGTAATTAATACTTAGAATTCACTGTTTTATATTCCTCAGTCTATCGGTTACTCTTCATTCTGTCCTAGATTCTATGTCTTCATCTTGGAAATTTTTCTTCTGCCAAAATTACTCTTGTTTGTTTCTTTTAGTATTTATTTAATGTGGATTTTATTATTTTTCCATAGAGATGTTAATCTGGCATATATAGACTATGAAGAGCTGTCGTGATTGTAAGAAAAAATGAAGCCTCACATGGCTATGCTTTGGTTCAGGCTGTGTGTGTGTTGGGAGGGAAGGCTGATTTCTGGAGCATATAAAGCCCAAGTCACCAACATTTTAGTTTAGGTGCACCATGACCATCTCCGTGTAAATAACTGATTGTCTTAGTTACTTCTTGTTGCTGAGACAAAGTACACATCACCGAAAGTTAAAGGAGGAAGGATTTATTTGACTCACAGCTTGTAGAGGTTTTAGTTCATAGTAGAGTGGCTTCTAGGCCAGATGGCATGGCAGAGGGGAATCGTAGAGAAGAAACAGTTCATGGCAGACAGAAGACAGCAAGGCAGCAGGCTACAACTGACCAGCAACAATTGCAGCCCTCTTTCTGTCCCTTATATTTTTATCCAGGCTATCCCCCCTCAGGGAAGGTAGCGCTCACATCCAGGGTGTGGCATCATTAATCCTACCCAGAACTATTCAGTAATCACACACACTTAATGCCAGCGATGCTCACTCTTGATCCAGCTACCTCTTTAAAAACCCCACCAATGACTGCATGGGGCTTCGGGGGGACATCTAGACGCACTGATGTAACCAAGGTCATTTCTGCCACATGGCCACAATTACGCAGACCTCTGTATATAACTGGACTGTCACTAGGGCTGGCTGGCTGGCTAGGGTTTTAAGGATTGTCAAGCAAGTGTGAACTGCTGAGGGGCATATGAGAATAAAGGCATGTTCAGACATTTCCCCAACTCTGTGTCTTTTCCTTGGCCTGGTCAAATCTCAAGTCTCTAGTCTGAACTGGTGCCAGGACAGTGATCTAATTAAGAAATGAGATTTCTCAAAGCTGTGTCTAGTCTTTTTCTATTTTGTCCTAAGAACTCAAGCCCTTTGGCTTTCTCTTCTGAAAATCTGGGATTTTAATATGGTCTTTTATTCTTACAAGATCCTGAATTCCAATTTTTGTTTTCCCAACACTGTTAAACTGACGAAATTGTTCCTTAGCTTTTTAGTCTTGTAGCAACTGGTTTTTGCTTAGTTTCTTGGCCTGTTGCTCCTACGTTTGTAGCCTAGAAATTCGCAAATGCTGTAAGGACACTTTTTATTAGGAATACTTGAGTTACTCTTCTGTGGTTTCCCCTTTCTCAGAAATCTTAGCAGCCCTAAACTTTAAAATTTATCTCTCCTATTAAAAGTTTGAGCTGCTGCTTTCTACTTGTTTCTCCCTCAAAGTGAAAACTGGAAAATGCTCTTAAGACAAAAAGTTGTTCTAAGTATAAGACTCACCTCAGTGGGCCTTCATTCTCTGCAGAATCCAGGATGCTTGAGTGCTGACTGTTTAGTTATTCTTCAAATAGTTGGTCTTACTTTTATTATGGAGTTATTGCACTGTTTTCTTCAGGAAGATTGGTCTGATACAAATTAATCTTTCATAACCAGAAATGTAACTGGATGTACCATAGCCACCATTTGTAAAAAAATGCCTTTTGTTTGCAAAAAGAAATACTCTATTCTTATCACTTTGAAGAGGTTCACACTTTGCACTTATCTGATTGTTTCATTGTACTGTTATTGTTTGAAGTATTTTTCTGGTTCCTTATTTCTAGTAAATATTTAGATTTAAGCATTGTTAAGTCATATGAGATCGTAGAGAGTCTTGTGCATTTTCTATTGCACGACGTCAGGAAATGGTTCCTGAACTTTTCTTCACATTGGAGTCACCTGGGAAATCTTCTAGTTAAAGGGAAAAAATAAATTACTGATGCCTTACGTCTGCTCCAGACATTGTGATTTAATTGGGCTGTGACCAGAACACTGGAATTTTTTTAGGACTCCCCAGGTGATTCTAATGCAGCAAAATATGGGAGCCACTGATGTAATGTCTGGCTTTCCCACTTTTAGTTAGATGACAACTGATTCATCGATTCTGGTGTTTTCAGTCTGATGCCTTTGGTGTTGAGGGAAAGTTTTCACAGCCATGGGTTGGCTAAACATATTATTTCATTACGAGTTGTGAATTTTTCTAATTCTGTAATTTTTCTGCTCTTGTTGGGTTCTTCTGTAAGAAAGAACTTTCTCTTAGATGCCACTTCAGTTACCTTGCAATATTATCTATGTAGCAAAGTTATGTTAAATGTTTATTTTTAAGTTTTTTATTTCTGGATTATAAGTTGCTCTCCTTGGAACTTCTAAAGGTGACTAGTGATTATTTCAGTAATATTAAGAAATCATGGATTTTTATGTTTTCAGTCTGTTTCTGTGTATTCTATCCATTGTTCTTTTTGATACTGAAGCTGAGTCCAGTTTGGCCAGAGAAAGCCCGTTTCAGGTTGGTTCCAAGTCCTTTTGCCATGACACTAGCAGCTTTTGACAGTTTTCATTAGGAGACTCTGCTAGTTTTTTATGTCTGTTTCCTGGCATGGATGTGGAAACAGTCTTCTCTTCAAGGATTCTGGATTCTCTTTAGTGACTATCCTCAGGCTTTGAAAGAGCCAACTTTTGGCTTTTTGTGCAGTGGCCAAAAGAACAGTCTCAGAAGGGTAGGAGCCCAGGACATTGGCAGGTAAATCAGCTCCTCCCTTCCTCCATGCGGAGGAAGCCTCTTCCTTGGAAAGGGAGACCCGCTGGCTTTCCAGCCTCTTTGCACCCCACCCTGCTTTACTTGCCCTCACGGCAAGGGGACTTTGTGGGGTTCTACTTCCACTTGGTTTGTGCAACATGAGCCCAGGAATGAGTCTGACTCCCTTCGTGGGAGGGAGAGGTCTTAGCTGCAGGTAGCGCATCTTGCTGTCTGCAGGCTAGAGGGAAGCATCATTCATCCCACTAATCTTAATTGATTGTGTATAAGATTCTAGGATCTGAGATGAAATTAAGAACCTCATAGAATACACTTCTGTCCTTAGGGGCAGAGATGGTCAAACTAAGGCCTGTGGGTCAAACTGAGCTACGGCTTGTTTGACACTCTGAGCTAAGAATGGTTTTACATTCAGTATTCTTTTTAAAAACTGTGTGAGACCATGTGTGCCTCAGAAAGCCAGAAATATTTGTTCTCCATCTGGAGGAATAGCACTTGCCAGCCCTTGAAGGTCCTGAGTATGAGCCCAGCGTCTGGTGGCCACAGATTCAGATCTTTACTTGGCCATTTGCTAAGCACTTTTAGGCAAGTGGCCTCAGTCCTGTTTCTGTGTGTTAAAAGGAAACACGAGTTGGGCAACACACAGTCAGGGACTTCCAGGCACGCTATGAAATCAGGTAACAGACATGCAAAGAAATGAGATTGCTTCAACCCCTGTGAAAGAAAGAGGACGCTAAAAGGAGCAGGGCAGCAAAGGACAGCTAAGGCAGCGTGGGGGAGGCCACTGTGCACAAGAAGATGGCTTACGAAGGAAAGGTCTACTGGCGGAGAGCTGGGTGGCTAAACGAAGGGCGGCCAAGGATTGGCCGCCAGCGACCTCAGGATACGATTTCCTGAACACCTGTGCTAGGGACATGCTTGAGTAGTCTTTGACTTTGATATGTTCATAATAAAATTAAAAACGTGATGATTCTGGCCTCTAAAAACCCAGAGTGGTCCTTTACAGAAGATTGATCCTATAATTAGACTGAGTTTTTAAAAAAAATCTGTGGGTTTCTATTTCTGAATTCAGTAATTGTGAAATGGGGTCACACCTACTCTCCTTTTACACAGTGTTCACTAAGATCTGCTGTCTATTTCAAAAATGCCCTGTTCTGACGGTGCTCATCAGAAACACTTCTCAATTAAAATCTTTTATGTGTATGTTGACAAATGTGATCAAGTTAAAGTGAATGCCAGTGCGTCTTAAAGGTACCTGCAAGGCAGTGTTTACAAGCAGATGTAGGCTAATCGGAAGGGAACAATCTTTGGGTTTCTGACACAGAGCAGTGTCCTCCCAGACTTCCTGTCCTCTTTTCCACTGTCACTGGTAATCTTCATCTTGTTGCTCATCTGCAGTCATCAGAGGAAACTGGCCATGTAGCACCGCTGAATCATGGGGGAGAAAGAGCCAGCGCCATTACCCCAGGACGGGAGAAAAATAGGCCAACTCCTATTGATTCACATTTCTCAGACAGAATGATGCCTTCAACACTCTGTAATGAAAGTTTTTATATGTGCAAGGGATTACCAACATCGGGCTGTTATTGTCCTTTGATGTGCCCCAGAAATAGTACAGTAGAAGTTATTAAAGAATAAATTGTGGAAGCCAACTGCTGTACCTGAGCAGCTTTGTGCTTTGCCTCCAGCCAATTTGAGTTGCAGTGAATTTTCTTTCTTCTCCTAGTTGGGTCTGTAAGCTTTTGGAACTTTTTTTTTTTTTTTTTTAATTACACAGTTGTGTTAGAATAGATTGGCAAATTGTTTCATTTCAGGGTCGCAAATGAGTTGAGCCTTACAAGTGAAAAGCAGTGTTACCTAGGCATTTGTGTCAAACACATGCTACTCCTCAGAGGCTACTGAAATTGCCTTTGTCCACTTGCAGATAAGGAATGTGACCTTCAGAGAGGTCGGGATGTGCCGAGGTCTCTGTGCCGACTGGATGGCCACCTGGGAACGTGACACTGCCTCTTATTACTCAGAGTCCAGTGGTTTCCACGTACAGTACAGTGACACCTGTGACCACTGAGAGAGAAGGTTAAAATTGTCTAAAACCTGGCAAGTGATGAAGTAGGAAGAAATCCTGTGATGTGAGCCTGTGCGTTCCCCAGCCTTCCACTGAACCAGAAATTGTTGGGGTGCCACTGTGGGCCTGAAACCTTTCCCTGGCAGCTGGGCCTGGGTTCTGCAGAGGCGCTGAGGCTCGTACTTAAATCGCGCAGACGGGAACCAAGCAGCGCTTGCGTGTGGGTTCATGCTTTTTCGTTGCTTGCCCAAATTAAGCTGCCTAACTGTTCCCGGGGAGGTGGCAGGCTCGTCAAGGGTCAGCAAGCTTTCCCTAACAGCTGTCTACAGTGCAGGCAGGATACGTTTCCTTTCCCAGGTAACGCCGTCACTGCGGAGTAGCTCAAACGATTCTAAATTTGGATTGCTTTATTTGAAGCTAATTTTAATCCCAAAGATAGCACATCATGCCATCTTTCTTATTACTCTGTTTTGATCCTTGATTTTTTACATTTATAGGTAAGGTATAGTCCAAATATGTGAAGATGGCATTTTTATGTCTAAGTAGAATCATTCTTCATTGTGTTTCTAATAATAGTAAGTGATATTTTTGTGTTTACGGTGGGGGCCGGGCATTGTATCAACAGGTTGACACACGTTACCTAAATTTTTCACTGGTCCTGTGATACTGGACCTTTTGTTATTATTCTTAGACAAGTAGGAAAGCTGAGTCCCAGTGAGGAGGCTAAATAATGTGCTTAAGATAACACAGAGCTCGTTTGTGGGTGATGGACGCATACCCTGTTCTAACCTCTGTTCCACACTGCCTCCCTGGTGCAGGCTCATAAACTCTCTAAGGATATTTTAGACACATTTCCTATGCATTAAATGGCTTTAGAGGCTGGATGTATCTCTTAATTACACACTGACTTTTCTTCTAGCTTGTCTTAGTGTACACTTGCGTTTTCCATGGGAGGAGACTGACATCGGACCAACTGCCTGCCGGGTTCTTTTCACCCTTCTCCGTACCGTTCTCCCTTTCTCCTCTCCACTCTGCTTTGCTGTAAGGTTCTCCAGTGTGTCCAATGTCACATTCAAGGTTCTGCAGTGCTTGGTAGCTTGCTTAGTGCCCCAGAGCTGAAGAAGCTGTATTCTCTTGTCTTCTCTCATTCCAGAAGGTCCCTTTGTTCTATTGCTGAAAAGGTGGGAAAATTAGTGAGAACTGTAGTTTTTAACTTTTTCCTTAGGTGATCCTAAGTTTAAGGAGGATTTCTTTCCATCAAGGTTTATTTATAACTAACTGGTAATAAGATAAATATATAAATAGTGTGTTGTTTTGCTGATTTTTGGAATTAAACACAAATTATGACTATTAGCTTATTCTAGAAAATATTATCTAAAGAATTCTTTTGAGTAATCTGAGATATTTCTGTACATTTTTACTGGATTGGTTTTATTTTTGAGCCAGACCTAGAAGCTGGGACCTAAATTGTATCCTGTGCCTTTGTTACCTCTTTATGGCCTTGTGGAAACCTTGTCTTTGGGCAGCATTTGGAGAAGAGGCCTTTGCTACCCCACTTCTGCTACATTCAGAGTAGTCAGGTTGACCTTTACCACAAAAACAAAAGGCATGGAGGCTCCTGGTAATGGGATCATTCCAACTTTAACTTTGAATTTCACATATTTGTTATATTTTATTTATTTGAGAAGTACAGATGTAAAAAAAAATCATGTCCTAAAATTTTTCCTGTAGAAATCTTGGTCCTCAGTCCCCCATCGTAATTGAGAGATCAGAAGTCCTGGCAGAAATCAGAAAAATTCATCCGTACATATCAAAGAAGCAACATTTCAAAGAAGCACCACTTTAGGGGTTGTGTAAACCCTGAAGGTTCTTGTGGCCATCTTCATGATTTTCCCTATTTTATGGAAGCTATCAGTTTTCTGATGATAAAAAGCAGCTCTACTTTCTCATATTCTCCCCAGAACAACACATGGCATTGAAACTAGAGAGAGACTCTGGCACAAAAATCATTTCACTTTTGAGATCTCCACTCATGATGTTCCACTGATCTGTCTCTAAATCCCACTGGAACGTGCTGGTAATCTGCTCAGCTCTGGTTAACAGTTTAGTCTGAACAAGTATAAGCAGCAGGTAACTCTTCTCCGTGCTTCATCTCAGAAGAAGCTGTACTTTTGTTGTACCCAGAGCGATTTATTGTTTGCTGTGCAGATGGGAATCAGATTTCACAGCAGCATTAACATCTTTCGGAGGAAGCGCACGCCCCGCACTTCAGTCATTATCTCCAGTCATGATGTGGGGGTGCTGAGTGCCTCGCACACACAGCAGCATGTGGTGGTGGTGGACGGACTGAGGCCCAGTGCACGTGGGGAGACGCTTTGATGGATTTCTCTGAGACGCTGAATTAGACAGCTTCCTCGGGAGATGAAAGCATGGTATTTTTCATGAGGTTTCCCTCTCCCTGCTAGTTTTCCTACTTCTCTAAGGGTTAATTACTTTTTAAACATGCAGGAATGGGCCTCTGGATTAGGTTGACAACAGGCTGATGAAGGCACAGCTCCACCTGGCACAGGCATTGTCTCCATGTCCCTTCTGCCCTTCGTCTCAGATCCCCTTCGTGAAAATCAGAGCCCGAGTCACACACTGTAGAGCCCGTGGAAAGGCAGGTCCCTATTTTTAGGCTCTCTGGAAAGTTTTCTCTTCATTTGATTTTGGTGGTTTCAGTCATATCTTCAAATATGGTTTCATACAAATGTAATCTGGCTTCTCCAGCCTGGTACAGTCCAAATCAAAATATTATACCTCTTCTCAGCTGTAAATCCTTCCTCAAATTAAAGCTGGGAAACCTAATCTGCTACAGGTCCACAGAGGCAGAGGGGCGCCTGCAGCACCCCACCAAGAATAGCATTAAATATCTAGTGACAACTGACAGAGACTTTTATCTTTTGTGTGCTGTGAAATAAAATCTTCAAAGTTATCTGCCTTTCCTTTGAAATTTAGCACAGGCATACTTGGCCAGGTGTCTCAAAGCTGATGCGAAGAGGGCAAAGATTGAGGGCTGTTCTTTTTCACCCTGCTCTGCCTGTGGTATCTGTGTGTGTTTATGACCTGGGAAGTAGGGAGAGTGAATCTGGCATACAGCTAATCTCCAATAAGTTTGGAGGCACAGAGACACAGAATCCTAGCAGGGACTCCAGCCTGAGACTGATGGATGAATTGAACTCATCAATTAACCCATGAACCGAGTATTCTGGTACAGCAGAGTGAGGTCAAGGCAGGATGTAGGTCAGTCCTAGGAGAGAGGGAGAGCCTGGAAGCTGGAGACCTAGGCGAACTCGTGGAGCCACACACTATTCTGTGGTGTCACTTACTGATCCCAGGGTGTACCCAAGAGGAGGTTCTCCAAGGGTGCATGATGAGGCCAAACCTGGCTTGGAGAATCTTGGATACTTTAGTGAAACATAGGGTCAAAGAGCTAGGAAAAAGGAGTCAAATAGGGTCCTAGTTTGAACCAGTCTCTGGGAAAACAGTTTTTTTCCTCCATGAAGTTTATTGGTACATTTAAAGCATACAGTGCAGTTACATTTATCATTGGGATCTTGTACCTTTACATGCTATGTCTTGGTTCTTATTTTTTCCCATACCCCTGTCCTCCTTTCACCCTTCTCTATTTAAAAAGACTTTGTTTCAGTTTTTTTTTCTTTTTTCATATTTTTCCCCCTTATTTCTTTTCCTTTCCCTTTCCCACTTTCCCTTTAGCCATTCTCTTGGGAAAATACTTTGCGGAAGATACTGTAAGACACACAATAGTGGACCTACACCCCTCAGGGAGTATTGTGGAAGAGCAGGAGCAAGTTCCTGATATTTTCATTTAAAAATATGTCTGGGAGCAGCTAACAAGGATTAGGCAAGTCGGGTGCTATTTTAGGCTCTGGGGACACTGGAGTCAGTAAAGTGAATTGTATCCCTGCTCGGATAATGCCATCCTTGTCACCTTTACCTGGACACTCTTTTTTAAAGACTGCAACTAGCATACACTTAGGACTTCATAAAAGAGAGGCGTTACGCAAAGATATATCAAAGCAGTCAGTTGGGAGCAATAGGAAAAATCAAAGGAGAGAGAAGAAAGTCATTATTCTGGAATTTGGCCAGCAAAAGTTCCTCAGATTAAAAGGATAAGAACTTATCAGTGAAAGACAGAGCTGGCAAAGTATTGGTTTTATTTATTTTTTCGTGAGTTTACCTTGATTCTGCTTTAGTACTGGATATGGCCTTGGTCATGCGTAGCAGTAATAAGCAAGCTTTAGTCTCAGAGGCTTAAAGAAGTTTATTGGAGTTCTGTTTACAAAATGGCAGAATAAGGAGCTCAGTAGACCCTTTGCCTGGCCAGTCAGTAATTCATGAAAATGATAAAAGAAGCCCAATTTCGTAGTCTGTGGCAGTTGTTTTCATAGAATATAGCAAATAGGAAATAGGTATGCAGGAAATCTACTAAATCTCTATAAGAACATGTATAGTCACAACCTGCTTTCTCTCCACTTCGCCTTCTGCCCAGCTCAACAAGGTAGAGGCCCCACTCTGGGCAGATGCTGCCAAAGAGATGGGGTTCTCTTTTCCCTTAGCTTCCTGTCAAGAGGTATGGTATCTCACTAAGAGGTGCAGGCCACCAGAGTGTCTAGCCTGTCCACCTCTAAGATGCAGAGGCTAATTGCCTACTGAAAATGTTGGAAAGTTAGGGGTTCTTTCACTCTACCTAGCTCCTTTATGTGGTAGAGGGGTTACTAGGGCCATAGAGTCTGAGGGTACTGCACCTCAGTTCACTCATTCGGAGGTCCCATGCTAGGAAAAGCAAGCCAGAAATCAAAACCGAAGCTATCACCTGTAGTCAGTCCCCTGCTCAAAAAGGACTTTCTACCAGGTTGGGAGAAGTGACTCTGAATTTGGTAGGAGGAGAAGCAGTCCAAAGAACCAGAGAACTCTGACCCTCTGCCCATAGGAACTGATCTTATTTGAAAGAGAGTGCAGAGAATTTGAAGTCTGAGTATGTGCTGTAAAACAGAGATTGTGGTGATAAGCAAATAAGAGGAGGCTGGTAGCTCTGTAGAAGCAGCACGCTAAATCCTAGACCATCTTGTTTCTAGGAGCATCAGAAAAGATACAGGTGAGAAGGACCCTCCTGGAGAAAGAAATTACTCAAAAACTCACTCCCAGGGGGCCCTTAATTTAATTGGATTGGGGGAAGATATATGTTCTCAGGGTGTTGTTCAAACTGGATGACCATCTAGTGATCACAGAGGCTTAAGAGGGTGTGATACCAACTGAGGCAGACAGATTAACAGGGATAGCAGAGAGAGAGAGAGAGAGAGGTGGTCAGAAAGAAGCTTACATACACATACTTAAGTGTACAGGGAAAATGCTTCAAGCAGACCACACTAGGCCATAACCAAGGCCAAATAGATTCAAAAGATTGAAAACACATAAAGTTTACTCCCTTGCCACATTAGGTGCAAGTAGAAATTAGTAACAGCAACTTTTTGCAAATACTGTCAACCCTGTATATCATGTGTTCTGCATCTAGGGATCCAACCAACTGTGGATCAAAATATGTGGGAAAAGAAATGTGTCTGTTCTGAACATGTTATTCCCTAAACAATACAACAACTATTGAATAGTACTTACATTATTTCAGGTAATATAAGTAGTCCAGAGATGATAGAAAGAATGTGGGATATGTGTAGAATATATGAAAATACTCTACCATTTTATATAAAGGACTCTAACATGTGGAGATTTTAGTATACAGTGGAGTCCTGAAATCAGTTGTCCATGGATAACAAAGAACTGATTATACACAGAAATTAAGTAATACATTCTTAAGTGATCAAAGTATGGAAGAAAAAAATCACCAGGAAAATGAGAATGATTTTGTGATGAATGAAAACAGATAAAACATACCAAACCTATGTTAACACAACTAAAACAGTACTTAGAGGCAAATTTATAACTCAGCATCTTTATTTAAAAAAGAAATTCTCAAATAAACTTATCCTTTCATCTTAAGAAA
This sequence comes from Fukomys damarensis, assembly GCF_012274545.1. Classification (NCBI taxonomy): domain Eukaryota; kingdom Metazoa; phylum Chordata; class Mammalia; order Rodentia; family Bathyergidae; genus Fukomys; species Fukomys damarensis. The sequence goes on along the minus strand of NW_022900940.1, from coordinate 44,167,060 downwards.
ACAAAAGAAAGAGGATGACAAACCCAAGGAAATTATGAAAATGAAAGAATAAATATTAGAACATAAATTATGGTAATAAAAGTAGAAAAAAATAAAGTAAATGTAACCAAATGTTTTAAAGGGTGAATAAGTCTTTCATCTAGATTGACCATACTAAAATAAAAAAAGACTATAATTACTATAAAATTACTAAAGTCAGATCTGAAACAGGTCATTACTAATGACCTTGCTGAAACACAAACAGTTCTAAGGGAGGACTGTGAAGAAATGTATGCCAATAAATTAGGTAACATAGAAGTGGACAAACTCTTAGAAAGATAGCTTCCAAAGTCAACTGAAGACGTGTAAACTGGGAGTTGGATATAGTGCTGCATGTCCGTAATTCCAGCACACTGAGGCAGGAGGGTCCCAAGTTCGAGTACAGCTTGGGTAACTTAGTGACTTAGCAAGATCCTGTCTCAAAATAAAAAAAAAAAGCTAGGGGTAGCTCAGTGCAAAGGCTCTGGTTCAATTCCCCGTACTATAAGAAAAAAAAAAGACTGAAAGAAAAAACGGAAAGAAATATAAATTAGAGATTTAGAATGCAGCTCAGTAGTGGAGCACTTGCCTACCATGCTCAGGTCCCAAAACTAAAAAGAGAAGATAAGAAATATAAAAGTATAATATTTGTATTTATATCTAATAGAATAAATCTCCAAAATGGAAATAAGTCAAATACACAGTTTAGTAATTATGAAAAAAAATACCTGCACATAAAGTCCAGCTCCAGCTAAGTTCATTGTTGAATTCTGCCAAATATTTAAATAATACCAGTTCTTCAGAAACTTTTCTAAAACTCTCAATATATTCTGAGGCCATTAGTATACTCATATCAAAGCAAGATAGACATAGCATAGTAAAGTTGCATGCTAGTATCTCTTATGGATCTAGACATAAAAATTCTCACAAAAGAGTAGAAAACGAATCCGCCAACATATATATATATATCATGGTCATGAGGGATTTACCCTGGGAATGCAAGATTTATTTAAGATCTGAAACTCAATAATGTAACAAGCTATATAAATAGAATAAAGAATGGAAATCAAATAATCATTTCAATAGATGCAGGAAAAATGAAAATAATTTAATTCCTGTCCCTGATAAAAATCATTCAATAAAATATAATTTAGGAGGTTTCCTAAACTTGATAAAAAGCCCTATTATATTATATCCACAGCTCACATAATTCTGAATAGTAAAAAATGAGGCCTTTCCAATGTAGGAGAGGAGGCAAAGATACCCACTCTTACTACATTCACTCAAGACTGTTTTGGAAGTTCGAACAGGACAATTAGGTAAGGGAACTAAATAAAAGTCATCTATATGTTTAACATATACAAGAGTGAATTAGGAGGAATGTCTTCTAACATCCTGTGTCACATTAAGGTAACTACGGTTAACAACAGATATTTGTATATTTAAAAATAGCTAGCAGAAGGGATGTTTAAATGTTTCTAGTACAAAGAAATAATAAGTGTTTGAAGTGATTGATATGCCAATTGCCCTCATCTGATGATTATACTTTATATACATTGTTGAAATATCACACTGTATTTCTTAAATATGTATAATTAGTAGATGTCAATTGAAAATTTAAAATTGTAAAATATTTTTTAAAAATTTAAAAATTACCCAAAGCATCCATATTTGATAGGAACAAAACCTGTGTTTATAGATGAGATGATCCATGTAAGTGTGTGTGAGTGTGTATGTTTGCAGTAAATTCTAATGAATCCCCTGTATTTGAAAATAGGATTGAGAAAACAGTTCCTCATAGTGGGCACTAGAAAGAACAGAATACTTGGGAATAAGTTTCGTAACAGAAGTGGAAAACAGATTTTGCATTTACATAAAAGTCTTGAAAGAAATTAAAGACTAAACAAACGACAAGACATTTTATGCTGTGGGTTGGAAGTCTTAATGTTATGATGGCAGTACCCCGAAACAACATTCAGATTCAGTGCAATCCCTGGAAGAACGCCGTCTACTTCTCTGCAGCAGTTGCTAAGGTAATGAATGCTAAGGTCACAGCAATTCAAAGGACCTGGTGAACAAGTTGGAGGACTTTGTGTTTTCACAACTCAACACTGCTGTATAATAATTAAGAAAGTGACGTACTCACCTAGGAAATAGAACTGAGTTGCAGAAATGAATGCTTACATTTACTGTGAATTGAAATTGGTTCGCTCTTTCTTTGTCTTTCTTGCTTGCTTGCTTTCCCTCCCTCCCTCCCTTCCTCCCTCCTCCCCTTCTTTCCTTCTTTTCTTTTGTCAGTTGATTTTCAACAGTGCTACTAAAGTATTTAATGGAAAAGACCAATCTTTCCAACAAATGCTTCTAGAACAACTGAAATCACTGTATATCTATGTGCAAAAGAATGAGGTTAGATACTTACCTCACTCCATATACAAAATTGAGTGGTATTGGAGACCAAATTGCAAAAGCCAAAACTATAAAACTCTTAGAAGAAAGTATAAGTGTAAAATGTGATTTAGGATGAGGCAGTCAAATTTTATTTTAATTTTTATTTTTTTGGTACCGGAGATCGAACTTGGGTCCTTGTGGTTGTGAAGCAGGCAGCAGAACCACTGAGCAAAATCCCCAGCCCCACTCGTGTTTTATATATGCTGCCAAATGCAAAAGTAGCAAATAGAAAAACACACAATGTTTTGTGCTTCAACAGATATATCAAGGTAGTGAAAAGAAAAAAAAAATATATAGGAGAAAATGCTTGAAAATCATATATCCGAGAGGAAAGTTGTATCTAGACTATATAAAGAACTTTTACAACTCAGTAATAAAAAACAAAACTATTAAAAGTGGCCAAAGGGCAGAGATTTAGCTCAGTGGTTCCGCCACCTGCCTCGCAAGCTCAAGGTCCCGAGTTCAATCTCCGTTACCAAAAACAAAACAAAACAAAACACCCCAAAATTGAGCAAAGGTTCTGCATAGATATTTATCTAAAAAAGAGGTATAAATGGCCAGTAAATCCAGGAAGAGAATTCAGCACCATTAGCCTTTAGGGCAATACCTCCAAAACAACGACAAAACAACAAAACATCACATAATTAGCGTGGCTGTAATCAAATGGTAGAGGTACCGAATTTGAACCCTCATGCATTTCTGCTGGAAATGTAAAACAGTACAGTCACTTCTACAACAATATGGTATTTCTTCAGTGTCTTGGGATGTATGGTTACATACGGTACAGCATTTTCACTAATAGATATGTACACAAGAGAAATGAAAACATGTACATTGTGGCATTATTTTGACTTAAAAAGTTTAAACAACTTAGATGTTCCTCAATGAACAGATAAATAAAATGTGTTCTTTTCTTATTTGACAGTAAAATCAAATAGAGTACTGTTACGGGCTATAACACATATGTACTTTGAAAACATAATGGTAATGAAAGTAGCTAATCAGAAAAGGCCAATTATTGGATAGTGGATATCCTGGTAATAGGCTATCACAGACATACATAACTTTATTAACATTGCTATATAATTTTCTTCATGCTCTGCACCCCAAGTTCTTACCATGCCTTTTGTTATTTGTTCTTTTTCTCCTTGGCAGACTCTGTTCCCATTCTTCCCAAATATTTTGATCATTTTCTTGATCATTGTCAAGGAAGCGTCCTCCCCCGTTCCTCTCATCCCTGCTTTTGATCAGATTTCTGTATTTTGTTGGGGCTCTGCACAGCTTCCTAACATGGCCTTCTGGACTTTGGATTCCATTCAGAACCACAGTGGCTGTGGGGATTTTTCCAAGGCTCATGTCCAGCCTGTCAGTCTTCAGCGTAAGTTCTTCTCATATGTGTCCATCACTGTGAGGCTGAATCACACGCTCCTCTGTATGACTTAATTGCCTGCTCATCGCTCATCCCCCTGGCTTCTTGCTTCATGTTGCAGCAGCATTGAAATGCATGAAATTCCCTGCATGCATCATGATGGCTACTGCCTTCACCCAGTCAACATGGCAGCCCCTCTTCTTTGAATGATTTCCTCATGGAACTTTCAGCCACCTGACTCCACCCTTTAGATCACACCATTGCTGAAGTCAGTTTCCCTCTTTGCTGTTTCTTCTCCATTACTTTAAAGTTGCACTTACTTGTGTTTTGTTCTGAAGAGCGAAGTTTGTGTCTTGCTTATTATTGTATGCATATTGCCTGGTCCACAAGAGACACTGAAGTGGGAATGAGTGGAAAGGGGGCCTAGAGGCCCCCTTGGATCTGAGAAAAGCCTTCCATTGCCTCTGCCTGCTGTCTGGCAAGTTACAGATCCAATCACCGCGGACAGATAGCTCGCTCAGCAGTATTTTCCTGAAGACATTCCAGATGAAGACTTCTTTGCTTTATCTAGAATTCTTCTACCGTGGTGGTCTCTTTCTAACTGCTATTCTACTTGTATTTCTCCAATATCACATCTTAATGCTCTGTCCGTCTGTCTTGTCTGAGTAAACTAAATCTATGAATCATGCAGTGTCTTCCACACAGTATTTCTCTCTAAGTCCAAAAGGATTTGGATTTAAGCTTTGGTGTCTGTGGTTGAGTGCTGGGAGTATAGAGTACTTCGTGTTATGACAAGCATAGAACAACTGAGATAAAGGACATGTTTTTCGGCTAAAAGAAAATACAGTGGAAATCCTGGTTTTCTCATTTATTAGCTTTGGAACTATAGCTAGGAGACTTGATTTATACAAAGCCCTAGTTTGTCATCTGTAAAATGAGAATACAGATTTATACAAGTATTAAATAGAACTAAATGACACTGCATGTAAAATTTAAAGCATACTATATTATCTAGCACAGTTGTTTTCTAAGCTGGAAGATCCTGTGCTTGGTCTTGAGAATACAGGCATGGTGTATTTGTCAGGAAGAGCTACACTTTGATGACAAAAAGAGTCAGCCGTGTAATTTCATAACATAATAAGAGATCATATTTTGCTCGTGTAACAAATTAGAGACGAAAAGTGCCAAAAGCTGAAACCACTAGTGCAGCACATGGTCTTGGGATAATGTAGCTTTTTAATATTTGATTCATGCAGATTTCCCTTCCTAATGAATGTCCCGTGTAAAGCAGGCACACCTTCCCGGGATCCACAACCAACCAACCAACCAAACAAGAACCCAAAGCAAAGGAACGACAAAAGCTGAGACCGTGCGAGGCCTTAAAGCCTCACTAGGTACGACGTTCACTCTGTGACTGGTGAGCCAGGCCTGAGGTGTTAACGTTGGATCTGTTCGCAGGACTTCGTACATTATTTCACAACTCACTTGGCAGCTTCTTTTTCCTTTGCACCACAGTTATCTTTCTGTACCCTGTGGATGAATTTCATACAAACACAAGGTCTTGGTTCTCATTTTTTTCTCTATACCCCTGCCCTCCCTTCGCCCGCTCCATCCTCCCATGTTTGCAAAGACTTTGTTTCCATTTTTTCCTTTCACAGAGTCTTGTGTGTTTGTTTCTGTTGTTGTTGTTTTAGACAGGCTGTTGCTCTGTCATTCAAGCGAGGCTGTCCTCAAACTCATGGCAGACCTCATGCCTCAGCCTCCCGAGTGCTACCATGCCCAGGCAGACATAGAATCTTAATTGAGTTTTCAATCTTCACTCCATTGCCAAAAAGGCCAGTCATGTTGAGCCAATTGTTGATCAGCATGGAGATAATTATCTCTATGTTTTGCATAGCCAAGAGAGCTAAAATTCTGAATAAAATGGCAAGTTTATTCTTCTTACCCAGCAGGCAGTCCATTGGTACACTGGCTATTTAGCTAACGGGTAATTCTCTCCAAAATTTAACTGTCAATTAATTATATTTTGTAATTATATTTTAATGCTGTGATTCTTTTGCAATAATTTTTAAACATTTCTAGAGGCCCCACCTCATCCCATCACTATATAGTGCTCTAAGGAAGACAGAAATTTCAGGTTACAAAGTGCCCGCTATGGAAGCAAACCTCCTAGGATTTTTTTTTTCATATAATGCTCAGCATGGTCAGTAGTTTATGCCTCAAAGAACTGTCAAAATTTCAGAATGATTTGTGTGAAATGGTCTCATTATGTTTAAAAACTTAGGAGAAATAATGATAAGAATAAGTTTATTATGAAGTAGTTTGAAAATGTGACGCCACATTGTGAAAATAGCATTTATCCTTGGAATAAGTAAGGGATTTAATATGGGAGGATTATCTGTGGGTGCAATGGCTTAATCTGTTCTCTTCTGAATGGTGTGAGAGTTTTGCCATGACTGTACATTCATGTATTACTTGGATTTTTAAAAACGAAAGCTTTTCTTCTCATATAGTTTCACACTTACAGGAAAACTGAATGATGAGGATGGAGCGTTCTCATATACTCCATCATCATCCCCTGTCACTGACATCTTGTATTGGAGTAGCCCCTTTCCTCGCAGTTGATGAGCCACGGATACATTCTTATTAGCCAGAGTCTGTAGTTTGCATTAGAGTTCACACTGTACTGTGTATCGCATGGCTTTTCTTGAAAACTGTTGGTCATTTATAGCCACTGTTATGAGCCCTGACAGGATAGTTTTACTGCTCCAAAAACCTGTGTTTCACTGGGCATCCTTGCCGGAGCTCCTGAACAGCACTTAGCTTTATCTTCTTTCCATTGTTTTTGCCTATTCCATGGGCCATCTGGGGAGTCATAAATATGTAGATTTTGCAGGTTGGCACTTGTCAATTAGCAAAATTCAATATTGTTTTGGATATTCCAGGTCTTTTGACTTTCACCATAAACCTCATAATCAGTTTGTTCATATGCACCACATAGTTTGCTGTTTTTTTTAAATTGTGATTGCATTGAATCCATAGATCAAATTAGGAAGAACTGATATCTTAACAATATTGAGTGCTCTTATCTATGTATGTGGACAGCTTTTCTTTTTCATATTCTTGATGTCTTTCAGTGGAGCTTTATAGTTTCTATCTTCTATCTATCTATCTATGCATCTATCTATATGATACAGACTTTTAACATTTATCCCTATGTATTTGCATTTTATTTTTAATATAAATGATATTTTATTTTTAATTTCAAATTTTAATTACTCATTTTTAGTCCATAAGGAAATACCAGACTTCTATATATTAACCTTGTATCTTCACCCTGATATTAGATCCAGAATGTGTTACTTGTATAATTAAAATCTTCAAAAACAGGATCAAAGAGGATGGAGGAGAAAAGTAGCCCAGCACACCTGGACTCATCATGATAATTGAAATACACTGAAGTATTTTAGCCCTGGGTGTGTCTTTTGTAAATTTTCTGCCATGGTTTAGGATCTCTTTTGTTTATATTTGCTTATGTATAGATTCATGTGAGAAATAACATAGAATAAACACCAACACCTCTGGGGTGAGTTTAAAGGAGATATGGTATGAACAAGTGGACATCCAAACAAGTGTTAATATATTACATTTACTAAGACAACTCCATTAATGTGCAAAGAATTAAGCATGTGAAACAAAAGAGCCTAGAGAATGATAGGCCCAGCCGTTGTGACTCAGTAGCAAGAGACATTGGCCGCAAAGGCGTCAGTGCTTCGTGGATATCTCTCTGCTTCCGTGCGGAGAGCAGCTCCACGCTGAGCACCTGGTGCAGAGCAGGGAGGGGCGCTCACCTCGGCACACCTGCTGGACTTCCTAAGCAGAGCGTCCCATCTCCTTCCCGGCTGCATCTTCTCCGTCTCCTCTCCCAGGCAGTCTTTTCCTCAGAACCAGTCTGGAAGAGTATTCTGGTAAACGTAGTTCTTTTTTTCCCATTGAGTTTATGGGTACATTTTAGGTATACAGTACAGTCACATTCATCATCGGGATCTTGTACCTTTGCCTGACAGATCTTGGTTCCCCTTTTTTCCCCATTCCCCTGCCCTCCCTTCACCCGCTCCACCCTTCCCTATTTACAAAGACCTTGTTTCTATTTTTTCCTTTTCTCATATTATTCCTTTCCCCTACTCCTTTAGCTCTTTTCTTCCTATTTCACATTATCAGTTATATAATTTGAACTTTACACTTTTAGTTTTTCACACCAGAGAAACTATTCGGTATTTACACATGTGTGTCCTATTTATTTCACTCAGAGTATGGCCTCAGTGTGCATCCATTGGTAAATGTAGTTCTTGCTGTTTGTTTTGCAATGCGGAGAGTTTAGGAATCATATTGTGTAATCACATTTTATTTGTATGAGTTCTATAAAGGGTCTTTTATGCATACAAATCTCTAAAGTAGAAACATATTTTTACATATAAATATGTCTTGCAATATCTGGCAGAATGTCACACACATAGTAGGTTCTAATAAAATATTTGTTTAATGAATTAATAGAGTATATACTTAAGATAAGTGTAAATTACTGAGTAGCTAAATTGGACCATCACTTTTCTCTGACTAATGACTGTAACTAAAATGAACATCCCATTTAAATTTCTGATTTATTTCATCCTTTTTACTGCTGTTCTTTTACTATAGTAGCCTGGTGGTTTGTATTGGCCATTAAGTTCTGCCTAGAGTAATGAAACATTAGTGCAGATTTGGTATATTCAGCCCACAGAATCACAGTTTTTACACGATCTTACCTGGTATGTCTGAGAACATTTGAATGACTCCTCTAATGATTCCAGAATACTGTGGTGAATGACAAATTACTGGTGTCTAATATTACATGATCAGTAAATGACTGTTATGTGCTTTATTTCTATCCCTCCAGGAAGGCTAGATTATTCCCAAATAGCAGATTGCCATATGAAAATGACAATATTTACTCTGTGTTGATCCAAGGTAACAGTTTGGGAGCAGCCATTTGATAGATAAGACAGTCTTATGATTTTTCACAAATCGATAACTAGTTAGGAAGAATGACTCTCCAAGGCACCCTGTCATGACGACGATGGCCTTCAGGTCCAGTAGGGTGGGTTTACCAAAGGGCTTCTGCGCTGTCAGTCTATGTTACTGTCTCGGTAGAATAGACACTTCATTGCATTTTGGCTCTCAAATTGCTTTAGGTTAGTTTTAAATCTCAGAATAATATTTTCGAGTTTCCAGAGTGAGATTAAGGTAAAAAATTGAAGTGAAATTGAGAATTATCTACCAATTTCCTCAGATGGTGCTACCATGTACACGGCCCGCCTCTCTCCCTCCACTGCAGGTGTTACCGAGACGCAGTCCACACTTCGGTGTTTGTTTCGTTGTGCACATCCGCTTTCTCTCCCTCCCTCCTCCCTCTCCCTCCTGTGCTTCCCTTTCTCGTTGTCTCTGAGTCTCTGGCTCTGGAACACGTACCTTGTGCTCTTCTCCATGCACTCTCTAACTTTCTGCCGGGCTTATTGTGACGCCTCCCCGGGATTTGATGATCCTTTCGTAGAGCTGCAGGTGCTCATCCTGCCTCCAGTTGTGACTTCCTTGCTTCCTTCTCTCTCAGGCCTTCTCTGCCCTCTGCTGTGGAGCATCCGGGAGCAGCTTGCTTCCCTCCCCTCTCCCTATGCCACATGGCAAGGAGACTAGAAGCCCCTTTGCCCAAAATGGCTGTAAGCATTTGTAAAGCCAATGCCTGGTGGCGAAAGTGAGACTTGGATAAGTTAGAATAAGAGAAAAGGAAAACAGAAAATGATGCCAAACCAAAAAAAAGAAAAAAACAAAGGAAGTTGACGAGGAGAGAAAGGACAGAGCAGGAGGAAGTAAAGGGAGTGGGATTGGAGGATTTAGGAAGGAGGTTGAGTTGATGTTGGGAAGGAAATGTATTGATAGGCAAGAGAGATATTCCAGGTTCCATGCAAAAGGTCCTCTTCATTCCAGAGTTTCCCCATTTATTTGCTAAATCCTGAGCTTCATTTACTTTTTACCTTTGTGTGTTTGTCTTCATTCTCTTGGTCCTTCTTTTACTCTCTGTGTCAGTCAGCTCCCTATGATTCACTGTCTCTGGCTACCTACCTACCTACCTACCTACCTACCTACCTACCTATCTTCTGTGAACTAACTATAAAGAGAAAATATTCATTTTTGCTCATAGTTTTGGAGGCTCCAGTCCAAGATCAGGTGGACTCATGGCTTTGGACTTCTGGTGGACATCGGATGGCCATGGTGGAGATTGCATGGCAGAGTAGACTGCTCACCTCCTGACCAGGAAGCCAAAGAGAAAAAAGGGAGATGGGAAATTGCCATCCCTTTCAAGGGCTTATCCCCAGTGACTTAAGGGTTTTCCATCAGAGCCTGCTCGTAGAGGTTCCACTACCTCACAGCAGTGGCTCCTTGGGAGCCAAGTCTTGAATACATGAGCTTTAGGTGGATATTTACCCAAAACATGGCATCTACCTTGCTTCCCGGCTTATCTCCCACTGCACCGGCAGCTGTCATCCCTCCTGCTTCAGCAGGGTGAGCTCTGCTGGCCTCTGTCTCTGTATTCATGGAACTGTCCAGATTGCACTCATCCTGTGAAGTGTTAGGATCTCAAATGCTACAGATTTTGGCTTCAAGTCAATCTGAGGACTTAGGAGTAATCTTTATGCTTTATTAGAGAGGAGGGGACAGAGAGAAAGTCAGACATTAGAGTGATAGAAATATATTTTGGGGAAGATTTGGGCTTGAAATCCATTGCTAATGTTCAGGACCATGTGCCTACATGTATGGATTCCTTCCTATTTTAAACAGTGACACTATGATGTTCTTACTTAATTTTCTACATGGCAGTGGAAGGTAATACAGTCAACCTCATAAAACTGGGGATTCCAAACAGCTTTTGTCAAGTATATATGTTGTTAGCAGCCACCTGAGATGTTTTACTGAGAGGCACTTAAAGTTATTTTAGACAATGGAAAAAGTTCTGTGACTGATTAATAATGTCTTTCGTAGTCCGAGGAGGCAGGAATGGTGGTCTGTATGCCATGTATGGGCTCATCTAGTCTTAAAGTTCTTACAAGAGTATTTTGAATTTGTTACAGATATATATTTCATAGATTTTACTTGCTAGAGAGGATTAATGCCCCTTCTTTCAGAAAATTTTGAAATTTTATGATGCTTTATCACCATACATTTATTTCTTTCAGCTTTGGATAGGTGATCTGACTTTAGAAAGAGCATGAGTGGTAATAGGTAACAGATATGCCTTTGCCCCATGTTAAATATTCCTGATAACCAAATATTCATCTTCTTTTGCAAAGCAGTAGGATAGTATTTGTTCTTTGTTTTGTTTGTTTCAACAAGGTTGAGTGTCTTTTGGTGGAGTTATCCAGTTTGTGCTAGTTGGAGGAGACTCAAAGATTCCTTTGTATTCTCTAACAATTTATTTTTCCTGTGGTAATGCATCTGTGTATCTCCCTAGTCTCAGACCTGGAAGCCAATTTAGATGGCATTTGATTTATGTGGTTTGGGGAATGGAGATCAGAGCTTATGTGACTTACTCAGAGTTTTACAGTTCATTCATGACTCATTTTCCTTTGCATAAAGAATTGAGCCTTCTCTATGACTTTCCCTTCAAAATTCACGGAGGACCCAGCCAGGCTGTCCTCAGAAAGGTGGCTGTTAGCCCTAGGTTGGGCAAGCACCCAGGAGAAGTATACCATTTCTGAGCCATCTCGGTGGGTGAGCGACATTTAGCAGCACAGATGAGGGCCTGGTCAGTGATGACGCATGTGCCATGAGCTTTGAAGTTGGGCAGATTGGGGACGGTACCGAGACCCCACAGAAGAGCAAAGAAGCAATCACCTCTGTGATTGCCAGGAGCATAGCCAAGGCATTTCTCTTGTGTTAGTTACTTTTCTCTTGTTGCTAAGATGAAATACCCAACAGCAAAAGTTTGAGGGAAAGTGTTTATTCAGCTTACAGTTCGTGGAGGTTCCAGTCTGTAATCAGCTGGCTCTGAGGATGGCACGGCAAACAAGCATCAGAGGAGAAACAACACGGCGCACACAGGGCAGCAGAGGTAACGAGAGAGCTGCAGTTCATGGCAGCGGATGACAGCAAAAGCAACAAGAGAATTTAACAGCAGCTTTCTGTCCCTTTGATCTTATTCAGACTACCAGGATTAGGGCGGTCCCAAACTGATCACTCCCCTGTAGTGGTTTAGTAATCATATGCCCTTAATCTCAGATCACACATTCCAGATTCAGCTACTTCTGAAAAAGAAAGCCTCACCTCATCCGCATGAGGCTTTGGGGGGACAGCTGAACACAGCCATGGTACCCCTCTACTGACGTACACACACAGAGGTCACTTCCTCACCACGCTGTGGGGTGTGGGCAGAACCAGCTCAGAGGTGTAGGAGAATCAAACCGCTGGACAGTTCCTCCTGAGGGGCCTCTTTTGTTAGCCATCTTATCATCCTGTCATGTAGACTTGGTCTGGTGACAGGACAGCGATTTTCAGACGGGTGAGTCTTTAGATCTGCTGTACTGTAGACCTGGAAACTGGGGTAGGAGACATTTCTCCTGCTTTCCAGAGCCGTTCCTCGCAAATGGCAAAATACTAGGTAGTAATTTGAGGTTGATGAGGAAACAGATTTTTTCTGCTCACCTGCTTAAGAAGCCTAGACCGAGGGGCCCTTCCTTCCTTAATGTCCTGTCCTTTATTTCCATAGTGCTTGGCTTGATCTTGCTTTTACCACGATGCTGACCTGGGCATGTTTTATTTAAAGGTGAACCTAGTCATTCTCCCTGCCATTGAACAAACTGGACTTTGTGTTAAACTGGACGTTCCATAGGTGTCCAGGAAACATTGTTTGCATAACGAATCTCAGACAGACCTTACTGTGCCAAGTACACCTCGGATTCCAGGAGCCAAAGGAGTGCTGGACCCCTTGGTGAGGCGCTCCTGAGCTATCTCATTTGATCTCTCTGCTTGTAAGAGTAGCTTTTCTGACTCTGATTTCACAGAGGAAAGTGAAGCTTAGGATGCCCTGAGGTCACACAGCAAATATATAAAAGCTAGGATTGAAAAAAACTGAAAAAAAAAAAGCTAGGACTGAAGCCAGTCTATCTCTGATGCAATGATTCTCATTGTTGTCCCAGGCCTCTTCCTGAGGGAGAAACTTGTTCTCCAGAATGCTGTCCAGGATGGGGGTACTGTATTGCATTCCGAGGCAGTAAAATAACAAAAGAGAAAATCTCCCAGTAAATTACCTCTGAAAAATATGTAGCAATCTAAAAAACAGCAGGCTGAGTGTTAGTGTTATTATTAGTGTTATTTTGGAGTTTGCTTGAGTTATCGAAGCCTTTTTAGGCAGGCACTGCAGGTCCTTATAAGTCCTCATGTTGATTCTGTGACTCTCCCTAATTGTTCTCTCAAGAAACTGAAATAAGGTGATGTTGTTCAAATACATATATTGGGCTTTGCGACCTGTTGTCCCCATGCTTAAAGTCTCCTAAAACACTCAGAGATTTTTTAATGCTGCTATTCTCCTTTCTCCTAGGAATTGTGTGGAAACTCTAGTGTAGAATTTTATTCAGTTCCATGATGTCAGGTTCCTTTTCTATTCATCATTTTTTTCTCTTTTACTTTCGCATTTATTCATTCTGTAGAATTAATCCCAATATCATTAATTAATAGAAACAGCATCAGTAATTGAAGCACTATATAAATATTTACATGAATCACAGAGAATTTGGTGAATGAAGGTGGATACATGCAGAAATTTATTACTTCACTTACACTTAGCAATAAAAAGACATTTCCAGCAGTTTCACATGCAAGTGCACAATAATGATTCAACACAAACTACCAGTCAAGTGGAAATGAGTATAGGTTTGACACAGTAGACTATGGCTCATAGACATAAATATAATAAAAATAATAATGCATGTTATTTACTTGTGTATGTCTAGCTACAGCTGCATTCTAGTTGCTTTGTAATAAAATTAAAGCAACTGATTAAATACTCATTAGCTGGTTAGAGACAGATCAGATTATAGCAACAATTAAAATCAGTGTAGAATAATGTGTTCAATCAGTCTGCTCTTCCTCCTGCAAACAAAGACTTGTTGGAATAAAGTCCTTTGTACATGTGCTTTGAGCATGCAGTATGTCGTCTTAACAAGAACTCTGGGCTAATTCAAGGAGATTTAAAGGCTTTACGCGGCACCTAAGGCATGAGACCTTTGGTGCACATTGCAGGCCCGGGCCCGCGTGGAGAGGGCTGGATGGAGAGATGGATGGAGGCGTTACAGGTTGGCAGGGTGGTGTGTGTCTGAGCTGAGCGGTTGGAATCAATCAAATTGCCTTTTCACAGGAGGCAGAAGTCTGTATACTCTGAAAATGGGAATAGGAAGCCATAGATAAATCAGTGCTGGGGAATATTTTGATCATCAGAGATGGACATAGTAATGCCTCCCTCACCGGGGAAAGCTTGAGGTCACACACCCATCAAGTGTAATATTTCCTTCTGAAGGGATGTGGAGACAGGATCTAGTCATGTGTGAATTCCCAAAGTGGAGTGGGAACCATCCGTGTTCCCCTCTCATGATTTTGCCAGGTCTCAGTGTAAGCTGTCATATTAGTCCGCCTTGCATTCCTGTACTGAAATACCTGAAGTTATTAAATTCCCAGAAAGAAAGTTTTGGAAGGTTTCAATCCAATTTTGGGAGTCCCATTGCTTTGGGCTCACCAAGGGCGGTGTAACATGGTGGGAGGGCATGGTGGAGCAACCTTCTCCCTTCTGGGAAGCTGCAAAAGAGATCCTGCGAGCCTGAGTCCCTCAGTCCTGCCCAGGACGTGATGCCAGCGGCTTAGTAGGCCCCGCCTCCTCCAGGCTCCCCTGCTGCTCAAAAGTGCCACTCCTGGACCAGGCCATTAACACCTGGGCCTCGGGGGTATTTAATTACAAACCATAACACCCATATATGGCAGTAATATAGTTGATATCTGAATCAACTCACTTTGGAAATGTTTACTTAAAAGGCCGGGGATTTAGCTCAATGGTGCTGCCTCCTGCCTCGCAAGCGCAAGGACTAGAGTTCAATTCCTGGTACCAAAATACAAAAAAAAAGAGAAAAGTTTACTTAAAAGGACAATTCTGCCTTCATTTTAAATGGAGAGTCTTGTCACCTACCATGAACAGAGGGAAAATAATGCACTCAATCAAAAGGAATCATCTCATATTAATTTGAATTCAATGCTGTTCGTGATAATAGCTCTGAGCAGGACACCCACTTACTTTTCCTTTGTTAAAAGGAGAGGAAGAGTCACAAATGTTGGCTTTTGAAGATGTGTGGTAACACATTGAAACTTTCTCTTTGAAGTAATAAAAGGGATTGGAGAGGAATTTACACAGAAGTAAGGCCTTGCTATTCAGCTCAGAGTTATCTAACACTCTTTGTTGTGCTCACAGCCCTTCTGTCTACCCCACCTGTCTGATCCGATTCCCCAACAAGAGGAGCCCGGGAGCTGGTGGAAGGTGCTCTCATCAGCTCATAGGAATATGTTACAGGTGACTCAAGAGAATGCCTGCCTCAGGCCGCACACGCTGGCTGGGGTAGTATGTTTCCTTCTGAGGGTCATTGCTGGGTCTGCTCCTTCTGATCTTTTCTTCATCTGCTTTCCCTGGTGGGAGACAGTTCTGTCCTCTCTTTCAGTGATTACCTCAAACACGGTAGCAGTCCACTTGTCTTTTTCTCCTCCCTCCCTCTCTCCCTCCCTCCCTTCTTTCCTTGTACCAAGGATTGAACTCATGATCTTGCGCTTGCCAGGCAGGTGTGGTGCCACTGAGCTATAACCCCAACCCTCTTTGTTTTATCAGCCTTTTAATATCTTTTTCAGGCCCATGTTTTTAAGGATTGAGGGAGAAGGTGAAAGAGTCCAACATACTTCTCTGCTGTTTTCAATCAGGACATTTTCTCTCCCTCACTGCACCCTTTGAAAGGAGAAAATTTCAGCAAAAGCAGAAAAATTCTTTCAAATCTGTAGAGGCTTTCCTAGATGGATTTATACTATTCCAATTTTGGATTCAAAGGTCAAAGTATTGAATTACCCAAATTTCATTAGCTCCAAGATAACATGACTTATAAAACATACTAACAATATAATAAAAGTTATTGGGGAAAAGTTAAAGCCCTTATATTAAATATGCACATCACTTGGACAAAACTGTCACTTATAGACCATTAAAATATGAAGAAAAATAGTTATTTTATAATTAAAAACTGCATTTTTCTAGCAGGGTGTGGTGGTACATACCTGTTACGCCAGCACTCCGGGTGGATAAGGCAAGAAGGTAGCAAGTTCAAGTCCAGCCTGGGTGATTTAGCATTTAGGGAGAACCCATCTCAAAACAATAATAAAAACAATAAATTTAACAAGGGTTGATATAATTCAGTTTGAAGGCCCTGGGTTCAATCCCCCCACCCCACAAACAAACCCTACATTTTCTCTTCTGTCAAGGCTTTTATTACTTTAGCATAATCTTGTTTGTTTAGGATCTTATCTATTCAAATGTCACTCAAATGTTAGGCCTTGGTCTCTCCTTTATGTGACTGACAGAGTTGCAAAGCCAAGAAACGATGTACATCATTTGGGATTAATTTTTCCTTTGTATTTCCTTTTGTGTTAATTTAAATCTGGATCATGGCTCTGAGATGGAGAATGAGCCAGTGTAGGTGATGCAGAGTCCAGTTCGTGTTCATGCAACTCATCTTTAAAAAAAAAAAAACAGCAGCACGCAGGACACAAAAGGAAATCTGTGTCCTCTTTGATATTCGTTGTGTCTTTACTTCTGCCCCCTTGTTTCCTGTGTCAGACCCCAGGGAGCTGGACTGAGCTTCTGGCAAACACTTAGTCTGCCCTTTTTCCTTTAGCCCAAGTGAGTGTCAATCCCCGCTGAGGGTGGGAGAGAGCAGCCCAGGACCCTCCCATGCCCTTGGCCTGGACCACAGGAGGTAGTGGTGGGTGGGAGCAGGAGGGTGTGCTTGCTCCCCCAGGCTGGTCCAGGTTCGGGGGCTAGGACTGCTTGGCAACGAGATTACCTTCTGAGTGGTGGCCCTCAGACATGAAGAGAGGAATGAAGTCTTAGGTGGGAGAGAGAGGTAGAGACAGGAGAGAAGGAAGGCGGGGAGAGAGAAAGACTGTAGGAAAGAGCCCCAGCCTCTGCAGCCAGGGCGGGCCAGAGAGAAGACAGACACGACAGTGTTGTGCGTCCCGGTGGGTCCCGTGAGGAGGGAGAGCACCATCACAGAGTGCCTTCTGAGGAGTGGGCCCGTTAACTGCTTTCAGTCCTCACTCCTGGAGAGAAAGCACAGGGGCAGGAGTAGGAGGAAGACGAGCTCGAGTCGGGGCACATGAACTCTTTGAGCATTACTCAAGAAACAAAAAGGGGAGTAAACACTGTTTTCCATCCAGCCTTTCCATTTCCTCTCTGATTTTCAGACAAACTGGGTTTTCTGCACTACTGCTCACAAGTGCATAAATATTTAGACACATTTTTTTAAACTAGTAAAGTGAGTGTAGAATTGACAAATTTATAGTTCATGTGCATGTCAGAATGAAAAGAGGAAGTGACTTTGGATTGTTTGGAAATGTTAAATGCATGAAGTTTGTCAGAGACATGGTTTGGAAAATCGTAATCCCAGAGACATTTACTCAGTGCCCACTGCACATTCAGGGCCTCTGCTGCCTCCATGAGAAATAATCAATCTCCATCATCCTGATGAGTTTCTCTGAAAATAAACACCAATTTTCCCAACTTCAGGGAAAGGGGTGATATAATTTTCACTAGGGACGAATTGGAGAAAAACATGGAAATCCCTAGCCATACATGGTAATAAAACCTTCATCCTGAAAGAATTCTCTTATTCACCAACCTTGTACCCCACAAATATGAAAATACACTCTTTTACAAAAGGAGTTCAATAAAGAAGGGACTTTTTATGCTCCTGGAACTACATGCAGATGATTAAGATGGCGCCAATAATCTCAATCCCCTGTTTCTGTGGTCTAGAAATTTATGTTCTATTAGACAATAAGAGGCTGATGGTTTCCAATTAGATGAAGGGCCTTTTTTTTACGGTATGGCTTTTGGTGATTAACTCTTCCTCTGATACTGTAGTGGCTACCTTTTTTTGTGTGTGATACCAGGGATCAAACTCAGGTCCTGTGCTTGCAAGGCAGGCAGCGGAACCACTAAGCCAAATCCCTGGCCCCGTGGCTACCATTTTGAAAAAGGACAAATTCATTCTTTCTAGTTTCTAATGAGAGACACTCATAGTATGGGAGATTGATTTTAGCTTCAGTGAAGAGCTCACAGGGTCAGAAAGGACCTTAGCAGGCTGTGCCCCTCTCAGAGGGCAGGAAGAGCAGCCTGTATGTGGCTGTGAGCAGCAAGCAGCGTTCCGGCAGCTGAGTGGTGTCAGGATGACGGCTGTGGTTCTGATGCCAGCCTCTGTGCGGGCAGCCACGCCCACCCGACTTCCTCTGTCAGCCCCAAGACCAACCCCTAGCAAGGAGCCCAACATCCTGTCAGTCAGTTGTTGCCCCTTGGGGAGGTGGAGACAGGACCCCCACCCCCTAAAACAGGACCGCAGCCCCAGGCTCCCTGTGTCCAGCTCTGGGCCCTGCCTCTCCTCTCCCCTGGAGTGGTTCCTTGACCACCTCCTTTGGCAATGCTTACAGTAAAGTCAGGTTCGCTTTGCACTAGTCTTCCGTTCTGACTCCTTTTCCTTCTACACTGCAAAGAGAGATAAGCCTGGGACCCCAGGCCCCAGACTCACCAGGCAAGTACAGAGGTCCACATTGGGTGAGCAGCCCCACAAAGTAATGCTTGTTTCCATTAGAAGGGTCCAGGTTCTGTGCAGGCAAGTGGTAGAGACCAACTTGGGCTCACACAGGTTTAGAAAGGCATTTAGTGGTTGACTGTCAAGGAGTTAACACAGTCAAGAAGGGGGCAGGTGGTTCGTACTTAGAATAGGAAAGGGTACAGCAGTGCGGAAGAACCTACTTGGCCAGTGAGGGCGCAACAGTGATGAGAGGCGGAGAGGCGCCCACCACCCTTCAGGGTCACGGCCCTGGAAGAGCAGGGCTAGAAGTCTGAGCGTGGCCACACTGTCATCCATTTGCCACGCAGAGTGTGGACAGCACAAGGCGGACTACGTGTTTCTAGGGATCCCTTCTAGTTCCGTAGTGGAATGGTACAGCTCCTACTACCATTCTGTGAAGACTTTTTACGTTAGAGTTTCTCAAGTGGGAGCCAGATAAGAAATGGAATAGGGCTGAGGAGCCAGAAATGAACAAGCAGTGGTTACTATGGAAGTGGACTCACTGGGCAGGAACTCGGGCACAAAGACTTCGTCTCTCTGAGTCCAATAAGCAGTCACAGCCAGGAGATCTTTGAGAAAATAGTGTGGGCCTCCTTAAAGCGGATCAGGCATGCTAGGTAGTAACATCGGCTGCTTTCTACAGTAACTTCTAAGACCGGCTTTCTGTGGAAGGTTTTTATCCGTGGCATAGCACACGAATGCTGTTACCATGTGGAGACTTCATGTGCTCACAGTCTGGGAATTTCTCTCTATCCTCTTGTCCCACCCTTCACATCCTCTAGGCAACCTCAGTACTCCCTCTGGCAAGCAGAGGCACTGTTTTCACCACACACAATCACTGAGGCCTTCTAGCACCCCCATTCATACCCAGAACACAATTTAGGTCGCAATGCTATATATCATGTTCGTGGTTTCCAGTGTGGGATGAGCGTTCCGTAATGCAGGATTCTTGGCTTTTAGTGCTGTAGTTTTAACACATGGCTTTGGGACCGAGAAGAAAATGGATGAATGAACTAAGGAAGGAAGGAAAGGCATGCACAAATGGAAATATAAAAGAATGGTGAGCAGAGGCCTCTCAAGAGTTGAATTCTGTGTCGGTGCCTTCTCTTAACAGCTTCCCAAAGATGTTCCAATCCATACACTTTTAGAGGTCCTAACAGCGTCAGTATCTGATCTCCTGGTATCTTTCAGGTACCGCATTTCTCTTGGAAGCTGAAAGCGTTTTACTGTATTGATTTGTTCTCGCCAGAGCTGAGCCGTGTGTGGTAAATAGGCATTTGTTTCTATTATGACTGTCAATAGCATGATTCCAGTTACTTTCATCACGGTGATTTCAAGGGATCACATCTTTAATTTACGAAGTGAGCTGCCCTGAACAAACTCAAACCACACCACATTTTGCCGTGGCCTAAACTTTCAATTCATGGACCTCCCCCCCACCCCGCTACTGGGGGAAAGTCTCTGTGTGCGTGTGCATGTGTGGGTGTGCGTACATGTATGTGAGATTGAGAGCAGCTTGGATTTAGGTACGAGCAGAGGCACACAGACAAGCAGAGAGACCTTAAAGAAACAAGTAGACTGTTTGAGAGGAATTGTAAGGAAAATCAGGGAGTCTGCATGAAAGCGGAATGAACTTGTTTCGTGTGGCCCTTTGGCAGGTGACTACTCCTTGCCTATCTCACACTCACGGCACAACTCTGGCAAGAACAAATCAATAAGGGAAAATTCTAGCTTCTGAGAGAAAGGCTCCCTGACAGATATAAGGAGACAAATGTTCTCACAAAGAAGTATATAAATAGGACACACTTGAGAAAGCAGTAGAGCAGGTGCTGATACAGAACTCAACCCTGAGAAGAGCCTGCTCACTACTTCTTTATCTTTTGATCTGTTCATTCTTTTTCTCCATTCATTTGCTCATTTTCTTGTTCACCTCTGCTTCCCCACCTCATGCTAAACTGTAGCAGTTACAGACGACGCTGTCCCAAGCAGCTGACCCTCAGTTTGTCTGAGCTGATGTAAATGTATACATTCTGAAGAGCCCATTTTAATGGCTTCTTCTTCCACTACACTAAGGACTCCCCTTGCTGGCGCCCTTCCTAGTGCAGAGTTTGACCACATGCAAAGCACTCGGAATAGCGCCTGGTGAGGAGCGGCTACTCACTGCTGTCATCAGCATTTTCATTGTAGTGTAAGACTACATAAGCAGGATGCCTATACGTTTTTAGTGTGTTCCTGTCATGTGGTAGGCAGGCAGTAAATGCTGGGTCGTGCTGAAGCCCGGGTAATCCGTTCGTTATGTGTACTGTTCACTCCCACGGCAGTTCGCAGTGAGGACTTACTCAGAGCCGTTCGCTCACAGGAAGAGATCACACTCACTCACTAAGTCCGGAAAGTGTGGTCATATTTTATGTATCCATTTTAGGCTGATGATTGTGTGTGTTAGAGGTGACCGGTGCTCTTTTAAAAATGTAAGCAATCCAGAAGATTTTAAGTAACAAAGCAACACATCACCCTAAATCTTGGCGCCCAGGAGTACGTGCCATGGACAGTTGCCGAATATGATTTTCTCCAGTAGGGGCTCGTGATGTGTTTCACTTTGAAGAATATCTGCTAGATGTTTAAAAATCTTTTAATGTACATGGAGAGGGAAGACGATGGTATGATGGATAAATAAAATCGTAATACAGCATTATAATGATAAGATTAACTCAGAGGCCATAATATGCCTGCTTCATAGATAAAAGCATTAAATTTAATTTTACTTGTATTTAACAGAAGAAAAATAAACTGAAGTGTACCTCAAGGAATTGTTGAACTTAAGATATATATTCTTTCACCCAAAAGCCAATTTGTTCCTTAAAACGACCTTTTAAAAGTTAAGAAAAATATGAGAATATTAAAAAGCGGGAGTCCATGGCTAGTTTCATCAGTTTTAGAAGTAACGTCCGGGGAAAGAGCACATGATTATTTTCACTTTTTCTAGCTACTTCTCTCAATACTTTTCAACTTTGTTGTTACGTTATTTTTATTTGAGCTACTACAACAACTTATGTAGCATAGAAACAGAAACTTATTTGTTACAGTTCCAGAGACTGGTGGGCTAAATTCAAGATGGCAGATTTGATGGTGGAGAGGGCTTTCTTTCTCCTTTGTGGATAGACCTTGCTGTGTCTCATGGGGTAGAAGCCGCTAGCTAGCTCTTCGGGGTTTCTTGTGTACAGGTGCAATCCCAGTCCTGAAGACAGAGCCTTATTCAGTTATGCAGATGTAATTCTCATATTCACTCCTCGTGCTACTTTTCTTTGTATTCATTTCTACGAGTCTTTTCAGTGTTCCAGGGCTATTTATTTGGATTTAGCTCTTAGTTGGTTACCTTTCATCATTAAGCAGTTTTGGTTTTTTTCTCTAAGAGAGGCTTATGAAGTTTATATTATTGGATATGTTTCATTTTAAAGAATATATGCTATTGCATTTAAACTTGAATAACCAATTTGACTGATAAGACATTCTTGGCCATTTTACTCAGAAATTTAGTGACTTTTCTACTTTTCAGATTAAATGTTTGAGAAAGAGGTCGGGCCAATTCCTTCCCTATTGTGATTGACTTGCTTTCTTCTTGGGCACCTGAATAACTAGTTTTATCCTTGTTGTGTAATAGGTTAATGAGGATGATAGTACTGATTATTACATTTTTTCTTAATATATTACTTCCATCCATAAAATTAGTTTTTGTTTTGTTTTGTTTTTTTTTTACTTAAGGAAAACATTCTTAGGAATATCTCAGCACATTTCTGTTTCTGGTCCAGAGCCCAGATGTTTAGTGTATTCTGAGAATATGGAAGCTGCAGTGCTTCTGGGTGTGGGTAGTGCTAGAGTAGCTGGTAAAGTTGATCTTGCTAGATCTTCATTTATTTTCCTTTGCTTCAGCTTTCAACATTTATAGCATACGTTTAAGGATCTTGTTTTTTGTTTGTTTGTTTGTTTTGTTTTTTGTACAAGGGATCCAACTCGGGTCCTTGTGCCTGCAAAGCAGATGCCGGAACCACTGAGCTAGATCCCCGGCCAAGGGTCTTTATGGCTTTACAGGTGCTGGTAAGTCATTAGTCTTTAAAATGTGTATAGCTTTTGTATCTATTTACCAGTTTGTTGTGGGATGGGGCAGCGTGCCTATATTTTCTTTCCCTGCTCTCCTATGATTGTGCAAGAATGCACTGTATTTTAAAGATTTTTACTAACAAAAATGAATCTAGTTCTTGTCTGCTTTGCTTTCTTTACGGTATCTTTCCTGGGTTGTAAGCAGCAGATCCAATTCTGGATAACTTAGGTGGAAAACAGAGGGAGAGGTTTGAGAGGATGTTGGGTAATATTTGGAAATAAAGAACAAGAACAAAGAGAAGAGCTGGCAACTGATACCTTCAGGAGGCCACATTCATGCAAATGGGGAAGGGACTACCTTGAGACTGCTGAGTTGGTTGGAAGTGTCCTCTGGGCACATGAAGAGAATGGCCGCCTACCAGCCGAAGAAGAAGGGGCTGTTCTGTGAAGCAGTGCTTTGAGGCAGTGGGAAGTTTGCGTCACCACTGCCAGGTGTGTGTACACCAACCACCCTGACACATCTGGCCGTGTCCGGCAACATTTTCAGTTTTCACTACAGGGGGTCCTGGGGTGTCTGTGTCCAATGGGCAGGGGCTGTGAGCACCCTGTGTACAATGTGCAGGACAGACATCCACAGTGAGGAGGTCAGTAGGGTTGACGAGGTCAAGGAATGCTGCCCTGAAGAAAGGGAGTTTGGAATGGGCAAGCACAATAGCTATCCATTTCTCTTCAGCTAGCCAAGCTTTCTCACTAAGGTGGTACCCAGTTTGTGTGCTGATTCCATTCCAACTCCCAGTATTGCATTCTTTTCAAAAAGTGTCCCTTTAGATAGCAGGATTAAACATTTTAGTTCCTTGGGGTGCAGTTATTGTGACATTGTCTTACCCTTGCATGAAGACCAGAAAGTCTTTTAATTCATGGAGAAAGCTATGTTAAGCCTCCCCTTAATGCTTAAGTTTGTTTGTAAGTCTAATGAGGGTTTTGAAATTTGACTCCTGTATAATAGTCACCCTAATACCTATAAAAATCTTAATTTTATATTAAATGAAAGTTTTAGCTCCAAACTGAAATGATCTTATCTTTCAGTGTCACATCCCTTTTGCAGAGTTCACAGGTAAGAACTACCCTTTGTTTTCCTAATAAAGCTGGTATCGACAGTTGACTCCATTGTTTGTCACCGGGAAACTCACCCTGTGACCGTAGACACATTCTTTAATCTCTGTGGACTGTGGTGTTAACAAGAGACATTGTTTTAAATAGGTGTTTAAATAGGGCTTCGGAGCCTCTTTTTTTTCTGACATTGTGAAATTCTGTGTTACAATTTACAGAGTCAATGGGTTCTTCCTGCTGGACTGATCTCTGTGTTTTGGGGAGTCAGCCCCGTGCCAGTCTTTAAGGAACTTCTCCTTTGCCAGTGTGTCCTCAGCACAGTATAATCCAACATTGCACATTAATACATTTTAATAGGTTTTAAATGAACTTTCTCTAAACTTAACAGGAAAAGATGAGAACACACGTAGGGAAACCCCCTGGCTGACAGCACATGTGGTGGTGATTTGGCAGTGTTGGAGCAGTTCCCTCAGGTTGCACCAGTGGATTCTCTCCAAATGAGAACAGTGTGTTTGCTAAAGGCAAACACAGCCCTGTCTGAATTACAAGAACTTCTCTCAAATAAGAGGAAATGTGGCTGTGGAAACTCTAATGCTTCACATTACCACAGCCACAATTCTTAAAAAAATAAAGAAAAGCAGAGACCAAATCCAGAAGCTATATGAAAAAGCCATTTGATACTATAGAATTTCTCTCTGCAGCCTAGAAGCAAAGCAGTGTTTGACAGTATTTCTTAGTGCTGATAATGTGCAAGGGTGTTTATCTTCATTACTTGCTAGCAGTGTGGTATATATTTCATTATATAAATGATTCTATTTGTAATTAAACATTTAAAATACGGTTGCTTTTCTTTACTCTTATGACAAGATAGAAGATTAAGTGACTTCCATTGCCCAGTGGAATTATCTATGCTCAAAAATTCTGCCCAAATTAATTTCTGTTGGTGAAATACATTTTTAAGTATTATAACCCTATTCATTTTGGGAAAATTAATATTTCCCATGATGAATATTTTAACCAAAATGTGGTAAGTTTTTAATAACTCTGAGATAGAAAACATGACTTAAAAGCTAGTCACCTTTTCATACAGTGGTTACTTTTCTTATATATAATTATTTTGGAGATTTCAAGGTAAAGAACATATTTACTCGATCGTATCCATTAATCTGAAAAATCCTTCCTTTTGGTTCTTCAAAAGACAACTGATTCTTTCTGAATTAAGTTCCTGTGTGCTCTACAATACAGTTTATGTCACATAGATGTGAGGTTGCGTCTTTTCAGACCTTTTTACAGTTTTAAAATGAAACAGTATTACATAAATGTTCCTAGCTTGAATGCCAGTTCCTCTGTGCACGACCCTTCTCTGGCCTTCCCAGTGCCAGCAACAGTCTACACCCTCTATTTCCTGTTGGTACATAGCCCTTACCCCTTCATTTGTGGCAATCTAGCTTTTTGTTACTGTGGTTCTTCTTCCAGTCTACCAGACTGGTACTTCTGCTTCAGTGTCTCAAGGCTGTTTTAGTTTCTTCCACGTGGAGCGTGGAGTACATGGGTTTGAAACTTCAAAATGGTGTTCAGATAAAGTGAAAAGAATGAAGCTTAGTTAGGTTGATAAGAGAGATTTTAACGAGTTTGATAAGCTTCCATTCAGTCTGTGTTAAAAGAGCCTAAGAATTGCTCTTAAGTGTTAACATTCCTGGCCCTTTTCTTTGCAGATAGAGAGTTGGATTTAGCCATCACTCCAATCCTTCAAGGGTCTAACTCAGTGCTTTTCATGAAGAGCAGGGTATTTCCTTACAGGATTACTGTAGAAGAGCAGCACAGTATGATTAAAAGTGAGTAAGGACTCTTGAATTCGCAAGACCAGAGTTTAAGTTCTGTTTCTGCTGCTGTCTAATTGCAAGATTTTCAGCAAGCTAGTGGACCTCTAAAAAAAAACATGCTATTATAGATTAATCAGAAATATACTATGATTAAATATTAGCTTGTTAGCAGCTTTAAATAGTTGTATAATGACAGTTCATATTCTTTTAGTAGAAATCATTAAAAGGTTTTAGCACTCTAGGAATGAAACGTGAAAAAAATCTTTGTTCCCATGTTGATGCTCTCTAACATTGACTTTGACTTTTTTTTGTATGCTTCTCCTTTTGATTCTGTGGTTCTGTGGCCCTCTGTTGTCCAGGAGCCTAGGAAGTGAGGTGGGAAGGGTGCTGTATAAGATAATTTTTGAAATAGAACTGGAGAAATATTTCTAGTAAGTCTGCTGCCATCCATATTATTCAAAGTACTTTTGTTTTTACTGAAATATCTGAAATCAAATACAGTAGAAGCTGTACAGGGAAGCAATACTTGTACCTGTCTTCACAATGTTAGGTTCATTTGAATTTAACTCAGCTCTTGATGATAATGATCATGACAGCCAGAGTGTTGGGCCTTGTGCTCTGAGGTAGAAATGCTCATCACCCTCACTCTGTAGGTGTCCTGTACCACAGCACAAAACTGCGAAGTGTTCAGCACAGTTCTTAGACCTGGAGCTACCACAGTAGGTAAGCACAGGTCAAATGAGCACAGGGGTATGGGTCACCTTCTGTGAGGCTGCACAGAAACTCTTGCAGGAGTGACTCAAAGCTCCAACACAAAACTATACTTAGTCCTGTCTCTTGGAGATCCAAAAGGAAATAGCCACTGGAATAGGTTTTGGATGTGGGTCAAATTTCCTTAGTAGAAGAGACCAAAGAATGGGTACAGGAGAATGAACAGGACCACAAGAATAAGCAGTAGCTGAGCCGAAAAAGATTGGCCCTGAAGAATGGATAGAGCAGGGCCAGAAAAGGTGCGATTGGAGAAAATGTCAAGGCATATTAATGGGCAGCCTGAAGGAAGGCATGAATCACTGGGAAAGCAACACTAATAACATGGCCCAGGAGGAAGTGGCCAGCCGTGGTTTTGGCTAAGGAGACCATGGAGACCGGGTGCATAGATGATTCTTTCAATAGCTTTTGTGGTCAATTGTAGGAGAAAAAGAAGTTGATAATTTAAAAGTTCATCTTATTTGTAAGATGTAAGAAAGAGGAAACTTAAGAATTAAAAGAGGATTTAGTAGAATTGGGAAAAGTAAAGATAAAATGGAAAGGCTAGAGTTTTTCTGAGCCATAGAAGAGGAGGTTTATAAAAAGTGTTTTATTATACTTCACATGCAATTTGAATGTTTAATTATCAGTTTCATTATAAAAGGAAATATACTGTGGACAAAAGGTACCTGGCCTTTTGATTCGTTCTCCTAACTTCTAGATCTTGACTGCTTAATTTTGTGTCAGACTTTAATGCAAGCGAATCAATCTGTAATGATATGCTTTCTTGGCAAGTTCTGGATCTTCCTTTTTCATACCCTGTCATCACAGCAGTCCCACTCTTTGTGGGCCAGGGGATGCCTTGGAACTGTCCCTCTGTTAGGCACAGAAAAGGACACAATAGATTAGAACAAAAGGTCCAAGAAGTAGGAGGAATACTTCAAAAACAACACAACTGGAACAGTCAGCCTAGAATGAGGAACAGTTCATCCTCACGAAGACAACCCAAGGAAGCAGAAAAGGGGGGAAATGCTACAAGATACAAGGGAGATCTGGGGCCATCTAGCACAGGCTCTGTGCAAAGTAGAGGGCCAACAGAGAGCAGCAGAGACCACTCAAGTGAGAGCGAGCAAAGGCTGTTTCTTCTGATCTTCCTAGAATAAGGGTGTCACCACCATCACATGTGGCTGGCAGAGACTGAGAGGCAAGCGGGAAGCTTTGCAGGAAGGGGGAATTGGGCTGACCCGAAAAGGGCCATGCTTTGTGATTGACTAGGGAGCTTATTTGGCTTTCTCTGGTTGGTCTGAAATTAGAAGTGAAGGAGAAAGACTGAGGAAGCAGGGTGCTCGTATTGAGTGTGATTATTTGGGGCCAATTGGTACAGATGTAGTGGTTTGGCTCCCCAAATTGCTGGTGATTGGGTCAGTGTTTTGTAGATGGTCTGGACATTATCCATTGCATATGCAGTCTCTCATGGGTTTGAGTTATGAGGGTGTTTTCACTGTGTGTGTGTGTGTGTGTGTGTGTGTGTGTGTGTGTGTGTGTGTATAAGCGTTTGTTCTACAGTTTGTAGTAGAGGCTTCAATTTGTGGCCTGGCCATATTTGAGTTATAATGGAGTCCACCATTCCAGATGGTGGTAAGCCCATGCCCGTTGTTTCTACAGATTTTCACACATCCCCCTTCAGTAACTAAGGAGACTGGAAACATTAAAAGTAATGCTCAAAATCCTTTTCTTTTGTGTTTACTCCCATACAGTTCTCAATGCATCTCTGGCTTTCAGAGAAGCCTAATTACTTTCATATACCATGAACAGTCAATAAAGCATTGGGAAAAGTCATACCTATAAATTTATATTACTTGAGGGAGAATATTTGGTCTTAGAAATATTAATGTAGCCTTCCATCTCATATTATAGGTGTTAGTTTTATTTCTGAAGAAGAATTTAATTGAGTTTCTGACCCACCTAAGAATGTGGCACTAGAGAGAAGGGCTTTTGCAAACTGGCTGGCTCCATCTTCGTAATTCTAGAGATGCCAGGTTAGAGGAGAGGCTGTGTGTTCGTAACAGTGTTGTACCTGGGCATCCCTTTGCTTTCATAGGTGAGATCGATAGCGTAGAGTAACAGAAACTCAAACAGGATGTCAGACAACTATTTGGAGGGTCATCATATTCATTTGATAAGAACTGAACTGTATTTTGAGAGTATTCAAAAAATATTGATAGTTATTATTTTTGTTGAGTAGCAAAAAGTTGAAAGTTACCAATATAACAGATAGGTGAAATGGAGAATCCTGGGTAGAGGGTGAAATCCTGGCTCTGAATGACTTCTGTTGAAATAACACTTCAGGTCTATTTTCAGGTAGAAACCCCAAATGCCTTTCTTTAGTAACACCTGTGCATGTGTAAATTAATATGCCAACAAAAAAATTGTTCTAGAGAAGTGTGAGATTATTGGAGTTAATGCTGCTCTTTATAATATTACAGTACAATGTCAATCCAAAGTGCTATTTTCTTTAGACTTCTGATATAAGAACAAAAGAAACAACTTTCTATTTCTGCACTTCATCAAACCCAGTCTTGTCTCTGGTCTCCAGGGCACAAAGGGGAGCGAGGAAAATGAAGTTTAGTGAACTAGAGATTATCACCTGCACTAGAAGAACAACTCACAACATTTATCCTGGTGAAGATGAAGGGAAAGTGGGTACCACTCATTTAATGAAAGTTGAGAAGTTGGGGAAAGGCTCTGGTCTTCAAGGTACCCTGGTAGCAGACAAGCTGCTCACTGTCCCTAGCTGAGTCCAGGGGCAAACTTTGCTGTTGCTGCAGTACTTCTTGTATTCCAGGCACAACCACCAACACCTTTGCTGTACTTATCAAGGCAGTTTTGCCTTTCAGGTGCTGGGACACACTTGGAGTCCTGAAAATTCTACAAGTTGCAAGGGGACAAGATTTCAAGAAATTTTTACTTTCTTCGGATTCAGGACATTTCTCTTCTTATGACACTTTCCCATCTTGATGAATCCAGTTCTGTTCCTTCTATGAGACTACATTACTAACTGGAGTAAAGATTGTATTTGTAAGTCTCCTTGCTTCTAGATGTGGCGGTATAACTAAATTCTGGCCAGTGAGGATAAATATATATGTTCTGGAACATACCCTTAAAGGTAGAGGCCTGTCATGGGTCTTCTATTGCCTAAGCAGTAGCTGGGATGGCTGGAACACCATCTTTGGATCAAGAGAATAATAATCATCCTAGTAATGATAAAATAGAATCTGGATGCAGTCCAGGGTTTAGATGACCACAGAACCAGCAACCAAACCCATTCTGCTCTGCTGATTCTCCAGGTATATATGAGTATCGTTGTCATTTTTTTTTTGTTGCTGAGTCAAAATACCTAATACCCATTGTTAAAGGAGGAAAGGTTTATTTTGGCTCATAGTTTATAGAGGTGTTAGTCCATAGTTGGCTGGCTCAAGGCAGGTTGCCATAGCACAGGGCATCAAAGAGGAGAAACAGTTTATGGCAGGGTAGGCAGGAGGCAGCAAGCAGCAGCAGCACCTGCAGCAGCCACAGCAGGAAACTTCCTTTTCCCTTTTATCCCATCCAGGCTACAAGCCTTTGGGGTAATGCCACCCATGCCTAGAGTGGGCCTTCTTCCCATAATGTATATACAGAACTATGCTAAACCAATCAGTGGACTAATTTACTTATCACATCCTTAATCCATATCCATACACCTCAAATCCAGTCACCTCCAAAAAGACCCACTGATGAGTGCATGAGGCTTTGAGGAGATGTCTATATAGAAGCCATAAATAGGGTGGAAGTAAAACCATGTCTGCTCATTTTTTTTTGCAAATGTTGCCTATTGTACACAGTTGTATTTGACTTTTAACTATATATGTGTGTATATATAAATATGTGCATATATCATCTCCTCCAGAAAATTCTATCATCCATGAATATGTGACATATTTACCACTGTGGGTAGGGGTGAAACCCTGGCTCTGAATGATTTGCATCCAAAAAACAATGCAGGCCTCCTGTTCTAATTAATTTGGATCAGACCCATGGAATTTAAAATATTGTAAGTAAAAAAAAATGTAAGTAAGCACTTCTAATTAGAAGGCAATTTAGTTAAGTTAAGTCATTTTGGTAGTCTTTCCTTAAGTGGAAATTCTGAAAACTCATTTCTCCTTTTAGCCCTATAAATTATAAAACTAACACATTAGATGTTCTGATTGACTTACACGCCATGTAACCAAATGACTATGGAAACCCAGATCAATTCCCCTTAGTTGAGGGCACTGAGGTAGAAGTAAGCATTCCTTCTTCAACCTCCCTCCCCCAAACTCTCTTGTGTCAAAGCCAAATATTGCAGGGATTTGAAAAATGTATGTCATGAGGTAGAACCAGACAATTCTCCAAACAACCCAAGTTAGAGTGAGTCAAAATTGAATAATTCCTTTACTGAAAGCACTCTCTTCCACGGATATTTGAATGAACAGACTGAAGAATGAATCTCAGAAGGCTCATTTCATTTTCCTGTTTGCCATTTTCATCTTGCCTCATAACATCAAATACTGGAAGAACTACTACAAACTTTAGTCCTACATGACTTGGAGAGGGCCCAGTGATATACCGAGGTTTTCAATTGTTTCCCTGTAAGAATTACATTTCATTTGCTGGTTGTGATGTGTGTATGAGTTTGTAGCAAGTGGATTTATACAGCTCAGTGGCTGTTTTTCCTTGTTGACATTCTTTGGGGATTTTTCTTGGCACCAATTTTTCCTTTTGGGACTCCTTGCTGTCGAAATAATGTAAACACTAGGGAAGGCAAGTATATCTCAGTCTGTTAAGTCCATCATCTTCCTCTGTGACTCTGTCTAATTATTTTCTGGAAGTTTTACCTAAGGAAAAGGTGCACCTCAAAGGCAGAGGTCCATGCTGTAGTAATGGGGGCCGGGGGTAGGCTAAGCAGGGCGTCAGAAGGCAGTCTCCTGCCTTTTGAGAAATGTCCAGTTTTTCAGAGTTGGTGAAATTCGATGGTATTTGTAATTTAAAATAGGTTTTACTTTGAAAGCTGTGTGGTGCTATGCATTACTTTTATTCTGATTGGTGGGCTTAGCCCTTCGGACAATTGTTTAGGGACCTACTTGGTGTGCATCCCAACCCTTGCCTCACCACAATGCCCGAGAGTGCTGTGCTACTGGGGATTTCCTGGAGTTTAGGTGAACTTCTGTGATGAAGCAGTAGCGTTCCCCAATTCTGTCCATTCCCTCTCCTGCTGGAAGCCCTCCCGACTCCCTGGGGTTGATCAGCAGCTATTTGTCAGGGACACAGTCACCTGTGACTCTCTTTCCCACTGTGCTGTGGTCAGCTGTTGACTCAGCCATGTCTTTCTTTAGGCTGTTCTTTCTTTCTTCCTTTTTTTTTTTTTTTTTTTT
>NW_022900940.1:44041766-44134890 GCF_012274545.1 Fukomys damarensis | reverse complement strand
GGAACTGGGGATTGAATTCCAGGCCTTGCACTTGCAAGGTAGTCTGTGGAACCCCTGAGCTAAATCCCCAGCCCAGTGAGGCTGTTCTTAACTTAAGGGCAGGGGCTCTGCCTTATTTGCTTTGGGGACTTGTATAAGCTTTCTATTGCTTTGATAAAATACCTGAGATAAGCAATTTAAAAGAGTAAAAGTTTATTTTGGCCCAGAGATTTAGAAGTTTCAGCCCATTGTCTTTGGCCTGTGGTGAGGCAGAACATCATGGTAGGAAGCACATGGTAGAATAAAGTTGCTCTCATCATGATAGCTAGGCAGGAAAAAACAAAGAGAGAGAAACAGGGGGCCAGCTATAAGACACACCTTTATGAGCACAGCCCCAGTGACCTGCTTCCTCTAATTAGGCCCCAGTTTCTACATTTCCTGCCATCTCCCCAAAGCCCGTTAAGCTTTGACTCCAGCAGTAGATTGACCTGTTCATGAAGTTGGAGCCCTTCTGATCTAGTGACCTCTTAAAGCCTCTGAACACTGCTGTGTTGGGACCAAGCCTTCAACCCATGAGTTTTGAAGACATTTTAGATCCAAACCATAAAAGAGCTGTAGTGCCTGCCACATAGTGAATGCTCAATAAATATGTGTTGAATTAATGTACTTTCCTAGAGCGACGTATTTTATTTATGGAATAAGATGTTTAAGCATGCACATTGAAGTTGCAAAATAAATATTTGTTGATTGGATTTCCAGAGCTTAAATAATTCCCTCATTGCAAGGCAGGCACCTCTGAAAAAGGCTCATTAGTGGTTTGGGCTATTATTTACAACATTAAAGCATTTTTCTGAAAGCACACATATATTATGCCCTGTTTCCTCTTAAGTGCATGGTCTCATTGAAAAATAAACAAAAAAATGATAACATCACCAGATTGACTGGAAGAAAGAGCATGCTCTGTGTTACTCCCTGGAGATGGAGAGTACAGGTGGTGGGCATGAAAGAGTTCCAGTTGTCTGTTGTGACAGTCAGTGGCAGCGGTGGGTTTGATTAACTTTTGAATTCATGAAGCAGAACACTGCATCTGTGGGTAGACTTTGTTTTTGTTGTTGTTTTTGTTACCAGGGATTGAACTCAGGTCCTTGTGCTTACAAGGCAGGCAGTGGCACCACTGAGCTAAATCCCCATCCTGTGGGTAGACTTTGTTTGAACTAGATTCTTCTTGTCAGTTAAGGACATTTGTTCTGGAGCATATAAGAGAGTCCCTTTCTTCTTGCTGATTTGAGCAAGGAAAATATTCATAGTAATTTTTAAAAATTTCTCAGTGTACTTTTTTGTTTTTTTGTTTTTGTGGTACTGAGTATTGAACCCAGGTTCTGCACACTGAGCAACATTCTCAGTCTTTTTGTATTTCATGACAAGGTCGTACTAAGTCACTGAGTTACCCAGGCTGAGCTCAAACTTGCAGTCCTCTTCCCTCAGCCTCCGAGAGTGCTAGGGTAATAGGTGTGTTCCCCTATGTCCAGCTTACTTACAGTTTTAGATGGATTAACTTGATAAGGAGATGTTTTCTGTTTTTGCAATGTATTCCTAAGTTTTCCAAGACTAAAATCCAAACGGATGCCAATTAGTAGTCTTGTAGAGGTATAGTTTCCTGGTGGGATCATTGCTTGTCTAGGTTCTCAAGCTCAGAAACTCAAGTTTATAAATTTACCTTGGAGGAGGGCCAAGGCCGCCGATATATACTTAATTTACACCAGGATGGTTCAGTCTGAAAGTGGAAACAAATGAGTAAATGTAGAGCCACAGAAGGATGGACACAGGATACAGTAGGATCCCAAAAGAAGAGCTCTTAATCATCCTCGAGAGAGTCAGGAAGGCTTCCAGGAGGAAGCAGCCTTACAAGACTTTTAAGGAGGATTTAGCCAGGAAAAAGAATACAGAATTGAGGAAATGCAGTCCTAGAAGTTAACTAAAGTCCTGTGTCACTGTCATTATTCTCCAGAAGAAATGTATCTGCCACAATAAATTCATATTAGCTGATCACACTTTCTTCAGTAAGTCAGTGTGGCAAAAATAAATGAGAAATGCAGTGTTTCGATGAGGGTGGCATAGAATCAAATGGCATCATATGCTATCAATAGAAGATTAAATTGGTACAACCTCTTTGGATAGAAAATGTGGTAGTATTTGAAATAAAAATTCATATATTCTTTGACTTTTCAGTCCATATGGGTAAATGTTCCTTTAACAAATCATTTTTGTATTAGCAAATGACTGATAAAAATCTAAATGTCTATCAAAAGTGAACTTGTCAAACAGTTTAAGGTATATCTGTGTGATGTAGGACTGTGGTGCTATTAAGAATTCTGCAAGTGCACATATAACGTGAATACAAGATATGGAGAGGAGTGTAAAGGAGAACATTGTGTTTGATGGGCTTCTTCCTAGGCTGTTAGCAGAAGGAACTCACGTCTGTGTTTGATTCTGCAAAGAGTGTTTCTAAGAAGTGGTTGGGCCTGAAAGCATCAGAGTGGGAAGGAAATTCACTTTGCACCATAAGCTCTTTGCATCCATTTCGGGGTGTTACCATGTGACTGCATGTGTGATGTGATGTATCGGTTGACGTTGAAATATCATCATGTGCTGTTTAAGATATGCTCTGAGAAATATGTTGATTTCACCAGGCAAACATCATGGACTGTCATTGCACATGCTAGGGTGGCTATAATGTCACTGAGTTACAAACTCTTACGGGACCACCATCATATATGTGACCTCCCTTTCACCAAAATGTCGTAAGGCAGCATCCGACTATGATTTCTGGTTGAATTCACAATCAGCACGAAGGAAGGTGGTTCTGTTACATAGCATCGTTGCTGATGACCTCCTGCCAGTGAGTTCTGCTCAGCAGAATCTGTGGTATCAAAGAGCAGTCTTTGTCAGGGGAATGTTGTTCCTGGACTCGAGCAGGCTTGGTCTCCCATATGTGACAGCATTATACCTACAAACAATTTTGCCTGTAGGTAAATTCTTAAGTACACTTGGAAACAATTAAGTTCTATAAGCAACACATTTACAAGTCCTTTCTTAGGGTTGGTTAACTTTAAGTTATAACCCCCTTACTCAAATGCAGAGCTCTGGGTCCCGCCCTAGACTTAGACTTACTGGATTTGTGTACGTGAGCACCAGACTCAGGATTCTGCTGCAGACGTTCTCCACAGCACTTCTTACCTTTTCCCTTCGGTCTTCTGTTCCTCCCTCCCTCCTAGCCCCTTTCTTTCACCGTGAACATTTTAGAGGGGTATTTCTTAGAATATCTCCCTGGATTCTGAAGTGTCTTGGCTGTATGTATCTTTCATTGATGACTTGTATTTTAAAGAAATAGGTAATAATTTCTTAGCAACTTCATTTGTTCTGAGTCAGTTGGTCTTTAATAAATATGGAGAGAAAGAATAGAAAGTGATCAAGTTCAGCTTCCTTCAGAGCTAAAAGAATAGTTCCGTCAAGGGCTAGGGATTTACCTGAGTGGCACAGACTTCACAAGCTCCAGGTCCTGAGTTCAATCCCCAGGACCGGGAGGAGGGGAGGTTCCTCCATTGAGCTGAGCTAGTGATGAGACAAGTACTACCTTACGCATACTCATCTCCACCTAAATTCTTCTTGATCCAGTGCAGAAGATGATAATTTATCTCTAAGAGCAAGGAAGAGAGAAAATTTGAGTTAAGTTTTGCAGGGCTGACATTTTTTTTTTAACCATGACTTTTAAAAAATAGAGATAGCTAGGAAGAAGAGATAGAAGAAGAATGAAAGTAGAAAATGCAGTGTATCGGCTTTGGCACTAGGCAGATGTCCCTTCTGATACAGTTTCTACCCCTGGCAAACTGTGTGATCATGGACATAAGATGAAATTTTTCTGTGCTCTGTCTTTGAAATAAGACTGCCCACATTATCATGGGGAGATATTTAAAAAAATAAATAAATAAGGTTGGAGATTCAGCTCAGTGGTGCAGCCACCTGCCTCACAGTCACGAGGTCCTGAGTTTGATCCCTGGTACCACCCACGCGCGCACACACAAACACATGCACACACAATCACAATAGTCTGGTCCAGGGATTTAGCTCACTGGTTCTGCTGCCTGCCTTACAAGTGCAAGGACCCGAGTTCAATACCCAGTACCCCCACAAAAAAGAATATTGTAAACAGCCTAGCATAGTGCCCAGCACTTAGCAGAAACTCAGTCAATGGTGGATAATTTTGCTAATAAAGGAACAGAAATAGAGATAGAGATGATCACATAGACTTAGCAGCCAACATATGACACCAGCTAACATCTTGCATGACCTTAGTCAGATCACTAAATTCCTTGAACCTCAGTTTTCCCCTTTGTAAAATGAGAAACTTCAGTTGCGTAGCTTTCAAGGGACTTTAAATCTCCACTCTTGCAGTTTGCTCCTAAACTGTAAGGAAAAAGCAAATAAAATATTCCTTAAACTTCTTTTTTTTTAGTCCTGCAAATATCAAACAATTACTTTCCTGTAGAAAGCTTAGATGGAAGGAAATTGTCTGTCTAATAAATATGTGATCCTAGGCAGGATGTTTGGATTCTTTCCTCTCTAGTTGACGTTCCTTCATTGAGGGTGAAGCTCAATTATTTATTAAAAATTCTGCCTTTAAAGTTTGCTGACTTAGAACATATCTGACTGTTTTGATGAGAAAACGACTTGATGAACAAAATAGAGCTATCAAATAGAGCTAATTTTACTGGGCTCCCACTCTTCCCACCTTTGTTCATTCATTTTGATCAGATCTGGGATGGGTGAGGAAGAAAAGAAATCAGCAGTCCAGCACATGATCCTACTACCACCAGGGTGCTCATGTGAACGGCGCCTCAGGTGATATCCTGTGTTCCCTAATTCTGTGATTTTGCTCTCGTGCTTCAATCTCTGTGGTGTATTACAAACCACATTCTTGGAAGTGTGTTTCATGGCTCAGTATCCCCTCACGTGCTCCATGAGAAGAAAATTCTTCTGGTTTAAAATGCATTGACTGGTCTTTTGAGAGAGGCAAATGAAAACAACACTGAGATTCCACCTCACCCCTGAAAGAATGGCTGCTATGAAGAAATCAATCAATAACAAATGATGGTGGGACTGTGGGGAGAAAGGAACCCTTCTCCATTGTTGTTGGCAGTGTAGACTGGTGCAACCGCTGTGGAAATCAATATGAAGATACCTCAAACAACTAGGATTAGAGGTTCCATTTGACCCAGCTATACCTCTGCTGGGTATCTTCCCAAAGGAAGTAAATTAATATGCCACAGTGGTATATGCTCATCCATGTCTATAGTGGCACAGTTTGTAATAGCTATAATTTGGAAACAACTCAAATGCCCATCAACTGGAGACTGAATAAAGAAGATGTGGCTTTTCTATGAAATGGAGTACTACTCAGCCATAAAGATTGAGAAACTAGACATATTTATTGCTAAATGGATGCACATTGAGGTTATGCTCTTAAGTGAAATAAATAGGACACCTTTGAGTAAATACTGCATTGGTTCTGTGGTGTGAAAAACTGAAAGTGTAAATAAGGTTCAAATGGTATTACTGGGAGTGTGAAATGGGAAGAAAATGGCTAAAGGGGAATAGGAAAGGGAGGGGAAAGGAAATAAGGGAAAAGAAAAAATGTGAAAATGGAAAAAATGTAAACAAAGTCTTTGTAAATAGGGAAGGGTGAAGGGGTGAAAGGTGGGCAGGGGATGGGGAAAAATAAGTAAGACATATCATATAAAGGTACAAGTTCCTAATGATAAATGTAGCTGTACTGTTTGCTTTAAATGTACCAATAACCTTAACTGGGGAAAATGCATTGACTGGGACTAGGCAGAGTCGTTGCCCAGTGGTAGAATGGTTGCCTAACCCTGGGTTAAATCCACAGCACTGCAAAACCAACCAAAACTAAAACAAAACAAGAAAATGCCCAAAAATATACCGATAATGCAATATACTGTAATATCCTTCTTGGGAAATCCCAGTGTATGTTAGCATATTTAAAGACTCTCAGAATTCCCTGGAAAGAAAACTAAACATATTGAAGTTTAAAATGAAAAAAAGTAGTACAACTGTAATAATTCTCAAAACATTGTTTCAAAGAATGGGAAATATTTTCACAGAGAATGAAAGGTTCTAGCTAGCAGATTCTGTTTTGTTATGAATGGATCTAAGTAGAAGAAAAAAAATCTGTTGCTAGAAAGTTTGTCTTGAACTGGAAAAAAGCAGAAAAGAACTAGAATTAGAGTTATGAACTTAAGAGTTAAGTTGATGTTGGGATGCCCTTTTGAGTAGCAAGCCTGTTTTAATTTGTAGGTTCATTCACAGTGTATTGATGGGTCTTCCTTGTCTTCATTGCAAAAAGTTGTAAGCCTCAGAATTTCATTTAAATATTTGCTGTAGAATGTGTAACTAGCTGGGGATCCAAGTGAAAAATAGCACCATGTGAGCTGTCTATAAATGAGTAATTAAACCTGTGTGAGTAACCACACCTGAAAGGGATAAATACCACTGTGGTCTTGGTGTGTCTTAAAGAGTTTCCGTGGAACTGCAACAAAACACGTCTTTTGTGACCATTGCTTTCTGAAGATTGAACAGGTAAATTTGAGTCTACACATTTCAACTTATTGTGAAAATGTTGTAAAGTTTGAGGAATTTTTACATCCTTGATCTTCCTTCATAAGGCTTAGAAAGAAATTTGTTTCACAAGTAGGCATAGACCACTCAGTTTTAGCTCATATGAATTGCTATTGTATTTACTGACAAGGAGCGATGTAAACCTCTTTCAGCTATTCTAGCTTACCTAGTAGTAAATGTTCTTTTTTTTTCTAATCTTGCAAAGTTAAAGGGAAAGTGTGATACAAAAAAGGGTTTGTTGATGTTTAAAGTGACGCAAAACTAAGATGAAGGCAGAAAATGCAGCAAAAATAAATTGGAAATGATTCGTTTAGATTAGGCTCACGGCTTACATAGTTTGGTGGCGCAAGAGCAAAGGCCGAGACTAATCAGAGTCTCTCTGCTTACGAATGAGCATGACATTCAGGAGCATTAGGGGATCACTAGGTATCACCGCGTAAGAATCTGCATTCAGTAGTAGCAAAAAAAGAAAAGGCAGTCTGTGCTGCATGCTATACAAAATGAGCCAGCTCGACCCAGCAGCGGAATGGGACATCTTGGATCACAGCTGCATAATGCAATGCCAGTCTTTATAATTTACTTTGCTTTTTCCATGTTAGATGAATACATCGAACTCGAGGCAGTAATAAGTTCTGATAAATTTTTTATTGTAGGTAAAATGTTTGAAATGCTTACTCCCCAATTGACCATATCTCAAAAAATTAGAAATATACTTGGGATTCCCAGGGGAACAGTGAGTTAAGGCGGCATGTAACAGTGATTGATCCTACGTCTGTTCATGACTTCGGGCGATGCCCTTCATCCTCTGGATACAGCTGCTGCCTCCCTACTTCATGAGAGTGTGAGCGTGTGCGTGTGTCGTGTTTAACTGAGGACTAAAGGGTGTGTGTCGGTGGCAGGGAGGTAATGGGAGCCTTGTGCTGGTAAATATTTTCCTGGTGCTTAGAGAGAAAAAAAAAACTAATTTGTAGTACTTATGAATTTCTGATTTCAGGGACACAAGTGTCCCTACCATGGCAAATTTAAGGGAATCAGCCCATGTCCACTGGCTCACAAAATCCTGAAGAGCTGAACAAACTGTCTCATGAACAGGTCTGAAGGGGCTAGGAACTTCCCTCGCCCCTGGTCAGTCTGCAGGGCTGTTTTCTGGAAGGAACCGTATTTGTACCTGTAGGCAAGTGGTACATCAAGGTCTGGAAAATGCCTTTTGAAATTAACAGTCACCACAGCCTTACGATCCCTTCAAATCCCAGCTTGTGGAACCCTTCACTCAATAACCAGTGTTTATAAAGCAGAATAAATGTTAATTGTATGTGTTGAGCTGTTCTAAAGTTGATACTGATAATATTTTTATATTCATATTTCCTAGAATGCTGGCTGGGTACTTTTACTACACCAGGAGTTAGTGTCGGATATTGTGAAAGGTCTGGGGAAGAAAGTTGAGTCTGCCACAGTAGATTGTGGTCGCTGGAGATACGTTTGCTTTTTGACATGAAGCCATTGCTCTAGGAGATTTTAGACTGAACCAGAAAGTTTGCGTTTGGGCAAATGCCTCAAACACAGGAAACCTTATTATTTAGGGCCAGCCTAGCAAACACAACCTACCAGCTGAATGCAGCCTATTTTTGTATGATTTATGAGCTAAGAATTGTTTTACATTTTTTAATGACTGAAAAATTTTGAAAGAAGAATTTGTGAGACAGGAAGATGATGTGAAACTCGGGTCTTAGTAACAATAAATAAAGTTTTTTTTGGAACACAGCCCTGTCCTTTCCTTCCTGCTGTCTGTTATCTATATTACTGTATCATCTCTAACTGCGCCAGCAGAATTGCAAAGTTGCAACAGAAACTGGGGGCCTGTAGAGCCTAAAGCGTCTGTGATCCAGCTCTCTCCAGAAAATGTTTGCCAACCTCTGCTCCTGGAAATAAGTGTGCACAGAAATATGGCCAGCTAGTTCAGGGTTCTGTGTAGGGAATGGGCCATAGCAATAGCAATGGCAAATCTACCTCGGTGGAATCGAAAGTTGTAGTGCATGAAATGCAGAGACACTATAAGCAACTTGTGAACAGTCTCAGAAGATAAAATACAGCAAGGCAAATGAGGAATTTCTCACTTGGCCCAAATCACCTGCTTTCATTTTCTTTTATAACCTAATACAATGAAAGCTTCTCATATTTTCTGGTGTGATGTATTCTGATGCAGCAGCTGTCTCCTGATGCACAGGGCCAGGGTTGCTTCTGACTCGGGTTGTAAAGACTCATCAATGATTACAATAGAGCTGGCTTATTCAGGTCCAGTTTTCTTACCTATCAGGTATAGCAGTTTGCCTCGTGTGGTACACACATGTAGTCCCTGCTTCTCAGGAGGCTGAGGCAGGAGGATTGTCTGGGCAACTTAGTAAGACCCTGTACAAAATAAAACAATAAAAACAAATAGCTGGAAGTGAAGCTTAGTGATGGAGCACTCGCGTAGCATGTCTGAGATCTGGATACTGTCCACAGTGCAGCCAGGCATACTGTCCCACATCTGTAATTCCAGCACATAGGAGACGAAAGCAGGAGGATTGCCGTAAGTTTGAGGCCAGTTTGGACTTGCTACATAGTGAGTTCAAGACCAGGCTGCACGACATAGTGAGACTCTATCTCAAAAAAACAAAACAAAACAAAAACAACCCCAGTACCATACACACAATATACACATATATACAACACACACACACACACAGAGTTATTCTGAGGATCACACTTTATTTATTGAGTTTCTCATATAAGAGAAGCCATGTTTGTGTGTTTGATGTACTTCACTTAATATGGTCTCAAGCTACTTCCAAAGTGAAATATAAAAGACAGATAATAGAAAAGAGAGAAAGAGAAAAAAAAATTTTATTGTAATCCAGAATGAAGAATGTATCTAACAGTGTACCTTGATTTAGTATAATTGTCTTTTTTGGGCCTATTAATCTGGTTGATAGTTGATAAGTATGATAATTAGCTTCATAAGGACTTCTAAATAAACGAATCTCATGCTGGCAAGAACAAGGGGTGTGGAGGGAAAGGGGAAAACATTAAGGTGTGTTGTGTATATATACCAGTTTCCCACAATGAATGTAATCATTATGTACATCAAGCATGTGCTAATAAAAATAAAGATGATGATTCTGAGGATCATGTAAGATATTTAAATTGTTTTTAGCAAAGGGTATGAAGCATGTAAAGGCTCTGAGGGCACAGATCACATGTATTTTATTTGCTGTTGCTATGCTTGTACACCTTAGGGCCTTTTGTGTGTGTACTATTCATCTTCCGGGGTAGCATATTATTCCTTTGTGTTAGTGGACAGGAATAAATACTTAGTTTTTCAGTGTCTTGCCATATGATACAAATTCTCCTTACCCTAAATACTCCATCTCTTAATATTGTCTTGAAATGAAACTCATCCAGTGTTATTAAAAACTTTGAACTTTGGTCTGGCAAGATTAAATGTCCCCATTCGTTTTGCCCCGAGAGCAGGCTGCCCTCCTGGAATCAGCTCTAACAAGCGGAGAATGACATTTTAGCAGTTAAGACTGTGCCAGTGTTTCGTGGCACATTTTCTGTAGGAATACGCCTGCCGGTGAAATTCGAGGATGCCTCCGTGGGAGAAAACCTCTCTTGTTCTTCCAACGCCTACAAAACAGTCTGCTCTGAGGGTGTTCACCAGGTAGACGGTCACTCGTCTGGCAGTCAGGGTGCTCCCAGTAGAGAGGCGCTGATTTGATCAAGAGAATCTCCACCTTGGTTGTACATCAGAGAGCTTTAAAATATCCCAGTGCCTCAGTTGTACCTCTTCCAGGGTTGGCTCTCAGCATCAGTTATTTACGCTCCCTCTCTGTACTTGTTTCCAAGGTGTACCCTGAAGGCAAGATTGATAATCTCCGCTTGCAACTTTCAGATTTTAAACAAACCAATCAAAACCCTGCTCTTCCGTTACTTGGTGTTCGCTCTTCTTGACCACGCAGAAGTGCTGCAGCCAGTGTCACTGCTCACGTGGGAGTGTCGTCTCCAGGGAAACTCAGTGATGCAATCATATTTCATTAGCTCCTTAATAACGAAGGATCCCTTAGGTAGGTAGTAAAAGAAGGTGATAAAAGATGAATCTTTGATACTTCTCCCACTGATGGGCTCTTTTCAGGACTAGTAATCATTTGAATATTGATAACCTCATAGCTATTCTCTATAGAGGAACTTGGGCTCACCTGTGAAAATACATGAACATGGGATGAATTTATAAAGAAATATTTTCTATTTACTCATAGTCTTATATGCCTGCTACTAAATTGTCTTCTCAGTATACTGTTCCTTGTGTTTAGCTTATTAGAGATATTTTATTAATGTAATCTTTTACTTAAATAGGAATCACTACAGTTTCATTGAGTTGGAGGCAATTGAAGGAAGGTTAATGAATGTTGTTATCTGTAAAATAAAAATTATGACATCACCCATCTCCTAGGGCTGTTAAAAAGCTGGAAGAGATGTGCATGTGCATCAGCCTGGTGCCTGGCATGGGGTTAGCGGCGCAGTGTGGTTTTGGTATTGAGATAACGTGTTGTAGAGGCCAAGCACAGGCTGAAGTTAGTCTTTCTGGGCCAGTTCTCATCTGGATCACCTGTCAGGTCTTTGACTGTGGCACATTACTTAGCTTCTTTAAATCTGCATTTTCTTACCTAGAAATTTTTATATATTTTAAGTGGGGGTGAGAATAATGAAATGAAATTATGCATTTTATGTGCTCATCACTATCCCTGGCATATGGTAAACAGCTTCTCCCATAAAGAAACAAAATCAAGAAAGTGTGTGTGCGTGTGTTTGCTTCTTGTGTGGTCCCTACGCCAGCAGTGTCGGCAGCATCAGCTGTGTCAGCAGAAGTGTGGACTCTCAGCTACCAGCCCCTAGCTACAGATACAAAATCTGCATTTTGAAAAGATCCCTGTGATCTGTGACCGTAATCTAGCAGTGTTGTTGTAGCCAGTAAGTGTTACGTAGGGCCGTATTACCAGGGCTCCCTTTTGCACCCCTGTGGCAGGCGGGACGTATTGATCACAGCCCTCCATCCCAGCAGGACCCTTCCTGGACAGTTGATAGGATCTATCATGAAAGATGACACCGCTAGCAGAAGAAAGTTACTTCAACAAAGTAGTGAAAGGCAGCAGGCTGCCAAAAATACCACTTGAACTCAAGGATTTTAATCCTCAGTCTAGTAATACTGACTCTTCCTATGATCTTTACTTGAAATTTTAAATTATAGAGGGAGAATAAGCCTTGAGATCAGCTTCTATCTCTGGGGGGAAGGGGAGGAAACTTTGTTCCTCTCTGAGAGAGAGAGAGAGAGATGTGGTCTGCATACAACAGAAATAAAAACACTATTGTAATACCTCTAAAATTTGTCTTAAGCATCACGTCTATTGCACTGAGGCTGCTAGACATTTTCTGACTCATTACTCAAATGACTCATGCTCCATTTAGTATGGTTGGATACATAGGAAAGTGGCCAGATCCAACCGAGCAAGTAAGTGAGTGGCCAGAGTTTCTTGCATTTTGTTATCTGGGCTGTTAATTTGCTAGAAATCTCAGAACATCAGTGTTCCTCTAAAGTGTCTGGCTGACATGGAGAGGCCTCCTTCTCCACTCAAAAGAAAATGCCAAGAATTTCTTTTCTCAGATTCAATTAAGGAATTCTCAAGTTCTATGCCTCAAACTTTTCCCAAGGTATAACACTAATTTAATTCACCTAGTAGACTTCATGAATTATCTGTGTGTGTGTGTTTATGCTTTTGTATGTATGGGTACATATGTATGTCTATAAATGTCTGTGTGTATGTGTCCATATTATATATGA
Organism: Fukomys damarensis; assembly: GCF_012274545.1. Taxonomy (NCBI): domain Eukaryota; kingdom Metazoa; phylum Chordata; class Mammalia; order Rodentia; family Bathyergidae; genus Fukomys; species Fukomys damarensis. The sequence continues at coordinate 44,122,343 of NW_022900940.1, read as the reverse complement.
TGCATGTGTGTATGTATATATATATGTATATTTATGTAAAACATCTGTACACAATGTAGTTTTATTAAGCTATAAGTATTGGCTTCAGCATTTCCAGGAAGGAACAGTTCTTTCCCGAGTACATTCACTTAAGTCCATACACACATCATGTTTATGAACTGGAGATTTTTCATATACAAGTGTGGCTGACCTTCTGTTGCAAACAATGGCCAAAAGGATAATTGCAGATATGTGGGAACCAGAACAGAGGAGCTATGACAGTGTCTCCTATAGTAATACTAAGAGGACTACCTTGTGTTCTTGCGTACTTATTATTTTCACCTATAATTAATTTCATAGCCAAAGAAATGTTGAATGAAAGAAAACATCTAAGAAATGTTTCTAGGAATTAGGTCTTCCTAATAGTAAAAAAAATAAAATGTGCCTTTATAAATATAGGCTATATAAATAAATATACATATACGTATTGTGACTGTTTTCAGCTGTAATGATGAAGTGTGGCCTCTTCATTTAATGTCTCCTTTATTTTAAAATGTTGGTGTGGGAATCAAGACCTATTCTTTCTTTGGAGTCAGCTACTTTTTTTTTCCATTAAGTTTATTGGCACATTTAAAGCAAACAATACAGTTACATTTATCATTGGGAACTTGTACCTTTACATGATACGTCTTAGTTCTTGTTTTTACCCCAAACCCCTGCCCTCCTTTCACCCACTTCACCCTTCCCTATTTACAAAGACTTTGTTTCCATTTTTTTCCTTTTTTACAATTTTTCTTTTCCCTTATTTCCTTCCCTTCCCCTTCGCACTTCCCCTTTAGTCATTTTCTTCCCATTTCACACTCCCAATTATACCATTAGAACCTTATTTACTCTTTTAGTTTTTTACACAAGAGAAACTATTCAGTATTTACTCAGCTGTGTCCTATGCCTCAGTGTACATCCATTTAGAAATAAATGTTTCTAGTTTTACTATTTTTTTTTTTTTGTACCTGCGATCAAACTCGTGTCCTTGTGCTTGCAAGGCAGGCAGCAGAACCACTGATCTAAATCCCCAGCCCTCGTTTCTCATTCTTTATGGCTGAACACTACTCCATTTTATAGAAAAACTACATCTTCTTTATCCAGTCTCCAGTTAATGGGCATTCGGGTTGTTTCTAAGTTTTAGCTATTACAGACTGTGCCGCTGTAAACATGGGTGCACATATATCACTATGGTATGATTATTTTAATACTTTTGGAAAGATACCCAGCAGAGGGATGGCTGGGTCAAATGGAACCTCTAATCCTACTTTGTTGAGGTATCTCCATGTTGATTTCCACAGTAGTTACAACAGTCTGTACTCCCACCATCAATGGAGAAGGGTTCCTTTCTCCCAACAGCCCCACCAACATTTGTTATTGGTTGATTTCTTGATAGCGGACATTCTTTGTGGGGTGAGGTGTGGAATTTCAGTGTTGTTTTCATCTGCATCTCTTGAATGACCAGTGATGTGGAAATTTTTTCATATATTTATTTGTTACATTTTTGTCTGAGAAATGTCTGTTCATTTCAGATGCCCATTTCTGAATCGGATTTTTGTATTTGTGGTGGTCTGATTTTTTTGAGTTCTTTATGTATACTAGATAGTAGTCCTTTGTCTGAGGAGTAGCTGGTATAAATTTTTTCCCATATTGTAGGATGTCTCTTAGCTCTATTGATGATTTCTCTTGCACTGCAAAAACTTTTTAATACAGTGAGATCCTAGTTATTTATTCTTTGTGCAAGTTCACATGCTGAGAATTTGTTCATAAAGTCTTCTCCTATGCCAATGTCTTCAAGAGTTCTACCTAATTTATTTCCAGTAAGTTTAGTGTTTCTGTTTTGATATTTAGATCTTTAATCCACTTGGATTTTAGTTTAGTGCATGGTGAAAGATAGGGATCTAGTTTTAATCTTTGGCAAGTTGAAAGCCAGTTTTTCCAACACCGTTTATTAAACAGGCCATCTTGCCTCCAGTGAGGATGGTTGGCTCCTTTGTCAAGGATGAGGTAACTGAGTATGTCTGGTGTTGGTTCTGCATCTTCTAATCTATTCCATTGATCCTCAGGTCTGTTTCTTTGCCAGTACCATGCTGTTTTTATCACAGTGGCTTTGTAGTGTAGTTTCAAGTTGGGAATTGTGAGCCCCCTTATCATGACTCTGTTGCCTAGAATGGTTTTTGCTATTTTAGGTCTCTTCTGGTTCCAAATAAATTTCTGGATTGTTTTCTGAATCTGTGAAATATACTGTTGGGATTTCCATCGGGATTTCATTAAATCTGTATAGAAGTTTTGGAAGTATGGCCATTTTCACAGTGTTGATTCTTCATACCCAGGAGCAAGGGATGTCTTTCCATTTTCTTATATCCTCTTCTATCTCTTTTTTCAGTGTGCTGTAATTTTCAGTGTAGAGGTTTTTCATCTCCTTTATTAGATTGATTCCTAGATATTTCACTTTTTTGGATATTATTGTGAAAGGAGTTGGTCCCTAGTTTCTCTCTCAGTGAGTCTGTTATTTGTGTACAAGAAGGCTATTAATTTTAGAGTGTTGACTTTGTATCCCACTACTCTACTGAATCTGTCAGTTAAGTCTAGCAGTCTTTTGGCAAAGTTTTTTGGATCTTCTATGTAGAGTATCATATCATCAGCAAACAGTGACAGTTTAATTTCTTCCTTTCCTGTCTGCATTGCTTTTATTTCTTTCTCTTGTCTAATTGCTGTGGCTAATGTTTCTAGAACTGTATTGAACAGGAGCAGTGACAGTGGACATCCATGTCTTGTTCCTGATTTTAGTGTGAAGGTTTTTAGTTTTTGACCATTTAGAATGATATTGGCTGTTGGTTTTTCATAGATAGCCTTTATCCAGTTGAATTAAAGACCATCTATTCCAATTTTCTGTAGAGTTTTTATCATGCATGTGTTGAATTTAGTCAAAAGCTTTTTCTGCATCTATTGAGATGATCATATGATTTTTGTCCTTAATTCTGTTAATAAAGTATATTGTTTATTCTTTTTTTTTTGTAAATGTTTTCTCCTTTTGTCTTTTCTGGCTAATATTCTCATTTCTCATGACTTCCCACTTTCTTTTTTTGGCACAGGGATTGAACTCAGGACCTTAGGGTTGGGAGGCAAGCACTGGAACCACTGAGCTAAATCCCCAGCCCTACATTTACTGATTTGAACCATCCTTGCATCCCTGGGATAAATCCAACTTGGTCAGGGTGTATGATCTTCTGTATTCTGTTTGTCAGTATCTTATTGAGAATTTTTGCATCTATGTTCATTAGGGAGATTGGCCTGTAGTTCTCTTTTTTGGTTAGGTCTTTCCCTGGTTTTGGAATCAAAGTAATACTTGCTTCCAGGAATGAATTTCAAAGTATTGCTTCCCTTTCAATTTCACTGAAATGTTTAAAGAGTAGTGACAACTAGTTCTTTTCTAAATGTCTCGTAGAATTCAGCAGTGAAGCCATCAGGGCCTGGACTTTTCTTTGTTGGTAATGTTTTAATTACACTTTCAATTTCACTGAATGTAATTGGGGTGTTTAGACTCTTTATATTTTCTTCATTCAACTTTGGAAGTTCATATGTATCTAGGAATCTGTCCATTTCTTCAGTATTTTCCATTTTATTAGAATGTAGGTTTTCAAAGTAGTTAGTGATGATCTTCTGGATTTTGGGGGGCGTCTCTCGTGACTTCACCTTTTTCATTCCTAATTGCATGAATTTGAACCTTTTTTTTTTGTTAAGGTTGGCTAAGGGTTTATGCATTTTATTTATTCTTTTGAAAAACCAACTCTTAGATTCATTGATTTTTTTTTAATCATTCTCTTAGTCTCCGTTTCATTAATTTCTGCTTTGATCTTTATATTTTCCTCCCTTGTATGAGCTTTGGGTTAGAAAGATTTTTGTTTGTTCATTTGTTTGTTTGTTTGTTTGTTTTTCTTTTAGGACTTGAAATACCACACTCCAGGCTCTCCTTGACTTGAGGGTTTGTGTTGAGAAGTCTGCTGTGATTCTGATGGACTTTCCCTTGCATGTGAATTATTTCTTTTCTCTAACTGCTTGTAGTGTTTTGTTCTTCTTTTGGGTTTCTGGGATCTTATTATATGTCTAGGTGTAGTTATTTTTTTTTTTAAAATCATGGCTAGTTGGAGTCCTATGTGCCTCACTTATCTGTATGTCAAATTCTTCCCCTCTGTTTGGGAAGTTCTCTGTCATTAATTCTGTGAACCATTTTTTTTTATGTCATTTGTACTTTTTCCTGCTACTTCATGGATTCCTAAATTATTCTTCTTTGTGTCATTTAGGAGCTGTTGGACTCATTTCTTATGGTGTTTTACTATTTTTAGAGATCTCTCTTTTCATGGTCACTTTCTGCAATCCTTTCTCCTGTATCTGTATCACATTCATTCATCCTGCTGTGAGTACTTTCTATAAAGTTTTTAATCTCCTGGATATCTGTTTGAATCTGTTTCATGGATTCCATTTCTTTCCTGTGCTGGGCATTCATAGTTTCCATCATATTCATGAATTCATCTATTTTTTTTAAGTGTTTCTGTCCTAGAGTCTCTAATCATGTCTTTCATTCTTCTCACCATCTCTGTGGTTATCTGGGAAATTATTTCTGTTTTGAATTTTTCTGGAGCCTCTTTTATGTTTTTTTACTTTCTGTGCTATTGGTTTAGGGTGACCAGTGGTTGACTGTCAGACTTTTCCACTTCATTTTCCCCAGAGTTTACGTTTGGTGGGGTGAAAGTCTGTGTTTGTGTTTTGTTGAAATGTCTTCTCATTTCTATTTTTGTCGTTGGTACCGTCCTTGGTTTAATTCCTGGGTTAATACTTCAATCTTCCAGATATAGCTGCTGTTCAGGTTTTGAGTCTCTACCGTCTCTGAGGCAAACTCTTTCTTTATACCAGGGAGGACAACTGATTAGATCAATCACAACACCTTAGCCCATTAATACAATCAGCAACACAATATAATCAAGCACAGCTTAGAAAATGACACTTTGTGGTAGTTATTAATGTATCACCTTTAACCATGTGAATGAAATCAAAATCGAAGACAAGCCCAAAATATGCTTATAGTGAATAAACTCCTCAATATAGCAACTTTACTCTTGAGGTGGGGAATTTAGAAGGAGTTGGGGAAGGAGGGATTGATAGGATAGAGAAAGTTTAGAGGTGCGGTCAGAGGACACAGAAAGATCACACAAACTAGGGAGCTGTTGAAGAGAAGAGGAGAAGACAGAACGAAATATTCCCAAGAACAGAACAACTAACAGCAATAGGGAGGCCTGAGGCTGTAATCACTTTGCTTTAAAACTGATGGCAGTTGAGAGAAGGAAAAAGAGAAGAAAGGGAAAAGAAAGAAAATAAATTCGAATTAGGATAGGAGCAGGAACAAAAACCGTGAGTAATGAAGATCGAGGTGGGAGAGAGAGAGAGAAAGAGAGAGAAAGAAAAGAAGATAAGAAAAAAGAGAAAAAAGGAAAAAATTGAGAAAAGAAAAAGATAAAACATTTTTGAATATTAAAGATAAGTGAAATATATTACTTTGAAAATGAAAAATACAAAGAGAAATAGAGGGCCTCCTTCAGGGTGTGCCTCTGTTGACACACAGACAGCATGAGCAGGAGTGCGCAGGTCTAATTAGTCTCAGCAAGCCAGCAGCCCTCCCTGAGGTTCAGGCTGATTTCTGTCAGCAAGGCCCAAGTTGAGATCTCTGACCTCCTGCTGGGTTGAACTCTGCAAGGTTCTACTGCAGGTTCCAACTGTCTTTCCCCTGAAGTTAGACCAGGTTCTGCTGTGAGGTGCTGGTCCCTCCGACTTACCAGCTATGGTGGTGTGGTGTGCCTTTATCGCAGATTTCCTTCACTTTTCCAGTGGGCTTCAGTTTTTACCTGGGAGCCTCAGAGAGGCCCTCTTTCTCTCGTTCGCCGTGGGGAGGTGTGGGGGGCATGAGCACCACTGCATTGGTGCCTGCGTGGCCGGGCTCCTCTGTGGCACTGTTTCGAAGGGGCAGGCCCAGCTACTTTGTTTTATATTAACTTAAACTTGTTTTCTCTTAAATGATTCTTAAAATGTCTTTCTTATTAAAAAAAAAAAAAAGTGTTCCTCCAGGTTAGAAGATGCAGAAACAACTCCAGACACACTCAGCCACCTCATCTTTGACAAAGGAGCCAAACACCTCACTGGAGAAAAGATAGCCTCTTTAATAAACGGTGTTGGAAAAACTGGCTTTCAACTTGCCCAAGATTAAACCTAGACCTATATCTCTTACCATACACTAAACTGAAATTGAAATGGATTAAAGATCTAGATATTAAGGCAGAAACAATAAACCAGCTGGAAGAGAGGCTATATAATTCTTGAAGACATTGGTGTAGGAAAAATCTCATGAACAAAACCTCAGGTGCCCGTGAACTAGCACAAAAAATCAATAAGTGGGATCTCTTCTTATTAAAGCTTCTGTGCAGCAAGAGGAACCACCAGTAATGTGGAGAGACAAACCACAATGTGGGTAAAACTTCACCAGCTCTTCTTCAGACAAAGGTCTACTATCTAGAATATATAAGAACTTAAAAAAATAGGACCTCCCAAGGTTAAAGACCCAATCCAAATATGGCATTTGAAATGAACAGACATTTCTCAGACAAAGAAGTAGAAATATCAAATAGACATATGAAAAAATGGTCAGCATCACTGGTCATTCAACAGATGCAAATGAAAACAACACTGAGATTCTACCTTACCCAAGAAAGAATGGCTGCTGTCATGAAATCAAGCAATGACAAATGCTGGTGGGGCTATGTGCAAATAGGAACCATACTCCTACGCTGGTGGGAGTGCAAACTGGTGCAACCACTATGGAAATCAGTATGCAGATACCTCAAAGAACTAGGATTGAAGATCCCATTTGATCCAGCTGTTCCCTTGTGGGTGTTTTCCCCCAAAAGTTAAAGGAATCAAACCACAGTGATATATGTGCACCCATGTTCATAGAAGCACAGTTTGTAATAGCTAAACCTGGAAGCAGCCCAGTTGCCCATCAGTTGGTGTCTGGATTAAGAAAATGTGTTTTCTTTCTATAAAAAATGGAGTAGTACTCAGCCATAAAGAATGAGAAACTAGAGACATTCACAGCTAAATTGATGCCTTTTGAGGCGATACTGAAGTGAAATAAATAGGATGCATATGTGTAAGTACTGAATAGTTTCTCTCAAGTGTGAGAAAGTAAAAGTGTAAATAAGGACTAAAAGGGATAATAGATAACATGAAATAGGAAGATAAGGTACAAAAGGGAAGGGCAAGCAAGAAGGATAGGGGAAAAGAAAGACAGGAATGGAATTAACATGAGAAAAAGAAAAAATGGAAACATTGTCTTTGTAGATAGGGAAGGGTGGAGGGGTTGAAGGGAGGGCAGGGGAATGGGGAAAAAAAAGGAACCAAGATGGATTATGTAAAGGTGCAAATTTCCAGTGTTGAATGTCATTACACTTATACCTTAAATGTACCAAGAAAATTAATTAAAAAAATAAAAAGTAAAAAAGTGTTCCATATATGACAACTAAGTTGGTTAATTTCCAGTAAACAAATATATGAATATGATTTAATAATAAGTTTTTCCCATGTTAAAATTCAGGCTGAAAAGCAAAGGGTGGATCGATGTAAATATTTACCAGTTGGATAGTTTGGCCTGATTGTAATTCTGTCTCCCTTTTTGGGTGTTTAGATGACTGTACATTTGGTATTATGATGAATTATGGGGTAGATTTGGATGATAAGTTGGTCCTTTTTCATCTTCAGTCCATGATTCTGGGCTGGAGCCACCCCGATTGAGTTAAACATCCTTAGTCTTAGGCCTTTGGGAACATAAGGTAATCCTGGAACCTTCTGAAGAGCTTACTATGCATTTAAAGTCATCTGGAGTTATTGAAACAATTGAATTATTGTTAGCTAATATTAGAGAAGGGAAAACGGAAGATTGAAGTTTGTTTTCCTGGTGGCTAATGAGGTATCTAATGATGTAAATGTCATTCTAAAGCTGACCTCATTAAAACAGCATCTTGTCCTCATAAATGTCCTGGGGTAGCTGGACAGTCATATATATTCATTTATTTGAAAGAATAACAAAGCTTTCCATCCAAATTCAAGTATTCAAGAATGACTCTTAGCATTGATGTCTTCTAAGTGTGCAGATAAATTTCTCAAGAAAAGCACGAGAGAGGTGGACTCTGCATCTTTTTACTCACAAATCAAATTTTTGGATAATTTGAAAGTGGACTCAACCATAATTGAGTGGACTCAACTCAATTAAATGCACCATTGACTACATTTTCATTAGGAGATTTATTACCGGCTGCCTTATTTAGTGTAGTCTTATTAAGATACTTCTGCAGCCTACATCTGAATATTTGTAATTTGGATATTTATTGGGCAGTCGGAGACATTAAAATGTCCCTGTTATTTTTGATGCACAAGAGAGCATGAGTGTCTATTTGTAAGGGTATAAATGATGGGAAGAGGACTCTGGGTAGCTTCTCCTGGCAAACTTGTATACTTGGTTTTTCAAATTGCTACTAAAATGGGTCTTTTGCATTTAGCCCATGAGAGCTTGCTTCCTGTATTTGGCTTGGTGTTTCTTTGGGACGGCTAGAACCATGTAGTGCCAAGCTCTCAGCTTTTAATGAGTAATGCCCAGTACATACTTGTTAAATAAATGAATGAAGCAATGAGCCTTTTGACCAATGTTCCTCCTTTTTTAAAAGTAGCATACAGATGGTTTTCCCCCTATATTTACATAATTATTTTTACAATAGGCATCTATAAGTTGAATATCTAGCTATCTGTATCACTGGATCACACCTCTGTGTGTGTGTGTGTGTGTGTGTGTGTGTGTGTGTGTATCTGCATGTGTATACACATATGTAATTGGATTCCAAAGCTATGGGAAATCAGGAAGACTAAATTTTCAAACTTTTCAAAGCGCTGCATAAAATGTGTGCTAATAGTCGGCTCCAGAGAGATGACTTTTCATCAGCTGTCTTATATGTTATGTAGAAAGCTCTTCTCCCTTTACTTTTCTGTTTTAAATCTATTCCCCTGCCCCTGCTGATTGAATCTTTGAGAAACATGCTAGGCAGAGAATCTCACCTGTCCTCTCAGCTTGGAAATAATGTCTTTACATTTCATGGCCTTTTCCAAAATACAAATCTTTCATTGATGCTTCAGTCTCAATTGAAATAAGTTGATTAACGTCATGCGGTTGTGTTTCACCACAGACCTTTTGAAGCAAAAAGCAGCTTTTCTGATGTAGTAAGGGAACAGATTGTCCCAGATTTCTTTATTCTCCAGGGACTCGGGGCAAAGGGACTGTTTTATCATTACATTATTGAGTTCTAAAGAATTACCAGCTTTCATTTTTCCCCTTTTGCTTCTGTTTTCCCTGGAGCATTCCCAGATACCATACCCTTGGCGTTTAGTAATCACATAGTTCTCTCTGGGACCTGTCTTCATTGCTTCTTGCTGTGTCTCTCATATTTTCCATTTTTCTATCTTTTTGCTGTAGGAAATGTTCCTCACCTTTTGCTTTGTTTTTTAACCAGTTGTTCTCTTAACTTCTGATTGCCTTTTACACTGTTTTTTCCTTTTTCATAACACTCTCCCTCCCCACTACCCCTGATTTGTTCCTTTACTGTTGCCTGTGTCTTTATTCAAACTCTTCATGTGAACCATGGAGGATTAGTTGTTTTCTTATGGGTAAACAATATGTGCTCAAATTACATGTTTATCATCTGTCCAGAAATTAGAGTTCCAATGAAAGTTCCTTTTTGACCTAGGAATTCTGTTCTTGAAACCATTTGCTCTCTATAATTGTTTTCTTTTGTGCTGTAGTCTTCTTGATTCTTTCATTCTGTTAAATGGAAATCTTGTTTGATTAAAATAGCTATGAAAGGTTTGCTCTGCCATTGGGTTAACCTGTTTCTACACCATCTGATATGTCACCCAGCCTCCAGTTCCAATCCATGGCGGATTTCTTAGATATCACAAGGTTAATGTTCCTTATGTGCCCCGGTCTAATATTTTGTGGAAGAAAGCAAAGTCTTTTGCTTGGTGTTGAAAGCCTCTGACATCTGAACCTCATATTTCCAATTGCACTGTTTCAGCACATTCTGGACTTAGTATCCCTTTCCCTTCAACACACTTTTCTCATCTCTGTTTCTATACCTGTTCTCAAATGATTCACAGTCGTGTTCCTGTCCTGCTGTCTACTTTCTTATGCAAATCTTAAGAAATGCAAGAGGACTCCAAGTTTCAAGCCAGCCTGGGTTACACAGCAAGACCTTGTCTTAAAAAACCGCCTCCCCCAAAATATGCTAGACACAGACCACCTCATGTCTGCACAATTACCTTTTCCCTCTTTATGTTTCCCCAGCTAGCAGCTTGTTTTTGTACAAGGTTGTGGGACTTTTTACTTGGGTCAAAAGAAATGATGTTCTAACTCGCTAAGCTAGTTAGAAAATATTATAAGATAGTTAGGCAAGGTGGATTAGAATGTATAATTGATATTGTGTCACAGGAAGAAAAATTTAAAAGAGGAGAGGAAGTGGGAGGGGTAGGGGAATGGTAAAAATGGAAAAGATAAAAATATGTGAAAAGGGAAGACATGGAAACAGTGACTTTGTAAACAGGGAAGGGTGGAGGGGGTGAGGGGAGGGCTTGGGAATGGGAAAACATAGAACCTGATAAGTCATATATAGGTACAAGATCCCAGTGATGAATATAACTGTATTGTATACCCAGTTCCTCTATTTTGAATCCTCGCTTTCAGTAAGTATGCCTCAATTGTCTCCTGTACTGACTCCCTGGAAGGCCCCACCTTTATTTTTTCTTTTCTGTTTTTTTTTGTCTTTATTAAATTTATTGGTACATGCTAGGTATACAATACAGTTATATTCATCATTGGGATCCTGTACCTATACGTAACTTATCAGGTTCTTATTCCTGTAACCTCCCTTGTTCCTAAAATTCATTCTTTGATTTTATAGAACACAAACTTGGCCTCCGGATATCCAGCAGTTTGGGAGTTGTATTATTTCCCCTACATCAACATGATAAATCTGACCTTCTCTTCTACCATTTCCATCTATAGGCCGTGTGTTTTGGGTTTCATGTTCTTAGCTGGAGTTAGTGGAATGGGGCAAGGGGTACAAAGAGAAAGCATAGGTCTGGCTTGCACAGCAAGGGCTGATGAAATTCACAGTTAGACATAAGGATGGTGTGTAATCTTTTGACAGTATTGTCTGTGGATTTTTATTATACTATAAACAGCCTCTTTATTCTGTCTTATTTGTAAATATGCCTAGAGGCTGGATATGATGGACATATCCAATAAGTAGAATAAATATTAATTATGAAATAGTGAATCTAAGCCCACTGTTTCTCAGCTTGAAGTAATTAAAATACAAAAGAAGGCTATATATATGCAGAGAAAAATGTCAATGTCAATTACTAATTCTTTGAAACTGGTGATTTTGCATCCACTTTTCTGCCCATAGGTGAATTGTTAACTTAGTTGGCTGTGGTGTGTTATCACATGGTGTTAGTATGGTCAGGAAATTCTAGTTTAGAATCCATACACTGTGAATGCTAAAAGGGACTCTTATAATCTAAAATATTCTAATGTGTATTCAGTACATCGGTAGTCACTTGATATAGTCTATTCCAAAAGAAAGAACTATTGCAGATCATATTCACTTCTTGGAAACCTGCCTTAATATAGTTAACTTTCTGTCAGATCCTGCAGGGAAAAAACCCCGTATCTTTAGATACCTTAATCTTTCCCGAATCTTTTTAAATATGGAAACTTTTCTTCAAGTGATACCTGTTAAATGTTCTAGATCAGTCTTGAGAAACACTGTTCTGGAAATGAAAAACAAAGATCAAAGAAATGATCTGCCCCAGTTTGCTAGATAGCAAATATCTTATATTCTGTTCCACAAATCAAACATGATTATGTTGTACTGCACTGACAGAAGATACTCAGGAAAGGTAATCTTTTTGTAAAGTACTTTGCCTAATAGTTTTGTTGACTTGCTTTCTGATCTTTTCTTTTGCTTTTTAAATAACTCTTTCCAGAGAGGATACTTAATAGTATTGCATATTGTGTGACCATGTAGCACTATTATAATTATAATTTTCTTTCTTTCAAATCCATAAACTGTTTCTATTACCTCTAAAGCCTGCTGTCCTTTCATCCCACCCCCCACCACACTACACTAACAGAAATGCCACTTTCCTTTGTTCTTCACCTTGAATATAACCCAGGTAACTAGGATGGGGACCTTGGATTTTGCTCCCAGAGCCTATGCAAATTCCTGGATACTATAAAAATTTTCCAGATCTACTCAGAAGTCTAGAGACTTGTGTGTGTAATCTGTTCCCATAAAAAGAAAATAAACTGATATTAATCTTTTCCTCTAGATGACAATTTAAAAAAATCTCAGTGTTGGTATTACATCATTTAGAGTTGCTAATAACAGCTTACGATTGTGCCATTTACTCAGTCAGATGTGCTTTCTAGAGCCAAATTGTAGGTCTTGTTTGCCAGTCTTCTGAAAGCAACTGCAGTGGCCACTAAGTGCTCTAAAGTCTTTGAAACAAGTACACTCTTTTAGTCCTTCTTGGATTCACAGTACTGGTGAAGTCCCTGTGGTTCAATCCAACAAATAACTTGTCTGCTCTGTGTCAAGACATGTGCTAGGCTCTTGAGATAATTTCCTTTATTACTAGTCTTGTTTCTGTCCTCAAAGAACTGTCACTTTGGTGAAGGAGACGAACTTCTACATGAATACAATCTCAAGCAGTAAGTGCTATAGTATGCAGTGTGCAAAGTGCTACGGTCCAGGGAACAGTATATTGCAAAGTTGCTGCACTTTTAATATCATTCTGAAGGATAATAAGGGAAAATCAAGAAGCTTGGTATCTACTTGAAGTGTGACAGATAAGTTGGAGGCTCACATTGTTATAGGTGAATGGGGCAATAATAGTTCAGTTTCTTGTGTACCATGAGGAAAGAATTGATAAGTCACCCATTAATAAGTAGTAAGCAGCTATGTTTATGGAGGCTCTTGGGGAAGGTAGCAAGAACAACAAGAAAGGGCAAAAAAGGGAAAAGAAAGGGCTGATAATGGGGGTTTTCAGAATTTAGAAAGCAGGCATCTCTGCTTTTGGTGCCTACCACTGAATTTCTCACTGGTGCCAAGGGCATGACAATCTCCTAGGCTTTTGTTTTGCTATTATTATTGTTATTATTATTATTACTATCATTATTTTAAAATCTCTCAGCAGAAGGGAAGGATGAATAACTGTAGGGTGACATTTACAGTTAAATGTAAGAGTGACTCTCTCAGCTCTTGTTTCTAACTATACTATCTATTCTCCCCTGAGAGCCATGGTCCCTGAAAATCTTTGAGGGGAGTTGAAGGAGAAAGTTTCATTTAATATAGCTACTTCTGGCTAAGGACTTTGGCCCTACTTAGGTGCAGACCAAAGAACCCTCACCCTGACTGATCTTTGAGTTCAAGGGAGCTGAACTTTTCCTCCAAAGATTTCTTGATAAACTGTGAACATAGAAGTAGGTTCTGATCTTGAGTTATGGTCACCACCAGTATTTTGATGGCTTTCATATAAGAAGAAACAAATTTAGCTAAGAGATTATACATGATCTAAATAGTAAGGCTATGAGAAGCCTTTAAAAAAGGCCACATCTAGGACAGAAACCAAGAAGCCCAATTCCAGATATTTGCACAAGACATCCATGACTTAAATATTTTTTCATTCTTGGAAGTATGGTCAGCCAGTTTTTGTGCTGAGTCTCTTACTATTTTAGATCTATTGACAAAGGAAGTATGTGCTTCTTTTAGGGAGTATCTTAGTTACTTTTCTCATTCCTGAGACAAAATGTCTGACATCTAAAGTTAAAAGAGAAAGCTTTATTTGTACAGTTTATTTGTAGAGAAACCTCACAGTTTGTAGTGGTTTCAGTCCATAATTGGCTGGCTGCAAGGCAGAATGGTGTGGCAGAGAGGCATCACAGAAGAGAAACTGTCCATGGCAAAACAGGGTAGACAGACAGCAGCCAGTAACAAAATAGCAAGCAGCAAGATAAGTGACCCCAGCATCCCTCCCTCCGTCTTTCATATTCTGTCTAAGCTACCCACCCTTAAAATGGGTAGTACTCATACCCAGGGAGGGCCTTCCCAATATCTACTCCCAGAACTATGCCAAACCAACTAGTGAACTAATTTTGTAATTTGACAACCTTGATCCCAGCATCACACACTTAATCCCAGAATTACACACTCTAGATTTGGTTACCTCTGAAAAACTCCATCTATGAATGGATGAGCCTTTGGCAGTGGGGGGAACAACATCGAGATACAAGCCATAACATGGACAAACATAGCCCCTTTGATTCAGCTGTTAAGAGATCTAGTCCTCTCTGATGTTGTTCAGCCACTGCTGCTAGTGGTCTTGAAGGAAGGTAATACTCTCTGGTCTTGAAGGTAGGTAATACTCTGGGCAAGTTTGACTAGGCTGTCTGTCAAGTTCTTAGGTGGCTATTGATGATAGGAGAAAGATGTGATTAGCTTTAAGATATTATGTAGGAGGTCCACATTTATTATCTCTGTTAGAGGCAGTTTTTAAATAATCCAGGATGATCCCAAAAGGAACAGAAGAAGACCCAAAAGATGTGATGTTATAACTTGGAACAGGACCTGAAGTGTAGTATACAAGATAGTAGTGTAACTATTCACACAATTTTCTTAGAGGGAGTGAACCATGTTGATACAGGAACAAATACGTTTCCCAACCTACTCGATGTCAGATTCACTTAAGTTCTTGTCCCCCGAAATTGAAGAATAAATTTTACAGAACAGCATAAGTAAAGAATAGGAAAGATTTATTGAGAGATAGCTCCTGAAAGACAGGAGGGGACCTGAAAGAGGGTTAGTACAGAGATCATTTCTCCAGGAATGTTTTACAGAGAAAAATCATGAAGTGGGTACAAACATGGGGCAAATTATAATCAGCCAATAGGATTACAAGTATAACCACTTAGTTAATATTTATCCGATAGGGGAATGGGGTATGTAGGAATGGTATGTGGCTGACATCATTAACCTTGGCTTATCTATGACTTCTGAAATAGGAACATTTTGTGAAGGGATGGGTCCGGGTATTCTGGCCCTCCCTCTGGGTGTCTGATGGATATCTGGACTTAATAGGCTATATGGTACCAATAACAGTATAATCTCAAATGTCCATTCATCTGAAGTATGTGAGTCTGGCCATTTTGACTTTAATCTTAAGGCCTTGCCTTCTTAAAATGTGACTCCAGCCACAGTTTTCATGTGCTCTCATCTTTTGCATTGACTCCCTTGAGGGCCTAGCCCAGTCGACCTGCCTATTAATTTATAAAGTAGCTATCTACTTCTCTGGTTCACTAGAGTGGTTGGTGTTTTCTTTCCTGAAAAAACCTTGAGATCATCTTCTGGTTCACAGCTGTGTGAAGTTTGTGGTTCTTCTGTCTTCTAGTGTCTCAGGTTGTTTGAGTTTTAACCTGGAGAGGTGAATCCAACTATATATTTCCTGTACCTTAATGGTAGAAAGAGTGGTTAATATGGGTGTGAAAGGGCATTTCTATTTGGGTAAGAGATGGACCTGAGGTCCATCCTTTTTCCAGGTCTTGATCACCAGGGTGAACTTGAGTTGACAATTATTAGTAGTCTCTGGGATTAGAAGAATCTTACATAATGGCCTATTGGAAAATTCTTAGATGTGTCACACGTTGAAGGTTTTGGGAGATTTCAGTGTCAATGCACAGATCAGATGTCAAAAGGGTCTCTCATAAAGTATCTCAAATGGGCTGTAATTAAGTTTGGACTTGGGGTTGCCTGGAGTCTCATTAAAGCAAGTGGAAGAAGATCTAGGTACTTATGATAGGTTTCTTGACATAGCTTGACTAAGTTTTGCTTGAGAATTTGATTGGCTCCTTCAAGCTTTTCTGATGATTGGGGTTTCCATGCAGTGTGGAGATGATGCTTAATTTCTAGTGCCTTGGCAACTCCATGTGTGATTTGGAATGTTAAAGAGGGCCCATTATCATTCTGGGAGATCTAGGGTCCAAACCTAGGGATTATTTATTTAATTAAGGAGGACTTTTACCATCTCTTGAGCCTATTCTGACCTGGTAGAGAAGGCAAGGGCTCTATCAACCCTGTAAAGGTGTCAGTGCATACCAGGAGGTATGTATATCCCTTACACGTGGGCATGTGGGTGAAGTCTATGGGTGAAGTCTTCTCCAGGGGAGGACGCACACCTTTGTATTGGTTCAGGCAGGTGTGGAGGATCAGTCTGGGTGTTATGAAGTTGCACAGATAGAACATGCATTACAGACCTGGGTTACAACATTATCTACTCCACGCCCTATAAAGAGCCTATGTGCCATAGCAGTGGTGGCATCTTGCCTTAGGTGGAAGGCATTGTGTAGAGACTAAATGACTTTCCCTTGTACTCCTTGTGACAAGAGCAGTCAGGGTCCTACGTACCACTATTGGCCCTTTTGATTTTCTCTCTCATTCTGAATCATTTGAAGCTCTTCTGTAAAGTATCCTCGTTCTAAATCAAGATCTTAGAATGGGACTATGGATAGAGCTATTGATGGGCCAGAATTATATTGGAGAGTAACCTGTTTGGTTGTGGAATCTGCCTTAGAATTACCCTGGGAAACAGGGCTCATGGAAACTTGATGTTCCTTGCAGTGAACAACTACTTCCTCACTTTGAAGATTTACTACCTCAAGGAGGTTGAGGGTCTCTGGCCTGTGTTTCACTGGAATAGAAAACCATCTGAAGTCCTCTGCCTCATGGCTGCATATACATGTAGGACCAGAAAGGTATATTTGGAGCCACAGGGTATGGGGCATTCCAATATCACCATGAAGGTACACCTTGGAAAAGGAAATCTTCCAAATGGCAGTTTAGAGTAGAGTACACAAAGCTGTTCAGTTAACATCCCTTTAGAATGTGATGAAAACTCACCTCAATAAAAAACTGGTACTGAATAAGTTGCACCAGTATCACAGAAGAATATAATTTGTCGATCAGCTACATCTAAAGTTACCCAAGGCTCCTGTGAAGTAATTGTGATAGTATTGTAGGGGAGAGTGGCAGTCTGCCCCAGGCACCATCACCATTCAGTGCCTGGGGCCTTCTTCCTTGGCCACCATGATGACCTCATCGCTCTCTGGAAAGAGGGCAGTCCCTCTTCCAAGTGCAAGAGTCTTCGTCTATATTCTGACAGGTCTGACTAGGTGGTTTTGGAGGTCCTTCCTTTGCCCAGTGCCCTGTTTGCTTTCACTTGAAGCACTCTGACTTGTTGCCATCACTCTTTGGATTACCTTTGGATTCCCCTACAGTGACAGGCTTTGTCATGAGCCTTGTCAAATAGGGCAAAAATGGCTTTAGCCTTTCTCCTTTCTTTGTCCAGTTCTTGTTTGTCCTCAACTTCGTTACGGTTATTGAACACATAATAAGCTTCATTGATCACTTGGCTCATTTTGCTTTTTGGGGCCCAGTTGGGGGTTTTGGAGCTTTTTTTCTGATATCTGACCTTAGGGTAATTTGACCTTTTCTAGACTGAGTCTAAATTAGTTTATTTGCAGAGTGCCTCTTCAAGCCAAAACTGAAAAGCAACTGGGTTCTCACTGGAGCCCTGAGCTTATCATAGTTTACAGGTTTGGACATCTCTTGTTGTTTACCGGCTAACATGACCTTGATGTATAACTTGCTTTGGCTTTCCCACTCACTGGGTTATCCTACTCAGGCCTCGCTTGGGACCCAAATAATTCAGTAGTTGGTTTTCAGGGGGTGAAGATGCAATGGCTACATCATTAGCCTGCTTTACAGCCTTTATAATCCTTTTTCTTTCTGTTGTGGTGCAACAAGCAGGAAGGATGAATTGGATATATTTCCAGATCAGATAAAAAGCCATTGTTAAGGTACGGAAACTGTTAGCAAACTTTTCAGGATGCTCAGAAAATCTACCCAGTTTTTTCTTGCAGTGCTGAATATCCATAACTGAAAAAGAAACTAGCACCTGGGCTATACCACTGGTGCTTGACACTTCTCAAAAGAGAAAGGCAGTGGTGGGTTTTGATGTTGAGTTCCCTAAATCTGGGCTGTATGGTAAGTAGACCCACACCTGGTATAGGGTGGACTCAGGAAATGCTCTTTATCTCCTGAGAGTATGACTGAGTTGGTTGCTGAGGAGGTAGCCTGGGGGAGGAGGAGCTGACAGCAGGGAGTTCTCTGGCAGCATCAGCTCCTGAGAGTTGATGACTTCTTGGGTACAGATCAGGTCTGTGGTAGAGGGCCATAAAGGCTTCAACATAAGGCACCTTTGATCATTTTGTCTGTTTCTTATAGTAAATATATAATTGAAATATGGCATTATATTTCAGACTGCCTAGGGGTACACATGTCTTGTTTTCCCCAAGTGGATACCTAGGCTATTTTTTTTATTATACAAAAATATAAGATGATTTCTTTGGAGAGTCTTAGTATGGAACTCATTCCAATAGTTAAGAAGACATCTGAGTGAACACTTAGAAGGAATGGATAAAGTTTTTCCATCTGAAGACAGGAGGAGTGAAAAATAGGTTCTAGGATTCTAGCAGGCCTGTCTCTGGGTCAGTCTCCAGTAGCAGGGGTGTGACAGACAACTCTTGATAGCCTGAGCCTTACAGCCCTAGGAGCATGGCCTGGGAAGTCTGAATTTCTGGGGATCTAGCAGGCCTCTCCCTGGTTGAGTCCCCATTATTAGGGACACGACAGGGCATTTCCCGATAGCCTGTCCTAGTCTCACATCAGGTATCCTCTAGCAGAGCTGAGCCCTTTGGGGCTGGATATCTCCAGCCTCAAGTGAGGACCAGTGATACTTCTTTTGGGCCCATTGGATTTTCCTTCCACAAACACAATTTATCTATTAGTTAAAGATCCAAGAATTGGGGTGCCTTACTGGCTGTATGCCCCTTAGCCAATTAAAGGGAATAAGACTCATCCTTAGAGAAAACTCAACGCAGTACATCAAGCCACAAAGCCTACATGCCTGAGGACCAACTCTCAAAATAAAAGTCAGGCACTATGTAAATTCAACCAGCAAGTACAAGTTACCTATCCTTTTAGATAGTAGCATAAGCTTCAAGTTATCACAATGAAAGCAAAACTGAGTAAAAAGGAGAGCAAATCAATATCAGCAAACTACCCCAGGAAGCAACAGCTGTAGGCAGGTTTCAGGACTCAGAGGAGATGAGTCAGCGAGTTGGCATAGCTGCCAGCTGCTGCCAGCCAATGCATGTGGAAGCGGTGGCAGAGGTTTGAAAGGGACATATTTTTTATTCCATGCAGGAAGACACAATACCTTTTTAAAATTTTTTATTTCCTTTTTTTAGTTATCCAGACCAACAAATAAACAAATGGAACATTCTGATAGCCAAAAGCCTGAGAGCGGGGAGAAGATCATAAAAGGAGAAGGAAAATTATTAAAATCTGTGGAAAGGAAGCACTCATCATGAGCCCCAAATCCTCGGGAAGCACAAGCACCCAAGCCTAGGGCATGACAGTCTCCTAGGCTTTCATTGTGCTATTTTTTTAATATCTCTTAGGATAATGGAAGCATGAATAATTGCAGGGTGCTGTTTACTGTTAAATGGAGGGAAGAGAGTGACTCTCTCAGCTCCTTTGTTTCTAACTGTACTAACATCCTCTCCTGGTTTCTCTCCTCTTCCAATTTACACATTCTCAGAATCTATTATGCCTGGAAATGGGTTACTGACAAGTAAAACTTTATGATTTTCTTCTTGATGATTAAAGTTCTCATGTTTTCTTCCTTGGTATAATTATTACCACCACCTCTTTAGTGATTATTATATGTATAGGCCCATCTTTGTGTTGAGCAACTCTTATTCCTTTATTTCTGTTTGTTTTATTTGTAATCCTCCCTGGAACTCCCTGTAAATTACACCTAAAACTTATCTGCATGTAGAAGTCACCTGCAAAGCTTTATAAACTACTGATGTATTTGCTTCACCACCCTACAGACTATGACTTACTTGGTTGGAGGTGTAGTTCAGGCTTTTGAATTTTCAAAAGACTCCCAGGCAGCAGTAAAAAATATTTTAAAGATGTGCAAGTGGGTGTATAGATTAAAAACCATCTATTTTATGCTTTGAATAAGTAAATATATGGTACAAGAATTATGCCTCAGTTTGGAAAGAATCTTAGGTGACTAATTTGGAAACCATTGCCATAGGGAAACTGAGAGCTAGAGAAACCAATTCACTTGACCAAAGTCTTACATCTAGGCCGATCAAATAAAAATCAGTGCAGCCAAACACTAGAGTGCATGTCCATATAAACAACACCATCCTGTTATCTTCAAATGTGAAGATGATCACGGTGACCCATTACTCCTCAGGCGTACCAGGAGGATCAAACATTACAGTGACTGTTTAAACAAAGTTTGTTGCAGTGAATGACACATTACCGTTATTCTCTCTGAAATTGCTCCCCCTCACTTTGAATACACCTGTTTATCCTGGCGGTGTGGCTTTTACTGTGGGAAGGTTATAAAATGTTTTTTAACATTCAACATATTTTTGATCACCTTTTTAATCTTGGAGAATTCTACCATCTTTCCCCACCTTCTCACTATGGCACATTATATAAGCAGTGGGTATAGTTTGCATAGTAATTGGCTTTAGAATAAACTAAAGTAATTTGTCCCTTTGGGGATAAAATCTCAGTCCTCAGTTGCTTTCTTGTGGTACTGAAACAAAGGAGCCACCCTCCTTTGGTGGCTTGGAAGAATTCTTAGAAGCACATGTAAAGAGGGAAATGCTGGTATTAAAGCTGTAAATTTGTAAATTCAGAAGCAACTGTTCCACTTCCTGGAACCTGAAAATAGAACTCTATTTAAAAGATACTGCCTGGAATGTTACCTTGCTCTTTGTCAACCCTCTGCTGAATTTGGTATAAAACATACATAAAAATTGGTTCAGCCATAATAGGAAAAATGCCTGGATTTGAGCTACAGAACAGATAGGGGATAAAAGTCAGTCCAGGGAGTGATTGGAAGGCCTGGTTTTACCAGTCCTAGCAAAACACAAAAAAGCAAGATTTATAAAAAGGAGAACATAATTCCCTGTCATGAGAACTGTCACGCACTGTCTTTTTTTCTAGAATGAGTTCTCAAATTGAAATCCCTCAAAGCATTATGGTGAGTTTTCCAAAAGAAGTGCTTTATCTATTATATGTGAAGATGATTGCTAATGACCTTAGAATGGCTTCACCTGCTCTATGTTCCTTTTATGAATGGATAGCCAGTTTGAAAAGAGGAGCTCAACTTAGAATGAAGCAGAAGTCATGAAGAGAGGGCTTTCTAGAGGTTTGACAGTTGACTTCCAGGAGGAGCTTTTGTTCATTTTGCTTTAGCAGTTAGTTAGGGAGCGACTGTTTCCTGAAATGTTGAGAAGCCTACTGATTTTCAGTCTGTTTTTTGTTGCCAAACATTGTAATATTATGTTATCTTGGATATTCAAAGTTTTAGTTTTAAAACCTGACATTTTCTATACTTGCCTAAAATATTTGCCTGAACTTGTGTTTGTTTTGTTTGAAGATTAACATTAATTTCCATTTTCTTAAATCATTGAAATACATTGCTTTAATATTTCTTTTCAAGGAAGAATAGGTTAAAATCCAAATAATGAAGAATATAGAAGTAGGAACTAGATATTATGACGGTTCCCCTTCATTGAGAAAGTTTTATTGTTTATGAGTAGTTTTTTTCTAGTGAGCCCAGCTGGGGTCACCCATGGGACCTGGTGACCTCAAGAGTAGTTTTGTGCTTACCTGCAGAGCCCATGTGGAACTCGTGGGTGTTTTTCACATCCCACTCCTCACCCCTTTCCCAAGTGTTTCTCCATATTTCCATCTATCAGTAGGTCTTGCTAGCTTTTGTCCAAAATATATCCAGAATGTGGCCACTTCTCTCTCTATCCATTGCCACCTCTCTGTGTTGAAATTCTCCCCATTTTCCCCTTGCTCACCTCTGTGGCCCTCTGTGTGCACTTCTTGCATTCTTACTTAGCGGTAGTGCATTTTCCACATAGCAACTGGAGCGGTAGCTTCACAATTTCGGTTTAATCGTGTTACGCCCGTCCTCCTGTTTTATACCCTTCCCTTCCCCTCCTTCCCATCTCCCTCTGTCTCTTGGTCCCCTTTTCTTATGTGAAAGGTCTGTCTGCTTATTTCCTAGTATCTTTTATTTTGCTCTATAATTTATTTGTTTCTTGGGTTTCTAATAGAAGAGAAATCATGTGATATTTAAGCTTGTGTCTGATTTACCCCTTTCCTAAAAGTTTCCAAAAGGTACCAATTTAAATGGCTTAGCCTTTTATTCATTCCTGTTTCTTTTAGTCACAAGTCAGTTCAGCCTATATTAATGCCTTTGTGCTTACTCTTTTCTCTGTAAAGTAGCAAGCCTCTACCTTGTCCTGGTTCTCAAACTTCTCAAAAAATTTGTGAAGTAAATAAAGGCATGAACGGCTGGTAGACATAGATCTGTGTGTTGGACAAGATGACTAGCTTGGGTTTATCAAGCTCTTAACATAGCTGGATTACCTAGGTAACAGGCTACTACTGTTTGTGAGCAAACAGAACTGAGAATGAGCTGAGAACTTAAGTTTTATCAAGCTCAAGCAGAGGCTGAAAGTGCTGGTCCTCAGACCATACTTTGAGTATTAGGGGCTGTCTTACCTTGACCCCTCCAATTGGCCAACTTACTTACTCTCCTCATACAAATGCCAGACTCCTTTGAAAACCTTGGTGTACGGAAGGGTGATTTACCCTGACTAACACCCTGCCTGGAGAGCTGACTTCTTAACTCCCCGGGGCCTCAAGTCGGAATTTCTTTATCAGAAATGACCGCCTTACCTCAAACCAATCCACTGCCACCCATCATTCTCACCCCATTATTCCACAGGACCTTTGCTTAGATCTCTAAACTGTTTGAAAATCTTACTCTTTCAGTTATTCTTTTTCCTCTGACTCAGAGAATGGAACCAGTGTGTTTTGTTCACAGCTGTCTCCCCATCACTACCTAAGAGTAGTGCTTAAAATAGTTAATGAATAAAATGACATGTGATTGATCACGAGTTCCATGGTGATAGAGCCATTCATTTCTTGTCATTCCTTGTATCTCTAGCACCTAACACTGGGTCTGGCGCATGGTAGATGTTGCATAAATAAATGAGAGCTCAAGCTAAAGGTAAGGGAAGCATATGGTTCAGTAAGAGGTAGTTATCAAGTTATTTATAGGCCTTGATCTTGGCAGATGCTGCTTTACCTATCCATAGTTAGGATCATATGCTCACTTTACTAGTTTTTTTGTTTTAATTTTGGCTATTTTCTAGATTCCTATAATCAGAGAAATAAAAAGCGGAATGTATTTTTGAGATCAAGCACCGGGTAGCAGTCCTTCCATTTTATTTCGTTTTTGCAGAGTTTATTGGCAAGAAGATGCCAAAGGCTGCAGCCTTTGATAGGAAGCCACTGTCCACTGACACATCTGAGTGTAGGAAGAGATATCCCGGGGGAGAATGAACCATCAGCCCCTCTAGCTGTATCTCTCATTTTTATTGGAATGGTCAGAACCACAAATTTCAGTCCTTGAATTGTCTTTTCTAATCACATTGGATTGTGGTCTGATCTTTTCTGTTCACCTCTGCAGGAAGAATTGGGCTATTCATTTGTCCTCTGCCCAATGACTACTACTGATTTGTTCATTTTGACATCTTTCACAGGGATTGGAGTTTTTTCTTCTCAACATCTGATGCTTGGGAAAAAATGGCTCATTCTTTGACTAGATTTTATTCTATCAGTGGCACCTTGTGAGGACTTGGCTGAAACTGGTTTAATCAGAGAAAGGAAGAAATCAGAGAAGAAATGAATTGAATTTTGTTCACAAGAATGTGTCGTTTGGTCCACATGCTTTGGAAGACTAGCTGCATGAAACCTTGGTGTTGAGTACAGGCTTTCTTCTTTGTTTCCAAAATGAGATTGGCTCTTACATAAGTCCTGCCTTAGCATCTATCTGATTGATATTCATTCCTGCCCAAATGTCAGTGCTTTAGCCCCTTCTGTTGTATTGATTTGATTTGATTTACAACAGTAAGCCACTGTGGGATGCTTTAAACAGGTCTTAAATACTAAAGATACAGATAAAGAAAAGTGCAACGGTTGGATCTATTATTCATTTAATTGATTTTTAGGATGTCTACCATTTACCTTGCACTGCATTAGCTGTTATTGCTATGAGAATGATATGTGAAATTCTTACTGTTTTCTTAAGGAGAAATTTTTCTTTCTTGTGCCTGGCTTTGGTTCTTCCCCTCTTCTTCCCGGCCCTGTCTCATCCACACATACTTCTGTCAACCTGGCATCTACTGGGCCATGGCCCACATGCTTCCTGGGGAAAGTTGATTACTTAAAAGTAGTGAAGGGGCTCTTTCTCTTAGAATTTCCTGCAGCTGTGAAGGTACCCTCAGTCTCTGCGGTAAGGCCTGGCCAGTTCTTCCCAGTTGTCCCTTCCAACCTGGAGCTGAGGGACAGACTAATAGGTTGGGGACTTTATTGAAGCAAAGGAGCAGGAAGGCCCATTTTGGTTTCTGGCCCGAACCAAGTTATCTAGCTTACATGGATGCCTTCTAGAGACTGTAGGAAATTTCCCAGCTATTCATAAAGCTGTTCTTGCCTCCTATGTGACTATCTAATTCTGATTAGAGAGGAGAGGGTGCACAGTGTTGGCCCTACACAGTATTTCTGCCTTTAAGGAAGGTACACTGTAGTGTAGGAGATGGAGAAGCAAATGTGTACTTACTGTCTGGGCCAAAGGGCCTCTGCTTGGAGTGCATCCTCAGTACTATAGGTAAGAATGGAAGGATGGGCATTTTAATATATGGTAGTAACCTAATCGGTTAAGACCTCATTCT
This sequence comes from Fukomys damarensis, assembly GCF_012274545.1. Taxonomy (NCBI): domain Eukaryota; kingdom Metazoa; phylum Chordata; class Mammalia; order Rodentia; family Bathyergidae; genus Fukomys; species Fukomys damarensis. Next base: position 44,097,208 of record NW_022900940.1, on the reverse strand, counting down.
CGTGCACTGGGTTGTATTATTGATAGTGGTGATAAGGGAAGAAAATTGCTCCAAAAAGAAGCTAACAATTGTTTGTATACTGTCTAGTTTGTGTCATTATAAACTGTGTCCAGTGTTCCCATAAGAGTATTGAGGGTTATCCTTTAATTTTGGTGTTATTAACTGTGACTTGGAATCTTTGAGAGCCATCGTCCAGAAACATCTCTACTTGACTTTCCCAAACATAGATCTCTGACCTGTCCCCAGAAGCATGGCATTACAGGAAATGGAAAGAAAAGACCTCAAGCCATGATGAAACAGATGGTTGCCATGGCCACCAGTAAAGGACAATTCCAACATATTAGCAGTAGACTTAAGCAGTAGGAGAGTTTGAAAAACAATTGGGTTTGTCTGACAGTGTTCATAGGGTAGTTTTATAAAGAAGTGATGGCATAAATGCCCACGAAAGGGACTTGCTTTCTCTCATGTTCTAGAGCTGGAAGATAAAACCACAAAGGTTTTCCACACTTTTAATGGATCAGCATAGAAAGCAAGATGGATATTAGGAAGTGCATGGTGGGTAAGTGAACACTTTTGAAGATCCACGCGTTACACTGGGAATTGAAAGTGAAGCAGCAATTTGAGTGGAAAATCCATAAAAGGGTGTAACAAACCTTAATAAACAAGAGACTACTGAAAAAGTGCCTTTTACCAAATGAAAGGCAGTTGGGGGAAATCTCCACAGTAGCGACCTGAGAAAAATGTCATCAGGGAATGTAGCTATAACACAGTGTTCCACAGTAAATGCATGCTTCACTTGTTTCCGGTGACAGTGACGCTTTTTTGTAATCTTTTCTAATTGCACCCTCAGAATGGGTTCATTTTTATGCTTTGTGCTGAATTTCATAGAAATAAGTGTCCCTAGGGAAATTTTAATTGTCTCTTTATTTTTTCTCGTATTAATTCCCCGTACAGTTAAAAATTAATACTTCTGTGAATTTACAGGATTTTTCTAATTAGTAAGAAGCTTGACATTTACTAATATAAAACTATGAATAAACCCACTAATTTAAAAACTGTGTCACAATCAGAATGTTCCCATGGAAGCTGGAAGCCCAGAGAAAAATGTGGTCTTTAGGTGTTTATTAACAAGGTGATTACTCAGAGGATTACCATAGAACATATTTTATTTCAGTAGTAGAAGTTTATTATTCATGCTCTTAGTTGAAAGAGCTGAGATTCTGGAAGATACATGTGTTATCATATCTTTAGCCTGAAATGGATGGAGCCATTCCGGGCTGCCATGAGCAGGTTCCCTGGATCATTACTCTAAAGTCTGGTATTAGAATAAAAAACAGGTTTTGGTGGTTGTTGCATGACCACTACAATTGATTAGTAATGACTATCTAGAAGGTTTTGTTAAGGTCCTGCGGGAGCACATGATGTAGTTGATGAGTGATGTCTCTTGGGGGTGGAGGAAGAGGAAGCTCTGGCAGGAATACCAAATTGTGGCCCCAAAGAAGCCAGGCAGTGAGAAAACCGAGAAACTTCTACTGTTAACTGAGGATTAGAGCTCCTGGAATCTGCAAGTAGCAGGGAAAAGGTTTTTTTTGGACCTAGGGTAATGCTCTCCTAGAACTCTGAGAAGCGTGCTGTGCAAAACCCTGACCTGATCCTTGAAACAGCTCCCTGTGGCCGTGTGTGTATCAGACAGAGGGAACCAGGTCAGCAGATGACAGGAAAGTGCTCGAGAGTGTTGCTTCCCTTTTAGAGAACAGAACAGGGCAGGGTCTAGAGTGCACACCTCCATCTTGTTAGCAGCAAGTCTGCGTGCTGCTTCTCGCAGATTGCTGTGACACATGAAGGCTGGGACCACAAAGACAGAAGTTAAGCTGTGCCCACAAAGGCTGTGTCCTGGCAGGACTCACGGAATAGGGGTCAACCAAACAAGATCACTTAAAACTGAGATGAAGCTTTTTCAGAGAACATTATTTTAGAAATGCTGTTTATTGCTTTTTTGAAAAGCAGTGGCCCTTCATATTTGGTGTTAAACCAAGATTCAAATGTATAGGTTACTAAAAGCTGGCATTTGGAATATTATTTTAAATGCAAGAGCCTTTAAGGCTACAAATCTCAAAAGATTTCATGCTGGTGGAACAGGCTTTGTTGTTTTCTTGGACTCAAAATCCATTTTTCAACAATACATATACACTTAATTAGTGATTGCTTGTCAGCCTTTTAATTATTATGTTGTGTTTCTCAGCCCACTTGGAAATGAGAGTTGCTATAAATTACCCTTAGCAACAGCATACACCCAGGCAGAGTGCTCCCAACTTACGTGTCTTTCTAATGTCATGGGTGAACCGGGAAGGCAGATGCGGAGAGCCATGCTGAAAGCAAAGGAAGACTTGATCATGCGCCCAGCCTGCCCATTTTACCCTCTGAGACCTGGCACTGCCCCTTCATGGGTTCTGAGTAAGCTCTGTATATTCATGGAAAACCAGGCGGACTGAATCTGTGGGCAGCAGCAATTGTGCACTTGAAAATTAATTCCTTTTTTGAGATCATGTCTTCTTTTTTTATTCTCCCTGTCACTTCCTCTCCTCACCCACCTGTAGGTAGTCATTTGGAGCGTTCATTTGCATTAGCAAAGTATGGCATGAGACACAGTGTGGGCAGTAGATCTTTCTTGGCTCTGCTGGAGGCAGAGAGCACACCAGTGTCACACACTCGAAGTATGAGTCTCCCCTCAGTTACTTCCTGCGTGGACTTGGGCAAGTGACTTAAGCTCTCATTGCTTTGTTCAGTAAAATCAGGGTGAGAAAAATACCTCACAAGGCTATTGTGAGGATTTATATATTTACATAAATTATGCAGCATATTGCCTTTTCTACCAGAGTGACTATGAGAATATTAGCTGTAATCATTAATATAATTAAAAAATGCTGACTTTAAATTACTGCAGGAGCTTTCTGTCTTTATTTCATGCATATCAGTGGGAGGTGTTCTTGCCAACATCACTGTAAATTCTGAGCCCCCCACCCCAGGTACTATTTTCAGGAGTAACTCCTCTTAGCTCTATACAACTGAAGAAATAAAGCACCCTTATTTTTGAACAAGCATTTACTAGACTGTATTCAACATGGTGATCTTTGTGGCTATGAGGACACATCTGCAGGGGACACTGGGCAGGGTTATGCACCTTGATGATGCCACTGCATCTCATTTCTGTCACCACCCTTTGTCATCTTCAGGGTGACACTAAACCCACTCCAAGTCCCTTGTTTCTTTTTGTCCCTCTCTAAGCAGTCTTAGTGGACATTTGGGTTTACTGAGAAGAGCTCTGAGCTCTTAGCTAATCAGAAGTGATCTTGTTGCCCCTTGACTTCACTGGATTTTATTTTCCTCCAAGACGATGACACAGATTGTTGGTGTTTAAATGAATTGACTGCAAATCAGTGCCTATCATGGGCCCTGGAGCATATGCGTATTCCATCAGTGCTCATTCATTATCTTTGGTGCAGGACTGTTGCTGCTAAGAAAGGATGTGGAGTCCATGAAGAGATAGTGTGGAGTGGGTCCCATTTTCCCTCATGTGTAGACATCTTTTCCTGGGGTTGAGGGTCACAGCTCATTTCTCATCCTTTGTGTTTTTGTCTCCTGTGAATCTAAGCCTGTCTTTCCTGGGTGTGGCCTTTGTAGATGTGTGACATCAACTTTGTAGATGTCAGTTAATGTTTGTCTAGCACCATTTGAGTTGCGGCAATGTGCTGACCACTGTGGGAATGTGAGAGAAGGTCTGTGTGAAGACAGATCACTGAGATGGCTGTGAGAGGCTCATTTTTCTTTCGAGGCCAGAAGGAGATCAAAATAGTAAAAAGAAAATGACCAATTAGTGTTCCCTTTGAGAATACTCAGCTCCAGAAATCCCTTATACAAGTGAATAGGAGGACAAAGAGGAATGAAACAGTATGGTATTATTATGACAGAGGTAATAGCCAGTATGTAAATTAGTACGACCACACAGGAAAACTGTTTTGAGTCAGAGTGAACCCTAAGACCAAAGTGAATGAATAACAGCCACCCTGAAAACTCCTGCTCTCCTGCAGAAGCTTGCCTGTAGACAGAATTGTCCCACCTGGCCTGAACAGTGGAATCACATGAAGGGATTCAGGTGTGGGTCTCAGTCTGCAACTCGTTAGTGTTCGATGATGCTCTTTGGTAGGCAGCCAGAGCCTCATTAGTGTTCATAAGAGCAAGCTAATAATTAAAAGTTCTGCATTTCCAAAAGGGGACAAATAGAATGAAGAGGTAATGAGATGGTTAGGAATGGAGATTCCCTGATGAGCGCCTATCACAGTGAGAGGTTGGAGAAATTGAAAAAATGAAGAGGGAGAAAAGAACTACCATTGTTATTTCCAGAGCTGCTGAGAACTGCCTATTTGTGGTGTAGGGAAATGAGAAGACACTGTAAGGCAGAGAAACTAGCAAAATTGCCTGGGGAGGAGCTCTGGTTAATGCTAGGCTGCAGAATCTATGGTGGTGGATTAAGGGTCATGACTGCTTTTAAATTCATGTTTTATTCAATGTTTTATCATAGTCAAATATACTGAAGTTGGAGAGTTCAATTTCAAGACCCCTGTGTGAGAAACTCTTTTGATAACTGGTGCAGCAATAGGTTCTGCCCATGTTGGTTTTAGTAAGGATAAAATATAGAGGCTGCAGTTTGACTTGTCATGATTTCATTCGACAGTGTTTTCTCAGACTCTGGGAACCCTAAAGGTGGGTGGTCTGTGATGGCCTTGCATTCCAGGCCTTAATCTAGATCTTGTTATCTTCAAATGGCTTTTCCATTTGCTGTTTGAGCATGATTGAAGGGAGACATTCATTACGCAGTTCTAAACTTGTGCCCTTACCAGATTGAACCACATATAGTACAGTGTTAAATAATAAATTTACCAGTCATGTAGTTATCTTGGGAATAACATAATTAGAAATTGCTGAGTGTAGCAGAACACTTAAAGTAAAAGTAATCTATAGATTACAAGTGACACATACTTATAATTGACACCATAATTAGTCTTACTGTTCTGTTCTAGCCAAAGTCATGTGTGGCTTTGTTTGCCACAAAAAATGCAGGCATTTCATATGAATCAAAAAATTGTGGAACCATTTTTCCTTTGTGCAGTGATAGTAATTGTTGTGCTGCATTCATTTGTGTTTGGAACTTTTTCACTATTCATATTTAAACTATGACACAATTTATATGGTTCTGTTTGATATTTGTCATTTTTTTAAAGTTGTTGGAAGCTTAAGCTGTGCCCCTTAACCTCTAAGAGACCTGTGTATGGAAAAAAGATGCTAGTGTGTGCTTCTGAATTCCAGAAGATAACAGATAACAGTTGATTTACATCTACCATACAACCTTTGACACATTTTGAATTTCTGTCCCAACATGTCTATATTGTGATCATCCAGTTCATGGAGATACACTTCTGTGAGTCTTTTATGACGCTGTAGAGATTATAAGTGGGAACTCAATAGAAAACTTGGTCCCTTCCAATGGATACAAAACAGTATGGTGATTTTCAGCCTTTAATTCTATTCCTTAAGCTTTCTTTTATTATAATCTGTAAATTCTCTCTGTGCTGTCACAGTCTACATGAAGACGTGCTTGGGTTATTTGTACTATTAAAATGAATCTCAAAAAAAATACAACTCTCCGACTCAGATTAAGAAGTCATGTAGGGCTGTGGATTTAGCTCAGAGGTTCTGCCACCTGCCTTACAATTGCAAGGACACAAATTCAATCCCCAGTACCCCCCCAAAAAAACTAAAAAATCATGCAGTGCTTGGTCCTTCAGTTTAGACATCTTCCTGGCTTCTCTCTTTTCTGGAGATGGTTATCTAAAATATAAACTGTTGACCCCCCCCACCGCTTTCTTTTTTGTACCAGGGACCAAACTTGCGACCTTGTGCTTGCAAGGCAGGTGGCAAAACCGCTGAGCTAAATCCCCAGCCTAAACTGTAGATTTTCTAAAGGGCTCCACTTTTTTCGAGGAAAACCATAAATTATTTCAAGATTTCCTCATATAGAGGTGCACATATATTCCAAATGATTTCAAAATAGTTTTATATGTGTACTCCCTATTCTTTGAAAACAAATGACTATTATAAATTTAAGATTATGTCTTCTTATTTGATTTTCATTCTCTTATTAGATGATTCATTTACAAAGATTGGGGGTGTGAGATGTGGAAGATTGAGGCAGGTCCCAGACCTCTGTGGCAGTGCAGGGAATAGGTGTCAGGAGTTGTAAGTGAACAAGGTGGGAGTAAGGAGTTCTTAACCTTCACTGTGTGTTAGAATTGCTATGCAGACTCTTACAAACAAAACCAAAAAAGGATCTGGTACTCAAGTCTTAGCTAGGCTATGATAACCATTTTAATTTAATTAAAATTTCTGAGTGTGTGCTGGTAACAAAGGTACAGAGAAACAGATACCCTCACCCATTGGTGGTTGTTATAGCGTAGATATAGGTGTCCCCCAGAGTCTAATGTGATAGGTGGAGCATTTCAGAGGTGAGTGGATCTAGGGTGTGTGCTATTGGGATCAAGGATGTCATGCTGGGATTGATTCATGGTGCAATGCTAGGATTAAAGCTGCCCCATCCTGGGTATGAGTGCTACCTGTCCTAAGGGTGGGTAGCCTGGGTAAGATATAAGAGACAAAAAGAGAGTGACTGCTTATCTCTTGTCACTTGCTGCTTCTTTGCTACATTGCTGCCTTTTGCCCACCATGAACTGTTTCTTTTCTGTGATGCCTCTCTGCCCTGCCATCCTACTTTGGAGCCAGCCAACTATGAACTGAAACCCCTACAAACTGTGAGCTAAATAGCCTTTCCTCCTTTAACTCTGAATGTCAGGTATTTTGTCTCAGCAATGAGAAAAGTAACTAAGAGAGTAGTAGTAATATAAGATGGTACAGTTACTTAGGAAAACACTTTGGCAGTTCCTGAAAAAGTTAACAATAGAATTTCTATATGATGCAGGGATTCCATTCCTAGGTATATATCAAGAGAAATGAAAACATATGTCCACATACAAACTTGAATCTAAATGTTCGTAGCACTACTCATCATACCTCAAAAAATAACAAATGTCCATTAACTGATGAAGGAATTTTTAAACCAGTTTGTATATGTGTGTGTGTGTATATATATATATACATATATATTATATATATTATTCAGTCTTTAAAAGGAATGAGGTATCTATATGTGATAGAACACAAGTGAACCTTGAACAAATTATGCTAAGTCAAAAGCATCATATTATATGATTCCATTTATATGAAATATCCATACTAAATGAATCCATAGATCTGGGGGGACCCCGTCCCGCGGGGAATAGGAGATGAGAGCCGCCTCTTATTCGTGGGTCATCAGAGGCCAATCCGATCTTGAATGTCTGTGAAGGAAATCTTTAAGAAGTTAGAGTACACGGCCCAAGTCTGGTTTCTGATCAAAGGCGCTTTATTGGCTCAGCAAAACGATTATATACTGTTATCCCAGGGGGAAGGTTCAGCAAGCTTATTGGACAGTTCAAGCAAATCAATCACATGAGTCACTCAAGCATTTAACCATACAGCAATCAGTATTTTACCAAATGTGGGGAGGGGTAAGTGGGAAGGCGTACATCAACAATTAACCCTATGCAATCTTTAACTTCACAATCCCTAGGGGCAAGTAGGACAGGGAAATACCACCTGCTTCCTGCTCCAGATCCCGTGACCCTGTGGTTAGCACAAAGGGCTATTTTTTCTGTAAGATTTCCTGTTTGCCCAGGGGCTAAACCTGCCAAAAGTCACATACGTAGTCTAGTGGGATTTTTCCACCGAGGCAAAGGCTAAGGTTGAGGGCAGCCATCTTATGCAGGCCCAAGCAGTCTCTCACACATAGAGATAGAAAGTATATTAATATTTACCAGGGTATGAAGGAAGGAGAAATGTGAAGGTACTGCTGATGGGTGTGGTTTTCTTTTGGGGATAATGGCACAATTTTGGTGAATGTAATCCAACCACTGAATTGAACACTTTAAGAAGGTAAATTTTATGATCTGTGAATCATATCTGAATTAAAAAAAATCTTAACAGAAAAATAAATATGAGGACAGGACATGAGCATTTGTTTTAGTTTAGGTCCAAAATGTCACCCTAAAATCTCATGTGTTCAGAGGTGGGGATTTGGGGGAGGAGACTGAATCCTGGGGGCACTGTATGCATCAGCGTTAATCCACAAAGGAGTTGAGGGTCAAATGTGCTATGAGGAGGCAGGGCCTGTTTGGCAGAGGTGGTTCGTGGAGGTGTGACTGGAAGGATGTGCTCTTGTCCCAGGCTCCTTGCTTCCTGGCTGCCCTGAATTCAGCAGCTTCCTCTGTATTTCACCACAGAGCCAGCTGACCATGACCTGAAACCTACGCCAAATAAACTTCTGCTTTAGTTTGTGAATGCTGGGCATTTTGTCTCAGCAATAGGAAGTGACTACTAATGTAGCATTTCACACTCCTGAAATAATCCTTTAAAGATACAATAATAAAGATTTTTTAAAAAATTGGATTTGAACCTTAAACACTCTGTAGTTTAAAATATTTGTCATCGTGAAACTTCTTACTGCGTATTAAATAAAATGCCAAACAAAGCCTTGAATGAGCTGCTACCTAGCCATCTCTGAATCCGATAGGGTCCCCCTTCCTTGCTCCCTGTTTTCATTCCACCACCACTGTTCTTTCTTTTCTCCATTGTTTACTCTTGCCTTGCACTTATTGTTGCCTCTACCTGGGACCTTTTGTCCCCTGATACTCTTGTACCATGGGTTCCTCATCATTCAAATGCCAAGTCAAATGTTAAGTTTCCTTTCCTAAATCAATACAGCATTCCTTCTGCCTCCAAGACATTGCCAGTTCTTGCATTTTGAGAATTTCCTTCAAGGCACAATCAGAAATGTTTTGCTTGTTGGTTGATTTGTAATCTCTATTATGTATAATTCCTCCTCCATGAGAATAGAGGCCTAGTCTGACATGTTTATGACCAGAATAGTATTTAGAAAATGGGAGGGATCTAATAAATATTTGCTGAATGAATGAATAGGTGATGGAGTTTAATGAGCAAGAAACTTAAGGAAAGAGGATTCCAGTGTAGGCAATCTTGGAACATCTTTGTAGGAGAAGGGGGAAGAACTGATGAGAAGGTAAACAGCAAAATAAGCAAAGATGTAAAGAAAGGGACGTTACAGGTAAAAGGAGGCCAGGAGAGGAAACCCATGAAGTACAATCTTGAAAAAGTACTTGGCGTTTTGAAATACTTGTGTTCTTGCATGCAAACAGTTGAGGTTATGGAATTTTCTTTTAATTGTTAACAACTGAGAAATTTTCTCAGGAACACCATAGGTTGATGATTTACTTTTCTGTATAAAGATGTTATAGATACACTTTTTAAAATTTTGCTTAAATTCTGAGATATTTTAGATTATCTTTCTCTTTTTCTTATCATCTTGTCTTATTTCGCATTCTTAAACTGTCCTCTGTGCAGTTTTGGCACACATCTCCAGGCTAAGGATGTTTTATAAATCACATAAACTTAAATGCATGCTTCCAGCCACTCTTTTATGTGCTTTGATTGTTTTCTAAGTCATCAATAAAATATGCTTCAGAACCTAGCCAACTCACTGTGCTGTTCCTCGGGTTGGTGGCAGCTCATTTTTCCTTTTAAGGTCAGTCTAGGGATCCATTAGTCAGCAGCTTTCCCAGTTTATTTACATTTTGGTTAACAATTAAGCACCCCATTTTTAGAGGAATTGAAATAGAGATGAATTCTCCAGTTGGTAAAAGTGCTTGGGATTGTAGCTTCTTTTCATTTCTGCAACAGGGTTTTCTGCCTCTAGAGTTAGTTTTAATTCTTGCCATTTGCCGAGTCATGACAGGGTATAAAAATAACAGATACTCCACCTCCTAACCTTAACAGCTCCAGACATAATCGAATAACATCTTCATATTTCTAGTTAAAAGGAAATACAAATTTTTTCATTCTTTTAACCAAAAGAGCGGTATTTCTATTTCATTACATCTGGCTTCTGGTTGCCTAGGAGACATTAGAGTTCATGGCAGATTGCTTTAGCGAGGGCATTTAGAAAAAGTCATTTTCCCTACATTGTATTCTGAAATAATGACAAAATTTTACTAGAAATTTGGAGAAGTAGAAATTGCCCATTGTTGACAAAGTTATGTGGAAATGGGCCTTCTATACCCTATGGTTGATTATAAATTATTAGAAACATTTCCTGAGAGATATTTACCAATTCATATCAATAGTCTTGAAGGTTAATATCTTTTGAATGCAGTAATACTTAAATCCCGGAATTGATGCAGGAAAAGTAATCACAGAAATGCATAATGTTGATGTATGTCATACCTTCCTCCCCCGTAGGGCTGTCAGGAGGATTAAAACATATATCATATGTAAATTGCTTAGAAGGACGAAAATAACAAGCACGCATTAGCTGGTATTTCTGTTAGTTAATCAAATGCTACTTTTTATGTGACACTGCTCTACCTCTGATATGGAGAATAGTAGTCTGGGTAGGACAATGCCAGATACATGCTTTTATTTGTCTTTATTTTATTTATCCCATAACAGTTTTGTGTTTAGCATTTTACTAAGGGCCTCGCCAATACTAATTTATGTATTAGCTGACAGCTTGCAGTTGCTTATTGAATAAAATTTACATTACTTTTTCTGTGGCAAAATACACCAATATGATGATTAACACTCAGTGACTATTCACTAAGTGCCTACTATGTGTCCCTGAGAATGTTCTGTGAAGTCCATTTCACAGACTCAAAGAAGCTAAAGAACATGTATATGTTCATACAACTGGTTGGGAGAGAAAATAGAATTTTCACCATCTCTGTCTTATCCCAGAGCTATTTGTACCTCACTGTTTTAAACATTCTGCTGGATCCAAGATGTGATGGAACCAAAGCACCTATTCTTTCAGAAAACTCTTGAAATGAGTTTAGTAAACTGAGCTTTTGAGCTAGTGCTTTGTGGATATGCTCTTCAAACTTTAATGTGCATTCTTTAGTAAGTTTGGGCTGTTTCCTGGGAAATGCATTCTTGTAATGCTTGAGTGATGCAGATGTCAGCAGATAACATTTTGAGAAGCCAAGCTACTATATGGTTTGTGAAAATATACGATCTTTTCATTTTTCCCAAAACAATCACTTAATATAGGCAAAAGGAAGACAGTCATGGGATAGAAATGTTTAAGGAGTGGTATAGGTGCATTTTACTGAAAATCTTGAGTTTTTCAAATTTTTGAAAATGGACTTTGAAATGTCTTTGCGTTCCCAGAAAGCAATTCATAATTAGTGTTCTCTACTTGATAAAACAATTTGAAGATAATAGGCATGGGCTTTTGCTCTTTTCATTTGTTGACCATCTTATGAGAGAGTACTGCTCTGTGGCTTTAGCACTGAAGGATCCCTTTATGTGACAGTGTCTTTTATTTTTTATCTTTTGGTACTGGGGATTGAACTTGAGTCCTCGAGCTTGCAGGGCAGGCGGTGGAACCACTAAGCTGAATACCTGGCCCGAAGTGACAGTGTCTTTAATTCAGTTTCTGAGATTGGGTCCTGGGAGTCATCAGCTCTCAAGTTTAAGAAGTCCTTAAATAGTATCTTTTATAAAGAACCAGGAGAACCACTAAGGTTTGGAATTGATTTGAGTAGACTACTTGGCAGGCTGGACTTGGTATCTCTAAAATGACAGGATGGATCTAAGTGAGCTCTGCAGTCATTTTCTTGCTCAGAATTTCTGTGGGTGGTTTTTGTTATTTTTCGGGGGGAATAAATTTTGAGCGCAGTTATTTTAGTTTCTTATTTGGTAGCATAACATTTGAAAGCAATCCAGAATGAAACCTGGTCTACCTTGAATTGAGCTTTTGTTATCTACTCTTACTAATGACTTGGGGAACTCATGTTTTGAAGACTACATTTGCTTTTATGGCCATTAGACCTTCTACTGAAAGGTAGGTGACCTATCTAGCCCTACCAGAAAATGACTGATTAAATCCACTGAGTCAAAAAACTAAATGTGAATATTAGGGACCTTTTGCATTATCTCCTTTTTGTTTAATAAATCTTGAGGATGAAGTTCTAAAAATAACGTGATGCTACTAACTAGTGACAATTGTAGGAATCAGAGAGGCAGAATAGGGTATAAGAGAGAGAGAAGATACTAATAGGTTATGAGAGGGAGATAGAAAGGCTGGATTTCAGGGCTGCAAAGATGCGAGATTTATTAAATGCTTTGAAGTTCCAAATAAAGCAATTATTATCAAGGAATAGAAAATAAAAAAAATAAATTGGCTGGAAAGATAAGACCTTGTTTTTTGTTAATATATATTTTTTGTTTATAATAAAGAAACAGATACAGCTATTCACTATATTGTGGGTGAACTAAGTCTCTTATATTTCCTTCTTGAGTAACGTTAATAAATCTAAAGGCCTAAACCTTCCATTATACAGTCTAACCTGGTTCTTGGTTCTCTGAATTCTAGAAGCTATCGCCTCCATATTTGCTATGCAACAGAATTTCATGGAGATGATTTCCCCTGAAAACTCAACAGAACATTGGTACATCCCACTTTCTTATTTGGTAGAAAGGATTCAGCCGTTTTACTTTAGCCTAAAATAAAATTGCTTTTGACCATTTTCATGTAAGAGGAAACTATTTAATATTTATCTTAGTCCTGCAGACAGTGTCAGCTCCTGAAGAAGCATGAATCTTCCCATCACACTATCTTGATTCTTACATTTTTCATGCTTCTGTCTTTTTAATAGTTCCAAGAATATTTTTCTTCTCCAATGAAATTAAACCTTGGAGAAGCCAGTCTGCTAGCTGCACAACCAGGCAAAATATTACCACGGTTAAGAAGGAGGTAGAATTAAATTAGGGTAGAGAAACTCGAAAATGTTAGTGTTGTGGTTTAAATCTAAACCACGTATGGAAGGTGCTTGGAGTGGGGTGCTTTGCTCATTGGTGCACTCATCCACCCGTGAGTTCAGTCGCCGAATGTATTATTAGAAAATAGGGCACGGCTGGAGATGGGTCACTGGGGACGTCGCCGGGAAGAGTGTATTTCTGTCCCTGATGTCCCCCTCTCTCCCTGCTTCCCGGCTGGTAAGGGTGAACACCTTTTCCTCCTGCCTGCTCCTCTACCATCCTGTTCCTGCCTCTGAGACAGCCACCATGGACTGCAACCAAGAGCCAAAATCAAACTCCCCTCCTTCAAATTCTGGGTATTGGGTATTTTTTTCCTTATCATGGGAAAGTGACTAAAACAATTGGCATTCTGATGACTACATCCCATGGCAGACACAGTGAGATGTGCTTTATGTATGTTGTCTTCTGTTTTTAGATGACATATGTGATTATGAAAAGTTCAGTTCTTGGCAGAAGGGTAGGAAGAGAGTGGCAGGGCTCAGGCTCAAATGCAAATGCCTTGAACTCTGCTTCCATCTCGTCCCGTTTCTCCAAACAAAATACATTTTGAATTATATAAATGATCATGGGAGAGGGAATATTGTAGCGATCAGAAGGCAGTCAGTATTTGAAATTGTTGGCAGGCTAGCCTAATGAGAAGAAGTATAATAGAAATATATGAGCTTGTTGAGAAGAATTCTCCATAAAAAGGAGGGAAATGTGGGCAGAGTAGCCTAGAAATAGAGAAAAAACTTGAAAGTGAGTAATCTCAAAATGTAATGTTAGGGACTAACAACAAATGAACGAATAGCAGAATTTCAGTTTGAAGCTATTTCCCAAAATGCATATTAGAGAAATAGAGATTTGAGAAGACTGTAACCAGAGCTAAGAGAGGTAAGAATAAATACAAATGTCGGACAAAATCTCTGAAAGGCAAAAGCACCAACTGAGGTCAGAGAGTATGTGAAGAAATAGTTACCAAATGTGTGGAAAATGCAATACAAACTGAAGACCTCATATAGAAATGGTTTGGAGACTGCACATGGAGAATCAGGAAGGTAGTCTCTAGTGGGTTGAATAGTTTCCCCAAAGAAGGAATCTTACAACATGACCGTATTAGAAATAGGGTCTTTGCAAATGTAACTAGTAAGATGGGGTTATGATTGTTAGCACGGGCCCAAATCCATTAACTTGAAGCCTTATAAAGAGAGACGATGTGAAAGCAAGGCCATCTGAAGGTTGGGTTGGGGGTTAGAGGACAAGGGTTAGAGTGATGCCAAGGAACACTAAGGAGCCCCCAGAATTGTTAGCAACCAGCAGAAGTCAGGAAAAGGCAAGAAGAATACTGACCTAGAGACTTTGGAGCAAGTAGGGAATTTAGTGATTTTTGTAACAAAAAGCAAAAATAAGTTCAGTTTCTAAGAGCATGATGGAGGAGATAATCAGAAAATTTTCTACCGAAAATGATTTTAAATGCTGTATAGGGTATATGAGTATTCACTCAAAGTTACAACTGAGCCTTGAAGAACCGGGGAGCTCAAACCAAAGAAGCAGCTGAGATTCAAAACAAGTGGTGGTACTGGAGCCTCAGGATTGCTAGAGTAAGTGTGCAGATTTTGAAAGTAAATAAATAGTGCCACATTAGAAATTATAACTCAGTGTTGCGTTATTTGAGCATGCTAGATATGAGGATGGGGGGGAGGGTGGAGTACAATACCTGAAAGAGATCAGAGGTGGTCAGAATATGTTAAGTGTATGGATATTGATGGGGAAATTTAGTGTTCCTATGGATAAGAGTAACTGTTACTGAGACAAATAATAGTGTATAATTTTTATACCTATGGGAAAATTCCTGATTTAACTGGAGTGGAGGTAGGAGGAGAAAATGATGAAATAAGATGTGTGAAATAGACTGAAAGAATAATTGGCATAAATGTATAGGGGTAAAGTTTATCAGGCAGAGCCTCTAATGGGGAGAAAACGAGAGTCATGGATAAGTTTTATTTACACTTTACACAAGTTAAAATGCGGTGATAAAAAAGTCATACTTGTCAGATACAAATGAAAAAAGAAATAATAAGATCAAGAGAGTAAAACACGCAGGACCATATGCACATGTGAGAAGATGGCTTTGAGATATGCAAAATAGTAATTTATGCATTTGTCACTGATTTAGTAACTGTAGTTAGAAACAACAGTCATCTTAAAGTGGTGAAGCAATAAGACAAAATGTTCATGAATGACATTGATCTTGTTTTAATATCAGAGTTTGGTACAAGTAGTTTTTCTTACTTGTTTTCTGATAATTTTGCCTAATAAGGACATTACTCCTTCCTTAGTATTTGATGTAATTCATGACTGAATTGAACAAATGAAGATATTTGTTCCTATAGTATTCATAATGGGTGTTTTTATAGAAATGAATCATAAGTGTATATGTTTATAAAGATACTTTGTTTCTTTATATGTGTTTATAGTTTGTGCTTTTCAGTGATCTGTATTGTCAAATTTATTGGCACAGAGTTGTTCACAATATTTTATTTTTTTATTTTTGTGAAATGTCCCCTTTTATTTCTAATATTGGTAATTTGCATTCTTTCTCTTATGTCCTAATTTATGTAACTAGAATTTTTTGTCTTCACATATCTCGATTGTAATTTTATTATCTATTTTAGTTCATGTTCTTTTTTATCACCCTATGCTCTGATCTTGAGTATTTTCTTCCACTTATATTTGAGCTACTTTCTAAAGGTGAAAGCTTAAGAATTAATGTTACTTTTAAAATTTTTAACATATGCATTTACAGCTTATAAATTTCTCTTAAATCAGAGAAATAGTTGAATTCTGTGTTTTTTTCTATATTGTATTTATGCATCACTTCCAATTACTTCATGTTAATTCATCCGTGCTTCTACGAAGTTATCATCAAACCACCCTCATAAAGATGAATCTCTCTTTTGTCTCTAGTATTGTATCATCCAACATAAGCACAACTTCAACAATTTTACACTGTGTCCGTGTCTTCCTGTGAGAGTGGGGAGGGAAGCATTTATACGAGGAACAAAATTTTCATTGTCTGTAAACTGTTTCACTCTATTATATTAGACCTTTTAATAATTTGTATATGGCTACTTGCTTGGACTTTCTGTGTAAATAATGTTTAATCTTTACTTCATAGGATTTTTTTTTCTTCCTTGAGATCCATATATTTTTATCCCCTTTATTTTTTGGTGTATATTGAATAAAATTATTACAATAGGAAAAAAAATAAGCCAAGGTAGATATTTAGACAACAGTGAATTTCATCTATGTATGACGAATTGACTAAACATCAGAATATATTTTATTTTGGAAGATCAGCAAGGTGGGTACAAATCCCTTCATCTCATAGGCCAGGTCAGAAGTTTTAGATTCTAAAAAGCACAACAGTATAATTTTTTTTTCAAACTACAATGCTATAAATTGGACAGTATTAACAAAAAAGCAAAACCATGCTGTGTGTTTGGAAATGAAAATAGGAAATAACCCTCAGGTTAAATAGGAAGTGGTAACAGGAACAGCAAATTTTTAGAGCTAAGTGATCATAAAGCACAGTAGCTGAAAGATACAGTTGATGGATTACTTTGAAGGCAATATTCAGCTTTTGTTACACAAGAGACAAACATGAAGCTGGAAGCCATATAAGCTCAACATTTGACTCAGGTAACTAAAAAGCTGAAGAAGCACAGAAGGAAAAATAATCATGGGAAAGAAAGAAAAGTGCAGGAAAACAATACCAAGGTAAAAATAATTAGTTAAGCCAAAGAACCAAAATTAACTCTTTGGAAAACCTCATAATTTACATATAAGCCTTGAATGACAAGTGAAATAAAAAGACACATCGGTAGCATGATATACAAAAATAAGTGAAAGAACTAATTACATTTTTACTTATTAAAAAGAATATGATATATTGTTGCCAGTAAAATTGAAATTTAGGATATAAAGATATCAATAGGAGAAAAACATGAGTCACTCAGAAGATATTAAATAAATTATAATTATTATCAAAACTTGGTCCTGTCTCCTGTCAGAGAAGGGGCACGAATTTGACAAATAAATTTCATTTAACTCTCAAGGCACAGACAATATTTATTTATAAAGCTTCTTTTATTTTTATTTTATTTTATTTTAAATTTTTGGTATTGGGGATTGAACTCGGGTCCTTGCGGTTGCAAGGCAGGCCACTAAACCACTACACTAAATCCCCGGCCTATAAAGCTTCTTTCAGAACAAAGAAAAACACCAACCTACTCAGTTTGATGTTTTAATGAAGACCAGGTAAGTTTAGGTTAAAAAAAGGAGTAGCCAACTTCACTTATGACATTAAAGAATGTTAAGAAGTCAAATCTGGGGTTTTATTAAAAAACAACACATTGTGACATAAAACTAAATTTAATCATAAAACTGAGAGGATCATCTAATATTTTTTTAAAACTAGCATTTATGATATAAAAATGTATCTAATAATATGAAAGTTTTTTTGGATGAACTCGGTCCTTAGCAACCTTAGGACAGAAGGGGTGTTTTTCTGTTTCATTTTTTTTTTCTTTTTAGCTGGATGAACGCTAAATGCTTTCTGCCAAAATTCTCTAGCAGATGTCACTTTTAATGGAGAAAATATGTTTAGAATACAAGGATGTTGGTGTAGTTTTCAACACAGCACCAGAGAACAGATCTATGCATAAAGACAAAGAAGAAACAAAAAGTACAAACATTGAAATGAGGTATATAATCATGCTCCAATTCTTTCACTTATCTAATCCTCTCGTTCTAAGTCTAAACCCCCATGCTAAATGGTAAAGATGCTATATTGAAAAGCATATTCACTGCAAACATATTATGGGCTGCTTCTTGAAATTAATTTAATTCACATGAGTTAAAGGTGATACATTAATGACTACCACAAGTGGTCAGTTTGCAAGCTGTGCCTGATCCTATTGGGCTGCTGAATGTACCAATTGGGATAAGGGTTGTGATTGATTTAAAGAGTTGTTTTCTCTGATATTATGTCATTATTTTTTAATGAAATCACTTAAATAGAAAATCAAAGAGAATCAACAACAATTATTAGAAGTAGTACAGGAATTCAGTGTAGTTGCCAGCTATAAGGGCAATATATAAAAATCAATAGCTTCCCTCTGTATTGGGAGTAACCAGTTATAAACTATGATAATAATAAGATACCATTTATAAGAATGACATAAACTGAAAGTTACCTAGGGATAAATCTAAGATAGAATGCATAAAACATACAAGGGAAATTTAAAACTCTATTACAAGAGTTTTATTATAGTATTAAAGAATATAAATGCAGTGTTCATAAATGGCTTTATCGAATATTGTGAAGATGTCACATTTCCCCTCCATTAAAATTTAAACCCAATTCAGTCAACATCTAAACCCAATTCAGTCAACATCTAATCAAGAGTTTTTTCTTTTTAAAGGATTCAGTGTAAATTTATGTGGGGAGTAATTTTTTAAAAAAGAAAGATTCTATCTCTGTAAAGCACTAAGAGATATGGAACAGGAGCTGGAAAACTTCAGTACACAAGCCAAATCTAGAGCGTGCATGTTGCTGTAAATAAAGTTTTACTGATACACAGACACATCTACTCATTTGCATATTGTCAATGGCTGTGTTTATGCTCTGGTGACAGAACTGAGCAGCTGCAACAGAGACTGAACCCTACTGCATCTGTTCCTTTTCATAAAATATTTAGTGAGTTCTGTTCTATAACATCTGGCCTAGAATCCAAATGAAAGAGTCTAGACTCGTTTCTATATACATTCGGATACTTGTAATCATTCTCTGGAATTCATACAAGAAAATTGGCTCACAAAAGAAAAAAAATGAAGATGTTTTCATACTTATAAATAAATCTACAAGTGGGATAAATACCTATTAAAAGTGAAAATGTATGTGATAGAAGAAAATACAGGCATATATTTTTGCAGCGTTATGGTAGAGAAGGTTTTGTTAACATAAGATTCACCATGCACAAAGTATAAAACGAAAACCAATGAATTTTAACACATCAGAATGAATGCTTTTTGTTCAATTGTGGAAATAACAGAAAAATTAGCAGATAGTAAAAGTATAGTTGTCATGCTTAATAGACCAGTCAATACATAGAATATATCATGGTCTTTGGAAAACTAGAAACTACAAGGGAAGTGACCGGAAACAAAAGAGGACCGATTGTCCTTCTAAAAATAGAGAATTTGTAGAAGGAGAACCATACATACATCTCTATTACAAAACAGATGAATTAAGAGGAAGAGATGCCTTTCTACAAATCAATCAGTAAAAGCTAGAAAAGCAGATACTATGAAGTGCTGGCAAGGATGTAGGAAAACAGAAATCCTCACATATTGCTGCTTGAAATGCGAATTGGTACATTTCAGAAAAAGACGTATGTGTTCAGAAACTCCATAATGGGCTGTAGTTTATGTATCCAGGGAAATTCACATAAGGATGGCTGTCACAGTGTTATTTGTGACAGAAGATTACCATCAGACTAGCTCATGAGTATTCGAGAGATGGACAAAAGAAGCTACCATGAAATGCAGTGAGAAGGAACAAGCAGCGTGGAGGAGTAACAGAAACATCAGTCAGTCGTGATGCTGAGAGAACATTTTACAGTGATATTTAAAAGATACAATTTACGTTTATAATTATAAAAATTTAAAAACCTCATGTAAGAGCTCTAGATGTTTCGCATGAAATACATGTACACAAACATATAAATGGGATTCTAAATTGTACTTTAATTGTGAAAAAGTGAATCACCCGAGTTGGGAGGGATGGCCGTGGTCCTGAGCATAGAGGATGAAAAGAAAAGTGAAGTCCAGAGAAGAGCCAAGACGGCATCCAGATAATAATAACTCTTCCACTAGAGCCTGCGCCTGTCACATCTGGACTGTTACCCATACAGGGAAGCAGACTCCAGGGTCGTTGCTCCTTCTAGCATTAGCATTGTCGATGTCAGTGTCCTACTGATGACGTCTAGATTTCCGTGTCGTGGTTCCATTTGCCTCAGTGATAACTGTAATAAAACTTGAGGGAAGTCTCGAGTTGTTTCAGTTTCATGCTGTACCAGCTTGGCAGCTCAGCTGAAAGGACCCGTGTTAGCCTCAGCAATAATCGACTGGAGTGTACCCTTGTCAGAACAAGTGGTGCATCAGAGGACGAAGGGGAATCCGTCCCTAAAGTTAGTTGTAGGGAATTCCTACATATTGGAGGTGGTGGAGTATTCTGCTCAAAATCAAAATGATGTGGCTGGGACTATGGGAAGTGGATGCTGGGGAGTTACTGGTGGTTTGAATCAGTGTGGTGTAAGAATAGTTAGCAAGATTTGCTATGTTTATTCTAAAACACGGAAGGAAATGAAGAAGGGTTAATTCCAGATACACAAAGCACTGACACTGACACAATACTTTTTTGATAATATCTGTTTCATGTGGCTCTAAGGAATAAATCACCTGCAAGTAGATGGCTTTGGTATGAAGAATGACTGGTATCGGTGGGTGCAGCTGCTGTCTTAAAAGAGGGTGAGCTTCCTGCCACGGGCCTGTTGGAGCCCATGGCAACCAGCTGCTTGACAGGGGTCCTCAGGAATGGGCCCACGGACTGGGAGTGCAGCTGCACGTGGATCAGCGATTCCTTGTCACAGGAACAACTTTTTAAAGCACACACTGCTGGCCCTTCTCTTAGAGTTTCTTATTCAGTAGATCTAGGGTGGGCCTTGAGAATTCACATTTCTGCTAAGTTCCTGGGAGATGCTGGTGCATCTAGCCAAGGAAATATACATTGAGAGCCATTGTGGTGGATGATTTTTGGTATCTTTACTCTACCTTCATTTTTATGAGAGAGTTGTAAGTGTTCTGAAAACCGCTATCTGTATCATTGAGAAAAACCTTCGCATGTTAGTTCTTGAGCACTGGAAATGTGTCAGGTTCTGCTCTTGAGTACATGTCTAGTAGAGAACATGTGTAGGTCTGTCTGTGGTTTGTGTCACATAAGACACTGGGCCCATTAAATGATTGTGCATGGATGGTGTATTCCATAAAGCAGTGAGGTATTTTCTGATCTCGTCGTCTTTTTCATAATTGTATCTTTTTCCACAGGTTGATCTACATGTCTTAGTTTTCTAGTGGGCTGTTCTTGAATTAGAAATATGAAGTAGTGCCAGGTGTGGTGGTGCATGCCTGTAATCCCAGCACTAGGGAGGCTCAGGCAGGAGGAGAGCTGGAGTTCGAGACCATCCTGGGCTACATAGTGAGTTCCAGGTCAGTCTCAACTACATCGTAAGACCCTGTCTCAAAAACAAAAACAAAATCACAAAATAAAAGAAACACGAAGTAGTTTCTCAGGGAGGGTGTGTCTGAGTGATTTAGAAAGTACCTTTTTGATGACTAGGGATTGCCAAACAAAAAATAATTTCTTGGTGATGAATGGATTTGGTTTAACATAGCTTGTAAGTCTCACATCTCTCTTCAGCTCCCTTTTTGAGGCTTTCCCTGAAAAGGAGGATATTAAGCAATTCATGAACCTTTCTGTATCCAGGCTGCGTCAACCAGGAATTGTTCATGTCTCAAATTCCAATTTGCTCCTTTCTTCTTTTTTTGCTTTAATTTTGAAAATTTACTAGACTAGTTCTCTGGAGGTGCTTGTATGCTTTTATAATTGTAGGCAAGGTCAGGCACTGTTTGTACTTGTTCTAAATTGCTGCTATATAAACAAAGATAAAACCATTTGAGGGAAACACTTAAGAATTAGGTTTATAGTCAGTACTTAACAATGAAAATTTTCCGCTTAGCAAAGATGACAAAAATGAATGGGTAAAAATAAGTGCTTGACAAATAGGGCTTGTAGTTTGGAAGTGGCACCTGGATGTGGAAGGATTTAAACATGAAAGGCTGTTGAGTTGTTCATGTGCAAATTCCTGCTTGAAAAACGTGCTCAGATTGAGGCAGGGTTGTAGGGGGAGCAGAGTACTTGGGACAAACCTAGAATTCATCTTGGTGAATAATAAATGAGTCATTAAAATGGCATCTGTTTGCAACTAATAATCTGCACTAATGGAATTTGCTTTCTTTAAAGTGGTACACAAGCTGGGTTTCTTATTAAACGTCCATTTCCTAAATTGATTTCTTTCAGGCTTCAATCGTGAGGAAATGTCGTTCAGATTTGGCCAGCATCTCATCAAGCCCTCTGTGGTGTTTCTCAAAACAGAACTGTCCTTCGCTCTTGTGAACAGGAAACCTGTGGTACCAGGACGTATCCTTTTCTTTTAAGAGAGGCAAAATGAAGTCTTCGAATGTAATCAACCCAAAGAATTGGAGGATTGGCCCCTGATGTTTGTCCTAAAAAGTAAATAAGGAACCCAGCTCCCTCTTCCTTTGGACAGCCCAGGTAAGCTGTTACTCACATTTATTTTGAATCCAGTTGGTGGCACCAGTAATATGCTTGATCAGTGTTGCAGAACTTCTGAAAAGAGTTGCTTAGCAACCGTGGCTTTGGAGGTGAATTTTTGCTTGACCTTTTCACTCCCATAGCTGTGTAAATAAATAGGTGTTTCTAAAATTGGCCCAATGAATATCATGGACACTTTATATTCATTGTGAATTTTAATGGTACGTTAGCAATTGGATAGCAAATTTGTGGAGTGGAATTAAGGTAATATGCACTAACTTTGTTCTTTATCTCTTGTGAAGATCATTCAGTTATTAGTTTTAGTTAAATTCATACATGTAAATTTTTAAATAATTTTTTGCATGTTGGCATCTAAAATGGCCTTTTCTCTTTGTGCAAACCCTGGCATCTAGGCCATCGTACTGTGTTTCTGTCAGTAGGTAAAGTCTATATCCATTGGAAGAATTTGCACAGACCTCAGTAGGGTCCGTGCTCTCTTTTGCAGTGGGAATTGCAGGAATTGTTGAAATGCTCTGGAATAATTTTCGTGTTGTTGGAAGTATCACTTTTTGACCGTGTACATGTAAATTTTGTAATGACTCTCTAGCACTTTCTTTGATTTCTTTCCGTTGTATTTTTCTATGCAGGGGGCAACAAGAGTAAAATTTCGTATTTTAAAATAAAAGATATTTTCTACACTGAGACATGATTTGATTTTGAAACAAATTTCTTAGTAATTCTGAGGGTACAAATATGCCAAAATTATTGCAGAGTAAGTTATATTTTTTCAGCAAGCCAATTTAGAGTACTTAAGAACTTTCTCAATGATCTTTGTTTCTAGCCATGTAACCATTATATTGTGGAAAAATACAAAAAAATTGCAAAAAGATAGTTGTAACTATATGGCAGACTCCTAAATTTCTTAAATACAAATTTAACTAATTAAATTTTATAAACTCACAAAATTAGTAATTAAGCAATAAATTAGTAAATAATGTTATAGAAACTCTTTTCATAGCATTTAAAACTCCTCTTTAAAAATTTTAAAAGTAAAATTAAGTCTAAATATTCAATATTAGACAATGACATTGTTCTATTTACTGAAGAAAATGGGAAAAAAACTAGACTGACTTAAAAAAATTCCATGAAACAACACTGTGGAAGTTACATGTCAATGCTATATTGAGTTCTAAAAGTTCCAAGGCTCTGGAATAACAGCATTTTATTTCATGTTTAATTCTGCTGCAAGTTTGTGGTGGTCTTTTTTCTCTTGAGAACTTTTTCTTAAAACAAATGCCTATAGATTTGAACGTCAAAAATGTATGGTTTAGGGGTGGGGATTTAGCTTAGTGGTTCTGCTGCCTTCCTCGCAAGCCCAAGGTCCTGAGTTCAATCCCCAGTACCAAAAAGGGGGGGTTATAATTTAGGTGCTTTTTCCTTTTGTCATGCCAGCTTAGTTGACTCTTAAGAAAGAACTAAGGGAACCTGGGATAAAAATGAAAATTCAGATGATTGAATCTTAATGTCTCAAACTAAGAAAAGGTGAGATTGCAGATATGTACTTCCTTTTTAATGGTTAGTAATAGAATTAACTTTGCTTTATGACTTTTTACTTATATCTTCTTACTAACTTGATTTTCATGTTTTTTTCAACCAACTCTGAAAGTGTTTTATTTAAGAACTAGAGTATTTGTAAGAGGGAAACAAAAAAATAACTATAGTAAATTGTTATATTTTGGTAAATGATGACTAGTATTTTTCCACATGGCCCTGAAATTGCCTTTGGAAGTGAATCCTAATTAGTTACCATATTTTTAAGTAAATGCCAGGACATTGAGAATATTTTATTAAAATTAACAAACATTTTTTTATGAAGATGAGAGTGCGGATATTTTGTAATCAATGTACTCTGAGGCTATCTCATGTCTGTTGTTGCAAATGGTCTCAAGGCCAGTAGATAATGCATGCAGACAACCCTTTTTCCATGAAGATTTTGTAACTTTTTTTGGTTTTTTTTTGGTTTTTTTTTTGTTTTTTTTGAGACAGGGTCTCACTATGTAGTTGAGACTGACCTGGAGCTCAGTATGTAGCCCAGGCTGGTCTCGAACTCACAGTGATCCTCCTGCCTCAGCCTCCCAAGTGCTGGGATTACAGGCGTGAGCCACCACGCCCGGCCGATTTTGTAACTTTTTATTTTCCTTTACCTTTGTAAACTCAGTTAGGTTCCACTGTGAGAAGCATCTTAATAGGGTACTCATTTGCTTGCACAAAGCTGGAGTCTTTTGTCCTGGGATTTAGGAGTTGAAGCTCTGGGTAGCTCTGCCCACTAACATTTTTAAAATAAGCAGTGAAATGTCTGGATTGAGCCTTTATCTTCCTCCAGTGTTCAGTCCTGCCTGCCCTTGTCTAGTCTTTTTGCAGCCTTCCTGAGTCTGGGCTTTTCCAGTCCAGCCTTTGCCCCACTCTAAACCACAGCTCTCTGACTGTATCAGTCTTCTGATCCCTTGCTAGTAAATCATTAACGATCATATTATTTTTTCAAGTCCAAACTCTTTAGCATAGCTTTAAAAATCTTTCATGTTCTTGCCTCGGTTTGCCTTTTTCCGGCTGTATCCTATGTGTGTGTTATACTTCTTTACCCTATTTTCCCCTGCCACTCTGGACCTTGAGATTCTCACCCTTTTGATTTCTACCAAGGGGTTTGATAACGATTCCTGCCTTTCAGGAAAAAAATGTTTTGTCCTGTGGGACACTTAGTGCCTCATCCTGGATTTATGCTGATTCACTAATGCTCTCCCTGAGCTCGTACTCTCTTCCAGACGCGGTGTCAAACACTTGTCCTCCCTGGTTTCACATCAAGATCTGTACTTTCCTTTTGTCTTTCAGAGAACCGCTCCATCCTGAGTGCGAGGCCTGCTTCTGCATACAGTAGCTCTTTTTTATTAGCTGCTCAAAATGTTATTACAACTGAAATGAAAGTGAATTTTGAAGTGCCAGGATTATATCAATTTTTTTAAATTAATGGAATTCAGTAATGAGAGTTTGCTTAATAACTGACTTTTCTATGATCCTATGCCCAAAATGTCACCATTTTATCTCACATATGTTAATATTATGTTCAAACTGTACCTTCTGAACTTTCCCTTCAAGATTTGTCACTCACAAGCCAGTTTACAATTTTGTTAGGCGCGTACAGCAGAATTGATGGAAAATGGGAAAAGATGCTTTGCATTTCTTTCTGCATGTTAATTTGCCAGTGGACAAATTAGTATCTTAAGACTAGTATACTGGCATGTTCATGCAAAATGCAACATTTTGCTTTGTGTTTTTGATTCTTTTTAAAAATAGTATTCACATGGCCTTTGGGGAGCATGCCATTCACGAGTGACTTATAAATGTTTTCTTTGAACTTGTGTCCTTACGAACATTTTGCTGTCTCCTTCAACTGTTTTTATTTTTTTCTTACGACTTTGCTCACTGACCTTTTCCATAGCTCTCAGAATAGGAGATGAACTGTCAGATCAGGGGCCCAGAGAGGTGCTCTTGCAGCAAGACTCTTTGCTTCATTCTCAAAAGAGCCACTTTAGTCCCTCCTTGTCCTCATCTAAACCAAACACTTCCGTTCCTTGCCAACACAGTTTAAAGCTGATTGAATGGGCTCTGTAGTGCAACACTCTGGAAGAATATATCAGAATGTCTGTAATCCGTTAATTTCTTGCTACTGGAAAATACTCTTCAGAGTTTCTTGGTAAGGGAATAGAATCATTTTATAGAGTATGTCTTCAGAAATTGGCAGTGAACATTTTATTCATGTGCCTCAGTACAGCCCAGCCATTCTTCATGGCTTAAATAAATTTGAGCCATTATGGGTAACTCTTCTTACTTCCCTCCCCTTACATTGTTCTGTGTCTTCCTTGCTTCTTGAGCTGAGCATGAAAAATGAATTTGAACATGAGTAGAATCCATTTGGGGAGTGGGGCTTTTATTGTAAATAAAATTATTCATTTGTTATGTCCTGTTGTTTTCAACAGACAGTGTATTGATCTTTGTGTTGCTGTTCAGAATGGCATAAGGATCCTTAGCACGCGGGAGACATTGCAGTGCTTGTGGATAGATTGACTGTGGTGTATAATGAAAGAGACAAACTTGCTCGCTGGTCCTACTGTATTATACAAATCGTTCGTCAACAGATTATTGAATCGGTTATTAAAGAGACCAGCTTTTTTCCGAACTGGAGCTTCTCATACAGAATGTTATCAGGGCCAAACAATGCTAGGATGATGCATGGAGGTTGCCTTGCAGAGTATATTTGTGAGGAATTAAGGTAGGCAACTTAAAGGGCATTTCTGCTGATGCATTAGAAACAAAAAGTTTAGTACAGTAAAACTGCTGTAAGAGCTAACCTCAACAGATGGAAAACAAAACCCTTGATCTATCTTTTTAATGAATTTTTATCAGTACATTTGTACTAATAATGATGACTGCATTCATTGTGGCCGTTTGGTACATGCAAATGTCTTTTAATGCAAAATGTTACCTTTGCAAATCAGTGATACTCTTTTCAGATCATCGCTATGTCTAGTATTCCTGAAATAAATGAAAAACTAATAAAAATAGTTTCATTACTTAACAACAATTCTTGTGGAATAGATAAAAATGCCCTTTTAGTTCTTCGTGAAAGTCAGCGATATTTGTCATTTCCTGAGTGGGGTGCAATCTTGTGAATTCCTTTAATTGTTCAGGAAACCACACTTATTAGTGATCTGATGATCTTTCTTCATTTCTGAACAGTGTTTCTTTTTAAACCTTCCTGCTCAAATGAAATGAGTGCAAGCACTATTTTAATGTCTTTCTCGCTAAAGATAGATTTGTGCTCCTAAAATCACACTGAGCACATGTTGTTGCGCTGCGTGCGCCTGTCACGTATGCACGCGCCTGGTGGTGCTGTGGTTCACACGACCCCATCCTCTAAGGATTACGTGTTTACTGACTTTCCTTAACCTTGACCTCTTCAGTAATGGTGCTTCCTGTGTGGCTTCCAACCCCACTGTGAGTGTGGTAGGCTGGGCTAGCCTGCCCAGGTTATACAATAAAGGGGGGAAATTCAAGGGTTTTTTTGATCCAGGCTTTCAAGGAGTTGCAGTATATTACTCAGAAGTGGACAAACGCTATAGTGTCGCTTTCACAACCAGAAGAGGATGATGTATAAGCTATCCGTCAATGCGGAATATAATTCTGTTAACATTTGTGTAGGTACAGAGAATATTAGGGATGGTCTCTCTCTGGCTCTAGAAAATAGTAGAATGGTAGTTGTATCAAAATAATACTTTGAGTATTTTTCATATTAATTTCTAACATGAGCATGTTGTGACGATGTTCCCATTTTTATTATTTCTGTATGTAACTTTCTCAGGTAGTTTTAAACTGTCATGCTTAAGGACTGTGGAATTCTGGTCTTTATATTCTTGGCACATTTTTGACCTGCTTCCTGTGCAAGTCATCAGGTTGTAAAGAACAGGAAAAGGCTGGTCATGGTGTTGTCAGCCTTGCACTTGCAAGGGAACATAATTGAAAGTAATGAATGGAATAATACATCATTATTCATAAGAAATGTCATGTAATTAACTCAATAATGTGAAATATATCTAATTTCCATTTTGAATAAAAATAGATTTGCTAGAACATCAGTAGGCAGTTAATGTTTATCCTACATTTTCATACACATATCAAAGCTGTTAAAATCTACTGATTGAATATACATAGATTTTCTACAACATATTCAAGATGGCTTTCTTCTAATACAGCCTTATGTACAGTCCCTATTTATTCTATATTATACATACAGAATTTGTATATAAGTTCAACTCTTAGAATTAGCATAATTAATTTATATTTATTGTAATTTAATGATCTAATTTAGTTGCTTAGCTCCCATTTTCTTTATCAAAGTAATCAGCTGAAAAAAGAACTATACATTTCCACATAGCTCTTGGGCACAAATCCTAAATTGGACTTATCCTAAGGACTCCCTGTGACTCTAGATATATGAACTAGTTTTTATAGTAGAAACTATTTTCCTGGAATTTCTACTACAGGCTTTGAATAAATTCCATGGGTCCTGGTTTGGGTTAAATGTGCCTATCGTTGTGAGTCAGGATGTGTGAGTGGCTATGTCTTAGGCAGGGTGTTATTTTGATACGTAACAGTGAGTCTGACACACAGCCCAGACCAGTCTTTAGTGGTAGTTCTTCGAAGCTCTCTGCTGTGCCATACAGCGGCCTATTAATTTCTTCACGGTGGGGCAATCTGGAGAGTCCCAGGGACGAAGCCAAAAGATGGTGAGCAGCCTTCAAGGAACAGTAAACACTGAAGTATTTCAGTTGTTGATGATGAGTGGACGTTCCAGTGTACACACTCTCACCTACAGCCCTGCTTTAGAGAGGTGAAGACTGATGGGGTAGCTACCATTGTGTCCTTGGGATATAATGTGCTATTTGTTCTTCAGCACCATTGTTTGGGCAGTTGCAGATTTTCTGGTGAATTAAAACAACAGAATGCTTTCTTTGTTTCAGATGGCCACCTTCGTCACAGTTTGGGGGAAGCCTGGCTGTTGGAGGGGTGACCTGAGGCATTGTCCTCTCGGTCTACCTCCCTTGCGTGCATGTGTGAGGTGGTGGATAGTGTGTGTATGTGTGTGTGTGTGTGTGTGTGTGTGTGTGTGTGCGTGCGCAATTTATTAGTATCTTACATTGAATAGAACTTAAAGTAAATAAATAAATACTGGAATCACAATTTTTTATTCTTACTGATCTGTGAGAAGTATAAATGGAAAAGTGAGTCTGAGCTCAAGGGAAAGCCTATTTCATAGAAGTCAGGACTTGACCCAGGGCTCGTGGTTCTCTCTCATCATTGGTTCTACAATGCCTGCTCTCCCCCAATATTTATACAAATATTTTTGTATAATTGGTTGGGTGTCCTAATAAGTTATCTCCCCAGGGTCTTAACTCTTTACTATTAGTCCCACTGTCTACTGTCATACTTTTATAAATTTATACTTTGTCATTTATATTTGCCTAGCCATTTTGTTGTTAGTGGCTATATTCTGTGTCATAATCCTTGTGATTTAAGAATATAAGTAAACTTGGCGATGCCTGAAAAATCTCTAGGTGATGAGCCCAAGTCTCTAGTGCCGTCTGGATGGGTCCAGGTAGTTTACAATAGCTGGCGGCATAATTTAGTTTGGAGTAAAATGAGTCTAGAAAGGACTAACTTCATCTGCTTTCTGAGTTTTATTTTTTCCAGTAGGTTTCAAAATGACCATGGTTATCAAGAAATTGTTTCATCTTCAAGATTTATTTCTAGTTGAAGAGATCGTTGGAACTGAGATTTATCTGTTGAATGCTAATAATTTAAAGTCAACCATGATACCTTTCTTTTCACCAGAGATGATTACTGTAATGGTTGTTAAATAAGAGGTGTCAAGATAAAAATAAATCATCAGGAATTACATTAAAATCTTTATCTAGTGTTTCACATGCAGAAGGGAGTATTAGTTGGTATATCCTATTCTGTTTAGGGACCAAATGTCCCTGCTTTGCTTGTGGAACTATATCTGTAACAATATAATTGAAGCACAGAATTGCAGTAGACTTTGAGGAAGACTTCACATTATCCTGGAATAATTAACTTCACATTACCTAAATGGGATGGGTGACAACAGCTGGGAAACAGCTCCCCTTACCTATTTAGAGGCAGCAGCTGAACTACATCCAGCTCCCCAAACCCCACCTCCAGGCTTCCAGACCAGGCAATGGGAGAACTGGTGGTGGTGAGACTGTTGGAGTGAGGGGTGTCTGCGATGCTTTCTTCTTCCTTCTTTCAGAGTGATGACTCCTGTTGTCCTCAAAGTCAGGTGTGGAAGGTGGCTCAAACCCACAAGGCCTTCAACAGGAGGAGGCTGGCACCCTGCGCCTGGCTTGGTGCTGCTGGAGCTACAGAACCTACAGGTTTGCACAGGCTTTGCTGCCATGGACGTGCAGAATGGTGCAAGTGCCTCTGGAGGGCTCCTCTTTGCTCTCTGTGGTGTTTCTTCAGGATGTCCAGAACAGCTCTCGAAGCTATTGCTGTAGTTTAATCAAGTTTTTATGGCCCTGTGTTCTTGACCTCTTATGCACGTAGTTTGTCTTACATAACAAACAGGTTTAAAAATTATCCAATTAATCCCTTTTATAAAACCTTCTTTTCAAATATTTTTATTTGTACCATGGCCAAGACAATTATCATTAGACAATTTATTTCCTAGAAAGCTTAAAAGTGACCTAAGTTGACTATAATATATATAGTAAGAGTGAATAAATAGAAATATAACAAACACTAAGTAGTAAGGAAGGAAAGGTAACTGAGACGAATTCAAAAGGAGGTGATATATGCATTAGAAAAATGTGCATATACTTGTTAGCAGTGAGTCAGAGTTGGCCTTGAAATTCCTAGCACCAAGAAGAAAGAGCATCTCTTTTCAGGTTTAAAAAAAAAAGCTCATTGCTCCGGAAATGCAGAAAAAACATGATCAAGAGTAGAGATCGTCATTCTGTTTTCCAGGGACCCTTCTTCATGGGGGTGATGTCAGGACATGTACCTGACAGCAATCTCAAATCCTTGTAGCACATGGGGGCTTTCTCTCAGAAATATGTTCAGTGTCTGCTGCTCACCTTCTCTACTGTTCCTGCCTGATCTTGCCTGGATTCGGTGCAGGAATCTCTTTGATTTTCTTATTACTATCTCTACTTTTGTTCCATCCTTCAATTACCACAATGCAGAAGCTGGCATTATTTTTTCAATGCAAAAATAAGAACCCATTATTCCTTGGCATTAAGAACCTCTAATTGCTGAATACCTTCAAGTAGAATTAAATCTGAGGTCCCTACCATAGCCTCTGGATAATGACCCTGCTTTAGTGACCGATCGGATGTCTGTCTCTGGGCCTGGCACCAGCTGTTGCCTCCAGCAGAGATGACTTTCCCTGGACCCACACTTGCTGTTCTGCTCCTCAGCCTTGTGGCTGTAGTTCCCATGTTGCCATATGCATGGGAGCTTTCCTGGGCCCTACCAGGAAATCACACCACAGAGGTGCTGTTCAGCAAGGCTCCTTCAGTCTTCTCCTGGGTGCCTTTAACTGTGCTCAGGGCTTTCTGCCTTGTCTACCCTTTCTTGGTGCAGATATTTGTGTTTGTGGAGATTACCAGTGGGTTTAGACAGAGAAATTTTGTCCCACTTGGGGACTGTAGTAAAGTTACTTTCTTTTGTCTTCTCATATGAAAATAAAGAATCTACAGTTACCCCCCCCCAACTGTTTTGAGCGCTAGTTAATGTAGAAGTTAGAAGACTTTTAATGCAGGTGAATAAGTTACTGGGAGCAGGATAGATTTTTTTTTTTCTCTTGCTGTTTCGGTGCTTTACGGCTGGTTAGAGGCTGGGTTTTGTGTAAGGGGGGGCATCACTGGGCTTAGCCCAAAGTTTGTAAAACTGGAATTTTAACTGAATTAAAGAAACTTCCTGTATGAATATTAACACAAATTGGAGAAACCTAGTCCCAGCTTTAAACCGCTCGTTTAAAGTGACACTGAAGTAACACCTAGGACTTAAGATAAATATCTCAATTTATGAGAATTTGATGCCCTCTGACCTCTTTATGAGGCATTGATTAAAAAAAAAACCAGATTATTTTCTGTTGCTTGTAATCCCTGGGAAGAGTAGGTAGGCAGACAACCCTGTGTTCATGACTGAGTTACTTTGCCAGCATTGTTTTAAATTAAATCCTCAAGGATGCTCAACTCTAGTTAACTGTAATGGCCGTCACCGTGCCTGGCTTGCTTCGCCACATATAACCCCGAAAACTGACCTTCTAAAAGCACATTTGTCTCTTTCTCGATAAACTGACTTTAATGAACTTTTTAAGGCAAAAAGCATCTCCTTATGATATGGAAGGCAGCAAGAGTCTAGCAGTTCTCTGCTAAGCGCTCAGCCTGTTTCGGAGCCCTCAGCCTACACTAGCTGGAAGGATTTGGGCCAGGTCTCACTTGTTTTCTGAACTATACCCTTCTCTTTACTTTGCTTTTAAAGCAGATGGTTCTTTCTTCATCTCTTTTTTCCACAGCTCAGTCTCATGATACAATAGCCAGTACACAGTAAGGTCAGCACTAATGTAGTTCTCATATTACTGAAATGTTAAGGAGAGAAGGAGTTGCATTCGTTCAAACCATTTGATATTCTTAATGCGGTCTACTAGGAACCGGCTAATGAACTGCTTGACGAAAATAAGTGTTTTGTTTAAATTATGTCTATGTAAAAGCAATCTAGTTTAAATCAAGTGTAATGTATTTCTAGATCTTAGATTTATTTTTTCTCATTATAAAAATATATACCAATTATACAAAGTAAAAACTATAATCTCATTCAGTGAAATAAGCTCTGACAAAAAATTCAGTTTATTTCTTTCTACTTTTATTTTGTTATGTTTGTATGGAAAAGAAAAACATTTTATAACCTGATTTTAACCTATTTCATTGTTGACATTTTCTGAGGTTCTAGTATAGACTTAAAAGAGAATTTTAATGATGGTATAATATTGTGCCATATGGATCTACTGTAATTTACCATTTACTGTGAACTTTTCACTGTGTGTGTAATGACTATTTTGGTAGAGAATCTTTTGTCATTTTCTGATAAGATTCTTAAACTGTCTTAGTTACTTTTCTCATGCCGAGACCAAATACCCAGCATGCACCAGTAAAGGAGGAAAGGTTTGTTTGGCTCACAGTTTGTAGAGGCTTCAGTCCATAGATGGCTGGCTCCAGGGCAGCGTGGCACGGCAGAGGGGTAGCACAGAGGAGAAACAGTCCATGGCAGGGTAGGCAGGAGGCAGCCGCAGCAGCAGCATCTGTGAGTCTGCCTTTCTCTTTTATCCCATCCAGGCTACAAACCTTCAGGGTGGTGCCATTGACACCCAAGTTCAAAACTATGCTAAAAGAATTTGTGGGCCAATGCAGAGCCATACACCCTTCATCTAGTATCACAAATCCTAGATCCAGCCATGTCTGAGAAGGCCCACCTGTGAGCGAATGAGGCTCTGAGGGGCTATCTAGGTACAAGCTCTAACAACTAGATCACTTTCTTGCTTAAATATTGTGTATTCTTTAAGTTGATAAATATTCCAACGTTTGTTTCACATGGTAATACAGTTATCATTAACTTTTAAAATTTTGGAGTTTTTCCTAACTTTTGCCAAGTTGATAGGTTTAACATCTAATTATTTCAATTTGTATTATTTAATTGGTATTAGAATGAACTTTCAAATGATTTATAATTTATTTTTATCTGTAAGTTATCTGTTAAGTTCTTTTTTCCTTTTTTTCTGTCAGTTTTGTATTTTAATTCTATTTTCTCATAATCCTTTAGGAGTTAACATTCTCCCTCTAATATTTTTTATCAATATTGTTCCTGTTTTGGTCTTAGCTTTTTCTATTTGCTTATAATGTGTTGATACATAGACATGTTATTATAGTTATATCTATCCACCTTGTCACTTGTAAGTTTTCCCGTTTCTTTTATGCTTACAAGGTCTTCTTTTCCTGAGATAGGTGAAATATTTATGTATATTTTCTTGTGTTTTTTTAATGATCTGCTTTTTTCTTTTACTAGTCTACTATCATCACCAAGTTCATAACACTTCAGAGGCATGCTTTAAAAATTCACTTTATCTTCTCAGAAAACCTTTGAACAGGATAGAGAACACTATTCTCAAGTATATAAATGAGATCAGGAATATAGCAATGAGTCAGACAGTAGAGTTTTAGAAGTATGGCCATGCTTTCCATATTCTTAATAACATAAACTTCTTCATTGAATAGCTAAATTAATCTTCTTCTTATCAGTTTTACACATCCCTGCATAAAGATATTATTGAAAAAGTAGATCTTAGAGAATATGGCAAGATTATACTATGTCTTCTGAGTTGCCAAAGGTATTAAGAATGATATCACAGTGTCATTTTATGTAGATAATCCTTGATATAGTTATCACATAAAATCAATTCTGCATTATCATAATTCCTTAAAAATCATAGAGCATACATAACAGTTCCCAGGAACCAGTTCCTGAAGTGGAAACAGACCTTAGATCATCGGTGAAAACACAAAAGCCATAACATGGGCAATGGATCATGTTCCTGTGGCCCTAGAGGATCACATCTACAGAGGCAGGGAAACAACTCATATCCTATTATTCTGATGCCCCTGAAAAAATACCAATACCTTACGGAGAAGTGAAGTCGTCTAGGGATACATGAGAGGTACTGGAAGGGTTGGCTGGCAGAATTACACATTTAGTCATAATTAAAATGGCATCACCTATGCAAGAAATATATGTAGGGAAGATATCTTAAAGAATCTCTGCATTCTGTGTTCACTCCGGAGACTGTCTTCTGACTGGCCTTTATCAATGGTAAGAAATGGAATTAAGCCTGGTGTAGTGACACACCTGCGATTTCACCACTCAGGAGGTGGAGGCAGAAGTTTCAGGGCAGCCTGGTCTACTGAGTGAGTTCAACAAGACCCTGTTTCAAAATAAGCAAACAAACAAAAAGGAAATGAAACTAATAAAAATTTGTCCAAGTAAAAATATATTTAACCTATCTCAAGGTAATATTAACTCCTAATTCTCCATAACTCTGCACCTACTTTTTGTCATTAAAAATATTTTTGAATTACTCACCTTAGCAAGTAACATGCTATTATAGCCAAAACTCAACAGAAACTGCGTTACAGAATCCCCCCGCCACCTGACTGTAAACATGAAAGGGTTTGGAAGTAGGGTGCTGCTATTTGTCCTTTGTGAGGTGGAGATTCCACTGATGTTTTTTTTTTCCCTTAACTTAGAGGAAGTTATGCCTCACAGCAGGAATCTTGACTGAACTCTTGAGTTTAGAAGGGTCCTATTGTAACTATTCTTTTTATGACATGGGTATAATTGTTCCCTTCCCCTCAAGTGATCCTTGTTATTTACCCAGCTGTGAGAACATAAAATTCAGTGTAAAGATGTCACCATCCTGTCACAGGAACTTGGCCTGAAAATCATCATTATTTCCTTTAGTCACTTAGCATTGCTCTGATAACATTTATACCATGAGATTTTTCTAAGCATTTGTCAAATGCTAATTTAATACGCATGAGTGGCCTATAGCGAGGGCACCTCCATTTTGTGAAACAGATAGTGAAATCATTCAACCTTAATTAATCTAGATTGAATAGATCTAGATTGAACTGCAGAGACAGATTTCAAGACCAAATGGTCTATCTCTAGAGTCCATGCTTTAAAACAGTGCTCCTTCAGTTCTCTGAGACCTTTCTGGGGATCTGTGAGGATCTTCCTTTACTCACCGTGTGTCTGCATGAGACCAGCTTTTCTTTCTACACTTTGGCCATAAGGCATCATGCGAGATTGCACAGAGAAGCAGAAATGAAAATGCAGTTTTCTTCTACCAAACCGGTATTAGAGATCTGCAAGACTGTATAAAAATGCCCCTCTTCACACTATTATTGTCTTAGAGCACAGAATTATAAAAATGTTATCAGTGTTACTATGTTGTGGGTTTATTGTTTTACCTAAGTGAATATGCATTTTAGAATTTTCTGAGTTTTCCCTTCTGGTGAACTGTCTGCAGGTCCAGCCACATGAATGCCAGCTTTTGGTGTTAGCCATTTCTGAGAGTGTAAAGGAGTACAGGGACCAGCGAGTGTGTGCATTGTCTGCTCCTTGAGCGTCTGTCTAATGTGCTTTGCTAATCCTTTGTCTCCCCAAACCTCTGACTTCTCTCTTTTCCCCCACTGTTTCTGTGTTTTTACTGAAGAACAAGGTGTGACCCTGAGCGTGCATTCAGTCCTCAGCACGACACACACACACGATAGGTGAGGTTGAAACTAAGAGGCAGCATGCTCTGTCTGAGAGGTGGAGGCTTCGTAGCCCAGGCCTGGATGTGAATGCCAGCTCGCTGTATTGCTAGGAGCCAGTCCTGTGAGGTTGGATAACTCGGCTTTCCTCAGATACTTTATACTTACCAGAGAGGAGTGGTGTCTTCCTCACAGGGTTGATATGAACATCATGTGAATTGATATATGCAAAATTATAGGCCATCCCTGGCATGCCAAGTGTTCACATATTAGTTCTGTTATTATTAAGTTTCTACCCGGTTATAAGAGTTATAGTCAAGTGTGATTTTATATTCCACGAGTTCCTTAAAGCTTTTCTCTCCTTCGTTGTACAGGTTTTATTAATGAAAGCCTAACCTTCCTTTTTTAGTTTGTTTTCCTTCCCCAGGTCTATGAAAAGTGGCCATTGTCTTTAGTGTGGTTGCCTCTCTTCGAGTGACGGTGCTATCAGAGTGCATTTCTGTTCTGGTCAATCCATAAATACTGACATTAGTGCTGTTATCCCTCCTCCCTCGCTGAAATGCCTCAGCTGTTTGGAGTTCACATCCCGTAAGTGTATAGATCTCCCCCTCTCCTTCCCTCACCTTGTTGAGGGCTGCTGTTTGGGTTCTGTGCCAGGAAAAGAGTAGGCCTTACTGTCTATGCTCAGCGCTTTGCAGCCTTCCTGTCCTATGGGGTCTTTGGTTTTCTCCACAGCTTCAGTTCATGCCAGGATTCTATTACTTTTGTTTCAGGGCATTTCCCAAGTGCTCCCCTGTGCCGCAGGTCCGGGACTTCCTGCTGGCGCCATCAGTGTCCGCCTGTCCGTTTGTAGTGCCCATTCCCTGTGTTGCCTTGATGCCCGTTGAGGGGGGCAGTTCTCTGTTCTCTGGGGACTTGGTGACCAGCTGTGTTTTATCCAGTGAGCTGCACTCAGCTTGCATTGCCTTTCTGAAAGACTGACACCTGTTTTCCCCTAGGATACTCCTCAGCCGAAGACACCAAAGATTAGCGTCAGTGTGGGTGGCAAAGCAATAGTCCCAGGTGTCCAAAGACGCTCTTACCGCCTTTGGGTCTGTCTGAGCACATTGGTGCGGATTAATTTCTCCTGAAGGATCTGGAAAGACTCTTCTCTCACAGACTTTTAGTTGTCTTATTGACATTAGAGATAAAATGCCTTGTAATAAAAATTGGAGGCATTTAAATTATAAAGGGAATCTTGCATTGGCTATTCTTAACTGAAAAACATTTGTCTTTTATGTGTATTTATACACACACAAACATATGGAAAATCATTTTGAGGATTAAACATGTTGAACTTTATTGCTTATTTGGACCACTCCTTCTGCCAATAAAGATAGGAGCTGACTTACAAAAATACTTGCAGTATAACACATTTATTTTGATTAGAAGTGAGAAATTGGGGCAGAGGAAAAATATCTGGAATATTCCAAATGTAGTATGTGAACATAATTTTCACTATAAAAATAAATGAGGATAAAAATATTTCAAACTCCATAGGAAAGTTGAAAGACAGGTTCAGTGTTCACATATTTATCTCCCTTCCAGTTTCATCAGCGGCATTATCTTGAGATGTTCGTGCTGTATTTCTCAGTGGACAGCACATCTCTTCTCAAAGCCATCTGGTTGTAGTCAGCTGCGGATTCCATGACTCCCAGATAGCACGACCTGCCTCTGCTGAGGGTAAAGATGCCTCTCACAGAACTGGATCTCATGGACTGCATTCAGCAAAATCCACATTGATGGCATAGTACCATATTTTCCGTGCTCCGATTTCTTTAATTGGGTTCTTTCCTCAATGACAAGATTCAATTGAGGCTCTTATGCATTTTGATTGCTTATTGTTGGGTAGGCCTATAATCGTAGTACTAAGGTGGCCAAGGCAGGACGATCACTGCAAGTTCTAGTCCAGCCTGGTCTACAGACTTAGTTCAAGGCCACCCTGAACTGCATGAGATCTTGTCTCTGAAAATATGTATGTATGTGTGTATGTGTGTATGTATGTATGTATGTATCTATCTATCTATATTGGGGGGGTACCAGGGTTCGAACTCGGGCCCTTGGGCTTGAGAGGCAGGTGGTGGAACCCTGAGCCAAATCCCTGGCCCTCTTTTTAATATTTTTAATCTGTAACAGTTCCCTACCTGCCTTGGTTCTTCCTGACATTAAAACAAGATCCCAGGCCAGCGATCCATGCCAGACTGTACTTTCTTGGTCCTGATCATTTCCTCATTATTCAGTTAGGTCATACACGTACCATATCCCCCACGATTGTTCCCCACCAGGGGTCTATTTCAGTATTATTGGTACAGCATTTACCTGAGTTATTTATAACATGGGGTTCACAAGATGTTGTCTTTCCCATTCTATCGTTCCTCCATTTATTAACTAGAGTTCGTATGTGAGAAGGAAATTTATACTCCTCTCCCTTTTAGCTGTTTTTGTCTCTTGTCTCTGCCACTGTCTCCTGTAGTGAGTTCAAATTATTTTGACTTCTGGTTGTTGTTATTTGTTGGTATTGTATCGTTTGGGTTCAGTGTACTTGTTTTTGTAGGAGGTGCTACTTCATGCAGCTGTGTATGGTCTTTTCGCATGGCCTTATTAGACTTGAGCCCTTTTTATTTCCTGGCACAGTGTGCGCCAAGTCCATCTTATTCTTTCTCATCTCCAGAGCTGGAATTAGCTATTTCCAAAAAACCCTCACTCATTGCTAGTTGGAAACAGTTTTTCTAGGCACTTGTTATGGGATAGATTAGAAAAAAATGTATGGGTTTATTGTATAATCTAAATCGTGTATTGAAAAATCTCAATTAAAATCTAGCACAATATGGGTGGTTCTTCCCACTTCCTCATTTCATATTTGTATTTTTCTTCTATCATATTTATTTCATGGTTCTATAGTACAATGAAAATAATTTCAGAGTTGTAACATCAAAATTCCGTACCTGTGATCAAAGGTAAGCGGTCTGAGTCGGAAGTATATTTAGTAATACCTTAGATTTTGCTTAGTAACAGATTGATGATCTGAAGACACACAAAGCAATATTTGTGCACTATGAAGGACGCATTATAAGTATGATGACGACTTTTCTAAATCTCAGTTAGAATGAAACTGTGGTAAGAGTGGTAATTAGAGTGAACATATATCAAAGCAGTACTATGTTGTCCAGTGTTGTT
Organism: Fukomys damarensis; assembly: GCF_012274545.1. NCBI lineage: Eukaryota > Metazoa > Chordata > Mammalia > Rodentia > Bathyergidae > Fukomys > Fukomys damarensis. Next base: position 44,057,572 of record NW_022900940.1, on the reverse strand, counting down.
TGTTCTAAGAACTATACGTGCCTTTCCTGTTAATCTTCATAGGGATCTTTTAAGATAGTTACAGCTCTATTATCTTTTCCCCTTCACCAGTAAAATCCTTGTGCAAAGTTACACTGATAGTAATCAGCAGGTATGACGCTGAAACCCAGACAGTCTGATTTTAAATGTCAAATTGTTGGCTTCTCTGCTGTACCCGTTATAAATTTTTAATAAAAAGTAGCTGTTCACAGCCATTTATTTCCCTAATTTGCACACTTTTCATTTTCACCCCGCATTGGAATTGTTTCTTGATTTGTCTTTCACATTCAATGTAAGACCTCAAAGTTTAGAGTCTATAATTTTGTCATTTACAGTTAAATCAACAATATATAGTACATGGTGTATCAGCACATTTAATGCATAATTTATTTTATCTTATTTTTGTGGTACTGCAGATGGAACACAGAACCTTTACAGTGATCTACAGAGCCATCCCGTCTGTCTGTCTGTTTGTTTGTTTTCAGGCACAGTGTTGCTAAGTCACTAAACTGCCCTGGGGGAGGCTTAGTATTTGTGATGCTTCTGCTTCAGCCTCCCAGAGTGCTGGGATCACAGGGGAGCCTACCAGGCTTGGCTAGGTATCTTTAACAGTGCGAGTGTAGTCATTAATCCTATATGTCTGACATTATGCTAAAACTTTCAGTTTAATATTTTGAGTTGTTAATCATACAGAATCGTCTTTGCCATTCATCCTGTGAGAAAACAGACAGACTGAGAAAGCCTATGTGATTATCCAAAGCCCTTGAATTGGTAAATAATAAAAATTTGGACCTAGATCTCCCTATCTTGGAAAATTTCTCTACTATCTCCATGAGATCGCTTTTGCTAATGCACTTCTTCCAAATCTAGTTCGATACTGACTTCAGTGGTAAGCTAGATATTTGACAGGCTTTACAAAAACTGACACAGATAAAGGGTAACAAATTCAAGGAATGAAAAGCATATGTAGAAAAGATAATCTTGTCCCAAGAATTCTGAAGTTCTTATAAGGAGAACAAAAATGAATTGTGGTTATTTTAACTAAACTCTTGTAGAAATGCAAACACTGCCCTTTTTTAGGTATCTAGAATATGCGAAATTGGCTTTGAATCCATTGTAGATATTGCCTGTAAATCCTGGTTAATCTGTGTGTGGCTTTCAGTGCCATCCCAGTCTTCCCCACTACACAACATGTGGGGCTCAGGCAACTCATTTCCTTCTGCTGTACTCTGTCTCCTATATTGTTCATCTCCGACCTTGGCTTTATGGGTTCTGTAATGTCTTGCTGCTGAAGCTGTCCTTTTATTCGTTGTCAGGATTCAGAAGCAAACGGAGCCAAGTAAATAGTGACTCTGGAAGTGTACTCCTTGTAGTCATCACTGAACAGCAGCCTGAAGTTGTGAGATGGGTCTCACTCATTGACATCTCCTTGAATGGTAACGTTAGTAAGGGTTGAGTTGGTAGCCCAGTCTGTTAACCAGGTCTGTGTGAAAAAAAGAAGAATGAAAAACATCTTCCATTCTTTAGAAAAGAAGACCCTATCCATAATGTTAAAGAGATTGGTAGACAGTTTTCTCTGAAAATAAAACAAATCACTGCTAACAGAAGATGAAGATCCTTCTAGATTAGTAGGGTGGCTACTACTAGAAAAGTCATCTGAAAGCAATGTGAGAATACAAATGTCCTTAGAGGAATGAAGTGGGTATGCTAAGTCACTTGTCACTTGTGAGTAGCAAATGTAGTTTACATTTCATTTTAGGTTCTAAATGGTGCATTTGGGCTATGAACAAATGTTATTGGGATTGTACAAATTTCATATGAAATAGGATCTTGGGAACCAGCATAGGGAATGTTTGAGATCTTAGCTGTGAGTTCAGACTAGTGGAGATATGAGTCCCAGTATAGTATTTGTTAGCTGTACGATTTTGAATATTTTAGTTACCTAATCTAAGGATCAATTTCTTATGTCAGTGTAATGAGTTGGAAAGCCATGGGAAATAGGTCATAGAATCCAAAGAAAATCTGAAGAATAACAGGCCTGGGAAATAATTGGAACAACTTCAGAAAAGTCTGCAGAAAAGTCTCCTCAGAATGCCACCATTGAAATGATGTAACTCAAGCCATCTGTGTCCCTGTGTCTCTTGGAACTGCCCATCGGTCCCATCCTGGCTGTCTTTCCTGGGGCAGGGGAGGTATTTTGATAGCCTGGTAGGCTGTTGTCTGTTGCGTAGGAGTAGCTATCCTGAATGAACTGGGAGCTTCCTCTGGGGTCCTGAGGCGGAAGGATCTCAAGTTTGAGCACAGGTTGGGCAGTTTAATGACTTAATGAGATTCCCCATCAGAAAGCCTGGTAATAAAGCTCAGTATGAAGGATCTGGTCCAATCCACCATGCTGAAAAAAAAAAAAGTAATCATTTAGCTGTCAGTTGGTGGATACCACACATGTCCATTCTGTGCTTGGGTCTAGGAACAGAAAGATTTTGTGTGTGCAAGGTTGTGTATATTCATACTCTCATAACTTCTATCTCTACTTCAGGAGCCAAGTATGGATGGAATAATGATTTTTAAAAAACATAATTTTGACATGATGAGAACTTTGACTTATCATTGTGTATTTCAGAAGCAAATCATAGTGCCCTAAGCCTTTACTCCAAAGTTTGTTGAAACTCATCTTTGAACTTTTAAGATATCCAAGAAAAGTCATTATCTAAATCTCTTAGAACAGGAAATGGAATTTGAGCTAACTCAGAAAGTAGGGTCTTAACTTTTGAAGTGTTTTGTAGTGTCTATAGTTCCATTTTTTCAGCTTTTCTAAAAGATGATTTGTGATCAAACACATGCTAGGATAATGATGAAGTTTTCATCCACATCTTCTACACTGAGACCAAGGACTGTACCTCCTTTATCTTTTCCCTATGGTAATATCAGCACAATATTTTATGTATAGTAGCTCTCAGTAATTAAGATTTAGTGATACTGTCCCAATCAGCTTGAAGTAACAAAAAACCTAAAATGTTGGTGGTTTACCTTTCTTGTTCACAGGTCCTAGGTCAGCTTTTGCTCTTTTGGCCTGCTGGGCTCAGCTTGATTTGGGTCTGCTTCATGTGTCTTCTCACTCAAGCTGGAGAAACAGCTACCATGAGGAGCATGTTGATTTCACGGTGGCAACAGGCGTTTAAGAGGCCAAGCCATATCATGCCTTTCAGGCTTTACCTTGGAAGGGCTATGTGTCTCAAAGACTCATGTTCCATTGGCTGAACCAAGTCACATGGCCATCCTAGTATCAGTGGAGTAGAGATGTACAATCTCAGTGTGAGAGAAGAAAATAACTACAACATTTGCACAGGAAATATTGTCATCTACTATACTTGTCTAAGATTTTCAGGCAAAGGAATATCTGCTTCTGATACCAACTATAAAGCCATAGATTTCCAGAGGCCCTATAATATAGCTAATATAAATACTTTCTCTAAGGTGGCCAGTTTTGAACATCTGAAATTGTAATGAGCTTCACACGTGGTGCCATGCATTCTGTGAAATTTATCTATCCCTTCCCATTAGCCATCATCTCCAAAAAGTGCCACGTGAAAAGCAGACATTAGTCATGTGTCCCATGTAACAAATACTTATGAATTATTTCAGTAGTACTTAATATATAAAAGTTGTAAAATGACATGTAAACAATTCTGTTTTCTGTGAAAGGTTCCTGCCATAAGAAAATTATATCAACCTTCACATTTCATGCATGTCTGGGTTGATTAATTGGAGGAAAATAAGTCTAGTGATAAATTGGTCATATTTAGAAATTGCCTGAAAGCAAGAAGTAATCACACCTGAGTTTCACAAATGCCTAAAGTCTCTTCTTAAAAAAATTGAGATGACTTCCCATGAAGAGGCCATGTTTGCTGCTTTTGGGGTTAATGTCATCAAGTTAAGGTTCTTAACATTAGAAGAAAGAGTGATGTAGAAGTTTCCGTAGTTTGAAAAGAGCCCTTTGTCTATTGGCTGGCAGGATGCCACTGAAATGAAGTGGATGCCCACTGGCTGCAGAATGTGGTGGTCTGTCAACATCTGAACCATAGCAATCAGCAGGGCATTTGGGCTGCTCTCTGAGATGGATGGGTAGATAGATAGATAGATTTATTGGTACTGGGGATCGAACTTGGTACCTTGTGCTTGTGAGGCAGGTGGTGGTACCAGTGAGCTAAATCCCTGGCCCAGTGCTCTCTGAGATTTAGCACAGGAAACATAGATGTAAAAATAAAAAAGATTGAATAATGTTTTCCAAACCCATAGTAGTATTATAGTAAATAGAAGAGAAAAGTACACCTGTAATTAACAGTTGAAACAATATTTTGTAACTGCATCATAAGATGTCTGGAAATAGGGTTTAGGTAATATTTTATTGTTAGTAAATAGCATTTATTAATTTATATATTTTTCTTGAACTTTTTATGTTTACTAATCACAGTTGACAATTCCTGAATGTTGACATATTTAGTTAATCTCACTTTAAGATACACCAAAAGAAAACTAGAGTTAGGGAAATAACCAGCTCAAATGTACCCACTTGGCAAGTGATAGAATCGCCACGTGAGTGAGAACACTCTAATTGCAAGTTGATTTCCTCACCCTCAGCCACCCCACAGCCTGGAAGTAGCCTTGCTTATGTAGCTGACTTGGCACAGCCTTTGACGACTGATTGATTGATTGATTGATTGGAAGGAAAGAGGGTTTCAGGTGAATTTCTTTCTGTTATTTATGTATTTGTTTACATTTTTACAGTTGAAGATCTAAATTTATAAAGACAAAATAGATTTGAGCAATGCCCACAGATTAGTAGAACTGCAACCCCTACTTACCCTGACCCCGCTGGACTTTGTGGTTCTTCCTGATGATATCATTCTGGTACACAGCACTTTGATTTCTACCCTGAACACAAAGATCAGAGTTCGTGTTTTCAGCCTATTGTCAAAATACAGCTGCTCCTATTCATCAAACTTGGAAAGGTAATTGTAAATTAAATCACTCCTAAAATTAATTTCCACAATTGGGTTTACTGTAGGAAAGAAAGGCTCCCCAGCTGTGTAGCTAACAGAGAGCCATTTTATACTCGGCACACATTATTTAAAATTTTTTTTTCAAGCGTATTTTCTTTGGCAACAGTTTTCTTCATTGTTTTGTTAGTCTCTTTCTCATTTGAGGTTATGGCTGGGCGCACCCATGATGAAACATCACCAAAGCCCAGGGGTCTTCATGAGCCAACTCAGATCAATAACCTCTCTCTGGCAGCTCCCTTTATTCACTGTGCTGTGCAGTTATGCTGTAACTAACAAATGGCTGTGATGTGAAACATTTGGCTTAGGATAAGAAAGAACTAACTACTCAGCAGCTTTACTGAACTAAAAACATTTAAAGTATCATCCACACAAGTGGCTCTGAAGATGGTCGAATAGCAAGTATACTTACGCTTGGAGAATATACTTCACAATTATTCTTTTCTGATCATTTCTGCCAGGAGGTTCCTTATTTTGAAGTAAAATTAACCTTACTCTATGGTGTGGTTCCACAAAAATGAGTTTTATTTTCCTTTTCCTTCAGATGAATACTGCATGTATTTGTATGAAAGAAATTAGCAAGTTTTAGTGTTGTTAATTTTTTCACTTATAAAAGTATTAAGAATAAAGTAAAAAAGACTCATAATCCTATGGTCCAGATTAAAAACTCCATTAATAATAAAAAGTTTGTTTTCTTTTCATGTTTTCCTAAACACTTTACAATAGAACTAGAATAGTTTTCCATAGTATGATATCTTGATCTTTTCATTTTTATTTTCACAAGAGTTTTCCTTATCATTAAAACAGTGTTGGTCAGCCTTTATGGTGGCTCCACAATATTCCATTGATTTTATTTTTCATAATTTATTTCATTGGGTTTTGAATGTTTTAGAATTTTCACTATTACATTTCATATTGTAAACATTGTAAAATTTATATATCCTTAAGCAAAATAGAAAAGCATATTGTTGTTGTACACATTGAATAATAATAATAATAGTAGTTCCAGTATATGGTAATTTATTAGTGAAAGTGATATCATGTTAATTTTTATTTATTTGATTACTAAGAAGGTGTTGTTGAACATTTTAAAAATTACATTTTCACCATTTTTACTAGTGAGGAAATTGAGGCTCGAATAAGTTAATCAAAGCCTCAAAACTGAGGAAGAGAACCAAAAGCTGACCACACAGTTTTCTGGTTCCATTGCCTCTGTTTTAACTAATGGGGTATAATTTATTTTTTTGTTTTGTTGTTTCTTTGAAACATTCCATTTTCCTTCATATGTAGTTACTCTACAAGTATTATGCGCATATCACAATCACAGTCTAAATAGAAACAACTAAATAGTGGGTCTGTTTTCCCTTAAATTTCACCTTAGTGAATGTCTAAGGTTTTGCTCTCTTATTTTTATTTTTAACAGCACTTTTATTCTAATTCACCAGTTAGAAGTGTATAATTCAGTGGCTTTCTCAGTGGTCACAGGATTACTTTTGGCTATCATGACAGCAAATTGTTGTGTCCCAGCCCTGCGTTCACGATCTGGTAGCCTGCTCTATTTGTCTAACATAGTTTGAGGTATTAAAAATGCTAATTCCTCAGCTGTGTCCCAAGTCCTCAAAGTGCTGGGGATTCTGAATTAGAAAATTGAGTATAGGAATTGGAAGTTGGAATTTAAAACAAAACAACAAAACAAAAACACTCTAGTTACTTGTGATTCACATCCATGCACTAAATTTGAAAGGTAATATCCTAGACAGTAAAGTTTTAAAAAAATAATACGCATCATTTCATCATGATTTGGAACTGGTAAAAGGTGGGTTAGTTTGCATCTCTTAATTGCATAGAAAAGAAATAAGTATAGAACCAGTTATTGTAGGATAGCACTGCAATTCTGAAATGCTGTAGTTGAAGTATTGTTTTTATTTTTTTGTCTTATATGTCTTCATAACTCAGGATACAAAAAGTTATCAACAAACGCTAAATGTATGGTTGACGTCTGGCCTCTTGACTCACATTTTTTTAAATGATTTCTTGAAAAGGGTGATGAGAAATGATGTCTCAGGCATGAGCTTGTTTTTCAGGATGGCTTGTTCTCAGAAAATGAGTCAACTGTTTGGCTCACCACTTCCACAAGTTGGCCTGTTAGTACTTCTGGCTCAAAGAATCTAGTTCACTTCAGCAGATCTTGGATGTTACCTGCTATTGCTATATGGGAGCCCTGTGCTTACTGCTGGGGGTGATACAGAAACATTCATGCTTGTACAGTATTTGCGAGAAGGGGTCAGGCACTGTGTCAGTGCTTTATGTATTCAGGTAACTGACTAACACATGGAATACCAGTCACAGTTCTTATTAGAAGGCAGAACTACGGAGGACATTTCTTTGGGGCTACAGAGTTTTAATTGATCGACTTGTCACAAACGTCCTTGAAGCTTTGGTACCCTCTTATAAGTAAAAGAATTGGTTAAGAGGTTACATTCTTTGCTTGAAGTAGACCTTGGTTCTAATCACAGCTGCCTGGGAATCTCTACAGTTAATTGCAAGGTATGTTGATGGTCAAACAGGCATGGCTTATGTTCTCTTGGATTTCTCTGCAAAGCAAGATGCAGCATTATTCAGAATACTGCGTTTCCTCTCCTTCATAATTCAGTTTTGCTCTGTGTTGTGCAGGGAAGGTTTTCACAGAAGTTGGTCCTTGTGCAGCCTCCAGGCCCTCATGCTACGCCATGCTTGCCAAGCGCATTGGGTGTTTCTTTTTAATCCTCTAGATCAACTTTTTGTGGTGGTGGTGGAAAGGTCTTCTAAATCTGCTTTGTCCAATTCGGGAGCTATATGTGGCAAATGAGCACTTCTTCACATAAGGTGGGTGTGTCTGAGGAACTGAAATTTTAGTGTAATTTAATTAATTCAGGCCTCGCTCCAGATCCAAGTGCCTACTGTATTGAACACTGCAGCTCCAGATCCATCTTCTCACGACTGTTTTTTGTTTTGTTTTCTGCCTGTATGAGGCCCCACTGCTAGGGATCACAATTCACTAACATCTCGGCCAGTTAGCATCAGTGCTGGTCTTGGTAGGTGACACTTAGAGCTTTGCAGGAGCTTTCCTTTGGGTGAAATGATTGATTCACAATATTCAAGTAAAAGCACACAAAGGACCACGACTCCTCTAAAGACGAGGATGATGCTTTAATAATTTAGTTATTAAATTTGTAACCTTTTCTGTGAAGGATGAGATAGTGAACATATTCTAGGTCACTTGGTCTGTGTTGCAACTGCCCAACTACATCATGGTGGTGTGAACGCAGCAGCCAGCAATAGGTGAGTGAGTGGGCATCGCTGTGCTCTCCTAAAACTTTGCTCACAAAAACTCATGTCGCCCTGATTTGACTCTAGGGCCACAGTTTGCTGCTATAGAGTTAGAAACATAATTGTCGCCGATGAATAAATGTTTTATGACTTAATTATGCGTAAGTCTCTAGATACTCAGTAGTGAACATCAGAAAATGATTATACTTTTATTTTTGTATAGAGGAGTTAATAATAAAAGATTACATACATAGATATGAAGCTTTAAGTCACGAGCAACATGAATTTAGATTCTGAAAACAATAAAAAGAGGAGTAGGATTGAGAGAGAGGAACTACTGGAGACAGAAGGGTGGAGTCTTCTCTGCTGGTGACCGGACCAGTCCGGTGAAAGACAGTGGGCAGAGGTTTCCAGACAGGGAAACAACAACGGTTCAGGCAGAAACAGATTTCCCTGTTCAGTGATGATAAAAATAACCATAGAGCCCTTGGGGTGAAGCACGATAAGGAAGTAGGAGCATGTCTGGAACCAGATTCCTAAGGCCTTCTAGGGACTATTTTAGTGTAGTGAGAAACTTCGGTGAGATTTGAGGGAGAGAGTAGAAGGGAGAAAGGAAGAGAAACAAGATAATGTTTAAAGTGTAGAAGTTGTTTTGCTGCAAGGCCACGTGGGTATACCTATATCATGACTTCTGCTTTCACTGCCCTCCCTCCCCAGAGGCCCAGGCCTTGTACAGCCTCTGAAAGTAGAGGACAGAATGCTCCCATTCATTTCAGCTCCTGCTTATTGACTTCCAAAGGTCACTCATGGAATTTTTGAACAAGTCAAACACTACGAAGCGTTTCTTTATTGGACTGTAGTTTAGACCTATCACGTTACTTCTATATTCGTACCCTCCAGATGTCAATTTCAAGATCTCTCAGGAAGTACTCAGATCTCTGTGTACTGTGAAAGTGCCCTGAATGTTTTGATATTCACAAATCTGTTAATTTTCTGGCTGTAGCCAATTAAGAATATCTGCAGACAATCTAAGGGCTTTTTCTTTGAGTTTAATGACTTTTTCTTTCAGTCGAGTTTAAACTTTGTTAAAAAATGTGTAGATATATTAAATATCTTTGAAGCAGATTTGTGTACCATAGGGCCCTGAATCTAGTTAAATGGGACTTGCTGCTTTGATTGGGTAGAGTAATTAAGGGGCACGATGCTGTTTAACTGTTTGTTCAACTTTGCCTAGTGCAGTGGAATACAAATATTTGACCTTCTTGACAAGGATGGATGGATTGAAGTTACATACCATGATATCATTAGGTTGTTGGATAACATCATTATTCATGATTATAAGGAGTTATTCAGGTGAAATGCTAAACCTAACAGAAAGCTATTATTTGTGTAGAGAGTATAATTTCACTGGCCTTGTCATTCCAACCCCTTGGTTGAATTGAAGATAAGATATGTGTATTTATTTTACTGTGGAGAATCTTTCACAGCATAATTTAAGCAAATGGAAGGAATTATAATTAGTAATTTAGTAAATAAGATCCCAGAACACTCTTCCAGAAAGAAGTTGGTATGCTATAAATCTACAAAGGAACATTTTCATTTACTGAGTCTTTCATTTAAGTGAATTCATTTTAAGTTGTGTAAAATTATTGTACTGATTAAAACATATGCAAAACTATTTTTCCAGAAAAGATTTGAAAACATGCTGTAAATTTAAAATAGTATCTGAAATAGTATTATTTTTGCAGATCTTTCAAATATTTATAAATCATGGCCTGGGACCAAATGGTGACCTGTCTGTTCCTGTAACTCAAGTTTTATTGAAGCTCAAACCCACTCATCATTTTGTATATAGTTTGTGGCTGTTGCCCTGTTACCATGACAGGGTTGAATAGTTGTTTCAGAGACCACTTGCCCTGCAAATCCTGAAATATTAATATATGGTCCTTTACAGAGAAAGTGTGTCAATCCTTGTGCTAAGGAACTATGGAAGTGAAAACAAACTCGGGCCCTAGTTGGTCTCAGAGCAGTTTGAAGGAATTCCCAGAATGCACAGGGCTGGGCGATGTTCACCTCAGACTCCTTATGGTTAAGCAGGTGCGATGCTGATCTGCTCTTCCATCGTCAGCTTCTTCAGAAAGCGGCCGGGCCTTATTACGGTGTGCTGTAAAAGCAGGAGAGAGTGAAATTAACTTTATCTGGGGTGGCTTGAGAATGTTCTTGCCTGAAAGTGTGATGATGGAATAAATCTGTAACGGTGGATAAACCCTGTGCTCTTCACAGCCTTCCTTCTGCAACTCTGCACAGAACAAACAGCCTAAAAAAAGGTGCAAATAAAATTAGATGATGAGTTTGAGAGCATAGGTTTTTTGCAAAAATACATTTCCAGAAATATGCCAATAAAAGAATTATGTAACCTCCATCCAATTTGTAAATTAGCTGTTTAAATTTAGAATGATTCAAAAGATTTCAAATATGTAAAATGTGCAGGGAATAATGTGACAAACATTTTAAAAATTGACATATTTCCATGTGCCATATTTCCACATTTCCATTATGTTTAAGAACTTTCAAAATAAAAAAAAAAACTATGTTTTTTCACTAACTGGCATCTTTTTTTCAGTCCTGGGTATCCAGACACAGGGGTCTTACTCATGCTAGGCAAGTGCTATGTCACTGGGTTATGTCTCCAGCCCTTTAGTTGCCCAGGTTCACCTCAAACTTGCCATCCTCCTGCTTCAGCCTCCAGAGTCCCTGGTTTTACGGGTATGTGGCACCATGCCTCTCTTCCCCAAATGGCATCTTATTGTCTTTGCTCTCTTTTTAGAAAGAGATTTCTCAACCTCAGCACCCTTGACATTGGTGCCAGATACTGGTTCTCGTGGGCACAGTCCTGTACTGTAGGATGCTTAGCAGCAACTCTCCCCGCACTCATGAGATGCAAGTACTGTGCCCTTTCCTACTGAAGTCGGTATGTTTCCTATCTGCCTCGGTGGGTATGTTAGTGCTGTTGTTAAATGTGAGTCAATATTTACCCATCATACTGTATATAAATAATTATACTCAGGATTATTCTAAAGACACAACTATAGTAAAACTTGAAGATCTCGGGCCGGGGATTTAGCTCAGTGGTTCCGCCGCCTGCCTCGCCAGCGCAAGGACCCGAGTTTGATCCCTGGTACCAAAAAGAAAAAAAAAATTGAAAATCCAATTCTTGCATTGTTACCCCTGTATTGTATTCCAGTCTCTGAATGTATAATGAATTATTTACCTGTTGGATTCTTTTGGTTGCTTATAACTTTTCTCTATTAAAACAATGTAAAAGAATATATACCTTCTGCTCTACTGGTGTCTCTGTGGAATAGTCGCCTACCAATGGGTTCCTCATACTGAAAAGTAGGCATCTCCTCCACTTTGGAGAGGGGTTTCACAGTCCCGGCTAAGTGGTTGTGTCAGTGCTCCGTGGCGATGGACGAGAATTCCTCTTTCCACGTCCTCATTAGTTATACCACAAACTTGAAAAATGTTTGCTTATCTGCTGTGTGTGTCACCTCCTCATGGTTTTCATTTAATTTCTCCAGTTAGCAGGGGCTAAAGGACTTTCCCATTTGCTCACTGTGCATTCGGGTGTCTCTTTCTGTCACAGCCTGTGTGCATGTTTTCACCTGTTTTCCTACTCGGCAATTTTATTTTTCTGTTTCTTCCTACTGATTTCTGGAATCATTTCCTTTGTGATTACATCCATTTAAGACATTTTTTGATTTCTAGCTTGGAAATCAAACTTTACTCTGAGTGTGTATGTAAGACTTTTGATAAAACTTAAAGTGAAAATTTTAATATAGCAAAATTTAATAGCATTTTTTTGCATCTAGTTTAAGAAACCTTTCTAGTTTTCTTCTGAAATATTTTTTTTAAATGCTTTGATGTCACCTAGATATTTTATGCAATATGAATTATTAATTCCCTTTTCTTTATTTGGAAAAATAGTCTATTTTCCTGATGGTTTTGATACACATTGTGTGGGTGTTTTCCTTGTTGTTCATTGCGTTCAGTCTTTCTGAGCTGTAACCTCACAGTGATGTGTTGATAATGAAGATATCGTTAGCTGTAGGAAGGCAGTCATTCCTTTTGTCACATGTTTTGGCTGATCTTTACTCTTGGATCTTTCAAATGAACTTTTAACCTGGTTAAGTTCTGTGGGAAAAGCCATTGATATGTTTTAAAGGAATGCCACTGACTATATAGACTAATTAATGGAAATTTCATGTAACATTGTGGTATGGCTTGTGGCTAATGTCCCCCAGTGTCTCAGGTGGTCTTAGGTGGGGCTTTTTCAGAGGTGGCTGAATTGAGAATGTGGGATTGATTTGGGTATCAAGTATTTTGTCTCAGCAAGGAGAAAAGCAACTAAAACAGTGCAATTAGATATTCTCTGCCATGAACACAATATAGATCTCCATTTTTCAGTCTTGATTCCTGCTTCTATAGAATCAAGTTCTTATGTCAGTAGTCCCTTAAATGAATATTTTATTTTTTCTGGCTTTTTAGATTGGAAAATTTGAGTAAAAACTTGTAGCTGTTTATGTTGTTAACATTGAATACACAGTGCCATACACTTTTAGTAAAAGAAAACAGCTGAGAAATAATGGACTTAACCATTTCTTCTTCATGAGTTTTCTTAATTAAAGTGTGTTTGAACATTATACTAATTGAAAGAAACCATACACTAAAGACTACAAATTCCATTTACAGTACACAATGTATCCAGACTGGGGAAATTCAGAAGGACTTCCAGAGACTGAATTTCTAGGGACTGCGAGATAGGGCTGCTTAACGGGTATGGGGTTTTCTTTGGAGGTGATGAAAATGTTCTGGAAACTGAGAGTGAGAAAGCCTATACGACACTGTGAATTCATTAAGTGCCATTTACCCTCCACTTTAGAAGGGTGAATTGTATATTATCTGAAGTTACTACAACTGAAAAATGTATTTCAGGATATATTTTAAAGAATAGAGAAGTTTTTTAATTTGCACCCACCCTATAATGCATGTCTCACTTCTGATGGAAAGTCTTAACCAAAATGACTATTTTATTTTTTTGTTTTAAAAAGCCATTTTGTTTTGTTTTGTTTCGTGTTTTTTTTTTTTTGTGGTACCGGGGATGGAACTTGGGTCCTTGTGCTTGCGAGGCAGGCCACCGAACAGCTGAGCTAAATCCCCGGCCCTAAAAAGCCATTTTGGTAACTAACAGGTACTTGAATTTCATGTTCCATCTGACCCTTGATTGTATTCTTAATAAGAATCTAATATTTGTCCTTGAAATAGTTTATAAATTCTATGAATTCAAATATTTGAGTTTTAGACATAGTCATATGTCTGTTCTCAGTATTATAGCAAATATTGAACTTGCTATTCAATATTGTTCTAAATATTGAATTCAAATTTCAGTATTTACGAGACATCAAAATAAGAGTTATCCTTCATGTTCCTGTTGAAGTGGACAATATGCTAGAGCCTTACACCGGAATTACCGTGAGGGTGGCGAAGGTGTGAGCTCCAGCAATGCAGATGTGAGCACATTTGGTAGAAGTGCCCTGCAGCTCACGTGCTGCTCAGAGTGGCAGCGTTGCTTGTGGATGATTTGACTCGGCAAGTTCTCTCCACAAGGTCATTGCTTTGACCTCACAGTGTAAGTATATACTGAGCTGCCTGATAAGATGAGAAAACTTAGATTCAGGAAGATTCAAGTGAAGTTTAATGGGTTATGATTGTTTTCAATAGTATGTACATCTTACTCAGTAGAGAAATTTGGAAAATGCCTGCCAACTTCAGATTCGTGATTGCTAGAATTCAGTATTGTGAATGTTACATTCATATTTTAGATTGTTTGTCCTTATATATTTATTGTTGTTAATTTCACATTGCTCTTTTTATCCCCAAATCTTCCTACTTCTTCTACTCCTTTTATTTTAGATATCTTTTTATAAAGTTTTCTCTTGTCCTCTTCTCTACAAGAAACAGCCATTTTCTATAAATTTTTAGCTTGCATTTTTTAGCCCTTTTCCATAAGATTACAGTGAATATTTTAATGAGGAATGATTGAAAACTCTGCAGTAAAAGATATATTGCCATTAACCTCTTTCAAAGAACTCTCCCTTGCTTTGGACACACTCATCCCATGGCTCTTGCCACCTTCCGAAGCAGTTCTGGAAGACCTCTTTCCTCATTGTCTTCAGTTGCACTGTCCTGTCTACTTGTGGGCCCTGAACTGATTCAAAGCATTCACTGTTTGTGATTATTTTGACTTTGGAAGAGCCAGAAGTCTCACAGTGCCTGATCCAGTGAATAAGGTGCGTGAGAACTCACGGCAGTGTTTTCAAGCCTGCCTCTCCCATGGATGCCACTCAGTAGCAGCAAAGTAGTTTTGATCACACCTCGTACACACGACAGGGCACTTCAAAAACTGCTTCAGAGCTGTCTGCGATCACCCGGCGGCGTGCGCGCGAGCTCCCGGCCTGCGCGACAACAGACCCAGGAAGGACCCAAGGACCCCAGAGGGGGTTTTTTTCAGCTGCCTGCCTGCCTGCCTGTCTGCGATCACCCGGCGGCGTGCGCGCGAGCTCCCGGCCTGCGCGACAACAGACCCAGGAAGGACCCAAGGACCCCAGAGGGGTTTTTTTTCAGCTGCCTGCCTGCCTGCCTGTCTGCGATCACCCGGCGGCGTGCGCGCGAGCTCCCGGCCTGCGCGACAACAGACCCAGGAAGGACCCAAGGACCCCAGAGGGGTTTTTTTTCAGCTGCCTGCCTGCCTGCCTGTCTGCGATCACCCGGCGGCGTGCGCGCGAGCTCCCGGCCTGCGCGACAACAGACCCAGGAAGGACCCAAGGACCCCAGAGGGGTTTTTTTTCAGCTGCCTGCCTGCCTGCCTGTCTGCGATCACCCGGCGGCGTGCGCGCGAGCTCCCGGCCTGCGCGACAACAGACCCAGGAAGGACCCAAGGACCCCAGAGGGGTTTTTTTTCAGCTGCCTGCCTGCCTGCCTGTCTGCGATCACCCGGCGGCGTGCGCGCGAGCTCCCGGCCTGCGCGACAACAGACCCAGGAAGGACCCAAGGACCCCAGAGGGGTTTTTTTTCAGCTGCCTGCCTGCCTGCCTGTCTGCGATCACCCGGCGGCGTGCGCGCGAGCTCCCGGCCTGCGCGACAACAGACCCAGGAAGGACCCAAGGACCCCAGAGGGGTTTTTTTTCAGCTGCCTGCCTGCCTGCCTGTCTGCGATCACCCGGCGGCGTGCGCGCGAGCTCCCGGCCTGCGCGACAACAGACCCAGGAAGGACCCAAGGACCCCAGAGGGGTTTTTTTTCAGCTGCCTGCCTGCCTGCCTGTCTGCGATCACCCGGCGGCGTGCGCGCGAGCTCCCGGCCTG